>NC_083590.1:18164548-18765798 GCF_027579695.1 Neoarius graeffei | reverse complement strand
CTGCACTCTGTATAGCCTATAATGTTACATCAGCAAATTATATTCATTTCACAATGTCTGTCAATATATTAGTAATCATTCAAATTCAGGCTAAAGGCTTGAAATGATCCTCGAATGCTGTTTTCACACTTTTCTCTTAACCACCAGTGTAGATTTTCCATGTAATGCCATGGGAAGTGTTGCCGGCAGCATGATTTTGGTGACCAAAGTTAAAAGGGGGGGAATCAGTTTTCAAAGTTAAAAATGTATATCAGTATTCAATTAAAGACAGGGGTGGCACGGTGGTGTAGTGGTTAGCGCTGTCGGCTCACAGCAAGAAGGTCCGGGTTCGAGCCCCGTGGCTGGCGAGGGCCTTTCTGTGCAGAGTTTGCGTGTTCTCCCCGTGTCCGCGTGGGTTTCCTCCGGGTGCTCCGGTTTCCCCCACAGCCCAAAGACATGCAGGTTAGGTTAACTGGTGACTCTAAATTGACCGTAGGTGTGAATGTGAGTGTGAATGGTTGTCTGTGTCTATGTGTCAGCCCTGTGATGACCTGGCGACTTGTCCAGGGTGTACCCCGCCTTTCGCCCGTAGTCAGCTGGGATAGGCTCCAGCTTGCCTGCGACCCTGTAGAACAGGATAAAGCGGCTAGAGATGATGAGATGAGAATTAAAGACAGTGCAGAGTGATATAAAGTGAGAAAAACAAACATGGAGGACGAAGCAGTGGTGGAACAAATAGGTTTGCTAGCAAATATGGGTTGATTTTACAACACGTGGAATGGAAAATATTTCTTTGCCAATGTTACAACATTTTAAATATCACTAAAAATATCACCTCTGTGTAATTTCTGTCTGGTTTTGGGACGTTCACCCCATATGAAGTGACTATAGCCGCGTACAGTAAAGACACACAAGCAGCTCAAATTCTCCTGATTTTCTTCCTCCAAAACTACAGTGAAGAGAAACAACCTCCTCATCGCCACAGTTACACCAATCTGTATTTCACCTTCATTACTGATGACGATAAATCTGATCTAGAGAGAAAGTTAGGCTAGTTCGATGGTTTATTAGCAAGCTGCTGTAGGCTAGTTAGGGACTAGCTGACACAAGCTAGGACTGGTAAATGTTATTGTTACAGTATGTGTGTGAAAATGGACTCTAAAACAGGAGACTCAGTTATCATGCACAAAATTCTTAGACAGCTCATTATTCTCAATTCTCAGAAAGAGTGATGATTATGATGTGTCGCGTGTCCCCCCGTGGGACAAGCTAATGCTCTTGCTAACTAGCCAACATCGTTTTGCCATTTCTCTGGCAGAAACCTACCCCTGGTATTTATATAAAAAGAAAAAACAAAACAAATGCTCTGTCAAGCTGCTTGCTGGAGTTTTCATGCTGAGGTTTGTTTTACGGTTAGGTTTTGCCTGCCATCTTTGTTAACAATGTAAAGAATGATGATTTGATACATGTGATATCATGAAACCATCCAGTCTCTTCTCACTGACAGGAAAAACTTGGTATAGTTGGTTCTGTACCAGGCTTGTAGTACTCGAGTCCAGTTCTTGGACTCGAGTTCAACATGTGTCCTAATTTTAAGGACTCGTGACTTGACTTGGACTTGAGCACTGATGACTCTGACTTGGACTTGTGCATTAACTGTATTCGGACTCATAAATTGGAGACGAGGACTCTGATTTTTTTCTTAATTTTTTTGTAACATTCCATAATAATTTGGCATAAGATATTTATAGCTACATTAATTTTTGTACTAATTTCGTGCAAGAGAAAGCACATTCACCTGTTTGTACGTCATGTTCAGGAACAAACTAACGTTAATGGCGCTAAAATGCCTGGAGAGACGCCCCTAGGATTGTCTGCTTGGCTTAGACAGACTTCTCATGCAGTGGGAAAAAATGCAATGCTATATGTTCCATATGTAGAAGAACTATCGAGGAGACGACGGGGACAACCTCGAACTTCAATCGTCATTTGGCAAGACTCCACCCAGAGAAGGAAGTGACACGCTATGTTCATTGCTCTGTTGATAGCAGGGCTTGCTTGCTGAACTAGCGAGTGTTAACCCTCATGTTATTTGCCCTGTTGATAGCAGGGCTTGTGTTGGACTCAACTCGGATCAGTAGTGGGCTCAACTCAAAATTTCTTTCATGACTTGGACTGGGGACTCGAGACTGGACTTGGACTTGAGGTTTAGTGACTCGACTACAACACTGTTCTGTGTGAATAAATACACAGTACAAACCTATTGTGTGGATAATATGGCAGAACCCATTGAAGTTTGTGGTTTGAGGTTGATGCTAGATGTGATTTTAGTCCTAGAGTCATTACCTTCATAATTTAATGAGGAAAAAATATTGGCATAACTATTAGTTTTGCCTCTTTTCCACTGTCATTCCTTCCTTGCATTAGTGTTAGATAGGTAGATGGCAAAAATGTTATTCTCAGTCAGTGGCTAGCTAATGGCGTCCATATTTCCCAGCTTCCTAGCATGTGTGTTCTCACAACTTTAACATTCGAACAGCAGCCTTCCCAGGTTGAAAATACAAATTTAATTTAAGAAGTATGATGAAACTGTCATGAAATGTGTAAACGTTTAAAAACATCTGAAATAAAAACATACGCTAGCCAGAACATGCTTATCAAAATCTTAGCATGTGACATTAAGCATTATGGTAGCTAATGGTAACAATACTGTCATACACTTGAATATTAGCAGTCATATGTCAGTCACATGTCATATGCCCTCTGCTGTGACATGATTATGACATGGTTATGTTAGTTTTATGACACAATGTTAATCATACCAAAAAACTCTTCATTGTGACTGTAAATTCCTTTAGTTCCTCATACACATCTTTGCTATCGTTAAACAAATACAGTTCCTGTAAATGCAAAGACTTGGCAGTTAATGTCAACATTTCATCATCAGGTTTTCTCCTGAGTGCTATAAAAGCATAACATATATTATCATTTATTGAAGAAATGATTAATATAAATATTTATCCAATCCTAACAAAGTGCAGTAGAGTTTATTCTCCAATTCTTCCCATGAATTCATTCCAGGATAGCAGGTGGTTAATAGATAAAAATCGTGCTGTACTTGATATATAATGATATACAGACTAAACATGTCATCATGCCGTAATACCGAACAAAGTAAAGGGAGTCACTGGAAAACCATGATCTAATCAGCACTTTCTAGAAGACAAATCTTTCAGTCCTATTACGACTACAGTGATATTATAAATTAGCACTATGATAACTTTCCAGTCAAATATCTTTTTAGTGGTTAGGGTATAAAGCTTTTTTTTTATTTTCAACATATGATAGATAAGGAATTATACACAGCAAGGAATGCTGTTATAGGGAATTTATCCAAAATGGGGTTGTGTGCTACCAACCAGGGAGGGAGAAGTCTAACACATGCTTCCTCCATGATATGCAAAGCCAATGCTCAAGCTGTGCCAAAGGTTCATTATGACACACGGAGAGGAAAGTACTATCCGCCTTCTTCTGCATACATAAGCTCACAGATGCTGGTTAATGGCTCCCTTAACGAAGAGACAGGAGGCAAAGTTGGAGGTGGCGGAGTTGAGGATGTTAAGGTTTGCGATGGGAGGTTGGACAGGATAAGGAACGAGCACATCAGAGGGACAGACAGCACATGTGGAGAGCTTGGGAATGAAGCTAAGAGAGATGAGACTGAGATGGTATGGGCACATCCTGAGAAGAGATGCAGAGCATGTTGGAAGGAGAATGTTGAGGATGGAGCTGCCAGGCAAACGAAAGCGAGGAAGGCCAAAGAGGAGATACATGGATGTGGTGAGAGAGGACATGAAAGTGGCAGGTGTGGTAGAGAAGGATGCGGAAGACAGGGAGCAATGGAGGCGGAAGATCCGCTGTGGAGACCCCTAATCGGGAGCAGCCAAAAGAAGATGATGATGATGCTGGTTATTGGTTAGTGTTGTTATGATTGACAGAAGAGAGAGCACACGCCCCACACACCCCGAAGTCTTTTACTTCTCAGCAAGATGCCAATGAATGTTATTTTTAAAAATGTATTAACAATCTTTCTTATTGTTTTATAGTCACATTTAATATAGTGGAACATCCACGAAGAAAGTTAATCTCATCAGAGGAGTCGTTCTTTCACCAGACTGTTTTTTTCTTTATTTTAAAGATAAGAACGTCACTTATCATGTTATTAAGAAACTGGAAAGTTAAAGGTAGACTGCCTTTCAGATTTTTCAAGTGTAGGTCATAAAAAGAATTTTCCCTGACACCCAATTATTTTTGTTTAGTGGACCGAAAGCTACTGAATTTGAATCAAAGACTTCCAATTTTATTAGTTTTTTAAAATAGAACAATTAATGAATTTAGGGCCACGTGGCCCGAAATTCTCCGCTATTTTTTCCTGCTTCACCATGACACAATTCAAGATACTATGCCATGCATCACGTGGTGGGCTTTACCCGTTCGTGCAAGACATTGTGGGATACAAATTTGCAACAGGAGAGAAAAATGGAGGACGTGAGTGTGCGAATGAAATATGAAAGACCGACGACAGTAACGGAAAGCGAGAAGAAAAGGTGTTATGTTGCGAAGGAAAGAAAACACACGACCAAACTAATAAATATCAGCGGTCAGCGAGCACCTCGGTGTGATCAGCTGTTCGTTTAGTGACAGAATGATGGAACTGTCAGTGCACGCTCAAAGGTAAACCTGTAGATGGCAGTAATGCAACACTGTGGATGCCAGCTGCTGTAAAACCCAAAAGAAGATGATGGTAAACCTGTGCATGTGCACACAGACTTCCTCTGTCTGCTTGACTGCGCGAAGCGAGCGATTTCATGCATATTATTTGCTTTAATCCCCTCAAATTAAATAACTTCCCAGCCACAGAATGGTCTGATTTTTTTTTAGATATTACAGAAATAAACATATATCACAATGACCACATTTCAGAGGGAACTAAATTTCACCGATTTTGAAAGGCCGTCTAGCTTTAAAGCTTTACCTCTGTTAAAGCCTAAGTTAAAGTGCCAAGGCTGGAGACTCCTTCCATGAATGTTAAATAAATATATCTTTCAGAAAATTTCATCATGTCATCACAGCATCTTCTCAAGTTTCTGGTTGATTAATGTCATTGTCTTGAAAAACATTGTCTTGCCAACAGCAGCACATTGTATACATGAGCTCACTGACCGATTATTAGACTCAAGAGCTTCAGGCTCTTTTTTTTTTTTAATCATGTACGTGGATAATCATTAAACAGGTAAGGTATACAAGATAATTGAGATATTAATTGAGTTAAATGAGATCTGTGAACAAGAAAAGTGCCAAAAAATGATGTTCTACACATAGCAGTGTACAATGCCTTTGTTTCAGAGGATAATTTTACTCATGTAGGTCGGACAGTCTGAAGGACTTCCTCATCTTTCTCTTCACTATGAAGACCAATTATCATTCCATCTGGTCTAGACATTCCCGGGGTGTGTGAGATTTACAGGTTCATATCTCACACATGGTAGCACAAACAGTGGGTAGCATCACTGCCTCACAGCTCAAAGGTCGCTGGTTTGATCCTGAGCTCAGGTTATTATCTGTGTGGTGTTTGTATCCACGTGGGTTTCTTTCCACTGTCCAAAAACAAGCTGGTATGTGGAATTGGCCCAGGTGTGAAAGTGTGCACTTGGTGTCTCACCCAGGGTGTATTCGCACTTCACGCCGAGTATTTCTGGGAGAGACTCCGGATCCACCGTGGCCCTGACAAGGACAAAGTGCTTCCTGAAGAAGCATAAAGGTCTCGCACACTCTGTTGGATATCTTTATTAGCTGCTGCTGTAGATTAGTTTGCTTGGCTGACTGTTATATAATATGCTCTAACCAGTGAAATAAAGGAATTTGTCATGTGATCAGCATATCTGGTCTAAACTACACATTAAAATATATATCACACTCCAAGTATACAGCATACATAACATAAAACACCTTTAAAATAGATAAAATACAAAATATAAGTATTTTTAAAAAACACCACAGAACAAAAACTAAATGTGAAAGTTAATAATAATAATAATAATCACCCATAGTCAGCTGGGATAGGCTCCAGCTTGCCCGCGACCCTGTAGAATAAGCGGCTACAGATAATGGATGGATGGATAATAATAATAATAAAATTATCCGTAACTGCTTATCCGTACAGGGTCACAGGCAAGCTGGAGCCTATCCCAGCTGACTATGGGCGAGAGGCGGGGTACACCCTGGACAAGTCGCTAGGTCATCACAGGGCTGACACATATACCCTGTCCACACTAGGGATTTTGTACCGATATGAAACTACATTCGTACCGCAACACCTGTCCACACTAGCAACTATACCGGTACTGTAGCGGTATAACTGTATCGGTACGAAACCCACAAATGTATGGGTTTCGTACCGGTACAGTATTGGTACTGTAGCGCTTCGCTGTAGTGTGGACAGATGAAGCGGCTCTGTATCGATACAAATATAATGCGCATGCACAAAGTCACACACCTCAATCGATGTCTTCGCTGAATAAAATAGTGAAGAACGGAGATTCGTTTGTTTCTCAACTGCCTCACACGTTTTATACGATTCGACTGAATAAATGACCACCAGAAATACAGCCTGTACATTGACAACAAAAAGCACACACACGTTGTTTCATCCGTATGGAAGCCGAGAGAGGCCCTTCATATAATCCTTTTTTTTTTATTCACCTTGTTATCCCGAGATAACGACATAATTAATTCAGGACCTCGAGAAAACAACACAACTAATTCGAGATCTCGAGAAAACAAAACCGTTATTTCGAGATAACAAAACAATTATTCCGTGATCTCGAGAAAACAAAACAATTATTTCATGATCTCGAGTAAACAGCTGAGAAATGGTTCATTCAGGTGCGCCAAGAGACTTGTGATATGCTGACTTTGGGGCTATTTCTCATTCTGTATAGACACAACTTTGGTCATTAGAATGTCTGGAATAATCGATCACCTAATAAGGCAATATTCTGATCAGGGGTTGACACAGGGAGAGATTGCATTAAGTCTTTTAATAAGGGATAATTTCAAAATTAGTCCGCGGCACCTCCGCAGAAGACTGGCCCGGCTTCGTCTCTACCGACGGAGATACAGTGATCCAGCTGAGATCATGAAATAATTGTTTTGTTTTCTCGAGATCTCGAAATAACGGATGCCATATATTCTCGGAAGGAAGTTACTCGGTAACCACGAAAACATTTCGCGCATGCGCATTTCAACTACCGTGAAA
Source organism: Neoarius graeffei (assembly GCF_027579695.1). Taxonomy (NCBI): domain Eukaryota; kingdom Metazoa; phylum Chordata; class Actinopteri; order Siluriformes; family Ariidae; genus Neoarius; species Neoarius graeffei. Next base: position 18,758,501 of record NC_083590.1, on the reverse strand, counting down.
GAAAACCGCAAACATTTCTCGCTAGTGTGGACAGATGCACTAAACTGTACCGGTATACTTTGTATCGATACAGTTATACCACTTTCGTACTGGTATAAGTGTGAACACAGCAATAAAGACAAACAACCATTAAACACTCACACCTACAGTCAATTTAGAGCCACCAATTAGCCTAACCTGCATGTCTTTGGACTGTGGGGGAAAACGGAGCAAACCCACACAGACACAGGGTGAACATGCAAACTCCACACAGAAAGGCCTCCGTCGGCTGCTGGGCTCAAACCCAGAACCTTCTTGCTGTGAGGCAACAGTGCTAACCACTACACCACCATGCTGCCCTTAGACAAGAAAGTTCTAGTGCCAAATAAACAAGTGACAGAATAACACCTAGTGTGATATTCTGTTGAAGTAACAACAATCAACAATAATCAGCAAACAGCCGAGGAAAACAAGCCAACCGTACAAATGAGCTGACAAGGTGCACTGCCAACATTTTGACTTGTATTTTATGTGTTTTTGTGACAATGTGCACATGGGCCTTTTTTTTTTGAAAGTGTGTGTGTGTCAAGTCGAGTCAAGTTTATTTGTATAGCGCTTTTAACAATAAATGTTGTCGCAAAGCAGCTTTACAGAATTTGAACGACTTAAAACATGAGCTAATTTTATCCCTAATCTATCCCAATGAGCAAGCCTGTGGCGACGTTGGCAAGGAAAAACTCCCTCAGACGACACGAGGAAGAAAACTCAAGAGGAACCAGACTCAAAAGGGAACCCATCCTCATTTGGGCAACAACAGACAACATGACTATAACATTAACAGTTTTTACATGAAGTCAGTTTCGTTGATGTTATAAACTCTTCACTGATGGAAACTTGAGTGCAAAACTGTTCATGACAACGGCAGTCCTAAAGTTAGCAAGCCAATTGTAGTCCTCAGCCATAAAAGCATTACTGTAAGAGTCCAGAGCGTCCTCCAGGTGTGACTTTCAACTGTCCGCATGGGGCTGTCCTCCACAGGAGCGATGCGATGAGACTCCAACCAGACACAAGGCACCAGGATGGATCAGGCAGGTCCGAGGAGCAGAAGAGGTCAGCATCTCGATCCCAGGACCAACATGTAACTCAGAGGGACAGATTTGGGGGAGAGAGAGAGAAAACACAGGTTGTTAGGTATGCCCAATGTCACCTGAATAAGTAGGAACAGTATACATATTGCACTGAGTACAAGCAGGGACTCCAGCAAAACTAACTATGACATCATAACTAAAAGGGGAGAGCCAGAAGGTAGCACAGGCATGAGGGAGCCCCGGGACATAAAGCAGCAGCCACTACACCGTCAACAAAACTTGTGTGTGTGTGAGAGAGAGAGAGACTGTTGAGGAAAAAAAACAACTGAAACACATCTCCTACACCATCCAGCTATTAACAGTACTCTACTCGCCAGTTCATTTCTTAATTTCTCTGAAACTTACTTGGAATAATCGTAAAGGTGGTGTAGTGGTTAGCGCTGTCGCCTCACAGCAAGAAGGTCCAGGTTCAAGCCCTGTAGCCGGCAAGGGCCTTTCTGTGTGGAGTTTGCATGTTCTCCCCGTGTCCGCATGGGTTTCCTCCGGGTGCTCCGGTTTCCCCCACAGTCCAAAGACATGCAAGTTAGGTTAACTGGTGACTCTAAATTGACCGTAGGTGTGAATGTGAGTGTGAATGGTTGTCTGTGTCTGTGTCAGCCCTGTGATGCAGGGGCGCAGATAGGATTTTTGAACTGGGGGGACTGAGCTGTCAGCAAATAATTCCATTTTGTGTGTGTATATATATATATATATATATATATATATATATATATACACACTACCGTTCAAAAGTTTGGGGTCACTGAAAACAGTTTAGCTCTTTAGAGAAGCTATAAAACTGACCTTCCTTTGAGCAGATTGAGTTTCTGGAGCATCACATTTGTGGGGTCGATTAAATGCTCAAAATGGCCAGAAAAATGTCTTGACTATATTTTCTATTCATTTTACAATTTATGGTGGTAAATAAAAGTGTGACTTTTCATGGAAAACACAAAATTGTCTGGGTGACCCCAAACTTTTGAACGGTAGTGTGTATACATGTTATTTCACCTCCCTCACTGCCATCACCAGGAACTACCTGCAGGCCAGGACAATGATAACATTTTAACATAGCCTATGGAAATCCAAAGTTTACACATTATCATCACGCACAGAAATTGCAAAACTGCAAAACTAGTTTTAAAACCACTAAGTTCCAACTGTTAAACATAGCGAGAGGCTGGGCTACGTGTGTGTGTGTAAAGTGTAAACCAGTGCATCCTGACTTTCTAACTATGCCTGTGTGTTGCGTGAGCGGCAGTCAGTCAACAACTCTTCGCAAAGTTTCCTTATGAAACAATATGCTCGCTGAAATTATGGCAGGGAACGCCAGATTAAACATTAAAACTGCCTTCTGAGCACTGTATCTACAGGCTGCCACCGAAAGGAGGAGGCTACCAGAAAGGCATCTCTACTCCGTATGATTTTACTTTCACTACGACATTACTTTGAACAGACTATCAAAAAATTGCAAGGTGATATGATAAAGTAAGGCACAGTTTACTTACAGTCGTTTTTTTTTTTTAAACGATGCAATCGTTTTCTGCCTTTTGGCACCCTTCATCATGCCGTGTTGGGGTCCTGAACTAGGAGGAGCTGTCCCCGATATGCCTGTCAAACTTGTTGTGGGTAACCATAGCAACCAAGCTCGAGCTCGCAACCTGTGCAGTCTGCGCAGTTGCAACTATGTATGTACTGCTGTGCACCTCAATAAACCGAATGGTAATTAGTCTTTTGATTTTTCCGTGAGGTTTGCCTTATGCAAAGAAAGACAGCATAGACGTTTTTTCCTCCCTATAAGTGGGGGGGACCGAACGAGGTGAATTTAAATCTGGGTGGGACAAATCCCCCCCTCTATTTGCGCCCGTGCTGTGATGACCTGGTGACTTGTCCAGGGTGTACCCCGCCTTTCGCCCGTAGTCAGCTGGGATAGGCTCCAGCTTGCCTGCGACCCTGTAGAACAGGATAAAGCAGCTAGAGATAATGAGATAAGATGAGATGAGATGAGATGAGCTATTTGCCGTGGTTTGGCCCCTGTGGCTTTCCACATTGCTGCGGCGTACTGGAGTGCACCCTGAGCTGTGCTGTTCCTCAGAAAGCCCTGAAGAAACAAGGATTAAAAACACTTCTTCATTTATTAAACACTTGTGTTTTGGAGCAGGATGGAGAGAGGGAGTTTACTTTCTAAAGTGTTGCTTTTTCTGCACATGGCTCTGTTTTTTCTTCACACAAACTCATCTGAAATGAAAGGTAGGATCATTTGCACACACACACACACACACACACACACACACCTTTATACACATTTACATCAGACCTCCAGCTAAAAAGTGTCTCAGTGACACTCATGAACTGTATGATGGCATTGAAACATCTATAGTGTTGCATTATAACCTTTAATATTGAATTAACACATTTGTGGCACACAATTAACTTGGTGAGTTAATAATTTATGATAAATAATTTACACCATCCAACTAACTCAGGCTTGGTGAATTATTTACAGTGTAAAATTAACTCCCTGCATATAATGCAAATCAGATAGCTCAAAACAGCATTTAATTAACATTGAATACCTTTTGTATGTGCCATTTCATCACTTTACACTTTAATGCATTATTTTCGTCTAGTCTAACCACACTAATTCTGTTTCATTCCCCCTTGCTGTATATTGTAGGGGAGACTGGGGAAGGTTGTAACGCTTTTTGAATTTCTCTCAGTTAGGCCAGTATCTCACTGGACTGAGATAGCTTGCGACAAATTGCAAACGTCATTCGCAAGAGAGTTTCAAAAGTGTCTTGAAACATTCGCGGGGCTTCTCAATTTCCTCACATGAGTCGCAAAGTGTCGCTCCTTTGTCGCTGAAATTTTGAACATGTTCAAAAAACTTGTGCGACAAAATTTCTCTCAAAATAGCCGCAAATGCGTCGCCGGTGTCGCAAAGCCGTCGCGAACCCTTCTCAAGTCAGTTTCCGTGAGGCTTCCTCTACTTCCCTGCCTGCCGAGGGAAAGCCGGGCTGCGACAGCCTGCGACTAGTTGGAGACACAACAATTGCGGTAAAATATGCAAACATCAATTCAGTGTGATTGCAAGTGAAAATTGTTGCTAATTCACATATTTTATCACAACTGTTGTGTCTCCAACTCGTTGCAGGCTGTCTCAGCCCAGTGAGATACTGGCTTTACTCAGAGACTATTTGGATGAGACCAGCCAAATGTTTATACCTTAAACTTGGCTGATTTCCCATACCATTATTTTGCCTAATGTACATTAATTCGGTTTCATTCCCCTTTATATTTTATATTGTATAATATTCTGTTTTAATAGCCGTACTGTACATTCAATATTTGATCATTTCTTTAAGCCCAGGTGTTGTGAGTATGTGAGGGTGTTTTTGATATCTCCTACACACTGTGTAATTTATCTTAAAGAGTAGGAAATTATGTATCTGTCTTGCAGCCCCAGGGTCCCTGGTTAAAGGAAAACTCCACCCTCAAAAACATGAAATATGTGTATATTGTAATATTTGTGATGTGTTTAGTGATTCTGGTGCTAGATTGTTTGCTTGCTGCTGTATTTTCATTATTCCTGAGAGACGTTGGCAGCTGTCTTGACTGAAAAGCAAGAGCTTCTTCTTTCTTTTTTTTTACTTGCCGTTTTCCAGCAATGTTGTTTTCATGTGAAATCCAGAGTAGTAAAGCACTAAATATTGTACAGGATACTATTGTCATACTGCAGTATATTTACAGAATTACAGTATAAATGCTGTGAAGATGACTGTGTAACTGTACTGACGTTGTTCCCCTCCACCCCTCGGCTGCAGTGATTGATGTGTTGGCGCTGAGTGGCGCTGCTCGGATGGCGGCGGCGGTGGAGGATTTGGTGGAAGGTTTGGGGAAAATGAAGGAAGTGTACGTGACCTCCACTTTCCATCTCCCTCCTAAACTGGGCGGCGTACTGTTTGGAATCTACAGCAGAGACAACGGCAAGAAATACCTGGAGATCACCGTCATTGGCAAGATCACTAAAGGTACTGAGAGTGTCACTGAAAGTATCTCACACATATGCTGAGATCATCCAGCTTGCTTTTATTTCATGTCTACATCCACTTGAATGAAGCTATCTGTGGGTCTCTCTCTGTCACTCTTTCTCTCTCTCTCTCTCTCTCTCTCTCTCTCTCTCTGCCTGTCTTTCTCTGTCTATCTGTTCTGTGTCCTTCTCTCTCTCCCTCTCTCTGTTGTATCTTGTGTCTCCCTGTGTCTGTTTGTCTCTCTCTGTCTCTCTTTTTGTGTCTCATTGTCTGTCTCTGTTTCTCTGTCCCAATGTCTGCATCTTTCTGTTCCTCTATCTGTCTCTCTGTCTGTTTTGTCCATTTATCTTTCTCTGTCCTTCTGTCTGTCTCTTTGCATGCTCCTCTGTCTGTCTGTCTGTCTGTCTGTCTGTCTGTCTCTCTCTCTCTCTCTCTCTCTATGTGTCCCTCTGTCTGTCTGTCTGTCTGTTTCTGTCTCTTTGCCTGTCTTCTTTCTGTCTGTATATCTGTCTGTCTCTCTGTGTCTGTCTGTCTTTGCCCCTGTAGTCTTAATAAGATATTTGGGCTCTGATGGGAAGCTCCGCTCCGTGAATCTGCATAACCCCGCCCTCTCCAGTGGACGGAGCCAGTCACTCATCCTCAGAGTGGGCGGACTCAGACAGAGCCACATCAGCTTTGAACTCTACATTAACTGTCGTCTGATTGATTCCGCCCACGGGCTGCCTTCATTGGCCAAACTGCCTTCAAAGGTGGAGTCTGTGGAGGTCCGGAGCGGACAAAGGAACTTCGCCAGAATGCAGGTGTGTGTCTGAAACTGACAGATTGTCTTTGGATGAAACTGTTCATTGTTTATGTGATCAAGGGACAGACTGGAACAGACTGTGCTGACTGAATAGTGCAATTTATACCACAGTGATGTTGAATTCTGGATTGTGATTGGTCAGAAGCAGGGCTTTACATTAGCACCCGCCCACCCGCCAAATGCGGGTAAAATTCGGCTTTGGCGGGTAATGCCTTTAGTCTCACTAGCCACTTTGGCGGGTGGTTTATTCTGTGGTATGACAATATATTTTAATTGTAGTTTTCTCTGAAGGCATCTGATATAATAAACGCATTGCAATGTAATATTACACGCCTACAACTCCCATGAGCACCTGCATAAACATTCTGACAACATGTTAGAATTGTTTAGAACGTTCGTTAACGGCTCAGATAAAATCAGTGATACGGTAACCTGCGGTTAATGAACGAAGCGACAAAGTTGCTGACGACTGAGAAGCGCACGATGTGGCGGCATAGAGCTGGAGTTTCAAACCCTGCTGCTCAGGAAAAAAGGGGCAGAGATGCGCAGGGCCGGAGCAGCATTTTAAAATCACCGAGGTCCGTGATGCGCAAAGCGCGTGCCGAAACATTTTCGCCATATTTAAATGAGAGGGCTGGGTTCACGCTAGCCGCTCGCACGTCCGCAAATTGCGAAGTTTTATTCCAATTTGCGAAAAGAAAATCATCTGTATTCGCATTTTATGCGAAAGTCATTTAAAGTTTAAGCAAAATCCATCAAACAATTGCGATTTCTCAAGATAAACAGTACCTTTCAGGGCCTGAATTTGGGCGCGAGATTGCAGGTATTGCGCATATTTTTTTAAATTCCCGCACCTTTAACGATTCTAATGCGAGAGATTCCTGCACACATTACTGCATTGCCTGACAACGTCAATCTAATAATGGATCAGTGTGAATGCGCGACTACCTTCTGTTCTCAAGGTTACTTGAATTTAACCCTCCTTTTACTGACTGACCCCCCCCCCCCCCTCCCCCCGTAGCCTACTCAGAAAAAAAACAGCAGACACAGACAGTTCACACACACACACACACACACACACACAGATACAGTGCGCGCACTCTTCCTCTCTCGGACTTTCGCTGTAAAACACATGGACCGCTGGCTAAAACGTACAAGTGCAGTGGCAGAAGTTCCCCCTGCTAAGAGGAAAACTCCTGAATCCGATGGTGGTGAGAATACACAGGACGAGACAGCTAACATTAACGTCGACGTTGCGAAGGGGATTAGATCAGAGCATGGCTATAAGAAAAAAGTATTTACAAGGTAAAGCAAAGGACACTGATGCTGACAAAAGGGATGACCACTAGGAGAAAGAGTAGGAAAGACTACATATGTACAAGAATCCTGCACTCAGCAAAGATGAATTGTTCAGTGTTGAGAACAATTTGATTTTTTTTTTTAAATTAAAGATGGCATATGACACAGGAGACAGGGCTATATGGTCTAAGAGAATCCTGAAAAGTCAACAAAGACTGTTGTCATGTTAACGTTCTATATGTGGACTGAAACAAAGTTTGTAAATTCATTCAGTGTTAAGAACAGTTTGATAGTGTTTTCTTATTTTAATTGTAGACATTAAACAGAGGACAGGGATGACCAGATCAGACATGAGAATAGAAAAATGATATAAAAGTTGATAAAAAAAGATGATATAAAATGTTATAAAAGGAAATAGCAAAGGTCACTGATTAAAGAGATGGCCACTAAAAGAAGAGACAAATAACACAAACATAGTTAAGAGAATCCTGAAAAGTCAGCAGACTGGTTTAAGTTAGATTTTAAGTTAGACTTGTTGTGTCAATAAATTCATTGAGTGCTATTAAGAACAGACTGATTTTTTTTCTTTTTTTTATAATTAAACGAAGCAGTGACACTTAAAGAATAGTGCATAAAGATGAGGAAGAAGCAGCTGTGTAAAGCAACACTAAGGAGGTTGTAAAATTAGCTTAATTAAAAGGCACACAACCTTCCAAACTCTTCCTAGAGCCTTACTCGCACTGCTAGAAAAAGGCTATTGGTGTTTGATGGCATAATACAGTCAGTCAGCAATGTCATGCTGTAAAGGATCTCTTTCGTTTTGTGGTGGTTTTCTACCCTCCACCTGAAACTGAACAGTCCATATCTTAGACGGCTGGTGGGAATAATACTTGCATTTATCCAACCGGCCTTTGTCTGACAATGCTATCCAAATTTGGAGATATCAAAACGAAAAGTCTACTAAAAAGGATACCTCAAATGGTGACAAAAGGTTACATACTGTAGAGCTCTTCAATCTGAGTAGTGGCAGAAGGTAAGACCTAAGCTATTTAAGCCCACAAGTAGCGTTTCCCACAAACTCTATAAATCCCCCCCAAACTGTATAAATCCCCCCATTTGAGTCACTGGGGGGGGATTCCCCCCCATTCTGAAAAATGAAATTCAGGCCCTGCCTTTCATGTCCATCTTCGATGTTTTGATTTATAACCAACGACCCCGAGTTTCGAAGCTTCTTATTGGTTGACCGCAAATTACGTCTTCCAATAGCATCGGACCTTACATATAAAATGATCAATTTCCGAGTTGCGCTGATAATGTCGCCAATTCTTGCTCATTAGTGAACAAGATTATAGTGAGGTTTGTTTAAAATAAATTATCTGACTTTACGTATGACAAAATCTTATCTAAAAAGTGAGATAACATATTAGAATATTCTGTTAGCTTTCTCAGTTAGGGATAAAAACACGATATAACCATTCTAAAGAAGTATTTTCTACATATCAACCCTGACAGAACTTTGGAAGAACTCACAGATGAACCAGGATATATCAACCAAGTGTACCTTGTTTTCAGAGCGTTTTGACGCACATGGTTCAAAGTTTTGACTGCAAGTGTTTCACTTGAGAAATTAATGGTGAATATCGTTATATTTGGGTTATGAGATTAATTTATAAGAAACAACCATTGATTTTAACTCCCTGAGCTCCCTTCATCCTACCCATAAAGACACCCCCCTCCCCCTAAACACACACACATGGATCCCAATTACACACACACACATACCCACACAGGCCAGTCAGCATACTACAGAGGGTGACTAAGGGCTAAAAGGTGCATAGATAGCAAAGAATGCAAAGCACATCACACTAGATGCTAGATATAATTATAATGAAAAATATGGACTCCGTAAACCAGATTAAGCGGGTTAAATTAAACACACAGTTTCATTACATACAGGGAGTGCAGAATTATTAGGCAAGTTGTATTTTTGAGGATTAGTTTTATTATTGAAAAACAACTATGTTCTTGATGAACCCAAAAGACTCATAAATATCAAAGCTGAGTATTTTTGGAAGTTGGAGTAGGGCTTTCTTAGTTTTAGCTATCTTAGGAGGATATCTGTGTGTGCAGGTGACTATAACTGTGCATAATTATTAGGCAACTTAACAAAAAACAAACATATACCCATTTCACTCATTTATTTTCACCAGGGAAACCAATATAACAACTCAACATTCACTAATATACATTGCTGGCATTCAAAAACCAAAAAAAAAAAAAAAATCAGTGACTAATATAGCCACCTTTCTTTACAAGGACACTCAAAAGCCTGCCATCCATGGATTCGGTCAGTGTTTTGATCTGTTTGCGATCAACATTGCGTGCAGCAGCAACCACAGCCTCCCAGACACTGTTCAGAGATGTGTACTGTTTCCCCTCCTTGTAGATCTCACATTTGATGAGGGACCACAGGTTTTCTATGGGGTTCAGATCAGGTGAACAAGGAGACCACGTCATTAATCTTTCTTCCTTTAGACCCTTTCTGGCCAGCCATGCTGTGGAGTACTTGGATGCGTGTGATGGAGCATTGTCCTGCATGAAAATCATGTTTTTCATGAAGGATGCTGACTTCTTCCTGTACCACTGCTTGAAGAAGGTGTCTTCCAAAAACTGACAATAGGACTGGGAGTTGAGCTTGACGCCATCCTCAACCCGAAAAGGTCCCACAAGCTCATCTTTGATGATACCAGCCCATACCAGTACCCCACCTCCACCTTGCTGGCGTCTGAGTCGGACTGGAGCTCTCTGCCCTTTGCTGATCCAGCCACGAGCCCATCCATCTGGCCCATCAAGACTCACTCTCATTTCATCTGTCCATAAGACCTTAGAAAAATCAGTCTTGTGATACTTCTTGGCCCAGTCTTGACGTTTCATCTTGTGTGTCTTGTTCAGTGGTGGTCGTTTTTCAGCCTTTGTTACCTTGGCCGTGTCCCTGAGTATTGCACACCTTGTGCTTTTTGACACTCCAGTGATGTTGCAGCTCTGAAATATGGCAAAACTGGTGGCGAGTGGCATCTTGGCAGCTTCACGCTTGACTTTCCTCAGTTCACGGGCAGTTAGTTTGCGCCTTTTTTTTTCAACTCGCTTCTTGTGACCCTGTTGACTATTTTGAATGAAGCGCTTGATTGTTCGATGGTCACGCTTCAAAAGCTGGGCAATTTTAAGAGTGCTCCATCCCTTTGCAATATATGTCACTATTTTTGACTTTTCTGAGTCCGTCAAATCCCTCTTCTGACCCATTTTGCCAAAGGAAAGGAAGTTGCCTAATAATTTTGCACACCTGATATAGGGTGTTGATGTCATTAGACCACACCCCTTTTCATTACAGAGATGCACATCACCTGGTATGCTTAATTGGTAGGAGGCTTTCAAGCCTATGCAGCTTGGAGTAGGCCAACATGCATAGAGAGGGTAATGTGGTCAACATACTCATTTGCCTAATAATTCTGCACTCCCTGTATATACAGTTGATGAAATGATCAAAATAAGAGGATTCAAGAATAAATAAGCATGCTATGGACATAAATCAAGAACATGGAAAGACAAAGGCAGGAAACAAGCTTGCAAACACTATTGAAACACCAACAAACTACAATAACAATTCATTTTTCAATATTATGTCAGTGCAAGAAACATTTAGAAGTATAACATATCTTGCTAAAAAAATTACTTTGCTAAAAAGAAAATTGTTCTTTTAGCATTTCTTGCTAAGCAAAATTGCAAATTGCTAAAGAAAAATTTGAGTCTTTAGCACTTTTCGCTAAAACAATTTGGGTCCTAGAGTGAGCACAGGAGGGGTGAATTACACATCACACAAGAGATCTATTCCTGAAATTACTTTTAATGGTGTTTGAACTGAATATCATCAGTTTTGAAAAAAAAATCATGTATGTGGCAAGAGTAAGAATAATTTAAGCTTGTTTAATGGTTTGAGCCTATATGGAAAGCCACTAGAGGCAAAACATGGCCACGTTCACATTACAGCACAGGTTCCTGAATGTGGTCCTGGAATGCACCATTTTCCCCTGGTTCAGCTATAATCAGCTAATTAACTAATTATACAACAGTTCAGTAATATACAGACTCACTAATTTGATTGGCTGAGTAGCGTTCCATTAGTGCCTATGTTTAGTATAACCGAACTGGGACGTTACCCCTTTTCGACCCACAGAGAACGGATTCTGTTCTTGTTCAAAGAATCCTGAATGGAATTGGTTCAAGAACCTGTTCCCTGTTGGTCGAAAAGGCATACCTACTCATTCGTAAGGGTTTTTTTTTTTGTAGGCTGTAGCCACGATTTCATCATGTTGTCAGAATCAGTGTAACACATCTCTCATAACCCGGGATGGAACAGTACTGTTGTGTGTGTGTGTATTATTTACCAGCTGGGGGGGTCCGTATCGTGAAATACTGTGACCGAGGTCTTGAAAATACTGACCGAGGCCTCTGGGCTGAGGTCACGGTATTTCACAATACGGACTGACCTTAAACTGGGAAATAATATATTTATTTTTTCATCTCATCTCATTATCTCTAGCTGCTTTATCCTGTTCTACAGGGTCGCAGGCAAGCTGGAGCCTATCCCAGCTGACTACGAAGTTCGAAAATGTAAATTTAACAGCTTCATGAAAATGCGCTGATGGTTACCATGGAAACCCCGTGTCTTCTGCACTGCGTTCCTCCCCCGAGTCGCGCGTGCGCTCATTCGCGTTTGTGTTCTTGGTCTCAGAGCCGTGTGCACCAAACAGAGACAGAATCAACGTTTAGCATCATTAACAATGCACTTTTTACGGAGATGTTTTAATGTTATTCTTTATTTTTTTTATCCAGTTGAATATTTAGCATACAAATGTATTTTCAGCTCTTAAAAATGACCGAGGTCCCGACTGCAGGGGCCTCAGAGCTGGCTGCGGCCATGGAGATGAACAAGACGCTAATAGGAAGATAAGACAGTTCAATGACAAATGGAAGTTCGGGTGAGATTGGCTAGTTCATAGCAAAACCGAAAATACCATGTACTGCGAAGACTGTAGAAAGTCTGGCAAAGACCGGCACCAGTAATTTTAAACTCGAAACTATAAAGGACCACGAAAAGTCAAATGCACACATCGGTACTATAACATCAAAACAGGCGAAGATGGCTGGTCACTACAGGACAGCATTGCTTTCAGTCCCTGGCTGTCATGAAGTCGGCTGAGTTGGAGAGGATGGAGCTGCTGTTTAGAAACGTTCACGCGATTGGAAAGAAGTTGATCCCGCCCCAGCTATCAACTTACGGCCTGCTGGAAGCCTCAGGTCAGGAAGACCATTTTTCATGGACCATTCAGACTCATCTGATGATGAATGTAATGAGGACATTTAATGTCTCTCTCTACACATGTTCTCTCACACACACACACACACACACACATGCACTATTAATAGATAATACATAATATACATAATAATACTTGATAATACACATAATACTTGCATATCAAAACATCAAATGTTTTTCAGTGATAAATGTTTTGAATTGGACTTTTAATATTAGAATCAGTTCAGTTGTACTGAATGTTATTTTTCATATCATACGATATTTCATATTGTAAGGGGCTTGAATTTGAGTTCAATAAACAGAATACTCTGTTTATATTTTTGTCTGAATTGGTTGCATGTTTTCATATAGGGAGCTACCTTAACAGCACTGAATACTTGAGTGCTACTGTAGAGATACATTATATGATGCCATTCATAATTAAATCTAGATCTTCTGAACTTTAACGTATCATGGTGAATAAAAAACTTCGATTTCCTGGCAACAAAATTGTGGCTAGTGAAAAGGCTTGAATGGCTAGTGACTCGGGAAAACCATTAGCCACAGTGGCCGGTGAGCAAAAAAGTTAATGTAAAGCCCTGGTCAGAAGGTGTTCATTAATTTTGTATATGAGCAACTCTGATAGTAGTGCAGTTGCAGATCACAGGTTTATCTTTATGAGCTTGTTCTAATATGTTATCATTACACATGGACTTATACAGTGGACGCTCCACATAAAACGATTTAAAAGCCTGAGTAATTGTTGATATGATGATGTTTTCTGTAAGGTAGCATTTATTTTGTGTGAACAGAAGGAGTGTCCAGTGCATAGGTTCTCAAAGTGCGGCCCGCAGGCCAATGGCGGCCCACGGAAACATTTCTGGCGGCCCGTGATAACATCTGATAATATCTATAAAACTGTTAAAACTGTACATTGCTTTGAAAGAATTAATCTCCTTTAGTGGTGTTTAGTGGCATCTATAGGCATAAGCGGTAATTACAGGTGTGGTCCGACCGATCGCACTTGACCTCACTCCCAGAAGGCCATCAATGGTCGTGTGAAGATGGTGGAGTGAGAGCCAGAGCGGGAGCCGGGCCCCTCAAGAAAAAAACGTAATGTTAGCGAGGAGAAAAGGCAGTTTCAAGATAAATGGACAAACGATTACTTTGTCAAACCTCACGGGTCAGATAAAGTCGCTTGTCTGATCTGCAGGCAGATAATTGCAGTGCGCAAGGAATTCAATATAAAACGGCATTATGATACCAAACATAAAACCTACGATAAATTCAGTAAGCTTGAACAACTTAAAAGAGGCTACACTGCACAGTAAGCTTCTATTTTAAAAGTCCCCCCCCCCCCCCCCCCCCGTTCTGTGTCTGTCTGTCTCTCTCTCCCTGTCAGGTTTTCCTGTGGTGCTTTGGTAGCTGGAATTGCCCCTGAATAAGGCCTATGCTGATAAGAAGCAAGGCACACTAAGACTTTGTTCTAAATAAGTTTGGACTTGAAATGGACTGCACACAGGACTGTTATATCCCAAATTTGTCTGTTGAGGGTAGAGAACCCCAGGGATTTTGTGTGCATTGCAATTTTTCTCAAGATTTTCACAAGTTTTGCCAGGTTTAGCCTCAGTTTTGAAATAAAATGTGTTTACTGCAATAAATGTAAACTGTAGAGATGCAACCTGGTCATTAAAATTATTACAAATGGGATTTTTTTTCAGTTTTTTTTTCTTTTTCTCCCCCCGCCCCTTTGGCGGCCCTCAGTTCAATGTTGGGTCCCTAAATTGGCCCTCACCTATCAAAACTTTGAGAACCCCTGGTCCAGTGTAACAGTCAAAGGTAAAGCTGTAACTTGAACAGAAGTTTACACTTTGTTTGTTTGTTTGTTTATTTAGGAAACATAAAGGGGCAGCATGGTGGTGTAGTGGTTAGCGCTGTCGCCTCACAGCAAGAAGGTCTGGGTTCGAGCCCTGTGGCCGGCGAGGGTCTTTCTGTGTGGAGTTTGCATGTTCTCCCCGTGTCCGCATGGGTTTCCTCTGGGTGCTCCGGTTTCCCCCACAGTCCAAAGACATGCAGGTTAGGTTAACTGGTGACTCTAAATTGACCGTAGGTGTGAATGTGAGTGTGAATGGTTGTCTGTGTCTATGTGTCAGCCCTGTGATGACCTGGCGACTTGTCCAGGGTGTAACCCGCCTTTCGCCCGTAGTCAGCTGGGATAGGCTCCAGCCTGCCTGCGACCCTGTAGAACAGGATAAAGCAGCTAGAGGAGATGAGATGAGGAAACATGAAAAGCTGTGTTTTTTAATTTATGTATGTATTTTTTTTGAAATAGCTGATTTAGAGAGAGGAAAAAAGTGCAGCTGGTGAGGGACAGACTGTTTTTAGCTGCTATAATGTAAATGAAATCAGGAACTACTGAAACCAGGCTGTTTTTTGATGTTCCACAACATCAAATGTAACAATAAATGGACAAAATGTACAGCAGGAGGTGCTGTTATTGAAAAATCGTCAATGTTTAGGTGGTAGCAGTTACTCCACTCCTGTTGTTGATTAATTTCCTTCAACCCCAATTCCCAAAAAGTTGGGACGCTGTGTCAAACATAATTAAAAACAATGGAAAGATTTGCAAATCACCATATATTTCATTGAAAATAGTACAAAGACGGGGGCATTGTGGCTCAGGTGGATAAGGCGCCATACCATAAATCCGGGGACCCGGGTTCGATTCCGACCCATGGTCGTTTCCCGATCCCTCCCCGTCTCTCTCTCCCGCTCATTTCCTGTCTCTACACTGTCCTATCCAATAAAGGTGAAAACAGCCCAAAAAAATCTTAAAGAAAATAGTACAAAGACAACTGTAGAAGTCAGAGTGGGTGGGTGGAGCACAGAAGGACGGCAGGCCAGAACTGAGTTCCAAAAACTCTTTTTATTTGCACTTTTCAGTACTAACATTCACTCTCCCAGCCACACACACACACACACACACACACAAGTCATCTGGTGCGGGAGAGAGCTCACTTCCTCTGCTCTCTCTCTCCTTATATAGGGCGTGGTTGCTGGGAAGACACACAAACACAGGTTAATTCACATCAGGTGTAGTGATTCTGCCACTTACCTTCCCTGACTCCGCCCTCCGGTCACAGACCGACGCTTGACCACGCCCCCACTGCCACATACCTCCACCGCCCGACTCAGGCCGGGCAGCCGTCCGGCCCGCAGCCGACTCCCCCCCCCAATGGGAGAGGAAGTCCGCCATGACCATCTGCGCTCCCGGCCTGTGGACCACCTTGAAGTTAAAGGGTTGGAGTGCCAGATACCAATGGGTGATCTGCGCGTTGGCATCCTTCATGCGGTGGAGCCACTGCAGGGGCGCGTGGTCCAAACAGAGGGTGAAAGGGCGTCCCAGCAGGTAGTAACGGAGGGCGAGGACCGCCCACTTGATGGCCAGGCACTCCTTCTCTATGGTGCTGTAGCGCCCCTCACGCACTGACAGCTTCCGACTTATGTACAGCACTGGGCGATCCTCCCCGTCCACCTCCTGGGACAAAACAGCCCCCAGCCCTCTGTCCAACGCGTCCATCTGCAATATAAAAGGGAGAGAAAAGTCAGGGGTGTGTAACAGTGGCCCCCCACACAGTGCAGCCTTTACCTCAGAAAAAGCCCGCTGGCATTGCTCCGTCCACTGGACCGGATCTGGTGCCCCCTTTTTAGTGAGATCAGTCAGCGGGCTGGTGACGTCCGAATAATTAGGTATAAACCTATGATAATAGCCAGCCAGCCCCAGGAACTGTCTCACCCCCTTTTTGGTCTTGGGCCTCGGGCAGGCCGCAATCGCTGCCGTCTTGTTAATTTGGGGACACACCTGCCCATTGCCCAAGTGGAAGCCCAGATACCGTACTTCCACCTGCCCAATCGCACACTTCTTCGGGTTGGCTGTGAGACCCGCCTGCCTCAGTGACCTAAGGACGGCCCTCAGGTGTTGTAGGTGCCGTGGCCAGTCATTACTATAAATGATGTCGTCAAGGTATGCGGCCGCGTAGGTGGCGTGGGCGCGGAGAACCCTATCCATCAGCCGCTGAAACGTAGCGGGCGCCCCAAACAGCCCAAAAGGAAGTGTGACAAACTGGTGTAAGCCAAACGGTGTGGAAAAGGCCATTTTTTCTTGGGATAATGGAGTCAAGGGGATCTGCCAATAATCCTTTGTCAAATCCAGTGTCAAGTAAAAGCGAGCCGTGCCTAGCCGATCGAGCAACTCATCAATACGAGGCATTGGGTATGCGTCGAATTTAGACACCGCGTTGACTTTTCTATAGTCTACACAGAACCGGACCGACCCGTCAGCCTTGGGTACCAAGACCACCGGGCTGCTCCAATCGCTGTGGGATTCCTCGACAATGCCCATTTCAAGCATGGCCTCGAGTTCTTCACGAACCACTTTTTTCTTGTGTTCGGGTAGCCTGTAAGGGCGGCTACACACTACTACCCCCAGGGGCGTCTCAATGTGGTGCTCTATGAGGTCGGTGCGGCCGGGCAGGGGCGAGAACACGTCCGAAAATTCGGTCTGGAACTGGGCATCCTCCGCGAGTTGTGTCGGGGAGAGGTGGTCTCCACAGGGGACCGGAGAGGTACGCGATGCCAATGCTCCCTTTTGAACCTCCGGCCCCAGCTCCACCTTCTCCGGAACCACCGACACCAACTCCACGGGGACCTCCTCGTTCCAGAGTTTGAGCAGATTGAGGTGGTAAATCTGTAGCGCCCTACCCCTGTCCGTTCACCTCACCTCATAGTCGACGTCCCCGACTTGCCATGTGACCTCAAAGGGTCCTTGCCACTTGGCGATTAATTTGGAGCTCAATGTGGGCAACAGTACAAGTACTTTATCTCCCGGTGTGAACTCCCTAAGGCGCGTACCCTTGTCGTACAGGCAGGTTTGCCATTCTTGGGCCTGCCGCAAATGCTGCTGGGTTAGGTGTGTGAGTGTGTGGAGTTTTGCGCGCAGGTCAATAACGTATTGAATTTCATTTTTACTTGGTGAAGGTCCCTCCTCCCAATTTTCTCGCAGCACGTCTAAAATGCCACGCGGCTTATGCCCATATAACAATTCGAATGGGGAGAACCCCGTGGAGGCTTGTGGGACCTCTCACACTGCAAACAACAAGGGTTCGAGCCATTTATCCCAATTACGTGCGTCCTCACTTACGAATTTCTTCATTATATTTTTGAGGGTGCGATTGAATCGTTCGACTAAACCGTCCGTTTGTGGGTGATAAACGCTGGTGCGGATCGGTTTAATACCTAATATCCCATAAAGTTTGTTCAGTGTTCGTGACATAAACGAGGTGCCTTGATCAGTCAGAATCTCTTTCGAGATTCCAACTCGGCAGATAACGCGGAAGAGCGCTTCCGCAATACTGCGTGCTGAGATATTGCGCAGAGGCACTACTTCCGGGTATCGCATTGCATAGTCCACTAGAACTAATATAAAGCGGTACCCTCGTGTTGACCGATCTAATGGCCCGACGAGATCCATCCCAATTCTTTCGAACGGGGTCTCGATTAATGGGAGAGGGCGCAAAGGCGCTTTTGGAATGGCCACTGGATTTACTAACTGGCATTCGCGGCACGCCGTACACCACCTACGGACATCGCCGTGAATCCCTGGCCAATAGAACCGGGCCATTATTCGGGCTAGTGCCCAGCCATGGGATTAAAGTGAGACGCCTGGAATACCAATTCCCAGCAGCTTTTTGGAATCAAGAGCTGCGTGATTTGTTCTTTAGTTTGAGTGTCCTGCGTCACTCGGTATAATCTATCCTTCATACAGTGGTGCTTGAAAGTTTGTGAACCCTTTAGAATTTTCTATATTTCAGCATAAATATGACCTAAAACAGCATCAGATTGTCACACAAGTCCTAAAAGTAGATAGAGAACCCCTGTTAAACAAATGAGACAAAAATATGATACTTGGTCATTTATTTATTGAGGAAAATGATCCAATATTACATATCTGTGAGTGGCAAAAGTATGTGAACCTTTGCTTTCAGTATCTGCTGTGACCCCCTTGTGCAGCTAAACGTTTCCAGTAACTGTTGATCAGTCCTGCACACCAGCTTGGAGGAATTTTAGCCCATTCCTCCGTACAGAACAGCTTCAACTCTGGGATGTTGGTGGGTTTCCTCACATGAACTACTCACTTCAGGTCCTTCCACAACATTTCGATTGGATTAAGGTCAGGACTTTGACTTGGCCATTCCAAAACATTAACTTTATTCTTCTTTAACCATTCTTTGGTAGAACGACTTGTGAGCTTAGGGTCGTTGTCTTGCTGCATGACCCACCTTCTCTTGAGATTCAGTTCATGGACAGATGTCCTGACATTTTCCTTTAGAATTTGCTGGTATAATTCAGAATTCATTGTTCCATCAATGATGGCAAGCCGTTCTGGCCCAGATACAGCAAAACAGGCCCAAACCATGATACAACCACCACCATGTTTCACAGATGGGATAAGGTTATAATTCTGGGATGCAGTGTTTTCCTTTCACCAAACATAACACTTCTCATTTAAACCAAAAAGTTCTATTTTGGTCTCATCCGTCCACAAAATTTTTTTCCAATAGCCTTCTGGCTTGTCCCCGTGATCTTTAGCAAACTGCAGATGAGCAGCAATCACTACGTTTACATGCACATAGAGAGAATCGAATTTCTGCAGTTGCTCGACTGAAATCGAAGTTCAAAATGCCATGTATACACCTTAATTCGGCTGAAATTGAACCGAACTTGATTTCTCGGAATCGAGCTACACGACCTAGTTTATGCGATTTCTGCCGAGCTACCTTGTGCATGTATACCCTATCGAGCTAGTTGTCGAGCTACTTCCAGAAGTGACGAGTGACGAGACCACAAGCGGGAAACACAACAGCCTCGGTCGGCATGACAACGAATCATGACAACGGCATGAATCTTTTCTTTTTGTGGCATTGTTTGCACTGTTAAAATTTAGCTCACTTACTGTATCACCAAATACATCTGTACAGCTGTTGCATAGCTGTGAATTGTGTACATAAACAAGTCATTGTATTTGTGTGTGTATGTGTATAATATATATATATATATATATATATATATATATATATATATATATATATATGTGTGTGTGTGTGTGTCCAACATCTGAAGAATGTCAATAAAAACAAAACAATTGAACTTTTTGTGTGTTTATTAAGACATAAGTTAAATTGTAAGCAAAAAAAAATATATTTTTTTGTAAGCAAAAAATGGACTTTAGAAAAATATTATTGTGCAAAATAAGTTGTCTTACAAAACAGTGGTCTGCGCTGGACAGTTTGTAGCCATAGTCTGTTAGAGCAAGCCTAACAGCTTGAACACGGAACTGCTAGTGTTGCCAGATTGGGGGTTTTAAGTGCATTTTAGCGGATTTGAACATGTTTTGGGCTGGAAAACGTCAGCAGTATCTGGCAACACTATAGCTCTTCTTCATGACGACAACCGGAAGTGTACCAACACGATGGGGCGTGTAGCGCCACGTGTGGCTCGGGTGCACAATGCACCTTGCACAATAGCCCGATTTCACTTGTGCATGTAGGGTTGGATTTCTCTGGCACCCCTGCTGGGACCCTTTGCTCGATTACCAACAGCAGCTCGATTTGGACGTGCATGTAAATGGAGTCAATGTTCTTTTTGGAGAGCAGTGGCTTTCTCCTTGCAACCCTGCCATGCACACCATTGTTGTTCAGTGTTCTCCTGATGGTGGACTCATGAACATTAACATTAGCCAATGTGATAGAGGCCTTCAGTTGCTTAGAAGTTCCCCTGGGGTCCTTTGTGACCTTGTCGATTATTACATGCCTTGCTCTTGGAGTGATCTTTTTGGTTGACCACTCCTAAGGAGAGTAACAATGGTCTTGAATTTCCTCCATTTGTACACAATCTGTCTGACTGTGGATTGGTGGAGTCCAAACTCTTTAGAGATGGTTTTGTAACCTTTTCCAGCCTGATGAGCATCAACAACGCTTTTTCTGAGGTCCTCAGAAATCTCCTTTGTTTGTGCCATGATACACTTCCACAAACATGTGTTGTGAAGATCAGACTTTGATAGATCCTTGTTCTTTAAATAAAACAGGGTGTCCACTCACACCTGATTGTCATCCCATTGATTGAAAACACCTGACTCTAATTTCACCTTCAAATTAACTGCTAATCCTAGAGGTTCACATACTTTTGCCACTCACAGATATGTAATATTGGATCATTTTCCTCAATAAATAAATGACCAAGTATAATATTTTTGTCTCATTTGTTTAACTGGGTTCTCTTTATCTACTTTTAGGACTTGTGTGACAATCTGATGATGTTTTAGGTCATATTTATGCAGAAATACAGGAAATTCTAAAGGGTTCACAAACTTTCAAGCACCACTGTAATAGAAAAATAGGGGAAGGACGGGGTGGCATTTGGCTGGAGCGTTTGACCATTGATTACTCTCACTTGGTCAAACGCATGCCGCAGAGTCTAATGGGAAATCCGCAAGGGATTCCCCGAGAGAGGGAGGAGGAGCCGGCAGCTCCTCACTCTGACGCGGAGATGACGTAGACGGCTCTGTGACAGCTGCTACTACCAATGCGATACCGGGACCTCCCCTTGCTGAAATACGTCAGGACCCACTCTTTACTAAATGACTCATTAACTCCCCGAATCCTGGCCAATCAGTCCCCAAAATTATCGAGTGGGTGAGGCAAGGATTAACCGCTGCCTTTACTCTAAATTTTTCCCCTCTGAAAAAAATGTGGACCAACACTAAAGGGTAGCTGTGAACATCCCCGTGCACACACAACACCTTCACCCCCTGTGCTCCCCCAATGCCTCGTCTTGCACCAGGCTTTGGTGGATTGAGGTCTGATTACAGCCAGAGTCCACCAAAACCTGATATGTATCCCCTTGGATACTCACCGGTATGCGATACGCTCCGGCCCGATCGAGGGCGGCTCCTGGCGCGTCGGGGATCTGGACCACTGCGCCCACCTCCTTTGCCGAGCATTGATGCTGGAGATGCCCCGGCTCCCCACAGCGCCAGCAAACCGGCCTGGGCTTTCTCTCTGCACCAGTACTCTGGGGCTCACTCACCTGAGGGGGGGGAGAGACGGACATGGAAGTGGGAAACGGGAGGACACCGCGGGTGCGGCAGACCAGCTGTGAGGGAGCCGGCCCCTGCCTCTGCGGTGGGGGAACGGGGCGAGGATGAGACACAGAAGGGGAAGGGGGGAGAGAGAGAGAGGAGAGAAGCGAAGAGGGGATCTGTGATCCTGCCGCGGGAACAGCCGCCAAATGATCCTCCACCAACTCGATGGCCTGATCCAGTGACGCCGGGCGATGGCACTGGACCCACTCCGCCGTTCCTTGGGGAAGTTGCGTGATGAACTGCTCCAGTGCCACCAGGTCGACGACTCCCTCGGCGTTGCGGTTGTCAGCCCTCAGCCACCGCCTGCAGGCGTCCTGGAGTTGCTGGCCAAACGTGAATGGGCGGCCGACCTCCTCTAGGCGCGGAAGCGCTGACGATGTTGTTCGGGGGTGCGCCCCACACGCTGGAGGACGGCCCGGCACAGGTCCGCGTAGACCAGCCGGCTGTCGGCGGGGAGTTGTAGCGCGGCCAGCTGTGCCTCGCCCATTAGCAGGGGGAGGAGGCGCACCGCGCGCTGTTCCACCGGCCACCCCGAGGCCTCTGCTGCTTGTTCAAATAGCGTGAGGGAGGCCTCGGGGTCGTCGTGCGGGCCCATCTTTGTTGGGGTGAGGTGGAGTGGGCCCACAGCGGTGGAGATGGTGGACCCCGCCAACGCAAGGAGGTGCCAAAACGCCTGACGATCTTCCTGTTGCGCCAGCACCAGGGCCTCGAACCGTTGTTCTTGCTCCTTTCGGAGGGCGAGCAGCGCCTGGTGCTGGCTCTGTTGGGCCGTGGTGAGGGCGTGGATCAGGTCTGCGAAGGGGGAGGACTCCATGGGGCTGTTCTCTTCTGTGCTCGGTCCCGGGTTTCGGCACCACTGTAGAAGTCAGAGCGGGTGGGTGGAGCACAGAAGGACGGCAGGCTAGAACTGAGTTCCAAAAACTCTTTTTATTTGCACTTTTCAGTACTAACATTCACTCTCCCAGCCACACACACACACAAGTCATCTGGTGCGGGAGAGAGCTCACTTCCTCTGCTCTCTCTCTCCTTATATAGGGCGTGGTTGCTGGGAAGACACACAAACACAGGTTAATTCACATCAGGTGTAGTGATTCTGCCACTTACCTTCCCTGACTCCGCCCTCCGGTCACAGACCGACGCTTGACCACGCCCCCACTGCCACAACAACATATCAGATGTTGAAACTGATAAATTTTATTGTTTTGTGAAAACTATTTGCTCATTTTGAATTTGATGCCAGCAACACATTTAAAAAAAAAAGTTGGGACAGGGGTATGTCTACCTTTGTGTTGCATCACTTCTACTTTGGGAACTGAGGAGACCCAGTGCTGCAGTTTTGAAGGTAAAATGTTGTCCCATTCTTGTCTGATATAAGATTTCAGCTGTCCAACAGTTCAGGGTCTCCTTTGTCATATTTTGCGCTTCATAATGTACCAAATGTTTTAAATGGGAGACAGGTCTGGACTGCAGACAGGCCAGTTTAGCACCTGGACTCTTTTACTACAGAGCCATGCAGTTATATTACATCCAGAATGTGGTTTGGCATTGTCTTACTGACATAAGCAAGGCCTTTCCCTGTAAAAAAGTATATGTATACTCATAGTGGTGTAGTGGTTAGCACTGTCGCCTCACAGCAAGAAGTTTCTGGGTTCGAGCCCAGTGGCCAGCGGGGGCCTTTCTGTGTGGAGTTTGCATGTTCTCCCCGTGTCTGCGTGGGTTTCCTCCGGGTGCTCCAGTTTCCCCCACAGTCCAAAGACATGCGGTTAGGTTAACGTGGGGCGGCCTTAGGCTGAAGTGCCCTTGAGCACGGTACCTAACCCCTGACTGCTATCCGGGCTCTGTAATGTGGCTGCCCACTGCTCTGTGTGTGTGTGTGTGTATGTGTGTGTGTGTGTGTGTGTGTGTGTGTGTGTTTGCATGTATTCACTGCTTCAGATGGGTTAAATGCAGAGGATGAATTTCATTGTGCTTGCAGTGTACATGTGACAAAGGTTTCTTCTTCTCATCCACCATTAATGGTCCCTTCCCAGATGTGCAGGCTACCCATGCCATGTGCAGTAAAGGCGGTGTTTCTGGATATTGTTTATATCTGGTTTTAACTTGCATTTGTGGATGCAGTGATGAACTGTTTTCACAGACGATGGTTTTCTGAAGTGTTCCTGAGCCCATCCAGTGATTTCCACTACAGACACGTCTGCTTTTAATGCAGTGTCACCTGAGGGCCTGAAGATCACAGGCATCCAATGTTGGTTTTCTTCCTTGTCTCTTGCATACAGAGATATCTCCAGATTCTCTGAATCTTTTAATGATATTATGTATCATAGATGACGTGATCCCAAAATTATTTGCAATTTTACATTGAAGAATGTTATTCTTAAATTGTTGCACTGTTTGCCTATGCAGTCTTTCACAGAGCGGTGAACCCCTCCCCATCTTTACTTCTGAGAGACTCCGCCTCTCTGGGATGCTCTTTTTATACCCAATCATCTTACTGACCTGTTGCCAATTCACCTAATTAGTTTTTTTTTTTTTTAACATTACACAACTTTCTACTCTTTTGTTTTTGAAATGTGTCCCTGACACAAAATTCACAATGAGCAATTATTTTTCAAAAAACATAAAATTTCTCAGTTTCAACATTTGATATGCTGTTTTTGTACTATTTTCAATGAAAAAGACAGCTTCTATAATTAGTAATACATAGCATTCTTTTTGTATTTGCATTTTACTCAGTGTCCCAACTTTTTTTGGAAATGGGGTTATATAACAGCACACACACACACACACACAAGTTTATATTTTTTACCTAAAGAGTGAAACGATGACTTTGAGCACTGAGTAGCTATTATTTAACCCCTTCAGTGCCCTTGGACGAGTCATGTACTTCATGAAACCTTTTACCACTGTGCCTTATGACGTACGCTACTCATCATAAATGCCTCCTTTTATGTACCTTACATGGCACATTACTTTGACTTCACAGCAGCACATTACTGTGAGTTGGCCTAGTGGTTAGCGTGTCAGCCCCTCAATTGGGAGCTCACGAGTTCTATTCGTGGTCGGGTCGTACCAAAGACCATCATAAAAATGGTACCCAGTTACTTACATGGACCCTTGGTGTACATTGTGTTTTCAAGTACTAGTAATTCATGTTTATGGACAGGTTGTCTTGGGGTTTTTTTTGGATGTTTTTGATTACTAAAGTTATTTTTACTCTATAGCAGTGTTTTTTTGTGATTTTTCTATACAAATATTAAAAATATAAAGTTCTGAACAAGTTAGAGAAAGATTATCAAAATATCCCAATTCTGACCTATTTTTGTCCTATATGCCCAGCACATTACAATTAATTATGGGTGGCAGCCACTGTTACAAATGTTAAGGTTTTTTTTTTTTTTAACCTGTAGCTATTTCTGTTTTAATTCACAATTCCTGAAGAAAACTTTTCATATTGTTTTCTTTCTTTTACCCCTTAAAAGTCAGTCAGATCGCTAAGAAGCAGCAGTGCTGTAGAGACAGTGGGAAATATCATCCTGCTCAGATGGGACTGAAGACACAGACAATTAAGAAGTGAATGGGCGCAGTGCGAGCTTTGTTCTCTTATCTCTCTCCGCCGTTTTATCTTCCTCTCCGGTTTATTTTCAGATCAGATCAGATAGCACAGATGCACAATGTCCTCATAAACTGTTTAGGAGATTTGAGACCCTTTTTAAGAGCTCAAACATTACTGTGGGACTAAACAAGCTATCTGAACTTTAAACAAGCTAAAGATACCATCAGAAACGGTGGCTCAAATCTTGGAGAAGGCATGTCAGATGTCGGAGCCTGTGACCAATTGTAAAGATCACAATTGGATTTGGAAAAGAAATGTATTTTTGTAACTGGGAATGTTGGCATAAAACATGACTTTTTTTTTCTTCTTCTTTCCTTAGGACTGATTTTATTATATTTATAGCTTCTAATTTATATTGATTATATTTGCAATGTGAGTGATTTTTTTTTTGTGGAAAAATATTTTTCTGAAATCATTTAATTACAGCAAAACTCTCCTTTGAGGTGTATTTTTCTTCATGTAAAGTGCATATTTTTATTTGATTTGCTTTATTTCATGAAGATTTAATGATTTTATGATTATTTACAAATATCCTGAATCTGGAGATTGAACTCCTGCTGTGTAACGGTACTGATCATTTTTAAGGCCTTTTAAATTTAAGACTAGTATACTCAAATGTAATTTTTTTGTCAGATTTTACTGTATATACAGTTACATATACATACATAGGCATGTAATGGCACATTGTGCGATGATAAATCACGATACAAATTTATGATGATTCAATGTGATGAAATAAAAAATTATTATTATCAGGTTGTGTAATATCTTAGTTTTTCCCTGGCTGTCATTGTGTTGTTAATAATGTACAATAGAAGGAATACACGTAATGCTTTTATGGCTGAGGACTACAGTTGACTTGCTAACTTTAGGACTGCAGTTGTCATGAACAGTTTTGCACTCAAGTTTCCATCAATGAAGAGTTTATAACATCAACGAAACTGACTTCATGTTAAAACTGTTAATGTTATAGTAATGTTGTCTGTTGTTGCCCAAATGAGGATGGGTTCCCTTTTGAGTCTGGTTCCTCTCGAGGTTTCTTCCTCATTTCGTCTGAGGGAGTTTTTCCTTGCCACCGTCGCCACAGGCTTGCTCATTGGGGATAGATTAGGGATAAAATTAGCTCATGTTTTAAGTCGTTCAAATTCTGCAAAGCTGCTTTGCGACAACATTTATTGTTAAAAGCGCTATACAAATAAATTTGACTTGACTTCATCTGAGGCAGAAGTAACACAGCTCTAATGCCATGAAAACACACAAAAACAGATCTAAAATGGGAAAGAGCTGTGGTGTGATTGACTACAAATAAAACGTAACAAGAAATCGGAGCTCTCTTTATACAGACTGTGGAAAGATAAAGAAAAGAGAAGCAAATGTTCATAAAGTAGTAAAAGGAATATTTTAGTTAATAGGCCATATTTTACTCCAGTGTTTATAAATGTGTGTAAATAATTCTTGTTGATTATTAAGAAAATGAAACAATTTTTTTAAACAAAAGGAATATTTAAGTTGATTAAAAAATTGGAAAAATAAATGTTGCATTAAAAAAATATAAAAATTTTCTTCATTTAATATTTTTTCAGAAATAACATGAATCGAATCAAATCATGAATTGTGTGAATATATGATTTCTGTTTATTTTGAGAATATAAATTAAACAACAAAATCTCACTTTCTGGGTTTATACTATCCTATAATCTTATAATACACCTGTAATTTAACAGAAGTGATTTTTTCGATACCCCTCCCTCTGCTTCCTGACCTCGCCCACCTCAAACCTTTATAATAGCGAGATATTTCTTCTAAACCAATGAGGACAAACCCCAGTACACTGTTCTACTGTGAACAGGGACGAATACTGTATGTCCCTACTAAATACAGTCACTAAAAACAATGCTGACTGGTGTGTGTGTGTGTGTGTGTGTGTGTGTGTGTGTGTGTGTGTGTGTGTGTGTGTGTGTGTGTAGGGTTCAGTGGAGTCTCTAAAGCTGGCTCTCGGTGGTTCTCTCCCTAAAGCTGGGCTCCTCACTGACTGCTCACTACAGGGAGACTCAACACTACACAACATAGGTACACATACACACACAGAAGGAGAGAGCTGATTTTTTTTTTTTGCTTGTTCAGTTTCATCGTCAGTGTGCTGTGTAATAACTGAAGTAAAATATATGATTTACTGGTGGTTGTGTGTTACAGTGGGCAGTGACATCAGTGCCATGCTGGGTGAGTGACAATGCAGTTATTACACAATTATTACATGTTATTACATGTTATATTGTTATTACACTGATTTTTACACTATTATTATTATTACACCACTTATTATGCCTGTTATTATATCTCTTATTATACCTCTTATTATCTGTGTATACTATGTGTATTAAACATTAATGTGATGGCATCATGCTAATGACAGGGTGATATGAATTCTCGTCTCATCTCGTCTCGTCTTCTTCCGCTTTATCCGGGACCGGGTCGCGGAGGCAGCAGTCTAAGCATGGAAGCCCAAACTTCCCTTTCCCCAGACACCTCGGCCAGCTCCTCGGGAAGAACACCGAGGCGTTCCCAGGCCAGCCGAGAGACATAGTCCCTCCAGCATGTCCTGGGTCTTCCCCGGGGCCTCCTCCCGGGGGGACATGCCTGGAACACCTTCCCAGGGAGGCGTCCAGGAGGCATCCGAAAAAGATGCCCAAGCCACCTCAGCTGATTCCTCTCGATGTGGAGGAGCAGCGGCTCTACTCCAAGCTCCTCCCGAGTGACTGTGCTTCTCACCGTATCTCTAAGGGAGCGCCCAGCCACCCTGCGAAGGAAACTCATTTCGGTCGCTTGTATCCCCGATCTTGTTCTTTCGGTCATTACCCAAAGCTCATGACCATAGGTGAGAGTCGGAACGTAGATCGACCGGTAAATTGAGAGCTTCGCCTTTTGGCTCAGCTCCTTCTTCACCACGACAGACCGGTAAAGTGACCGCATCACTGCGGAGGCTGCATCGATTCGCCTGTCGATCTCACGCTCCATCCTTCCCTCACTCGTGAACAAGATCCCGAGATACTTAAACTCCTCCACTTGAGGCAGGACTTCTCCACCAACCTGGAGAGGGCAAGCCACCCTTTTCCGGTCGAGAACCATGGCCTTGGACTTGGAGGTGCTGATTCTCATCCCAGCCGCTTCACACTCGACTGCAAACCGCCCCAGTGCATGCTGAAGGTCCTGGTTTGAAGAAGCCAACAGAACAACATCATCTGCAAAAAGCAGAGATGAAATCCTGTGGTTCCCAAACAGGATTCCTTCTGGCCCCTGGCTGCGCCTAGAAATTCTGCCCATAAAAATTATTAACAGAACCGGTGACAAAGGGCAGCCCTGCCGGAGTCCAACATGCACTGGGAACAGGTCTGACTTACTGCCGGCAATGTGAACCAGACTCTTGCTCTGTTCGTACAGGGACTGGACAGCCCTTAGCAAAGAGCCCCGAACCCCATACTCCCGAAGCACCCCCCACAGAATACCACGGGGGACACGGTCGAATGCCTTCTCCAGATCCACAAAGCACATGTGGACTGGTTGGGCAAACTCCCATGAACCCTCGAGCACCCTATGAAGGGTATAGAGCTGGTCCAGTGTTCCGCGACCAGGACGAAAACCGCATTGTTCCTCCTGGATCCGAGGTTCGACTATTGGTCGAATTCTCTCCAGTACCCTGGAGT
Organism: Neoarius graeffei; assembly: GCF_027579695.1. NCBI lineage: Eukaryota > Metazoa > Chordata > Actinopteri > Siluriformes > Ariidae > Neoarius > Neoarius graeffei. The sequence continues at coordinate 18,729,394 of NC_083590.1, read as the reverse complement.
AAACCTTCCCTGGGAGGCTGAGAAGTGTGATTCCCCTATAATTGGAGCACACTCTCCGGTCCCCTTTCTTAAAAATAGGGACCACCACCCCAGTCTGCCACTCCAGAGGCACTGTCCCCGACCGCCACATGATGTTGCAGAGGCGTGTCAACCAAGACAGCCCCACAACATCCAGAGACTTGAGATACTAAGGGTGGATCTCATCCACCCCCGGTGCCTTGCCACTGAGGAGCTTGCAAACCACCTCAGTGACTTCGGCTTGAGTAATGGACGAATCCACCTCTGAGTCATCAACCTCAGTCTCCTCAATGGAAGACATGACGGTGGGATTCAGGAGATCCTCAAAGTATTCCTTCCACCACCCGACAATGTCCCCAGTCGAGGTCAACAGCTCCCCACCCGCACTGTAAACAGTGTTGGCAGAGTACTGCTTCCCCCTCCTGAGGCGCCGGACAGTTTGCCAGAATTTCTTCGAGGCTGACCGATAGTCCTTCTCCATGGCCTCCCCGAACTCCTCCCAGTTCCGAGTTTTTGCCTCCGCAACTGCTCAAGCTGCGGCACGCCTGGCCTGCCTATACCCGTCAGCTGCCTCAGGAGTCCCGGAGGTCAACATGGCCCGATAGGACTCCTTCTTCAGCTTGACGGCATCCCTTACTTCTGGTGTCCACCACCGGGTTTGGGGATTGCCGCCACGACAGGCACCGGAGACCTTGCGGCCACAGCTCCGAACAGCTGCATCCACAATGGAGGTAGAGAACATGGTCCACTCAGACTCAATGTCCCCCGCCTCCCTCGGAAGCTGGGAAAAGCTCTCCCGGAGGTGGGAGTTAAAGACCTCCCCAACAGAGTGCTTGGCCAGACGTTCCCAGCAGACCCTCACCATATGTTTGGGCCTGCCAGGTCTGTCCAGCTTCCTCCTCTGCCAGCGGATCCAACTCGCCACCAGGTGGTGATCAGTTGACAGCTCAGCCCCTCTCTTCACCTGAGTGTCCAAGACATAGGCCCGGAGATCAGATGAAATGACAACAAAGTCTATCATCGACCTCCGACCTAAGGTGTCCTGGTACCACGTGCACTTATGGACACCTCTATGCTCGAACATGGTGTTCATTATGGACAAACCGTGACTAGCACAGAAGTCCAATAACAAAACACCACTCGGGTTCAGATTGGGGAGGCCGTTCCTCCCAACCAGGCCCTCCAGGTGTCACTGTCATCGCCCACATGAGCATTGAAGTCCCCCAGTAGCACAATCAAATCAAATCAAATCAAATCAAGTTTATTTGTACAGCGCTTTTAACAATAAACATTGTCGCAAAGCAGCTTTACAGAATTTGAACGACTTAAAACATGAGCTAATTTTATCCCTAATCTATCCCCAATGAGCAAGCCTGTGGCGACGGTGGCAAGGAAAAACTCCCTCAGACGACATGAGGAAGAAACCTCGAGAGGAACCAGACTCAAAAGGGAACCCATCCTCATTTGGGCAACAACAGACAGCCTGACTATAATATTAACAGTTTTAACAGATATAACCCTCAACTGTCCTCATGGGGCCGTCCTTCACGGGAGTGGGGCGATAAAACTCCGACCAGACACAGGGCACCAGGATGGATCAAGCAGGTCCGAGGGGCAGAAGAGGCCAGCATCTCAATCCCAGGATCAACATGTAACTCAGAGGGACAGATGGGGGGGGGGGAGAGAGAGAGAGAAAGAAAACACGTTGTTAGGTATGCCCTAAAAATGACAAGTATTAAATCTGTGTGGTAGGCTCGCAGAGACGAGAGTCTTTACATCAGGCATAACACACAATGGCATGTTAATATGGTAAAAATATATCATGACCTGCTCTGGCTGGATGCTTGATTGGGTGATGGGAGCACACTCCTCAGCAATGATGAGATGCAGATGGGACCCTTAGGCCTGGCCAAGACAATTCAGTTACATTTCACCGGGTCTGGGACATGCGACAGAATGTCTGACGGCCGATTCCCTGCAGGCTACGATAGCCAGTCGAGGTCCCCACCGTCTCCACCAAAAGATTTCCTGTTGACTCCATGTAACTCAGAGGGACAGATTTGGGGTGGGGGGGAGAGAAAGAAAACACAGGTGGTTAGGTATGCCCAATGTCACCTGAATCAGTAGGAACAGTATACATATTGCACCGAGTACAAGCAGGGACTCCGGCAACTAACTATGACAGCATAACTAAAAGGAGAGAGCCAGAAGGTAACACAGGCATGAGGGAGCCCCGGGACATAAAGCAGCCAGCCACTACACCGTCAACAAACTCGAGTGAGCAAGCGAGTGGGGACTGACAGCATCCATACATCCCAGTTTACCAAAACACTCTATGTCTGAGGACCCTCCAGATCTACTCCTTTACCTCATAAACACCATTAACAAAAGGCTTGACTAAACAGATATGTTTTCAGCCTAGACTTAAATGCTGAGACTGTGTCTGATTCCCGAACATTACTTGGAAGGCTGTTCCATAACAGTGGGGCTTTGTAAGAAAAGGCTCTGCCCCCTGATGTAGCCTTCACTATACGAGGTACCAGCAGATAGCCTGCACCTTTTGATCTAAGTAGGCGTGGCGGGTCATAGAGGAGCAGAAGTTCACTCAGGTACTGTGGTGCGAGACCATTTAGTGCTTTAAAGGTCAATAGTAGTATTTTATAATCAATACGAAATTTGATTGGGAGCCAATGCAGTGTGGATAAGACAGGCGTGATGTGGTCATATTTTCTAGTTCTAGTAAGGACTCTTGCTGCGGCATTTTGAACTAACTGGAGCTTGTTTATGCACTTATTGGAACATCCAGACAGTAAGGCATTACAATAATCCAACCTGGAGGTAACGAAAGCATGGACTAGTTTTTCTGCATCATGCAATGACATTAAATTTCTTATCTTTGCAATATTTCTGAGATGAAAGAAAGCTATCCGGGTGATGTTATCAATGTGAGTTTCGAATGAAAGACTGGGGTCAATAATCACTCCGAGGTCTTTTACTGCTGCACGTGAAGAAACAGAAAGGCCATCCAGAGTTACTGTGGAATCAGAAAACTTACTTCTAGCTGTATGTGGTCCTAGCACAAGTACTTCAGTCTTGTCAGAGTTAAGCAGAAGGAAATTTATAAGCATCCAGTGTCTAATGTCCTTAACACATTCCTCAATTTTATTAAGCTGGTGTCTCTCATCAGGTTTTGCAGAGACATACAACTGTGTGTCATCAGCATAACAGTGGAAACTAATACAATGTTTACGAATAATATCGCCAATGGAGTCCCCAGTCTGAACACCCCTCAGTACCTCTCCCAGGGACTCCAAGAAGGCCGGATACTCTATACTGCTATTCGACCCGTAGGCACAAACAACAGCAAGAGCCCTCTCCCCAATCCAAAGGCGCAGAGAGGCAACCCTCTCGTTCACTGGGGTAAACTCCAACACATGGCGGCTGAGCTGGGGAGCTATAAGCAAGCCCACACCAGCCCGCCGCCGCTCACCATGGGCGACTCCAGAGAAGTGGAGAGTCCAGCCCCTCTCGAGGAGCTGGGTTCCAGAGCCCAAGCTGTGTGTGGAGGTAAGCCCGACTATCTCTAGCCGGTACCTCTCAACCTCCCGCACAAGCCCAGGCTCTTTCCCCCCCAGCGAAGTGACATTCCATGTCCCAACAGCTAGCCGCTGTGTCCGGGGATCAGGTCGTTGAGGCCCCTGCCTTCGACTGCCACCCAATCCACACTGCACCAGTCCCCTACTGCTACCTCTGTGGGTGGTGAACCCACAGGAGGTCAGGCCCACGTCACCTCTTCGGGCTAAGCCCGGCCAGGCCCCATGGGCAAAGGCCCGGCCACCAAGCGCTCGCATACGAGCCCCAACCCCGGGCCTGGCTCCAGGGTGGGGCCCCGGCTGCGCCATACCGGGCAACGTCACGGTCCTTGATTGTTTCTCCATAAGGGTTTTGGTGAACTGCTCTTGGTCTGGCCTGTCACCTAGGACCTGTCTGCCTTGGGAAACCCTGACAGGGGCATAATGCCCCCGACAACATAGCTCCTAGGATCATTCAAGCACACAAACCCCTCCACCACAATAAGGTGGCAGTTCTAGGAGGGGGCATATGTGATATGAATTCTGTCAGATATAAAAGTTGTGAGTTTTTATTCTCTTGTTATTACTTCAGTTCTTTTATTTCTTCTCTCTTTTTGTTCTTGTATCTTCTTTTTGTCATCTTCCTTTATTTCTTTTCTTATTTTACCCTTCACTTCTCTCTTTATCTAATCTTCTGTCTATTTGTTTTCTCTTTTTATCTCATGTCTTCTTTTATTGATTTTCTTGTCTTTTCTCTTTCTCCCCTTCTCTTATCTACTTTTCCCTTTTCTTCTCCTCTCCTTTCTTCTACTCTTCTCTTCTTTGTTGTCTCTTCTCAGGCGATCACACTAAGGCTCTGATTGGTCAGCTGATCATCTTTAATCAAATTATGGGCAATCTGAGAGAGGACATCAGAGATATGGTGAACTCAAACATACATATTGGCAAGAAAGCAATAAGATGTATAAGAAGAAGAATGGAATTTTTTTCTAAATTGTATTAAAATTAGTGGCGGCACGGTGGTGTAGTGGTTAGCGCTGTCGCCTCACAGCAAGAAGGTCCTGGGTTCGAGCCCCGGGGCCGGCAAGGGCCTTTCTGTGTGGAGTTTGCATGTTCTCCCCGTGTCCGCGTGGGTTTCCTCCGGGTGCTCCGGTTTCCCCCACAGTCCAAAGACATGCAGGTTAGGTTGACTGGTGACTCTAAATTGACCGTAGGTGTGAATGTGAGTGTGAATGGTTGTCTGTGTCTATGTGTCAGCCCTGTGATGACCTGGCGACTTGTCCAGGGTGTACCCCGCCTTTCGCCCGTAGTCAGCTGGGATAGGCTCCAGCTTGCCTGCGACCCTGTAGAAGGATAAAGCGGCTAGAGATAATGAGAATGAGATGGGTATTAAAATTATTCTCTATTGTTTCAACACTAAACCCCATTCTTTGAACCAAATGGCCTGAACCCATTTACTGAATCAGTGACTCTTTTGGCAAAACCATAAACAGTTTTCATTTGGTTAAATACAATTTGCAGATTTAATTTACTCTTTCTGCAAAGCTCTAAACACATTCTCACTCACTAAAACACGTTTTGCACTGTGATGCATTTGTGATTCATAATGCTAACCACAGGTGACAGAAGTTGATGTGATGAAACCAATATAAGCCAGTTCAGAGTGCACAGGCAGTACAGGTGAAGATTGAAGGTTGATACCAACAATGGATGGAAACAATCTGAGAGGCAGGAGAGGAAGAGTGCATGTAAGACATGGTGTAAAAGGAGGAGGACAAGGAAGAGCAAGACCAAGAGCATTAATCTCAGATGAAATTCGAGAAACTGTGATGGATCATGATCTTATTCTTGGAATGACAGTGAGGAAAGCAGGACAAAGAGTACAACCCAATCTCAGCAGATTATCCATGGCCACCATAATTGGGGGATTCTGAGAGCAGAACAGGTAATTGGGTTTTTTGGGGACCATTGAAATTTTACTGTATGCAGATGTTTCAGTATAGCACTTTGCCAATAAAGGAGACTGGAGTTGGGGGGAGTCAATCATATTTTGTACTGCAGAACTCATTTGTGTTCCCAACGACAAAGGCTCTCATTGTTGATGTAGTCCTTCAAATCAATACCATTAGACTGCGTGAAATACATTGTTGAAGACAATGAAAATTTTGAAGCAATCAACAGCGTAAGAATTTCCATCATTGACTGTGTCCACCAAGGCAATAGTGTACGCATGAAGCAAGTGTACCCTTTGAGTGCAATTCAGAAAGGGTCAAAGATCAACAATTTCAGTATCTGCAAGTAAGTGTATACTCAAGCAGATACATTACAACAATACTATACAATATACGGGATTGCATACTGCATTATATTGTAATGTATGTAAATCAGGAGTGCATACTCTCTACAGCATAGATCTGTCTTTCTGTGGCGCTTTCAAAACTGCATCTGTTTTTATGTACAGCAAGTGAATTGGACTCCATGGAAAGACTCCATGAATAAATTTTTTGTGGCTGAAGCTGGGTTTCAATCTGATGAAGAGGAGCAGGAGAGGCCGGAAAATAATTGCCCAACAGGCCATTATCAAAGACTCTGGTCAGCATGGTGGCAGTGTGACACATTGTACAGCCATAAATAATTGTGGGGTTCTTCACTGTCATGCCACCTTGGGGCCACAATAACACCCAACATCATCTTATATTTATGGGCGGTCTTTGCAAAGTTTTGTTTCTGTATGAGCAACAGGATCATGAGTAGGCAGAGCATCTGGCCTATGACATAGTTTGAGACAATGTTAGTTTTCTCCACGGAGTCTTAATACGGGAGTGGTTCAACATCAACCAGCAACTCATAAAACCATACTCCTTTTTTCCTCAACCCAATAGATGAGTTTTTCTCTGCATGGCAGTGGAAGTTATATGGCCAAAAACCCAATGCCATGGAAAATATCCTACTGGTGATGAAATTGGCCTATGGTGACATACAGTGGTGCTTGAAAGTTTGTGAACCCTTTAGAATTTCCTGTATTTCTGCATAAATATGACCTAAAACATCATCAGATTGTCACACAAGTCCTAAAAGTAGATAAAGAGAACCCAGTTAAACAAATGAGACAAAAATATTATACTTGGTCATTTATTTATTGAGGAAAATGATCCAATATTACATATCTGTGAGTGGCAAAAGTATGTGAACCTCTAGGATTAGCAGTTAATTTGAAGGTGAAATTAGAGTCAGGTGTTTTCAATCAATGGGATGACAATCAGGTGTGAGTGGACACCCTGTTTTATTTAAAGAACAAGGATCTATCAAAGTCTGATCTTCACAACACATGTTTGTGGAAGTGTATCATGGCACAAACAAAGGAGATTTCTGAGGACCTCAGAAAAAGCGTTGTTGATGCTCATCAGGCTGGAAAAGGTTACAAAACCATCTCTAAAGAGTTTGGACTCCACCAATCCACAGTCAGACAGATTGTGTACAAATGGAGGAAATTCAAGACCATTGTTACTCTCCTTAGGAGTGGTCAACCAAAAAGATCACTCCAAGAGCAAGGCATGTAATAATCGGCAAGGTCACAAAGGACCCCAGGGGAACTTCTAAGCAACTGAAGGCCTCGCTCACATTGGCTAATGTTAATGTTCATGAGTCCATTTCCAAAGAAAAAGGCTGCACCTTGCATATAATGTCCTTTTATTGCACAAACGCGTTTCGGCGTGTGCCTTCCTCAGTGTGCAACAATGTAACCACAAAAACACTTTTAAATACCCACACCCATTACCACACCCCATTACAACAAACCAATGACAATGAAGTATTTAGACCATGTGTCAAAATAATCCTTCGATTGGAAAAATACATTCACAAAACATTACAGACATTATGTGCATATTTACAATTATGCAATGCAGTATAGCCATCAGTACATTATTACCTTCATAAAAAACAAGTCAGGGATAGCTCTTCATTCATCCCATTCGGTATACACGTATTCAAATTAAAAATATACCACGCCTCTCGCTGTAAGAGATGGTTCTCTCTATTTCCCCCTCGTGGAGACCTGTAAACCATCTCTAGTCCCATAAATTTCAACATACTAGCGTCATGGCCAGCAGACTGGAAATGCCTTGCCACAGATGATTTTTCATCGTTTTTTCTTATTGAGCATTTATGTTCAAAAATTCTCGTTTTTAACTGTCTCTTCGTTTTACCCACATAAAGTATTCCACAAGGACAAGTCAAAAGATAAACAACAAAGGTAGACAAACAAGTAATTCTTCCCTTGACTTTGTACGTTTTTCCTGTTTTGGAGTGCGTGAATTCTTTTTCTGTAAGCATAAAGTTACATGCTGCACAGTTAAAACATTTGAAATTACCTTGTGAAACACGTGGAGGAAAAGATAAAAACGGTTGAGTGAATGCAGGGAAGTGCGACCGCACTAGTTTATCACGCAGACTTGGCGCTCTTTTGTAACAACTGCGTGGTAGATCCTGAAAAGAATTACCAATATTTGGGTCACTCTGCAGAATATGCCAATGCCGTTGTACAATAGTTTTCAAATCATTTGAGATGTGACCATACGTGGATACTAGAGTGACAGGAGGAATAATGTTAGAACGGTTATGTCTAGCGCTGTTAGTAAGTAGATCTGAGCGCTGAATTTTTTGACACATGGTCTAAATACTTCATTGTCATTGGTTTGTTGTAATGGGGTGTGGTAATGGGTGTGGGTATTTAAAAGTGTTTTTGTGGTTACATTGTTGCACACTGAGGAAGGCACACGCCGAAACGCGTTTGTGCAATAAAAGGACATTATATGCAAGGTGCGGCCTTTTTCTTTGGAAATTGAGTTGCACATTTGGGTCAGCACCCTTACATTAGGAATTATTTAAGAGTGAAGCCTGCTCCAAGTAGAAAAAATGTTCATGAGTCCACCATCAAGAGAACACTGAACAACAATGGTGTGCATGGCAGGGTTGCAAGGAGAAAGCCACTGCTCTCCAAAAAGAACATTGCTGCTCATATGCAGTTTGCTAAAGATCACGGGGACAAGCCAGAAGGCTATTGGAAAAAAATTTTGTGGACGGATGAGACCAAAATAGAACTTTTTGGTTTAAATGAGAAGTGTTATGTTTGGTGAAAGGAAAACACTGCATCCCAGAATTATAACCTTATCCCATCTGTGAAACATGGTGGTGGTTGTATCATGGTTTGGGCCTGTTTTGCTGTATCTGGGCCAGAACGGCTTGCCATCACTGATGGAACAATGAATTCTGAATTATACCAGAGAATTCTAAAGGAAAATGTCAGGACATCTGTCCATGAACTGAATCTCAAGAGAAGGTGGGTCATGCAGCAAGACAACGACCCTAAGCACACAAGTCATTCTACCAAAGAATGGTTAAAGAAGAATAAAGTTAATGTTTTGGAATGGCCAAGTCAAAGTCCTGACCTTAATCCAATCGAAATGTTGTGGAAGGACCTGAAGTGAGCAGTTCATGTGAGGAAACCCACCAACATCCCAGAGTTGAAGCTGTTCTGTACGGAGGAATGGGCTAAAATTCCTCCAAGCTGGTGTGCAGGACTGATCAACAGTTACCGGAAACATTTAGTTGCAGTTATTGCTGCACAAGGGGGTCACACCAGATACTGAAAGCAAAGGTTCACATACTTTTGCCACTCACAGATATGTAATATTGGATCATTTTCCTCAATAAATAAATGACCAAGTATCATATTTTTGTCTCATTTGTTTAACTGGGTTCTCTTTATCTACTTTTAGGACTTGTGTGAAAATCTGATGATGTTTTAGGTCATATTTATGCAGAAATATAGAAAATTCTAAAGGGTTCACAAACTTTCAAGCACCACTGTAGGTATGGATTGCTGACAAGGATGGATCTGGAATACCAGAGGGTTTACCTGGCAAGAGAGAATATTGCCTGTGACGTAGATGAAGTCTTCTTCTGGCATGATGCTGAGGCTGAAGGAATCACTTGAATTTGATTGTGCAGTTACATTTACAGTGTAATGTAATTTACTTTTCTTTTGCATTGTGTCTTCAGCTTTTTTCAGTGCTGTATTTTTACTGTATGCAAGTGCTGAACCGAAAGAGATTCAATAGTATATGTTGTTTTCAGTACTTATCCAAATATCCAAATTAACCATTAGTGAAAATTATCTTAAATAAACAATATTTTTTCTGGAGTTACATGCACTGACTGCTGGAATTTTTTTTTTTGCTTTTTTAAATTAATTAATTAATTAATTAATTAATTAATTTTTATGCAGTGTGTAATGAATTATCAGTTGTGCTTTTATTCTGACTGGCTTTGTGTATGATCTGAAACTTTGATTTTGAGCACAGGTAAAACTGTTTTGAGGTCATTTTTTTGATTTTGCAAGAAGAGAAGAGTAACTGGTTTTGTGAATGTAATTTAAAAATTGGGTTTAATGTTTACAGCTTTTGAGAAAAGAGTGTAAGGTTTCAAGAAAGGTATCTTAGCAGTTGTGAAAAACTTAAAAAAAACCCAAATATTTTTAGAATATTTGTCATATTCTCTCACTCGTTCAGTGGTATTTAATTAACATTTAATAATTGTTTAACAATGATGTACTTTGTTGCCAGGCTTGTAGTACTCGAGTCCAGGACTCGGACTAGAGTCTGACTCATGCCCTAATTTTAAGGACTTGGGACTCGACTTGGACTTGAGCACTGATGACTCTGACTTGGACTCGGACTCGTGCACTAACTGCATTAGGACTCGGAAAATGGAGACGAGGACTCGGATTTTTTCTTTATTTTTTTGGTAGCATGCCATAATAATTTGGCATAAGATATTTATATCTACATTAATTTTGTACTAATTTCGTGTAAGAGTGTCACACCTTCATGCCTTGGCGCGTGCATCAGATAGACTCTCAGGCGCGCTCCGGACAGCACACACACAAAGCGGACTCTCGCACGCACTGTAAACAATTCACACCTGCACAGGATTAAGGCACAATCATCGCACCTATACAAAAACTGTGAAAACACACTTACTTTGAAAAGTATTGAGTTGTGTTGCTGACATGTTACTGAGCCTTATTTCCTTATTTGGTTTCCTGATCCCTGATTTCCTGTTTCTCGTCTTTGATTCTGCCGAGTCTACGATAGCCTGTTTGTGCCTCGCTCAACCTATTGCCTGTTTCACCGTTTTACGATTTTGCCTGCCGTTCTGGATTGTTTACCTGTCTTCACACCTTCTGCACTTACGTCTGTAAGTACAAAAGCCACCGTCCCGTCTGGAAACTACAAATCCCATCAACCAACTTCCGCGTTGACCTACGTCACACCTGGGCGGGATCACCTACGTCACATCCTCCATGAAGCCATAAGTAACTGAACACGCTTCCGCTCATTCTCTTTTGGCGCCACGTGACTCACCACATGGACACAAAGAGATCTGCTCGTCAGAGTACCCAAGATAAAGACGTCTTTTCTTGCAAGTAAAAGAGATTTTAGCGTGCTTTCGTGTTTGCCATTGGCCACGGTAGAACTACTTGAGTTGCTCTCTCTTTCTTGGCTGAAATATAACCAGTTTCATTCGTATCAGAGGTAACGTTACTGACTGCCGCCCAAAGCAGTCCATTTAAAGTTAGAAGCGACCGGATTCCTTCTAGCTAAAGCGCTGTGCACATTGTTTGATCAGAGACCTTCTTCACGAGCGACGAAGCGTCGGACCAAGAAATTCTCTGCGTCTTCACGGAAGCGACTCACGTGCTCCTGTGGACTCCCAAAGTTTCGGAACATCTCTATAATCTTGCACTGGAAGCAAAATACTGAAGTAAGACTGGCATTTTTGGGCAAACTAGTCTTAGGAATCAGCTTTATGAAGTAGTGTGAATTTAAACTCAGGAACGGTTTAATTGTTTACACTGTAGACACGCAGTGTGTTGAATTGATGATTGTTCTATTTTGTTTTGATTTCTCAATTGTTAATAGACAGGTTGCATGCTTTCTCTATTCCTTCCTAACACTTTTAATTTCATTCTTACACCTATTTGACCTCATCAAGATTTCAGGGGATTTAATAATGTTATGAGCTAGTGGGTTAGCTACCAGCTAGTCCTTTGTCTACTGAGAAACACGTGGTCACAAGGCCTCACACACACCAGCACATCTTAATTAGCAACCAAAGCTAACTCTCTTGTTTTACTTAGAAACATGTGGTCATAAGGCCACACACACACACACACACACACACACACACACACACACACACACATAAACACACTTTAGCTAGCATCCCACGCTAGCCTTTTGTTTAGGCCATAAGGCCTCACCCACACACACACACACACACATAAACACACTTTAGCTAGCATCCCACGCTAGCCTTTTGTTGTAGGCCATAAGGCCTCACACACACATAAACACACATACACACACACATGCTCTCACACACACACTCCCATGTACACACATACCCCACTGTTTGCTGAAGATTTCAACTGCTATTATTCATTTTTTTTATCTTTGTTATAATAAATTCAATTATTATTGAAACTGTGTGTTTATTTGTTGTACCGATATTTTTGAAGTCATCCAATCTCAAAAGAATTCCAAGGTGCATATGAGTTATGTAATACGGTAAGTGATCATAATAATTTGGAATACACCATAATTTAGCTGTTTGATAATTTATTATTAAGCACCAAAATTAATGGTATTAATTAATGAGACTGATTCAAGGAGACTGATTTAATGAGATAATTAATGACTGATTCAATGATACTGATTTAATGAGATTGTTAATGAGACTGATTTAATTAGATTGATCACTTAACACCAATTGCACCTACACATCTGTCTCCCAACCATCTCTGACAGAATACTTCACACTCCCTGATAAAGACAATGCACATTCACCTGTTCATGCGTCATATTCAGGAACAAACTAATGTTAATGGCACTAAAACAGCCACCGTCAAATGGTGCAGGTGGAGTCTTGTTCTCGGACTTGACTCGGCTCAATAGTGGACTCGACTCGGACTCAATTCATTTTTTTTAATGACTTGGACTTGACTTGGACTTGAACACTGGGGACTTGAGACTGGATTCAGACTCAAGGTTTAATGACTCGACTACAACACTGTTTGTTGCCTTTTCATTTCAGACCAAGGAAATGTCTTTAATCAGGAACACAATCCTGGAGTGCCAAGTATGTGGTGAGTGATGGAGAGTGTCTGCAACTGTGCTGTGTAACTCATATATTATCTGGTACAGGGAATAGAAAGGGTTTATTTTAAAATTAAGGAACAGTAATGACTCTGTGTCTGTCTCTGTCTTTTTCTCTCAGGTTTCCATGAGCCTCAGTCCCGTTGTCAGTCCAACCCATGTTATGATGGTGTTGCATGTGTGGATGTGTCAGAGTTTCCTGGGTATCAGTGTGGCTTGTGTCCCGTAGGCACCACAGGCAATGGAACACACTGCCAGGACATCAATGAGGTTCCTCTAAAACACACACATATTAAATATAAAGTTTTAAATCTTTGTCTTTGAAATGCACAATAATGCTCCAAATCTCTCTCTCTCAGTGTGCAGCACAGCCATGTTTCTCTCCTCACATGTGTGTGAACAGTGTTAAGGGGTTTCACTGTGAGCCATGTCCTTTAGGGTTCTCCGGTGCTGAGCTGAGTGGAGTTGGCATGGAATTTGCCCAGAACCACAGACAGGTCTGATCTGTCTGTTTCACTTTTAATAACAAGTTTAATTTATATAGTGCCTTTCACCAACATAAGGATGGTTAAATGTGAGAAGTGAGATCAAGTTCATCACAATCAGGGACAAGTTAGATATGGAGTGACAAAAAAGACCATACTCGTGTGTGTTTCTGTATTGGGTCAGGGGTCAAAGGAGGGTCAGAGCAAAGGTCAGAGGAGAAGTCAGAGGTGGGTTCAGAGGGGAGGTCAGAGGTAAGGTCAAGAGTCAAAGGAGAGGTCAGAGCAAAGGCCAGAGGGGAAGTCAGAGATGGGTTCAGAGGGGAGGTTGCAGGTAAGGTCAGAGGGGAGTTCTGAGAGGTGGTCAGAGGTAAGGTCAGAAAGGAAGTCTGAGGTGGGTTTGGCAGGGAGTTCAAAGGTAAGGTCAGAGGGGAGTTCAGAAGTGGGTTCAGAGGGGAGGTCAGAGGTAAGGTCAGAGATGGGTTTAGAGGGGAGATCAGAGGGAAGACAGAGGTGGGTAGAGAGGAGGTCAGAGGGGAGGTAAGAGATGGGTTTAGAGGGGAGATCAGAGGGGAAGACAGAGGTGGGTAGAGAGGAGGTCAGAGGGGAGGTTGGAGGTAGATTTAGAGGGAAGGTCAGAGAGGAAGACAGGTGGGTTCAGAGGAGAGGTCAGAGGGGAGGTAAGAGATGGGTTCAGCAGGGAGGTCACAGGTGGGTTCAGGGGGAGGTCAGAGGTGGAGGTCAGATGGGAAGTCAAAGATAGGTTCAGGGGAGGTCAGAGGTAAGGTCAGAGAGAAAATCAGAGGTAGGTTCAGAGGGGAGGTCAGAGTTAAGTTCAATGGGGATGTCAGTGGTGGGTTCAGAAGGGAGTTCAGAGGTAAGGTCAGAGGGGAAGTCAGAGGTAAGGTCAGAGGGGAAGTCAGATGTAAGGTCAGAGGGGAAGTCAGAGGTAAGGTCAGAGGGGATGTCTGAGGTAAGATCAGAGGGGAGGTCAGAGGTGGGTTTAGAGGGGGTCAGAGGTGGGTTCAGAAGAAACATCAAAAGGGAGGTCAAAGGTAAGGCCAGAGGTAGGTTCAGAGGGGAGGTCAGCGGTAAAGTCCTTTGGGAGGTCAGAGGGGAAGTTAGAGTTAAGGTCAGAGGGGAGTTCAGAGGGTAGATCAGAAGTAAGGTCTGATGGGAGGTCAGAAGTGGGGTTAGAGGGGAGGGTCAATGGTGGAGTGAGAGGTGAGGTCAGAGGGGAAGTCAGAGGTAAGGTCTGTGTGGAGGTCAGGGGTGGAGTCAGAGTGGCCACTCCCCTGCTCATAAGTATATTTGTCTATCTGCCTGTTACTGCCTCTTTCATGCTCTAACTCTGGTTCTTGCTATAATTCTCTCACTTTAATCTCTCATTTTCTGTCTGTCTCTCTATCACTTTTATATCACATTCTATCACTTGCTCTCTCTCTTTCTCTCTCTCTCTCTCTCATATTATCAGTCTCTTTCTACCCCTTTTTATCACCTGGCAATGTTGCGTTTAACTCTCTGTCTGTGTCCCTTTTTATAATGGGAATATCTGTTTCAGTTACTCTGACCTTGATGGCTTTAGTCTTATTTAAAAAGGTTTCAGGGTGACACAGTGGTGCAGTGGTTAGCACTGTCTCCTCCTGGTACGAAGGTGTAGGGTTCAAACCTTGTGACAGACCAAGCTCTTTCTGTGTGGAGTTTGCGTGTTCTCCTTGCCCCGTGTGGGTTTCTTCTGGGTGTTCCTGTTTCCTCCCACAGTGGATTAGGCTAATCTAAATTGCCCATAGGTGTGAATGTAAGTGTGATGGTTGTTCATCTCTGTGTTAGCCCTGAGATAGATTGGTGACCAGCCCAGGATGAATGCCACCTCTCACCTGAAGTCAGCTAGGATTGGCTCCAGCTTTCCTGCGACCCTGATAGATAAACGGTTTCGATAATGAATGGACAAATAAAAGGTTGCAGCAACCAGCCTGTAGCACTCATGTGGTCATGCCCCTTATCATGGCAATGTGTGTTACAGGAATGTCTGGACATAGATGAGTGTGCAGCTCAGACTGGCCCCTGCGTCCCCAACTCCGTCTGCATCAACACAGCAGTGAGTTAATGCTTATAAGACACCACGACTGTTTTTAGCTCTGTGACATCCTTTTGTCCATATTTATACATAACAGCATGTCATAAGTCACTGAGCTGTTGGAGGAGTGCATGGTGGTGGTGGTGATAATGCTGCTGCTGATGTAATTTTTTTCCAGTGCTAATCTCATACTATCTTTGTTTTTGTCTCTCTCAGGGTTCGTTTCAGTGTGGTCAGTGTAAAACGGGTTTTGCGGGGAATCAAACATCAGGCTGTTTTCTCAGGAGAACATGCGTTCTGCTCAGCCACCATCCATGCGACGTCAATGCTCACTGTGTGATGGAGCGCAGCAGTGACATCTCCTGTATGGTGAGAACTCATACCACATATCAGACACTGCTAACCTGAACACATCTGTGTACACTATGCTTAAAAACGCTGCTTAAAATCTTTTTACAGTAGTATTATTTTTCATACTACATACTGAATACTGTATTTTCCAGACCACAAGTTTCATGGTGGATCTACAGTGACATTCATAATAATCAGTATATCACAGTATAAATACACCTGTTACTGGAAACAAGTCCAGGACAAATTTGTGGAACACAATTAATCAGGATTTCCTTATAAAAAAATTCATTATTAATAAATAGAAAGAATATAGCACAACTGCGACTGTCTCTAGAGGAAGCTATTCACCAAAAGTTAATGTCCGGGTAAAGAGGGTATTACTCAGAGTAGCAACCAAGAGACCATGGGTAACTCTCCATATGATGCTACCATCACCATGCTTCACTGTAGGGACTTTATTTAATAATAGATTTAATGGTGCTCTGTGGGATGTTCAAAGTTTGGGATATAACCAAAAAGAAAGTGTAATGTATATTTCTTCTGCAAAGTGATGGAATGGATCTCACTGTTTTCATTCAGTGTTATCTGCGTATGGAGGAGGTAAAAAAAAAAAAAGTTATATAGTAGGCATGTAACAATTCACCCAATTCACGATTCAATTTTTCCATGATATTTTTGAAAAACAATTAGGAGTAAATTTTCTTACCAAAAAATTCAACATTTATTTTCCTGTTATTTATCAACAAAATATTCCTTTTGTGGCGGCACGGTGGTGTAGTGGTTAGCGCTGTCGCCTCACAGCAAGAAGGTCCTGGGTTTGAGCCCCGGGGCCGGCGAGGGCCTTTCTGTGTGGAGTTTGCATGTTCTCCCCGTGTCCGCGTGGGTTTCCTCCGGGTGCTCCGGTTTCCCCCACAGTCCAAAGACATGCAGGTTAGGTTAACTGGTGACTCTAAATTGACCGTAGGTGTGAATGTGAGTGTGAATGGTTGTCTGTGTCTATGTGTCAGCCCTGTGATGACCTGGCGACTTGTCCAGGGTGTACCCCGCCTTTCGCCCGTAGTCAGCTGGGATAGGCTCCAGCTTGCCTGCGACCCTGTAGAAGGATAAAGCAGCTAGAGATAATGAATGAATGAATGAATGAATATTCCTTTTGTTAAATTAAAAAAAATCTTTTGTTTCATTTTCTTAATAACCAACAATAATTATTTACCCACATTTGTAAAGGTTGGAGTGAAATATAATAAATATATACAATAACTATATAATTTAATAAAATCTAATAAATATTATAAAATTAATTAAAATAGTACTTTTATTAAAAATGAAATAAGTTTACAGGCCTTTTCTGAATAAACTTTTATGAACATTTGTGCTACCTCCATTTGTTTCTCATTTCTTTATTTTTCAGCAGTCTGTAAAAAGAGAGCTCCAATTTCTCATTCATTATCTCATCTCATTATCTCTAGCCGCTTTATCCTTCTACAGGGTCGCAGGCAAGCTGGAGCCTATCCCAGCTGACTACGGGCGAAAGGCGGGGTACACCCTGGACAAGTCGCCGGGTCATCGCAGGGCTGACACATAGACACAGACAACCATTCACACTCACATTCACACCTACGGTCAATTTAGAGTCACCAGTTAACCTAACCTGCATGTCTTTGGACTGTGGGGGAAACCGGAGCACCTGGAGGAAACCCACACTGACACGGGGAGAACATGCAAACTCCACACAGAAAGGCCCTCGCCGGCCACGGGGCTCGAACCCGGACCTTCTTGCTGTGAGGCGACAGCGCTAACCACTACACCACCGTGCCGCCCCAGCTCCAATTTCTTTTTAAATCTATTTGTACAGTCAACCTCACAACAACTCTTTCCTATTTTAGATCTATTTTTGTGTGTTTTCACAGCATTAGAGCTGTGTTACTTCCACCTTTGGTGAAGTCATGTGTCTTCTTGCTATTGTGCGTTACATCCAGGAAAAACTAAGTGATAATGCAGCCTGATAATAATTGCAAATCATTTTTTATTTCATTGATTTGAAGCGTGAGAAATATTTAGTCAGTAACTTCAAGAGATTCAGTTAGCAGTATTTAAATATATTAAATAACACTGTATTTTTATTTTATTGTGAATTTGTCACTTTCATCTGACTTTTTACTTTCTGTTAAATTATTTCAACTGCTCAGTTTAACAGTTTATTTTCATTCTTTCTGTTTATCATATCTTATACACAGACTTTATTTCTCCTCAGTGTAACATGGGATTTGCAGGGAATGGGAATATCTGTGGTGTCGACTTTGACCTCGATGGCTATCCAGATGAAGCACTTCCCTGCATTGATAACGATAAACACTGCAGAGCCGTTCGTCCCTGTTTTGTTCTCCTCCATTAACTTCATCATCGATTTTTTCCCTCGTGTTTATTTTTTATTTCTTTTTAAAATCTATTTCTCTGTTTCTGGTTTATGAATGCACTCTTATAGGATAACTGTGGCTCCACACCAAATTCTGGTCAGGAGGACACAGACGGTGATGGTGTCGGAGATCAGTGTGATGAAGATGCAGATGAAGATGGAATAAAGAACATGGAGGTCATTTTAGAAATGTTAAACGGGGATGCAGGGTTAATGTTGCGAAGTTTGAGAATTTTTTTACATCTTCCAGTTTAGCACAGATCAAAAATTAGTTATAAAATGGATTTGTCTCAGTTATTTAAAAAATAAAAAGATCAACAGCACTGTGGTGTTGTCAGGTACGAGGTAAGCGGACACAAGTGCAGAAGCAGTATAATAATAACAGTGACATTTATTTACAGTGAATAAATACACACACAGGCAAACAATCCAAAACGGCAGGATAGATCAAAACATGAAACAAGCAAAGGGTTGGGCAAGGCACAAACAGGATATCAGAGGAAAAACGAGAATGGGAATGAGAAACAGGCACAGGAATCAGGAACAGGAAATCAGAAACATGGGTAGAAAGCCTTGGTAATGCGTACTGACATAATGTAATACTTCGCATAGACCGTGCATCAGCACAGTCCTTAAATAGGTACACATAGTTCCTTAATTGAGTTCAGGTGTGTGTCGTTAACGGTGCATGCACTGGAGTCCGCTCGACATGCGCACAGCCCAGGATGCGCCTTCAGGTGCATGTGCCACAGCGTGCAGGACTGACAGGTGTTAATGAAGCTGATATAATGTCATAGGAATCCCCCCCCAAAAAAAGAGCCAATCCATCATTCTTGGCTCCGGTGGGGTTTCGGCTCAGGACAAGACCTGGACTCCTGACTTGCACTGGTTTTGGGCTCAGGAGATGGCTTGGGCTTGATCTCTGGAGATGACTTGAGCTTTGGGCTAGACTCTGGCTCCAGCTCAGGAGATGATTCATGCTTGAGTTCTGGAACTGTCTTGGACACAGGGGTGGAAGTGTGCTCAAGCTCTGGACTTGACTTGGGCTTTGGACTGGACTTGAGCTCTGGGGATGACTTGGGGTCAAGGCAGGAAGCAAGCCTTGACTCGGGCTCCAGGCTGTACTCAGGGTCAGTAGAGGACTCGGGATCTGGGTATGACTCAAGTTCTGGGTTGGATTTGAGCTCTGGAACTGACTTGGGCTTTGGACTTGACTCTAGTTCGAACTCAGGACGTGACTTGGACTCAGGACTTGGCTCTAGTTCAAACTCTGGACTGGACTCAGGTATGGGTTTGAGCTCTGGAGACGACTTGGGCCCTGGACTTGACTTGAACTCAGAGCTGGACTCAGGCATGGGCTCGAGCTCTGTCAGTGCATTGCTTCGGTCCTGGCTAGGACCTGGCGGCAGGACGACGACGACATCTTCATAGCCGGGTGGCGGAGGAACAATGACGCTTTCATAGCCGGGCAGTGGTGGGATGACGACGTCTTCATAGCCAGGCGGCAGCGGGATGATGCAGATGGCTTCATAGCCAGCTGAGGCAGAGATCACTCCGTCATTCTCTTAGCACAGGTTCTGGAACAGGCTCAGGTTCTGGCACTGGCCCTGACATAGGCACTGGAGCTGGCACAGGCTCCGACTCTGATGTTGGCTCTGATGGTCTAGCTGACACGGGCACTGGCTCTGGAGTAGACGCTGATGCAGGCTCTGACACTGGCTCTGGCACTGGGGCTGACTCAGACACCGGTGCTGGCATGGGTTCTGGAGTAGACACTGGCACAGGCTCTGATGGTGGCTCTGACACTGGAGCTGACTCCAACTCTGGCATTGGTTCTGGAGCTGACACTGGCACTGACGCTGGCTCTGGAACAGATGCTGGCATTGGCTGTGGCACTGGAACAGACACTGGCGCTGGCTCAGACTTTGACTCTGATGCTGGAACTGGCACTGCCTCTGACACTGGCTCTGGCTGAGAAACCAGCTCTGGAAAGATAGCCTCTCAGAGGGGCTCAGTAACAATAGCTTCCTCTGCTGTCTCTACATCGGCCACTGGAGGGAGCTCTGGAGCGATGGCCTCCTCTGCTGCGTCAGCCACTGGAGTGATTCCCCCCCCCAAAAAAAAATTTCATGGGATTCCTCATTTTCCAAAGATTCAGAAATACACTGGAGCATGGCTAAGAAATGGCGGCACGGTGGTGTAGTGGTTAGCACTGTCGCCTCACAGCAAGAAGGTCCGGGTTCAAGCCCCGTGGCCGGCGAGGGCCTTTCTGTGCGGAGTTTGCATGTTCTCCCCGTGTCCGCGTGGGTTTCCTCCAGGTGCTCCGGTTTCCCCCACAGTCCAAAGACATGCAGGTTAGGTTAACTGGTGACTCTAAATTGACCGTAGGTGTGAATGTGAGTGTGAATGGTTGTCGGTGTCTATGTGTCAGCCCTGAGATGACTTGTCCAGGGTGTACCCCGCCTTTCGCCCATAGTCAGCTGGGATAGGCTCCAGCTTGCCTGCGACCCTGTAGAACAGGATAAAGCAGCTAGAGATAATGAGATGAGATGGCTAAGAAAGTCTGTGAACTCTGAAGGCATGGGTGCTCGACTCGGATCAGGTAATCCACCCATCTGTGTGCTCATCCAGCAATAAATGTGAGGATAAAGCTTACCCAGATGGGTTCTGGTGGCTTGAGCTCTTGGAGGTCTTCATAGAAGAAGTCACATTGCATGATGAATCCCATAGGGTGATTTATTCCATAGTAGGGTGTGGGGGACTCCAGTCAGACTTCAGCTGGAAATACGAGGTGAGCGGCTTAGACAGAGAAACCTGGAAGCGGTGTGGAATGGCGTACTGGAAAACTTCTGCGACATCCATTGTAAGACGAAGTATTCTGTCAGGTACGAGGTAGGCGGACGCAAGTGCAGAAGTAGTATAATAATAACAGTGATGTTTATTTACAGTGAACAAATACACTCACAGACAAACAATCCAAAACGGCAGGATAGATCAAAAACATGAAACAAAGGGTCGGGCAAGGCGCAAACAGGATATCAGAGGCAAAGTGAGAACAGGAATGAGAAACAGGCACAGGAATAAGGAAGAGGAAATCAAAAACATGGGTTGAAAGGCTCGGTAATGCGTACCCATGTAACGTAATACTTCGCATAGACTGTGCATCAGTACAGTCCTTAAATAGGTGCACATAGCTCCTTAATTGAATTCAGGTGTGCGTCGTTAATGGTGCGCACGCTGGAGTCCGCTCAACGCATGCGCAGCCCAGGGCGTCTTTTCAGGTGTACGTGCCACAGCGTGCAGGACTGGCAGGTGTTAATGAAGCTGATATAATGTAATAGAAATCAAAGAAATTTTAATTATCAGTGATTTTAAAAAGATGTTTTCTGCAGGATAATTGTCATCTGGTGCCCAATAAGGACCAGCAGAACTCAGACACCGACTCATATGGCGATGCGTGTGATAACTGTCCAAATGTTCCTAATGGAGATCAGCTGGACACAGACGGTAATGGCGTGGGAGACAGCTGTGATAGTGACATCGATGGAGATGGTATGTGCCACACCCTGTGATACACTAATCAGCATGACCAAGTCTTTGAAAATATTAGCACCATGTTCATACTGCTTCCATCAAATCCTTGTGTCCTTCCCCTTTCCAGAGGGTACAGATGCGTGCATAGTATGCATCTTTTATTTCGTACCACTTATTTCTAAAGGAAAATTAAGAACCACTTTGTACGTGTACAATTCATCTATACAAAGCTCTTTTCTCATATTTGTGATTTTTCTGCAGGAATCCCTAACATGCTGGATAACTGCCCAAATATCCCCAATGCCATGCAGACGGACCGAGATGGCGATGGAGTGGGAGATGTGTGTGACAGCTGTCCTGATATCAACGACCCGACTCAGGTGTATGCTTACTCATAAACTCATGTATATACTCCAGAAAACAAAATACTGTAGCACTGGTCTTACCATAAAACACCATTAAATAGACATTGTCTCGTCTCGTCTTCATCTGCTTATCCGGGACCGGGTTGCGGAGGCAGCAGTCTGAGCATGGAAGCCCAAACTTCCCTCTCCCCAGACACCTCGGCCAGCTCCTCGGGAAGAACACTGAGGCGTTCCCAGGCCAGCCGAGAGACATAGTCCCTCCAGTGTGTCCTGGGTCTTCCCCGGGGCCTCCTCCCAGGGGGACATGCCTGGAACACCTCCCCAGGGAGGCGTCCAGGAGGCATCCGAAAGAGATACCCGAGCCACCTCAGCTGATTCCTCTCAATGTGGAGGAGCAGCGGCTCTACTCCGAGCTCCTCCCGAGTGACTGTGCTTCTCACCCTATTTCTAAGGGAGCGTCCAGCCACCCTGCGAAGGAAACTCATTTCGGCCGCTTGTATCCGCGATCTTGTTCTTTCGGTCATTACCCAAAGCTCATGACCATAGGTGAGAGTCGGAACGTAGATCGACCGGTAAATCAAGAGCTTCGCCTTTTGGCTCAGCTCCTTCTTCACCACGACGGACCGGTAAAGCGACTGCATCACTGCGGAGGCTACACCGATCCGCCTGTCAATCTCACGCTCTATCCTTCCCTCACTCATGAACAAGATCCCGAGATACTTAAACTCCTCCACTTGAGGCAGGACTTCTCCACCAACCTGGAGAGGGCAAGCCACCCTTTTCCGGTTGAGAACCATGGCCTCGGATTTGGAGGTGCTGATTCTCATCCCAGCTGCTTCACGCTCGACTGCAAACCGCCCCAGTGCATGCTGAAGGTCCTGGTTTGAAGAAGCCAACAGGACATCATCATCTGCAAAAAGCAGAGATGAAATCCTGTGGTTCCCAAACAGGATTCCTTCCGGCCCCTGGCTGCGCCTAGAAATTCTGTCCATAAAAATTATGAACAGAACCGGTGACAAAGGGCAGCCCTGCCGGAGTCCAACATGCACTGGGAACAGGTCTGACTTGCTGCCGGCAATGCGAGCCAGACTCCTGCTCCATTTGTTCAGGGACCGGACAGCCCTTAGCAAAGAGTCCCGAACCCCATACTCCCGAAGCGCCCCCCACAGAATACCATGAGGGACACGGTCGAATGCCTTCTCCAGATCCACAAAGCACATGTGGACTGGTTGGGCAAACTCCCATGAACCCTCGAGCACCCTATGAAGGGTATAGAGCTGGCAGTGTTCCACAACCAGGATGAAAACCGCATTGTTCCTTCTGGATCCGAGGTTCGACTATTGGCTGAATTCTCCTCTCCAGTACCCTGGAGTAAACCTTCCTGGGAAGGCTGAGAAGTGTGATTCCCCTATAATTGGAGCACACTCTCCGGTCCCCTTTCTTAAAAAGAGGGACCATCACCCCAGTCTGCCACTCCAGAGGCACTGTCCCTGACCGCCACGCGATGTTGCAGAGGCGTGTCAGCCAAGACAGCCCCACAACATCCAGAGACTTGAGATACTCAGGGTGGATCTCATCCACCCCCGGTGCCTTGCCACCGAGGAGCTTGCAAACCACCTCAGTGACTTCGGCTTGGCTAATGGATGAGTCCACCTCTGAGTCATCAACCTCCGCTTCCTCGGTGGAAAATGTGATGGTGGGATTGAGGAGATCCTCGAAGTATTCCTTCCACTGCCCAACAATGTCCCCAGTCGAGGTCAACAGCTCCCCACCCGCACTGTAAACAATGTTGGCAGAGTACTGCTTCCCCCTCCTGAGGCGCCGGACGGTTTGCCAGAATTTCTTCGAGGCCGACCGATAGTCCTCCTCCATGGCCTCACCAAACTCCTCCCAGTTCTGAGTTTTTGCCTCCGCAACTACCTGAGCTGTGGCACGCCTAGCCTGCCGATACCTGTCAGCTGCCTCAGGAGTCCCGGAGGCCAACATGGCTCGATAGGACTCCTTCTTCAGCTTGATGGCATCCCTTACTTCCGGTGTCCACCACCGGGTTTGGGGATTGTCGCCACAACAGGCGCCGGAGACCTTGCAGCCACAGCTCCGAACAGCTGCGTCTACAATGGAGGTAGAGAACATGGTCCACTCAGACTCAATGTCCCCTGCCTCCCTCGGAAGCTGGGAGAAGCTCTCACGGAGGTGGGAGTTAAAGATCTCCCCGACAGAGTGCTCGGCCAGACGTTCCCAGCAGACCCTCACCATATGTTTGGGCCTGTCAGGTCTGTCCGGCTTCCTCCTCCGCCAGCGGATCCAACTCACCACCAGGTGGTGATCAGTTGACAGCTCAGCCCCTCTCTTCACCCGAGTGTCCAAAACATAGGGCCAGAGATCAGATGAAATGACAACAAAGTCGATCATCGACCTCAGACCTAAGGTGTCCTGGTGCCACGTGCACTTATGGACACCCCTATGCTCGAACATGGTGTTCGTTATGGACAAACCGTGACTAGCACAGAAGTCCAATAACAAAACACCACTCGGGTTCAGATCGGGGAGGCCGTTCCTCCCAATCACGCCCCTCCAGGTGTCACTGTCATTGCCCACCTGAGCATTGAAGTCCCCCAGTAGAACAATGGAGTCCCCAGTCTGAGCACCTCTCAGTACCTCTCCCAGGGACTCCAAGAAGGCTGGATACTTTATACTGCTATTCGGCCCATAGGCACAAACAACAGCAAGAGCCCTCTCTCTGATCCGAAGGTGCAGAGAGGCGACCCTCTCGTTCACTGGGGTAAACTCCAACACATGGCAGCTGAGCTGGTGAGCTATAAGCAAGCCCACACCAGCCCGCCGCCACTCACCGTGGGCAACTCCAGAGAAGTGGAGAGTCCAGCCCCTCTCGAGGAGCTGGGTTCCGGAGCCCAAGCTGTGCATGGAGGTGAGCCCGACTATCTCTAGCCGGTACCTCTCAACCTCCCGCACAAGCTCAGGCTCTTTCCCCCCAGCGAAGTGACATTCCATGTCCCAACAGCTAGCTGCTGTGTTCGGGGATCAGGTCGTGGAGGCCCCTGCCTTCGACTGCCGCCCAATCCACACTGCACTGGCCCCCTACGGCTACCTCTGTGGGTGGTGAACCCACAGGAGGTTGGGCCCACGTCACTGCTTCAGGCTGAGCCCGGCCGGGCCCCGTGGGCAAAGGCCCGGCCACCAAGCGCTCGCATACAAGCCCCAACCCCAGGCCTGGCTCCAGGGTGGGGCCCCAGCTGCGCCATACCGGGCAACGTCACGGTCCTTGTTCTTTTAATATCCATAAGGGTTTTGGTGAACTGCTCTTGGTCTGGCCTGTCACCTAGGACCTGTCTGCCTTGGGAGACCCTAACAGGGGCGCAATGCCCCCGACAACATAGCTCCTAGGATCATTCAAGCACACAAACCCCTCCACCACAATATTGTGGCAGTTCTAGGAGGGGCATTAAATAGACTGATGGATTTATGGATTATATGTCATTAAATAGACATATAATCCATATAATCCATAAATCCAAATAACTAATTTCACTAAATTTGGGACTTGTGTACCAGATGCACCACATAACCTGAGGATTGTTGTTATTTAACAAAGAATAAAATGCACATTTTTCTCTGAAAAGAGGTTTATTTAACATTTATGAAAGGAGTCTCCAGTGTCAGTGCTTTGTAACCATCAGTAAGTTTTCCAACACGGGAAAGTTTTCAGGCAGATGAGTTTCTGAGTTTTCAGCAACATGACAAGCTGTGTTGTTTTTCTTATTCACTTCATCCATCCATCCATTTTCTTCCATTTATCTGAAGTCGGGTCGCGGTGGCAGCAAGCTAAGCAGGGTATTCCAGGTGTCCCTCTCCCCAGCACTTTCCAGTTCCTCCTGGGGTTATCTCAAGATGCTCCCAGGCCAGATGAGATATATAATCTCTCCAGTGTGTTCTGGGTCTACCCTGAGGTATCCTCCCAGTTGGACATGCCTGGAAAACCTCCAAAGGAAGGTGCCCAGGAGGCATCCTAATCAGATGCTCGAACCATCTCAGCTAACTCCTTTCGACATGAAGGAGCAGCAGCTCTACTCCGAGATCCCTCCGGATGTCTGAGCTCCTCACCCTAAGGGTGAGCCCAGCCACCCTTCAGAAAAAGCTTATTTCAGCCACTTGTATCCCCGATCTCATATTTTCGGCCACTACCCA
The DNA here is from genome assembly GCF_027579695.1 of Neoarius graeffei. Taxonomy (NCBI): domain Eukaryota; kingdom Metazoa; phylum Chordata; class Actinopteri; order Siluriformes; family Ariidae; genus Neoarius; species Neoarius graeffei. The sequence goes on along the minus strand of NC_083590.1, from coordinate 18,703,152 downwards.
AAACTCATGACCATAGGTGAGGGTTGGAACGTAGATTGACTGGTAAATTGAGAGCTTTGCCTTCCGTCTCCGCTCCCTCTTCACCACGATGGTCTGGTACAACGCCCGCATTACTGCTGACACCACCCCAATCTGCCTGCCCATCTCATGCTCCATTTTACTATCACTCGTGGACAAGACCCCAAGATACTTGAACTCCACTTGGCGCAGCAACTCACTCCCAACCCAGAGGGAGCACGCCACCGTTTTCTGGCAGAGAACCATGGCCTCAGAACTGGAGGTGCTGACTCTCATCCCAGCCACATCACTCTTGGCATCAAACCATCCCAGTGCTTGCTGAAGGTCACGCGCTGAAGAAGCCAACAGAACCACATCATCTGCAAGGAGTAGCTATGCAATTCTGAGGTTCCCAAACTGGACGTCTTCCTCACCTCACCTGCACCTTGAGATCCCATCCATGAATATCATAAACAGGTTCGGCAACAAGGGGCAGCCTTGGCAGTTGGCATTTGATTTATTATTCACTTCAACACATCTTATTAACATCAACAAGTCCATCATGGCTGTTCTGCTACATATACAGAAACAAATTGTTGGCAGATTTCTGTAGTATAAGAAGAATAAAACGTATTGCTATTGAAAATGGCAGCAGCATCTCCGCTTCCTCACACCATCTCATCGTTGATTATTTTCCTCTAACAGCAAACCTCCAAGTGTTGTATTGCTTATAAAATAACATAAAATTGCTTATATTGTGTAATTCTGTCTTCATTAATATATGATATCATGAATAGAAAACAGTCTGTAACACTTTCTCTGTTTGTAGTCAGATGTTGATAACGACTTGGTGGGAGACGTCTGCGACACAAACCAGGACACGTGAGTTTACTGCTGTTTCACTGCTTAAAGTCCAGGCTTATTTTTAATTTTTAAAGTATATGATGCAGTAATGTATGAAATATTCCATCACTGAAACTAATAGCACAGGTGCATAGTTAGCTCCAGCAGATGAAGTGCTTAACTGTCGTGCATGTAACTGGATAATGCATCCACATTTTGGGCTGTGTTGTAATTTTCTGAAACATAAAATGGCAAAGTGTTTCAAAATTCCTACCAAATGTGTGTTTAGAGATGGTGATGGTCTCCAGGACACGAGGGACAACTGTCCTGAAATCCCCAACAGCTCTCAGGTGGACTCAGATAACGACGGCGTCGGAGATGATTGTGATGATGACGATGACAATGATGGAGTTCCAGACATTGCTTATCCTGGTCCTGATAACTGCAGACTCATCCCAAATCCTAACCAAAAAGACTCGAACGGTACACACACACACACACACACACAAGGATCAATGTACTTCTATCTTTGTGGGGACACTCATTGACATAATGAACTCCCTAGCCCCTTAACCTAACTTTAATCATTACAACTAAATGCCTAACCCCACCCCTTACCCTAATCCCAACATAAACCTCAATCTAACCTGAACCTGAAAACTAAGCCTTAACCTTCAAACAGCCCTTTGAAGAAGTGAGGACCAGCCAAAATGTCCTCACCTCCCAAAAATGTCAGAACTCTGTTGGTTAAAAATGTGTTTCAGTCCTCAGTATGTAGCAAGTAGCAGTACACACACAAATCAAAGTCCTTCCCATGCCATAGGCACATTGGACAATACCGATCTCCATTTTAGTGGCCCTCAGCTTCTCATCTATTACATAGCTAGGGTTACAGTGGGGGTCTGGTCCTCTGGTAATTGCAAGAGTTTGACTCCCTACTTACATCTGTATTGTGGCATGCTTTGCCAGATGGCAGTAGGTACCATTTTTATGATGTTCATTGGTATGACCCGACCACGAGTAGAACTCACAAGCTCCCAGTTGAGAGGCAGACGCGCTAACCACTAGGCCAAATCATGGTGTACACATAAACACGTACATGTGTGAAAGAAAAAAAGAAAGAAAAAAGTATAGTGAAATATTCCTGCATTTTTTTCCTCCTCCTTTCCTCTCTTCAGCTGATGGATTGGGTGATGTGTGTGAGAATGATTATGATAATGATAAAGTGAGCGACACGATGGATGCCTGTCCTGAAAATGCTGACATCACTATGACAGACTTCCGAGCCTTTCAGACAGTCATCCTGGACCCACATGGGGATTCCCAAATCGACCCCAACTGGGTGGTGCTCAATCAGGTGAGCGCTCGGCTAAACTACAGTTCCAGCAGCTGACGAGGCAAAAATCATGCTTCATAGCCAAGAAAATACTGAGGTGCACAGCCAGTTAGCTTGTTTTTGTCTGTTTGCTTGTTATGTACTTCCTGGTTGATCTTGTGTTAATCTGTTTAACTCCATAAAAGTGTTCATGTTTATGCAACTGTAGGGGATGGAGATCATACAGACAATGAACAGTGACCCCGGTTTGGCTGTAGGTAAGCCTCATGTCTACTCTATTTTTTAAATATACTGTATATCTTATGATTATATGGTATTTGTCAGCAGCACAGTGGTGTAGTGGTGAGCACTGTCACCTCACAGCAAGAAGATTCTGGGTTCAAGCTCAGTGGCCGACAGGGGCCTTTCTGTGTGGAGTTTGCATGTTCTCCCTGTGTCTGTGTGGGTTTCCTCTGGTTTCTCCGGTTTCCCCCACAGTCCAAAGACATGCAGGTTAGGGTAATTGGTGGCTCTAACTTGACTGTAGGTGTGAATGTGAGTGTGAATGATTGTTTGTCTCTATGTGTCAGCCTTGCAATGATCTGGTGGCTTGTCCAGGGTGTACCCCGCCTCTCACCCATAGTCAGCTGGGATAGGCTCCAGCTTTCCCGCGACCCTACACAGGGTAAGCAGTTACAGATGTTGGATGGTATTTGTCTACATGTTAGACATGATACTTTGTTCACTACTTCATAATGGTGTGCCCTGTTGGATCTATGGCATTTCTTTATATTTTTGTAAAATCTGAGCAGGTGGGTGGAGCACAGAAGCATGGCAGGCCAGAACTGAGTTCTTATAAAACTCTTTATTTTGTCGCTTTTCAGCATTCAACATTCACTCTCTCAGCCACACACGCACGCACACCAGTGTTCGGGTTGGGGGAAAGCTCCCTTTCTCTGCTCTCCCTCTCCTCTTATAGGGCGCGGTCACTGGGGAAGACACACAAACACAGGTTAATTCCCATCAGGTGCAGTGATTCTATCACTTACCTTCCCTGACTCCGCCCTCCATTCACAGACCAACACTTGACCACGCCCCCGCTGCCACATACCCCCACCGCCCAACTCAGGCCGGGGAGCCGTCCGGCCTGCAGCCGACTCCCCCCCCCCTTGTCGGGAGAGGAAATCCGCCATGACCATCTGCGCCCCCGGCCTGTAAACAGCCGGAGTGCCAGATACCAATGGGTGATCCGCGTGTTGGCATCCTTCATGTGGTGGAGCCACTGCAGGGGCGCGTGGTCCAAACAGAGGGTGAAAGGGCGCCCCAGCAGGTAGTAGCGGAGGGCGAGGACCGCCCACTTGATGGTGAGGCATTCCTTTTCTATTGTGCTGTACCTGCCCTCGCGCACCGACAGCTTCCGGCTGATGTACAGCACGGGACGTTCCTCTCCCTCCACCTCCTGGGACAGAACAGCCCCCAGCCCTCTGTCCGACGCATCCGTCTGCAAAATAAAGGGGAGAGAAAAGTCAGGGGAGTGTAACAGTGGTCCCTCACACAGTGCAGCCTTTACCTCAGAGAAAGCCTGCTGGCATTGCTACGTCCACTGGACCGGATCTGGTGCTCCCTTTTTAGTGAGATCAGTCAGCAGGCTGGTGACGTCCGAATAATTAGGTATAAACCTACGATAGTAGCCAGCCAGCCCCAGGAACTGTCTCACCCCCTTTTTGGTCTTGGGCCTCGGGCAGGCCGCAATTGCTGCTGTCTTATTAATTTGGGGACGCACCTGCCCATTGCCCAAGTGGAAGCCCAGATACTGTACTTCCACCCGCCCAATCGCACACTTCTTCGGGTTGACTGTGAGACCCACTCGCCTCAGCAACCTAAGGATGGCCCTCAGGTGTTGTAAATGCCGCGGCCAGTCATTACTATAGATTATAATATCATCTAGGTATGCGGCCGCATAGATGGCGTGGGGGTGGAGGACCCTATCCATAAGCCGCTGGAATGTAGCGGGCACCCCAAACAGCCCAAAAGTAAGTTTGACAAACTGGTGCAAGCCAAACGGTGTGGAAAAGGCCGTTTTCTCTTGGGATAATGGAGTTAAGGGGATCTACCAGTATCCCTTTGTCAAATCCAGTGTCGAATAAAAACGAGCCGTGCCTAGTCGATCAAGCAACTCGTCAATACGAGGCATTGGATACGCGTCGAATTTAGACACCGCAGTGATTTTTCTATAGTCCACACAGAACCGGCCCAACCCGTCGGCCTTGGGAACCAAGACCACCGGGCTGCTCCAGTCACTGTGGGACTCCTCGACGATGCCCATTTCAAGCATGGCCTCGAGCTCTTCCCGAACCACCTTTTTTTTGTGTTCGGGCAGTCGGTAAGGGTGGCTGCGTACTACTACCCCCGGGGGCGTCTCAATGTGGTGTTCTATGAGGTGGGTGTGGCCGGGCAGGGGTGAGAACACGTCAGAAAATTCTGTCTGCAACTGGGCAACCTCCGTGAGCTGGGTCAGGGAGAGGTGGTCTCCACAGGGGACTGGAGCAATGGGCGATGTCAATTTTCTTTTTTGAACCTCCGGCCCCAGCTCTGCCTTCTCCGGAACCACCAACACCAACGCCACAGGGACCTCCTCGTTCCAGCATTTTAGCAGATTGAGGTGATAAATCTGTAACGCCCTACCCCTGTCTGTTCGCCTCACCTCATAATCAACATCCCCGACTCACTGTGTGACCTCAAAGGGTCCTTGCCACCTGGCAATCAATTTGGAGCTCGACGTGGGCAACAACATGAGTACCTTATCTCCCAGTGTGAACTCCCTAAGGCGTGTGCCCTTGTCATACAGACGGACTTGACGTTCTTGGGCCTGCTGCAAATTCTCCTGGGTTAGGTGCATGAGTGTGTGGAGTTTGGCGCGTAGGTCGATAACATATTGAATTTCGTTTTTACTGGTTGAAGGTCCCTCCTCCCAGTTTTCACGTAGCACATCCAAAATGCCACACGGCTTACGCCCGTATAATAATTTGAACGGGGAGAACCCCGTGGAGGCTTGCGGGACCTCTCACACTCCGGATAACAGGGGCTCGACCCATTTATCCCAGTTACGTGCGTCTTCGCTTACAAATTTTCTAATTATATTCTTGAGGGTGCGATTAAACCGTTCAACTAAGCCATCCATTTGTGGGTGATAAACGCTGGTGCGGATAGGCTTAATTCCCAGTAACCCATACAGTTGGCGCAGTGTGCGTGGCATAAACGTAGTGCCTTGATCAATCAGAATCTCTTTGGGGATTCCGACTCGGGAGATAAAACGGAAGAGTGCTTCTGCAATATTAAGTGCTGAGATATTGCGAAGAGGCACTGCTTCCGGATATTGCGTTGCATAGTCCACCAGAACTAAAATAAAGCGATATCCTCGTGCTGACCGATCTAATGGCCTGACGAGATCCATCCCAATTCTTTCGAACGGGGTCTCAATTAACGGCAGAGGGCGCAAAGGCGCTTTTGGAATGGCCACGGGATTTGCTAACTGGCATTTGCGGCATGCCGTACACCACCTACGGACATCGCCGCGAATCCCTGGCCAGTAGAACCGGGTAATTATTCGGACTAGTGTCTTATCCTGCCCCACGTGTCCGGCCATGGGATTAAAGTGAGCCTCCTGGAATATGAATTCCCGGCAGCTCTTTGGGATTAAAAGCTGTGTTATTGGTTCCTTAGTCTGAGTGTCCTGCGCCACTGGGTATAATCTATCCTTAATAATGGAAAAATAGGGGAAGGATGGTATGGTGTTTGGCTGGAGAGTTTGACCATGGATTACTCTCACTTGGTCAAACGCATGCCACAGAGTCTCGTCTCGTGACTGCTCGAACAGGGAATCCCCGAGAGAGGGAGGAGGAGCAGGCTGCTCCTCACTCTGATGCGGGGATGACGTAGACAGCTCTGTGACAGCTGCTCCCGCCAATGCCACTCCGGGACCTCCCCTCGCTAAACTATGGCAAGCCCCACTCTTTACTAAATGCGCCGTTAATTCCCTAAAACCCGGCCGATCAGTCCCCAGAATTACCGAGTGGGTAAGGCGAGGATTAACCGCCGCCTTTACTCTAAATTTTTCCCCTCAAAATAGAATGTGGACTGGCACTAAAGGGTAGTTGTGAACATCCCCATGCACACACAACACCTTCACCAATTGTGCTCTCCCCAATGCCTCATCCTGCACCAGGCTTTGGTGGATTGAGGTCTGATTACAGCCGGAGTCCACCAAAGCCTGATACATATCCCCTTGGATACTTACCAGTATGCGATACGCTGTGGCCTGATTGAGGGCAGTCCCTGGCGCGTCGGAGATCCGGGCCACTGCACCCAGCCCCATCGCCGAGCACTGATGCTGGAGGTGCCCTGGTTCCCCGCAGTGCCAGCATACCGGCCCAGGCTCTCCCTCTGCACCGGTGTTCCGGACATCACTCACCTGAGGGGGAGAAGATACAGACAAGGAAGTAGGAAATGGTAGGGCACCGCGGGTGCGGCGGGCCGGCTGGGGAGCAGCCGGCCCTCGCCTCCGTGGTGGAAGAATGGGGTGAGGACGGGGAGCAGAGGGGGAGAGAGAGAAGAGAGGGGAGAAAAGGAGACACGCTGTCCTGCCGTCGGAACGGCCGCCATATGGTCCTCCGCCAGCTCAATCACCTGATCCAGAGACGCCAGGCGATGGCACTGGACCCACTCCACTGTTCTTTCCGGAAGTCAGGTGATTAATTGTTCCAGCGCCACCAGGTCCATGATTCCCTCAGCGTCGCGGTTGTCGGCCCTCAGCCACCGCCGGCAGGCGTCCTGGAGTTGCTGGCCAAACACGAACAGCCGGCTGACCTCCTCTAGGCACAGCGCGCGGAAGCGTTGCCGTTGCTGTTCCGGGGTGCGACCAACACATTGGAGGATGGCCCTGCAGAGGTCCGCGTAGACCAGCCGGCTGTCGGCGGGGAGCTGCAGCGCGGCCAGCTGTGCCTCGCCCGTTAGCAGGGGGAGGAAGCGCGCCGCGCACTGTTCCACCGGCCAACCCCATGCCTCTGCTGCCTGCTCAAAGAGAGCAAGGAAGGCTTTGGGGTCATCATGCGGGTCTATATTCGTTAGGGTGAGGTGGGGAGGGTCCACGGCGGTGGTGGTGGACCCCGCCAACGCGAGCAGGTGCCGGAACACCTGGCGATCTTCCTGCTGTGCCAGCATCAGGGCTTCGAAGCATTGTTCCTGCTCCTTCTGGAGGGCGATCAGCGCCTGGTGCTGGCTCTGTTGGGCCATGGTGAGGGCATGGACCAGGTCCTTGAAGGGGGAGGACTCCATGGGGCTGTTCTCTTCTGCACTCCGATTCCCGGGTTTCAGCACCACTGTAAAATCTGAGCAGGTGGGTGGGGCACAGAAGCACGGCAGGCCAGAACTGAGTTCTTATAAAACTCTTTATTTTGTCGCTTTTCAGCGTTCAACATTTGCTCTCCCAGCCACACACGCACACACACACCAGTGTTAGGGTTGGGGGAGAGCTCCCTTTCTCTGCTCTCCCTCTCCTCTTGTAGGACGCGGTCACTGGGGAAGACACACAAACACAGGTTAATTCCCATCAGGTGCAGTGATTCTACCACTTACCTTCCCTGACTCCGCCCTCCATTCACAGACCGACACTTGACCATGCCCCCACTGCCACAATTTTATACCAACTTTATTTTTTTATTCTGGCATCCATCCATCTCAAAAGATGATGGTCATTGTCACTTGTGTGATCACTTTCTAAAATGGCTTAATAAGTCAATTCATGAGTGGCAGTCACAGCCACATCATTCACACTTGTACTGAGAGGGCCCGGATGACCCTTGCTTGCGTTTTCATCTTAGCTCTGCAGCTATAGACTCCATCACTTCAGACTCCCGTACACCTTGCCTTACAGCTGACCACCAGACAGAATGAACTGACACTTTGTCTTCCCAGTTCTTGACTTCAATCCTTGTCTTTTTTAGATCTTGTTTAACAACATCCTTAAAACAGAGTTCTGGATGGCCAACAGGCCTTATCCCTTCAGAGAGCTCCCCGTAGAGTAGGTCTTTTGGAATTCTACCATGTTCCATCCGATGAATGTGTCCAAGCCAGGTTAGGCGTCTTTGGCAGAGTAGACCATATGTGCTGGGAAGGTTAACATGCTTCAACACTTCCGAGTTGGTAACCTTTGTCTGCCAGGGGATTCTTAGAATATGCCTTAAGCAGTGCAAGTGGAAGGTATCAAGCCTCTTTTCTTGCTTCGTGTAGGTTGACCACATTTCACTAGCATACAGGATAGTGCTTAAGACGCATGCCTGATAGACAAGCACTTTGATCTTAATGGTGAGATAGCTGTTTTCCCCACACACAATCTCTAAGTCTTGACATTGTACCTATGGATTTGGCTATCCTTGTGCCAATTTCAGCATCTAGAGAGAGGTTCTCAGTGACGATTGAACGCAGGTAGGTAAAGTTGTTGACCCCTCTGATGTAGGAGCCGTTGATATTCAACATGGGAATAGACATGTTTTGAGCTCTAAAGTAGCCTAGGCGGTAATATGGAAATCCTGGACTGCCCAGACAACAGGATTCTCTTCTCTTGTCTTGCCAGCGGGATCCAGTGGAGAGGCAGAGCCAATACAGTTGGTGCTAGTTTGATCGCAGGAGTTGCTAGGAGGTAGTGACATATAAATACCAACTGTCTAAGGGGATATTTGTATGTATTTGTGAAAGAGCCCCTCTTTTTATACCAACACAGCTGGAGAATAAGTAGTTCCTTTATTATAGTTGAGGTCTACTGATCACACTGATCCAGTCTTCATCACCATCCCTTCTCCTCTTCCTCCAGGCTACACGGCATTCAACGGTGTTGATTTTGAGGGCACATTCCACGTGAACACAATGACCGACGATGACTATGTGGGCTTCATCTTCGCTTACCAGGACTCGTCCAGCTTCTATGTGGTGATGTGGAAGCAGACGGAGCAGATATACTGGCAAAACCTGCCCTTCACAGCACTGGCTGAACCTGGTCTACAGCTAAAGGTGATTGTTTAAACAGCAGCTGGTAATTACTAAGGGTGCCACAAAAAGGATGCAGTACAGTACAGCAAAGCATAAACAGGAAGCATATCTAGTATTTTCCAGACAGTAATAAATGCTACTTTTATGATGAAATGTTTAGGAAAGAAATAACATTCTAATAATTTTAAAAATATAATGTTAAATGCTGTGTACATTTAATGTCTCTCCCTGGGTCTGTCACTCAGGCAGTGAAGTCTCGTACAGGTCCAGGTGAGTATCTGCGTAACGCATTGTGGCACACTGGTGACACACATGGAGAGGTGACCCTGCTCTGGAAGGATCCGAGGAATGTGGGATGGCATGATAAAACATCGTACCGCTGGAGCCTCAGCCATCGGCCACAGGTCGGCTACATCAGGTAGGAATCAATTCCAAGTCCAATAAGCAAGTCCAAAATAATAAACTAAACAATTCCAACAAATCAACTAAACAAGTCCAACAAACAAGTCCAACAAACAAATCAAACAAATAAGTCCAACGAACATATGAAAAATGAGTCCAATAAACAAGTCCAACAAACAAATCAATTAAACAAGTCCAAAAAAGCATATGGAATAAACAAGTCCAACAAGCAAATCAAACAAACAAGTCCAATAAACAAGTCTAACAAACATGAAATAAACAAGTCTAACAAGCAAATCAGAGACAAGTCCACCAAACATATCAAATGAACAAGTCCAATAAACAAGTCTAACAGACAAGTCATATAAACAAGTTCAACAAATTTGTCAAGGGTTTTTTTTTTTTTAAATGTCCTCATATTGCCCCGGTTTCCCCCACAGTCCAAAGACATGCAGGTTAGGTTAACTGGTGACTCTAAATTGACCGTAGGTGTGAATGTGAGTGTGAATGGTTGTCTGTGTCTATGTGTCAGCCCTGTGATGACCTGGCGACTTGTCCAGGGTGTACCCCGCCTTTCGCCCGTATTCAGCTGGGATAGGCTCCAGCTTGCCTGTGACCCTGTAGAAGGATAAAGCGGCTAGAGATAATGAGATGAGATGAGATGTCCTCATATTCAGAGGCAGTAAGTTACAGCAGTGGTAACATTGGGAAAGTTACTCATATTTGGACTCGTCTTACACAGGTGCCTGAATTTCATGCAGTTAGGAGGATTTTTATTTATTCCTCCAATAAATTCAAGCTGTCTTTATATAACCCAGCTGTTTTGATAAGTTAGTCTGAACCAGCTGTGTTTTTCATTAAACCATGTTTGTAAGATCCAGGCACATTACTGATAACATGCCCTTGTCATGTTTATTAGATCAGTTGGGTTTGTGGGATTTACTGTGTGTGTTTGTTTTCAGAGTGCGTCTGTATGAAGGCGCTGCTCTGGTTGCGGACTCCGGTGTGGTGATTGACACCTCGATGAAAGGAGGACGTCTGGGTGTTTTCTGCTTCTCACAGGAGAACATTATCTGGTCTAATCTGAACTATCGATGTAACGGTGAGGACCCCATAGTGAAGCTTTGTTGTATAAGTCACATAAATATAGTGAACATTTTTGTTTTTAGGATAGCAACAGTGTAGCTTAGTGCAAGTTGGAGCTACTAATGTAGTTAACAAGGGAGTTTATAAACTTGTACACCTTTCTCTCTCTCGGCTTGGCTTCGCGAACGAAGATTTTATGAAGGGCATTGTCCACGACGACTGCAGGCTCTCTCGTGGCTGATGAGTCCGATGCGGGACAGGCAGGTCCGGCCGCATCGGCTACAATCGAAAGTGATGTCAGGTACCGCTGCTGAGGTTTCCCGTTCTTTCCTTCTGCGGCGCTTCTCCCGCAGGTTCTCACAGCGGAATTCCTCGAAGGAGGAGACGGCCTGGTGAATGGTGTAGCGCCAGGCGTCACGGTCAGCAGCGAGGGTAGACCACTGGTTGTGATCAATGTGACAGGCACCTAGTGACTTCTTCAGGGAGTCTTTGTAGCATTTCTTTGGTGCCCCTCTGTCACGGTGACCAGTGGAGAGTTCGCCATACAGGGCTATCTTGGGCAGGCGATGATCCTCCATTCTGGAGACGTGTCCTGCCCAGCGTAGCTGCGACTTCAGCAACATAGCCTCGATGCTGGTGATCTCCGCTTGTGTAAGGACGTCGACGTTTGTGATGTACTCGCTCCAGTGGATGTTGAGAATGGTGCGGAGACAGCGCTGATGGAAACGCTCGAGGAGTCGCAGGTGGTGACGATAGGTTACCCACGACTCAGAGCCATACAAGAGGGTGGTGAGAACGACAGCTTTGTACACTCTGATCTTGGTGCCCCTTTTCAAGTGTTTGTTTGACCACACTCTGTTGTACAGTCTGCCAAAAGCGCTGTTTGCCTTGGCCAGTCTGTTGTCGACTTCTTTGTCGATCTTGGCATCAGATGAAATGACACACCCCAGGTAGGTAAACTGGTGTACTGTTTTCAGCTCAGTCTCACCGATGGTGATGTGAGGAGGGTGGTACTCTACCCGAGGTGTGGGCTGGTGGAGGACCTCAGTCTTCTTCAAGCTGACCTCGAGTCCGAAGAGCTGGGCAGCTTCTGCAAAGCAGGACGTGAGGCGCTGCAGGGCTCTTTCAGTGTGAGCGACGAGGGTAGCGTCGTCAGCAAAGAGGAGGTCTCTGATCAGCTGCTCATGTGTCTTTGTTCGGGCTTGGAGCCTCCTTAGATTGAACAGACTGCCATCCAGGCGGTAGCGGATGTAGACCGCGTCTTCATCGTCAAGGTCTTCCATGGCCTGCTTTAGCATCATGCTGAAGAAAATGCTGAACAGTGTCGGTGCGAGGACGCATCCCTGTTTTACACCGTTGACGATGGGAAAGGGCTCTGAGAGGTTGCTGTTTACTCTGACTTGGCCGCACTGGTCTTCATGCAACTGAATGATCATACTGAGGAACTTTGGAGGGCAGCCGAGGCGCTCCATGATCATCCACAGTCCCTTCCTGCTCACTGTGTCGAACACTTTCGTAAGGTCCACAAACGTTGCATACAGTCCCTTGTTTTGCTCCCGGCATTTCTCTTGGAGCTGCCTGAGGATGAAGACCATGTCTGTGGTGCCCCGGTTTGCTCTGAAGCCACATTGGGATTCTGGGAGGTGGTCTTCTGCGATGGTAGGTATCAACCTGTTCAGGAGCACTCGGGCAAGGATTTTGCCAGCGATGGACAGCAGAGTGATATCCCGGTAGTTGGAGCAGTCTGACTTCACCCCCTTGTTTTTGTACAAGGTGACGATGACTGCATCTCGGAAGTCACTTGGCAATTTTCCTTGCTCCCAACAGCAGACAAGGAGTTCGAGGAGTTTGCTGTGCAACGCTGGGCCTCCATCTTTCCATATCTCTGGAGGAATGCCGTCGATGCCTGCTGCCTTTCCACTCTTTAACTGGTCTATGGCTTCAGTGAGCTCCTCCATGGTGGGAGGTACATCCAATTCCTCTTTAACTGGTAGTTGAGGAATGCGATTGACAGCTGGGTCCTGGACAACTCGGTCAGCGCTGAAGAGGGCCTGGAAGTGCTCGGCCCAACGGCCCAGTATAGCCGTTCCGTCTGTGAGGAGCGCCTCACCGTCCGCACTGCGCAGAGGACTCTGGACGTGGTGGATGGGGCCATAAACTGCCTTGAGAGCTTCGTAGAAGCCTCTGTAGTCACCAGCGTCTGCGCATTTCTGAGTTCTTTCTGCGAGGTTGTTCCACCACTCGTTCTGTATGACTCGAAGTTTGCGCTGGAGGTCGCTGCAGATGTGACGGAAGGCAGCTTTCTTCACTGGACAGGACGGCTGGGCCAGATGGGCCTGGTGGGCTGATCTCTTCTTCGCTAACAGTTGTTGGATTTCCTCGTTGTTTTCGTCGAACCAGTCTTTGTTCTTCTTGGTGGTAAACCCCAGGACTTCTTCGGAAGTCTGCAGGATGGCTGTCTTTAGGTGTTTCCAGAGTGATTCAGGTGAAGGATCTTCTGGGCAGTTGTTTTCAAGCTTGGACTGTAAGTCTGCCTGGAGGTCAGCTTTCACTTCAGCTGACTGTAGCTTGCTGAGCTTGAATTTCTTCTTGAGTGGCCCTCCTTTCCTTGGTTTAGGCTTGAAGTGCAGCCTGAGCTTGCAGCGCACTAGGCGATGGTCAGTGTGACATTCTGCGCTGGGCATCACTCTGGTGTGATGGACATCTCGGTGGTCTCGTTGGCGCACTAGAACATAGTCAATGAGGTGCCAGTGTTTGGACCAAGGGTGCATCCAGGTTGTCTTCAAACTGTCCTTTTGCTGGAAGATGGTGTTGGTGATGACAAGTTGCTGCTCCATGCAGAACTCAAGCAGCAAGCGCCCGTTGTCGTTGCAGTTACCAACGCCGTGTCTACCAAGAACTCCTTTCCAGGCAACTACGTCTTGGCCCACTCTGGCGTTGAAGTCGCCAAGGATTATCACCTTGTCGTCTGCAGGGGTGCTTTGAAGGAGGCTGTGCAGCTCGGAGTAGAACTTGTCCTTTTCTGCAGGTTCAGCTTGAAGAGTGGGGGCGTACACACTGAAGAGAGTGGCACACTTCTTGTTCTTCAAAGGGAGGCGCATGGACATGATGCGGTCGGAATGACCGATGGGCAGGTTTACCAGCTTGGAAGCGATGGAAGTTTTCAGCATGAAGCCGACTCCGGAGAGGCGCCTTTCTGCTGCCGATTTCCCTGACCAGAAGAGGGTGTATCCGGCGCCTTGCTCCTGTAGGCTGCCTTCATCTGGGAAGCGAACTTCGCTGAGAGCAGCAATGTCTATATTCAGCCTGGACAGTTCGTGTGCAATCAGGGCAGAGCGACGTTCAGGTCTATTTCTGTCTTCTTTATCGAGCATGGTTCTAATGTTCCAGCATGCCAATGTCAGTGCGTTTGCACCCCTACAGGTGGGTGCGTACCTTTTTCCTTTAGTTCTTGTTCGACCGCTGGGAAGATGCCCGTTGGCCGCGGCAAGCCAACTGGGAGGATTAGAGACGAGCTTTGGTTAGGCCACCTTTTCTAGGCCCCTCTCCGTGTGGAGCAAGCAGTGCGTCCTTAGAGAAGGCTGCTTGGTCGTTCAGGGTGTGCCGAGTGATGTTGTCGTCCCTAGGTCAACGTCAGGCGACCAATATCCTGAACCGCCTGCATGCAGGATTGGAACTGCGGCTGCCAGCGACATCTTTCACCTGCCGTTTTCGCCCCTTTCCCGTCGCTACAGGACTTTGGTAGAGTTGGTGGCAAGCGGACGTGGACGTGTCCTTCAAGCCTGCGCAGTGGAGTTTTATGGTGAAGTGCAGTGTGCGCGGTACTGGCCCCACCCTTTACACCCGTGGTTCAACTGCCATAGCCTAGCGAGCTGGGACGGTGACAGCGAGGTCCTCGGGTCGTAGGTTTTCCATCAGACTGTCCTTGTCCTAGCCTCTGGCTCAAAACCTTCCTCGGAGGCATGGGGAACATGTTGGCCGTTGAGATCATCTGGGATCACTTCCGCCCTGGCCGGTGACTTCCTGAAGAAGTTCGTACGCCCAGTGATGCAATGTTAGACATCACCCCCTCACATGGTTTAGCCCGCCAGCTGAAGCGGTGTACCAGGGCGTGGCGCTTGGAGCCAACATGTGAGAGATTTAGGGGATGAGTGGGGACCAGTGGTGCCCGTCCACCCTACAAATAGGGAGCAGCGTGCCAGACACCAAAGGTACTACCCCTCCTACAGAGCCCCTACGCACCTTTATAGAGCTGTGAAAGCACCCCAAACAGATTTGTTGAGGTTCCTGACACTGTATGGTCTCTAAAACTGGATGAAAGGACTTCACAGAGCTAAAAACAGTCATCACTTCATCTCGAAGCTGAATTACTTTTCTTCCTTAGCACATACTTCATACCAGTGTTCTTTATTTTTTTGTGTGTGAAATTTGCGCTGGACCTCTGAGGCGAATATGGCTAATAGGGAACTCATGGACCACGCGTCTCAAAAATAAGAATCGTATATTTTTTAGAAAGAAAACATGTTAGCTGAGGATTAACAAGAGTAAGGATTATAGCAAAGCAAGAAAGCAAATTTATTTGTATAGTGTTCAGGCCAAAATTCTGCACTTTAGATTTTCACTTAAAATTCTACAACTGTAATATTAAATATTTCTGATGAAGATGATTTGATGTGAAATCTGAAATTTTAATAAAATCTTTGAGTTCAGGTTTTGCCATAAAATCTAAAGTTATGGACTGGGATGATGAGATGCTAATTAGTGAATGTGTGTGTGTGTTCTCATCAGATACGATCCCAGATGATTTTTACCTCCATCACAAACAGATGAACCTCAGGACGGGAGCATAGATGAGCGTCCATGTCTTTAATCACTGCATCATGCAACCTCAAGATACCACAGTCTGCAGTGTGTGCGCGTGCGTGCTAGTGCTGTATGTGAGCTCATGTCTCTGTGTCTGGATAGTGTTTTATTTCCCCCTTAATCTTATGATTGCTGATTAACTCAGTGTCTGTATTAAACTCAGTATTTAGTCCAGAGAGTCTCACACTGAGGACAGCTAGGATGCAGATGTGACATAATTAATGCTACAGAGTGAAAGCTTCTGTTACAAACACGTTAAAACACCTCGACAAATACACTGAACACCACCAAAGCCTCGAGGTGCGTATCTGCTCACAACAGTCACCCACGACTTGTACAGCCATCATTTTTATCATAAATAATATTTCTTTTCAATAGCAAAGTACAGTGGTGCTTGAAAGTTTGTGAACCCTTTAGAATTTTCTATATTTCTGCATAAATATGACCTAAAACATCATCAGATTTTCACACAAGTCCTAAAAGTAGATAAAGAGAACCCAGTTAAACAAATGAGACAAAAATATTATACTTGGTCATTTATTTATTGAGGAAAATGATCCAATATTACATATCTGTGAGTGGCAAAAGTATGTGAACCTTTGCTTTCAGTATCTGGTGTGACCCCCTTGTGCAGCAATAACTGCAACTAAATGTTTCCGGTAACTGTTGATCAGTCCTGCACACCGGCTTGGAGGAATTTTAGCCCATTCCTCCATACAGAACAGCTTCAACTCTGGGATGTTGGTGGGTTTCCTCACATGAACTGCTCGCTTCAGGTCCTTCCACAAAATTTCGATTGGATTAAGGTCAGGACTTTGACTTGGCCATTCCAAAAGATTAACTTTATTCTTCTTTAACCATTCTTTGGTAGAATGACTTGTGTGCTTAGGGTCGTTGTCTTGCTGCATGACCCACCTTCTCTTGAGATTCAGTTCATGGACAGATGTCCTGACATTTTCCTTTAGAATTCTCTGGTATAATTCAGAATTCATTGTTCCATCAGTGATGGCAAGCTGTCCTGGCCCAGATGCAGTAAAACAGGCTCAAACCATGATACTACTACCACCATGTTTCACAGATGGGATGAGGTTCTTATGCTGGAATGGAATGTTTTTCTTTCTCCAAACGTAACGCTTCTCATTTAAACCATAAAGTTCTATTTTGGTCTCATCCGTCCACAGAACATTTTTCCAATAGCCTTCTGGCTTGTCCACGTGATCTTTAGCAAACTGCAGACGAGCAGTAATGTTCTTTTTGGAGAGCAGTGGCTTTCTCCTTGCAACCCTGCCATGCACACCATTGTCGTTCAGTGTTTTCCTGATGGTGGACTCATGAACATTAACATTATCCAATGTGAGCGAGGCCTTCAGTCACTTAGAAGTTACCCTGGGGTCCTTTGTGACCTCACCGACTATTACACACCTTGCTCTTGGAGTGATCTTTGTTGGTCGACCGCTCCTGGGGAGGGTAACAATGGTCTTGAATTTCCTCCATTTGTACACAATCTGTCTGACTGTGGATTGGTGGAGTCCAAATTCTTTAGAGATGGTTTTATAACCTTTTCCAGCCTGATGAGCATCAACAACGCTTTTTCTGAGATCCTCAGAAATCTCCTTTATTCGTGCCATGATACACTTCCACAAACATGTGTTGTGAAGATCAGACTTTGATAGATCCCTGTTCTTTAAATAAAACAGGGTGCCCACTCACACCTGATTGTCATCCCATTGATTGAAAAACACTTGACTCTAATTTCACCTTCAAATTAACTGCTAATCCTAGAGGTTCACATACTTTTGCCACTCCACAGATGTGTAATATTGGATCATTTTCCTCATTAAATAAATGACCAAATATAATATTTTTGTCTCATTTGTTTAACGGGGTTCTCTTTATCTACTTTTAGGACTTGTGTGAAAATCTGATGTTTTAGGTCATATTAATGCAAAAATATAGAAAATTCTAAAGGGTTCACAAACTTTCAAGCACCACTGTATGAGTTTTAGCTTCAAGTAATTCAGCTTTTGTGAATTTGCCAGCTAGAAATACCCTCAGCCCTACATGCCCCACCCTCTTCTCCTGCTAAACCAATAAAATCACAGGATTTCTGTATTAAAATATGATACTTTTATATTTTATAACACAAAGCTTCTCACATAATACTCAGATGAGAAGTGGCAAAACTTTATTTCTTTTTTTTTTTCTTCTATTTGACTAGTCCTCATGCTCAAGTTAGTTTCCTGAACTAATTAAATATGTTTTATCACTGAATTTAAAATGCTTCATAAGGTGTAGGGCCAAGGTCAGCAGTTGAGTATAATGCAGTGTAGAGCAACTGCATTTCACTGTTAGTCAGACTTTTAACAGAAATGCATTGAGTCAATTGACTTTACAATCTGCTGTTTACTTATCATTATGGTGCTAAGGTCTACTTCCTCCTCTATGTGTGTGTGTGTGTGTGTGTGTGTGTGTGTTATGCCTGTACTGTATGTAACACTGTAACTAACACAGTATACTCTATGTTGTGGATTCAACTGTTCAACTGTAATTAACAATACTGTTTATAAATAAAAGTTAAAAAAAATACTATTAACTCTTGTCTAAGCTCATTTTGTGAAATATGTAAGGAATAAAAAAACGAGCTGGGGTGTACTGGAATAGGAAAGTAATCAATGATGAGGTGGCATGATTCATCTCGACATAAATCATCCATTATCTCTAACCACTTATCCTGTGCAGGGTCGAAGACAAGCTGGAGCCTATCCCAGCTGACTATGGGTGAGAGGTGGGGTACACCCTGGACAAGTCGCCAGATCATCACAGGGCTGACACAGAGACAATCAACCATTCACACTCACCTTCACACCTACTGTACGGTCAATTTAGAGCCACCAATTAGCCTAACCTGCATGTCTTTGGACTGTGGGGGAAACCGGAGCACCCGGAGGAAACCCACACAGACACGGGGAGAACATGCAAACTCCACACAGAAAGGCCCTCACTGGACACTGGGTTCAAACCCAGAACCTTCTTGCGGTGAGATGACCATGCTAACCACTACACCACCATACAGCCTGTGCTCCGCTTCCTTTCCAAACTAACGACATGCCCACTGATGTCATCACAGTTCATGTTGGAAAAATCAGATATATTTTGGTTCCAGGTGGGAACCAAATGTTCAGGTTCCAAACCAGTTTTAAGCGTTTTATTTCTCTTATACTGCAGTAATTTGCCATTACAATATTTTATTCACTAAATAATTATTTTCTTTAATCTGATGCAAAAATAGAGAAGCGATCATGCCCAGCAGGTCTAACATCTGTTCCAGCTTCTGTGGAATGATTGTGTTGAATGCTGAAGTCAATAAACAGCATTCTAACATAACCGTCCTTGTTGTCTAGCTGCGAGAGGGTCAGGTGGAGGGTAGTTGAAATGGCATCGTCTGTGGTACGGTTTCAGCGGTAAGCAAACTGTAGGGGGTCTAATTCCTGTGGCAGTTGTGTTTTCATGTGCCTCAATACCAGCCTCTGGAAGCATTTCATGATGATGAGCATGAATGCTATAGGCTGGTAATCTTTTAGACAGGACATGGTAGACTTCTTTGGCACCGGGATGATTTTGAGATATGTAGGTACCACAGCTGTGCTCTGGGATGTGTTGAAGATATCTGTGAAGACGTCTGCCAGCTGATCAGTATATTCCCTCAGTACATCTGGCAGGGAGGGCTCTCTGCTGCAGGCCTGACATGTTGGCTCGTAGTCCGTGATGGTTTGAATGCCCTGCCATATGCACAGTGTGTCCTTGGTGTCTATGAAGTGACTGTTAATCATCTCTGCATGCGCTCAGTTTCCCTCTTTGATAGCCTGTGACAGTTTGGCCCTAGCTGTAGTGTAAGCCTCTCTGTTTTTGGACTTCAAGGCAGAATCCCTGATTTTCACCAGGGTGCATAGCTCTGCAGAGAACCAGGGTTTATGGCTTGCATGGGAGATAACAGCTTTGGAGATGGTGACATCCACTTGGTGATGTAGCCAGTCACTGAGGCTGTATACTCCTCCAGGTCCACTGAATGTTCATTGGTGGCAGCTTACCGGAACATGTTCCAGTCTGTATAGTGAAAACAGTCTTGTAGGGCAGACGTGGCACCTTGTGGCCAAATTCTCACCTCTCTTGCAGCTGGTCCGATTCATTTGTGAACGGGTCTGTAGGCAGGGGTGAGAAATATCGAGATATGGTCTGAATGTCCGAGGTGGGGGATGGGTGCAGGCTTACATGCGTGATGGATGCTTGTGGATGCAAGATTTAGCATGTTATCCCCTTGTGTAGCAGTGTCAATGTTTTGATGAAATCTGGCTAGAACTGACTTGAGTGTGTTGTTGAAGTCCCCAGCAACACAGAAGCCATCAGGGTGAGCTATCTGAAGCTCACTGATTACCCCATAGTGTTCTCTCAGGGCACCGCTAGCTTTAGCACTAGGCGGGATGTAAACAGCAATGATGATAACTTAATAGATTTCCATTTCCAGTTGAGAGTACACTGCACATTTTGGCTGTCGCTTCTCCCCAGAGCTTTTTATTTTTATCTCCCCCCCCTTTTTTTTTCTTTTTGTGATTGTATGATTTGATGTTTGTTCTTTGTTTGAATGTTTTGTCCGCTGGATATGGTGTAGCTCCGGCCCCCTTCGGGCCTTGTTTCGCCATGGGTGATGCCTGTGCTCCTTGTTATGGACTGCAGTGAGAGTGTTGCTCTTTTAACATCGGGGTTGGAAAGTGCTCTATGCGGCGGCGCTTCTGTGCTTGATGCGGTGTTCCAAGTTGCTTGCCCGGTGGCGTCATGGTGGCTGTGCAGGCAGTTTGTGACATACCAGCGCTCTGCGTGACGGGGCTTCTGTGCTTGCTTTATGGACCCATGGCATGTTGTTCTGGCCAGTGTTGCCTGGTGACGTCACGACAGCTGTGCGGGACATACCTTTGCGTGCCTTTTGGTGGGACTGTGGACAGCTATACCACTGGAATTACATCCTAAGCCCTCTTGTGGTGGACTTTTTTTTTTCTCCAATTGTAAAGCGACCTTGGGTGTGAGAAAGGTGCTATATAAATTGACCTTATTATGACTGTAGTGATAAATATAGCTATATTATATATTGGGAATATTAAAGGTCTGAATCTGACTGCTAAAACTTCCATGTGTGCTGAACAGTACACAAAGACAATCGCTGCATATACCAGCTGTTATTGATGTAAACACAAGCCACCGCACATCTTACCCAAGAAGGAAGCATTTATGTTGGTGTGGAAGGTGTCTAACCTGTCTAGCTGGATCGCAGACTCAGCGATACCCTCATGCAACCATGTTTTGGTGAAGATGAGAGCACAGCAGTGTCTTATCTCTTTTTGGAAGGTCAGAAGTGATCTTAAACAGTCCAGTTTATTGTCTATGGAGCACATGTTGGAGAGTAGAAGGGAGTGCTGACCAGCTCTGGTTAGCCTTTAGCCTAGTATGGATTCCGGTTCGGTGGCACGGTGGTGTAGTGGTTAGCGCTGTCACCTCACAGCAAGAAGGTTCTGGGTTTGAGCCCAGTGGCCGATGGGGGCCTTTCTGTGTGGAGTTTGTATGTTCTCCCCGTGTCTGCCTGGGTTTCCTCCGGGTGCTCCGGTTTCCCTCACAGTCCAAAGACATGCAGGTTAGGTTAATTGGTGGCTCTAAATTGACCGTAGGTGTGAATGTGAATGGTTGTTTGTCTCTATGTGTCAGCCCTGTGATGATCTGGAGATTTGTCCAGGGTGTACCCTGCCTCTTGCCCATAGACTCCAGCTTGCACAGGATAAATGGTTATGAATAATGGATGGATGGATTGATTCTGGCTCTCCTGACATGCTTCTGCTTCCTCACACACCGCTTTTGCTGAACTTCCGGGTGGGCATGGAACTTAAGTGATACCATCGCATGGCTGCATGGAGTCCTTACAATAGAGACGCAGCGTAATTTCTCCAGCATGTCTTCATCTGGTTGTGTGGTGTCCAGAAGCTGTTGACCATTGTAGGAGTGTTCACCAGTTGTTTCTACTGACATTTCCAGCTGAAAGAGAAGCAGTTTCTGCAAGAAAAGTACAAAAATTGCACCATGATTGAGACTTGGTGTGGCTGCTGCAACCTAGTGCAACGCCATCTTGGATCATTGGTCTACAGAGGTTGGAGCACACACACCAGTTCATCAACCAGTGAGAGAGAAATTTGTAAATATATTCTAAATATCTATATTCTGAACTTAAATAGCTTAAATCCAATTAGTATATATATTAGTATATTGAAATAGTATATTTCAAGGTTTTGTCTTATATTAAGGAATTGAGCAATGTAATAGATACTAATAATGGTATTACTGCAACCACAGTTGTGTTTAGTGAGTAGTAGGAAGCAACGTGCTTGTGAATCTGGACAGAAGAGCCTCTGGGACTGATCATTATATGGGACTTGTAATTATGTGGGATTTGTGGCCTTGTGGGACTGGACTGAAAAATCTTATTGATTTTTATTAAGGAACAGAATATTCTCGACAGTGTTAGGGCTAAGACAATTTTTTAAAAACCAATTTCAGCCACCTTTGAAAAAACAAGCACATTTGCAGGGACCAGAAGAGGCTGGGGTACACAAACATCTCAAAGCAAGGAGATAATTAGGTACTGCCTAAAAGGGGAGCCGTTTAAATACAGATTTATTATATTTAGTTGATCTTGCATCCAGTTTTATAGTTGTAGAATAGGAATCAAAGGTCACCGCTCATCTGTGGCAAGGTGCAGGATTAAATGAAAACTTTGAGCAAATAAAATACAAATCTGCAATGACATGAGTGTATTTATTTAATTCTGAATTGTTTATTGAATGTTGAACTGTTTATGCTTTGTTTTATGATGGCGGGAGCCTGATGTGTACACAGCATGGACTGGTTCTTTTTTGTATATGTTTCATGACTATTTTCACTACATTTCCCATGATGCTCTACTGACACAGAGTGGCTGCAGCACTGACTACAGGTGCTCCTAATTAAGATGTATTAACTCAGCACTGTTTGTTGGACTATGCACTCTGCCTGATGAAGGTCTAGCGACCGAAAGCTTATTTCAGTAAAGAAATCATTGCACAGACTTCAAGTGTGTGGATTTGTATTTTATTTACTCATAGTTGTAGAATAAAAAAACTGTTGCAGTTTAAAGGGCATATTCTGGACCAATTTCGTGTTTTTTTTAATATGAAAGTATGTCCCTTTACACACTCATCCAGAAGGGTAATTTTGCACAAGGCCATCTGTCTACAGCAGAAAGAAAAATAAAATAACAAAACGCGTCTGGAAAAATCCTAAGGGAGTCTGGAGCCAGATTCGTGACGTCACCTGCGGAAGCGCCAGCAGGCTCCGTGAGCTTTGCACGGTTTCAGTGCACAGCCTGTGTAGACCAAGCGCTCCCATTTCTCTCTCATTGTCCGGTCTTTTGGAAAACGATGAGTCCTAATCCCATCATGATTGGTGTTGCTACACCCTCCTACGATACATCTGTTAACCATTTTAATAATTACGCGATAACGTTGAAGAAATTTGCAGAAAACCACCAGGTCGTATTTTCATAAACAAACCAATGCTGACATGGGATTCAGAGGGAGGCGTCTCGCACACAACATCATGAAAATCAATGTTTGCCGGGAAATCCAAATGCCAAGTTTTTTTTTTTTTTAGAGGCGGGCCAATTCGTCTCAAATGGCTTGATTTCAGCTGAATTTTTCTGGTATTGCGCAAGGTAAAAAAAATTGTGCAAAAAGCAAAATGTGAGAGATATTTGACCAAAGTTTAATATAAAATAGAATTACATTGGACTTGCTCCCGAATTTACCCATGATATGCACTTTAACAAGCCCGAATTGTGGCACGTCACTTCCAGATATCTAGAACTTGACAACTGAGATGAACCAATAGCATCACACTTGTTCTGCAAGGCTTGTTTATCATCACCAGACGTTCAAGTTAAAAATAAAACTTGATCACAACAATTTAGCAAATTTAAAAGTTAATTCTAAAAATCCAATCAAATTTTCTGTATCCATGTGATTTCTACTGGCAACAAAATCTGCGAATCAAATCAACGGACTTCATTTTTATGACATTTAAATCTCACTTGGCAAGATAACGCATACGTGGTATTGACACAGATACTAGTAAACAATGGCTGCTGTCATAGCAACACAATTCTTGCCATATATATAAAAAATAATAAATCTCTTCTCAGTGAATAAAAACAAACAAAAGCATATAATCACACAAAAATATGATTGGATTTATTGCTACACCCAAGCACTTGACACTCTGGCATCTTTAGGGTTGTTTACAACAGTTTAGAAGCGATATACAGCCGCTTGGTCTGAGCTTCAGTAAGTCGTGTGGCGAGGAAGTGACGTCACAATCTCGGATTCTCTGATGTAATCTGTACTCAGAGCGTGACATCTGAACCTCGGAGAGAGGGAGGGTTTTGGATAACTTTAGAGTCGGGGTTCTGTAATGAAGTCACAGATCGCCTCAGTATAGATTTAATTTCCTGTAACTATTAACATTTAGGAACATTATATTTAGCCTAACATGTGTGCAAGAATATTTTAGCACTTCACTTTTAATCTTGACATATTCTGTTAAATTTACACAATTTGAGAGTTAATAAATATACAATATATATAGGTGTTCCTAATAAAGTGATCAGCGAGTATATTAAATTCCAAAGTGATAAATGTGCCTTGTAGTGAGTTTCCTCGGGGCTTCCTCAGATTAACTCCCCAAATGCCGATCCTGTCAGGTGAGAATCCCACCAACGTGTTAGAACTAAATGACTGACGTGTTTATGAATGTGTTGTCTGTTCCCCAATATGGAAATGCAGGAACACCAGAGTCTTCATCACACACACAGATGTTCATCAAAACCTGGGGAAAAAAATAAAAATAATTCAGTCTTATATAAGATTTGAGTTCTAATATTTAGCTCCAACAAACAAGAACTTCCACAAGATCTCACAGGAAAGTGAGCAGATGTTTCCCATCACATCACTGCTCTTATCCAATCACAGGCTTTGGAGCTTTTTAAACAGTAACACTGTGGTGGGTTTGATCTCTTGTTCTACATGTAGATTTAAGTGCAGACTTTAAGAAGAAGCCGAGGTGAATTTTACAGGAACGACAGAAGACAGTGTGGAGGTGGAGAGCAGGAAGGAGTGTCAGAGTGAGTCAAGTGGCTCCTTAAATCACATATTTGTGGCAGTGTGGCATTAAAGATCATTTTACTGAGTTTTGAGGAGAGTTGAGAAGTGTGCTGCTGATCAGAAACAGGGAAAAGCTGAGATCATCTTATTCAGACAAAAGCAGCAGGATGAAGTCAGAGACAGCAGGGTGTCACAAGGAGACGAGGTGCTCATTTACAATCACTCTCATGCACTCAGACGGGACATTTTGGAGACTCTGACTGACTCCATCTTCTGCTTTCAGATTAAATTTAAATCAATTTTACTGAACAACAAACAGCATTAAAGACAACTGGGAGGAAAAAGTTGGATTAAATAGAATAGAGCAGGGGTTCTCAACCTTTTCTACTTTAAGACCCACCTATTCATACTTGTAACGAGTCGGGGCCCATTAAAAAAGATCCCCAATTATTTTGGCTCATCTATTCTATCAGAATCTAATAATCTATTGTAAAGTGTATTAATGGGATGCGATATCACTCCCTGTTACAGATTGGAGCCCAGGAATTAAATAAATACAATAAAAGCAAACTGTTTTTAATTGTAGGTATTGTATTTAAAACTGTATGAATGTGCCAGAAGTGAACATAAAACCATGCAGGACATTCTCAGTCAAAAGGGATTAATGATCCAAAAGTGGAGTCTGGTCTTTTAACACAAGAACTTATTGCCATGTTTGCATACAACAAACAAACAAGTTATTAAGACCGAGAAGTCCACTCAAAAGAAGTGGATATAGAACCCACTCAATGGGATAGACCCTTACACGCTAACAAAGAAGGATTTTTCCTACGAGTTGGAAAATTATCCATCCATTGAGTTCCCCGACATCTCAAACTACCTGGTGCTGCAGACATCGTTCTACATGCACACACAGATGAGAACCTGGAAGAGCATGGACGTGTACAACTTTTTATATGCGGCTGAGTTAAAGATCTGGGGATCAGGACACTACAAGATAGACGGCAGTAGACGGATCTAAGTGCAGGAAGAATGCATTATTTATTAGCAGGTGTGATATTTAAGCCAAGTTTATTTGTATTGCGCTTTTAACAGTCGACACTGTCGCAAAGCAGCTTTACAGAGAATTAAAGACTTTAAACATGAGCTAATTTTATCCCGAATTTATCCCCAATGATCAAGCCTGTGGCGACGGCGGCAAGAAAATAACTCCCTCAGACAACATGAAGAAGAAACCTTGAGAGGAACCCGACTCAAAAGGGAACCCATCCTCATCTGGGTGATAACAGATAGCATGATTATAAATAACTCGCTTCTATAACTGTGTCCTACAGAGTCACAAAGTATAACTGTGTAACCAGGAAATTCATTATAGATTTAACATGAAGTTGGTTTTGTTGACGTTATAAACTGTTCATGATAACTGCAGTCCTAAAGTTAGCAAGTCAGCTGTAGTCTTCAGGCATAAATGTATTACTGTAAGTGTCCAGAGCGTCTTCCAATTGGGTTTATTATTATTTATTTTTTTTTAACAAAAGCAAAACAGAAAGCAGAGTATTTAAACAGCGTTATAAACATGGCTAGAAACAAATGTGACCGTGATAATGACAATACTTTGCAAAGTCTCTGTGAAAACAGTGTCCGTATCTGCGTGTGCTGATTGCGCTCAAATCAGTGTCAGGTGTTTCCCATAATGACTGGGTCCCAAATGCGCGCACAACACACTCCGTGAGCACACGCGGCCGTTTGAGCTGTGTCAGACTCAAGCGCGCAAAGGATGACAGTCAAGTGTTCACCTGCAGTGTGACCACAACTTTTAGCTCATGTGTACATCACCATGCATTGCCACCAAAATGCCTCATTTTCATCGATAACCCACTGCAAAGCATCGCGAGCTATAGTGCGACCGTAGCTTAATGAGGCGGATGTGACGTCGGATGCAACCCAGTAATTTTACCTTGCTATGAGAAAAAAAATTTAACTTCAATTTGGGGGGGGGGAGACAACTAGCAGGCTACTAGATGGTGCTTCGCAGCCCACTAATGGGCCACAGTGGTTGAGAAACAGTGGAAGAGAGTGA
The DNA here is from genome assembly GCF_027579695.1 of Neoarius graeffei. Lineage (NCBI taxonomy): Eukaryota > Metazoa > Chordata > Actinopteri > Siluriformes > Ariidae > Neoarius > Neoarius graeffei. The sequence goes on along the minus strand of NC_083590.1, from coordinate 18,676,292 downwards.
AAATTTCTAAAACTGCTTTCATTTCATGGCCTGGTCATGTGATATTTACTGAAATTAAAGAAAAAATTATCTTAAAATTATTATTCTTTTTTTCAACATCTGCCTCAACAGGTTATCACTTACCAGAGTGTCTGTAGTTTGTAACGCTGATCATCCTTAAGAGCAGAGAGCAGCTCCTTTCCTGAGTCTCTGATTGTATTCCCAGAGAGACCCAGTTCTCTCAGGTGTGAGGGGTTTGATCTCAGAGCTGAAGCGAGAGCAGCACAGCCTTCATCTGAGACACCACACTCCCTCAACCTGCAGAGACACAATGACACACACTTCACTGCCTCAGTTTATGAACATCAACATTTGTTTTTTTTTTCTTTTGTGTGTGTGTGTGTGTGTGTGTGTGTGTGTGTGTGTGTGTGAGAGAGAGAGAGAGAGAGAGAGAGAGAGAGAGAGATGGGAATACATGATTAGTGTAGGATGGAAATGATTTTCATTGGTTTTGTAAACAGACTTTCTTTGTAATTTATAACAGTTTGATTGTTCAGTGTTGTTTCTGACAGTGGACACATGAACAGAGACTTTAGTGAGTTCTAGAGATTTCTGCAGCTGTTCTGCTCTCCTCTGCTTTCTCTTTCACCTCCTTCAGTATTACATGCCGGGCTCTCAGTGTGATTTTTGCAGGATGCCTCAATCTTAGGCAGAGGAGCAACAGCACTGAATCTGCTCTGTGTGCGTCCATGGATTTGGCCTATTTTTTTTTTTTTGCCATTTTGTGCAATGGAAGTAGCTAAGCTGCTCGCTGAATAAGGAAGTGACAGTTCACTAGTTAGAATCATAAATAAATTTCAGAAATTAATGCAAATAATCAACTTTATACTTTCAATTTATTTGCAATATTTACAAATTATTCCACCACTGCAGGCTCCGATATGCTCAAGTTTGAGACGTCAATCATGTTCTTTCCCGATTTACTGACTGGCAGTTGGTTACAAGGTTCCGCCCCTTTGAGAGATCTACCAATCCTAATAAGGAGAAGCCCAGGTCCAGGTGGGACAAACGAAAAACGCGTTATCCAGTAAAACGCTGAGATTTTTTTGATTCACTAAAATAATGTCTGCAATGTCTCTCTCAAACACGGTTCACATTTATTTTTTTCCCTTTTCATATACTACCTCAATTCCTCATGCCATCAGACTTCTCAACTCTGAGGAACTGGTCTGATTCTCACGGACTGTTGAACACACCACTCACACTACACTCTTTAGCCAGTCAACAATAATGCACTATTGCTTTACAATGTCTCTCACACACAAGGTTTACATTTATTTATTCCCTTCTCATAGACAACCTCATTATGCACACTCAACTCCGCACTTTATGTTGTTTGTGTAGTTTATTGTCTGCAGTGTTGCACTCTTGCACTTTGTTGTATTTGTAGATTTGTAGTCCTGTGATTTTTTTATTTATTTTTTATTGGATTTCATCTACTCACTTTACACGATACAATAATAAAAACAAGAGAGACAGAGACATACAGTAAAAAAACTAACAAAACTTAACTATGCGTGTAGATGAGGGGCGAACTAACGGACTCGAGGTCCCATAAGGTAAGTCCCATTTACAAAACACGAAAAAAAAAAAACCACATTATATTACACTACAAAAAATACAACAAAACAGCGCAACTCACGCGCAGCAGTTCATTCTATGTGTTGATCTGCAGTATGGGCAAACGGTTTTCCAGGAGCATACGCGCTGGGGGTCAAAAACAGATTTTAATTTTTCAAGATTGTGAATTCTAATGGTCTTTAAAAAGAAAGTAGCTTCCAGATTGTCTAATTGGGAGAGGGAGATTATTCCAAATTGGTACAATTCTTTTTTTTTTTTTGGGTCATCTTACCTCACCTTTTTACAGACTTGACCTGGCCCTCTGTGCCTGAGATCCAGTCCCAACGCCACACTCAAATATCCTTCCATAATCGTTAATACTTAGCCATACATATTAGGGAAGGGAGGATGGAAGCTGGAATCTCTTATCTCTGTTTATGTACTTCATTTATTAATTTTTCCCACCACTCCATACTTTTCCCACCACTCCCTCCCTCCCTATGCTACCGTCTTCCCTCCCCCACTTCATCTACTCTTGTTATATCTGGGCTTCTGGGATGGCATGGTCGGCCCCATCCTGTCTGGCTGTCAGGTGGGACTGGTGTTGGTTGGTGCCATTGGGAGGGTTGATGGGTCAGGGTTCCCCTCCGGATCAGGGTCCCGAGGTTCTCTCGGCGCCCCGCCCACCCCACGCATGCACTCTGATACCTGCCTATTCTTGGTATTGCACAGCGCGCCTTATCCTCTTTTAAATGCTCTACACATTAGGAAGCACACAACATTTGTCCACCTTCAATAAGAACAACATGATAGACTAGGGCGGGGGAGGAGTGCATGTGGGAAACCTCTGCAGGTGCTTCGCTGCACTCCTTGCTTCTTTTAATGCAAATACATCTTAGAGGAGGCTTATATCTTTGATTACATAGGGTGTGGGGGGCGTGTAGGTGGAGATATGGGCAGGTTTTCACCCTGCATGCCCTCTTCTTTTAATGCAGTACATTTTAGAGAAGGCACACATTCTTGTCATATACAGTCATATATAGGATAGGTGGGGCGTGTTGTGCGGAGGTTATGGGGGGCTGGTGTCGGTGTGTGGGGGCCCGGAGCCCTGCCTCATGCAGTACCTCCCCTTCCCCTCTGTCGTCCCATCATGATTTAGCTTGGGCAGGGGCGGCTGGCACCATAGCCATGAACAGGTGCTCAGGTAGTCATCGTAATTAACTATTAAATAACTATTATTTTTCGAATTACTATCTATAAAAAATTTACTAGCACAAATGATTAGCAAATAAAATAATACTCCCCCCCCCCCCCCCACTACTCTCCTTCATTACGATCCAGTTTCCTTCTCCCTGGCCTGACACAGACCAGCACTGTTTATATACACACACACACACACACACACACACACGTGCTTACTATCACAAACTCCGCTCCCCCCCCCCAACATATACACACTGTCCCCCCACCCATAACTCAAGGCTCAAAACCCCTCCAAATCCCCCCCACCTACCCTCCTCCATCTCACATGCGCATTCATTACCCCTAACCAACCCCACCCAGCCTCCCCTATACAGCAATATAGCTCTTGTTTATTTTTGTCGAATTTGTCTCCATGTGTTCTGTTACATCTCTTTGTTAACATATTAGTAGTATTGTTCAGCCTTTGAAATTGTTGTTAATGTTACGTCAGTGCTTCTGTTGTATGTCATGTGTATGTATTGATTTGTTTCATTCTGTCCTTCTTACTTTGTATTTGTTAGCAAATAAATTAAAAAAAATAAACAAAAAAAACCAAATTGGTACAATTCTGTTAAAATAGGAGTCTCTAAACAGTGAGGTGCGAAAACGCATAGGCTTGAGATTTAAACTTGTAGATGCACTTCTGGTTCGGCCGCTTGATAAGAGAAAATGGTTATTATTGTGAAAGCTCACTAGCTTGTTTAGACATTTAAAGAAAAAACAAAGATCTCTACATTCTAAACTGTAAGAAATTGGCAGCATATTCAGATTGAGTAAGCGCGTTTTATAATCCAGCCTTAATTGATGGTGGGGATGACACCCCAGGATGAAGCGGGTTGCGGGCCTCTGGATGCTCTCCAGTAACTTAAGATAAGTAACAGATGACTGGGGTGCCCAGACTTCGCATAGCCAAGATTACTACGCACAAAACACAAGTAAAGCAGTTTCTTGCGGTCAGCCCCTATGAAGCTATTACAATGACGACGCAAAAAACTGCGCTTGCGATTAGCCTTTGCGACAATGATGGAAATGTGCAAGCTCCAAGTAAGCTTGCACGAGATTGTGACCCAAGATCCTTCTGGGAAGGCACAACTGACAAGACGTGACCTCCCAGGGTATAGGGACTGGCCGCAATAGATGGAATGTTACTTTTGCGTTTTCTTGAAATTCTGGGACATTCGCACTTATCTACATTAAATGAGAGCTCCCAGAGCTCAGTCCATTTAAACACAGAACACAGATCATGCTGCAACAATTCACAGTCGTTAGCCATCCTTACAACCCTATAGCACTTGGCATCATCAGTATAGAGAGCCATTTTGGTGTTGGTACTTATCACTTCAGAGAGATCGTTTATATAAAGAAGAAACAAGAACGGTGCTAGCAGGCTGCCTTGAGGAACCCCAGAGGTAACTCTCGCCCATGGTGAAAAAGCCCCATCCAAGAGAACACGCTGAGTTCTGCAGCCAAGGTAGTCCGCAAACCAGCTATGTAAAGAGCCCGTAATACCAAACAGGGAAAGTTTGTGAAGAAGGCGACCGTGAGGGACCGAGTCAAACACTTTACTGAAATCTAGATAGAGCAGATCGATTTCCTGTCCCGCATCCAGCACCGTCCCTAATTCGTGCAAGACCCCAAGAAGCTGTGTTACACAAGATCTTCCTTCAATAAAACCATGTTGCAGCAACAATAGCAGATCAATAAGCTTTGTGACCAATTTGCATAAAACGCAGTGTTCACAGAGCTTACTAATGATGGACAAAAGGGAGATCTGTCTATAGTTCGAAATGTCTGCTTTGTCACCTTTTTTGTATAGAGGACAGATGTTAGCACTCTTCCACTCGCAAGGTAACCTTGCAGAACTTAGTGACTGGTTGAAAAGCATACAAAGTGAAGGCACGAGCTCACGAGCACACTCCTTTAAGATCTTGGGATGGATATTGTCTGGTCCAGGAGTCTTAAGTGGATCAAGGCGATTAAGCGCTGACAGTACGTCTTCCTCAGAATAAGTCAAGTCAAGTTTAACTGGACTCCAAACGTAAATCTGTGAAAGGCGTTGAAGGCAGATTGTTGGGGATAGAAAAATCGTAATTAAACACGGACGAGAAGTAATTATTGAAAGGATTTGCCTTCTCTTTAGCTTCGCTGAATGAAGACCCATTCAGGTTGACTGTTTCCGGTATAGAAGAACTTTTAGATAGACGACTGAAGTAGGTCCAAAAAGGCTTGGGCTGAGAAAAGCACGAGTCCGAGATATCTTTGATGTAAGATGCACGCTTAGCCTGTACTAGATATTTAAGGTCTTTGCGTAACGAGCGAAATTTATCCCACAGGCTCGAGCTGTCCTTGCGAATGGCCTTTTTCCTTGCGGTATTCTTTTTGTGGAGCGCGTGAAGTACTTCTCCGTCGAACCAGGGTGGCATAACAAACTTCCTTATTTTCCGTTTTGGAATGAAACGCTCAACCTGACTCAAAAGAGCAGACTTCCAAGAAAGCCAGTTTTCTTCGATTGACTGATCCGGTGAGATAGCACTTGTCAGAGGATTATTAAACAAGTGATTTCTCAAACCTTCAAAGTCAGCTTTTTGAAGATTGAACGATTGCTGGCTGATGTTATTGTTTTTATTCGGAACTCTTGAAGTGAAATGCAAATCAAAGGTTACTGCTTTGTGATCCGACTTCAAAGCGACGCCCTCTCCGCCAGTCACATCGATGTTGGAGACACCTTCAACAATAGTGGTCAACAATAGATCCAGAATATTGTTTTCGCGTGTCGGAGATTCAATTAGCTGGAACACATTTTGTCTACAAGTTGTTCACAGAATGAAAATAAGGTTGAATTCAAAGAGTCACAAAAACCAGAACCTTCGATCCAAGTCACTTCGGGGAGGTTAAAATCGCCAACAAAAACCAACCTGTCATAACTGACCGAGCTCAAGATGTTAATAAAATCATGAAGCCAGGCGACGGAAGCGCTTGGGGGTCTGTAAAAAAACCACTAACAGAACCTTTCCGCAGTTATTAGAGATTATCTCTATAGCCAAATGCTCAATGACCGAGCAGTCGCACAACTTTACTTGTTTACAGGGCAAAAAACTGCGACAAGCAATCAGTACTCCCCCTCCTTCCAAATCCAAACACCGCAAACTGTCCCTGTCGCATCAATATAAATCATAGCCCCATGGCAAAACTTCAGAGTCCGAAATGTTATTATTTAACCAAGTCTCTGAGACAAATACCATGTCAAAGTTGTTAGCGTAGACCATGTCTTGAAAAGGGCGCAGTTTGTTGCCGGACTTGATGCTGCGAGCATTTTGATAAAAACAGCAAAGAGAGGGAAACTTGTGATTTGAGTCATCAGACGAAAGAGTGAGATCTCGGCTCGACCGAGCGCGAGCCATAGAGCCTGCACACACTCGAGTAGCCCGTCGCTCAAGGATGACATGATGTGTAATGTAGCACCATGGTCCTGGAGAAACCTTCTTGTGTTTTAACTGTGTACTGTACCAACTGTATATGGTTTAAATGGCAAATAAAAAAGCCTTGACTGTGATATTGACAAGCCTTGACTGTGATATTGAACGACACCAAAACTGATGAATAAAAGAGACACTTTGGGAAACGTTTCATTGCCGCATTTTAATGAAATGTGAGGGGAAGCCGGGCTTCCAGTTAGGCCTGTAATGATAAATCAATAAATCACTTAATCGCACGATAACTTTTAATGAGCTCGATAACTTTTCCAGCCACGATAATTTCTATTTGCATGCTTGTTTGTTTTCCTCGTCTCCCTCTCCAGTCTCTCCAAAGAGACTGAATGTCAAAAGCCTTGACTGTGATATTGAACGACACCAAAACTGATGAATAAAAGAGACACTTTGGGAAACGTTTCATTGCCGCATTTTAATGAAATGTGAGGGGAAGCCGGGCTTCCAGTTAGGCCTGTAATGATAAATCAATAAATCACTTAATCGCACGATAACTTTTAATGAGCTCGATAACTTTTCCAGCCACGATAATTTCTATTTGCATGCTTGTTTGTTTTCCTCGTCTCTCTCTCCAGTCTCTCCAAAGAGACTGAATGTCAAAAGGCTTCTATCAGTCTCTACTGACTCCTCTCGTTTCCAGGTCTCCAACCTTTTTTCCTCTGAGAGCTACTTTTACAAAATAAAAATGGCCGAGACCTACTCATGTTTTGTAACATTTATTCTCATCGCTCATTTCGAAGAAACAAACTCAATAAGCTTTCTTTTCCCGAACATTTACGGTACAATATGTTACTGTCCACATCTCACATTCTGTATTAAAACATCACAAAAATAGTATTATTATCGTTATTATTACTACAAATACAGATATTATTACTTATTCACTTATCCTTGTTATCTACAGTGGTGCTTGAAAGTTTGTGAACCCTTTAGAATTTTCTATATTTCTGAATAAATATGACTTAAAACAACTTCAGATTTTCACACAAGTCCTAAAAGTAGATAAAGAGAACCCAGTTAAACAAATGAGACAAAAATATTATACTTGGTCATTTATCTACTGAGGAAAATAATCCAATATTACATATCTCTGAGTGGCAAAAGTATGTGAACCTCTCGGATTAGCAGTTAATTTGAAGGTGAAATTAGAGTCAGGTGTTTTCAATCAATTGGGATGGCAATCAGGTGTGAGTGGGCACCCTGTTTTATTTAAAGAACAGGGATCTATCAAAGTCTGATCTTCACAACACATGTTTGTGGAAATGTATCATGGCACGAACAAAGGAGGTTTCTGAGGACCTCAGAAAAAGCGTTGTTGATGCTCATCAGGCTGGAAAAAGTTACAAAACCATCTGTAAAGAGTTTGGACTCCACCAATCCACAGTCAGACAGATTGTGTACAAATGGAGGAAATTCAAGACCACTGTTGCCCTCCCCAGGAGTGGTCGACCAACAACGATCACTCCAAGAGTAAGGCGTGTAATAGTCGGTGAGGTCACAAAGGACCCCAGGGTAACTTCTAAGCAACTGAAGGCCTCTCTCACATTGGCTAATGTTAATGTTCATGAGTCCACCATCAGGAGAACACTGAACAACAGTGGTCTGCATGGCAGAGTTGCAAGGAGAAAGCCACTGCTCTCCAAAAAGAACATTGCTGCTTGTCTGCAGTTTGCTAAAGATCATGTGGACAAGCCAGAAGGCTATTGGAAAAACGTTCTGTGGATGGATGAGACCAAAATAGAATTTTGGTTTAAATGAGAAGCATTATGTTTGCAGAAAGGAAACCACTGCATTACAGCATAAGAACCTTATCCCAGCTGTGAAACATGGTGGTGGTAGTATCATGGTTTGGGCCTGTTTTGCTGCATCTGGGCCAGGACGGCTTGCCATCATTGATGGAACAATGAATTCTGAATTATGCCAGTGAATTCTAAAGGAAAATGTCAGGACATCTGTCCATGTACTGAATCTCAAGAGAAGGTGGGTCATGCAGCAAGACAATGACCCTAAGCACACAAGTCGTTCTACCAAAGAATGGTTAAAGAAGAATAAAGTTAATGTTTTGGAAAGGCCTGACCTTAATCCAATCGAAATGTTGTGGAAGGACCTGAAGTGAGCAGTTCATGTGAGGAAACCCACCAACATCCCAGAGTTGAAGCTGTTCTGTATGGAGGAACGGGCTAAAATTCCTCCAGGCTGGTGTGCAGGACTGATCAGCAGTTACCGGAAACGTTTAGTTGCAGTTATTGCTGCACAAGGGGGTTACACCAGATACTGAAAGCAAAGGTTCACATACTTTTGCCACTCACATATGTAATATTGGGTCATTTTCCTCAATAAATAAATGACCAAGTATAATATTTTTGTCTCATTTGTTTAACTGGGTTCTCTTTATCTACTTTTCAGACTCGTGTGAAAATCTGATGATGTTTTAGGTCATATTTATGCAGAAATATAGAAAATTCTAAAGGGTTCACAAACTTTCAAGCACCACTGTATGTCCATGTCCCTGTATCACACTTCACAAAACTATTTACATGCACCAAGACATCTGAAAATGAAATGTTATCATGGATCACTTACAATTTCTACAAACCAAGAATCAAAAACTTTACGCAACAAAAAACTTTGGAAAGTCCGGGTCCGCTTTGCAGTGCGCAATAAATCCGGAGTGACGACCCGTCATTGCAGGTGCTCCGTCAGTTGTAACAGACACCAGCTTTTCAATAGGGATATTTTTTCCACAAAGTAATCCTTTACTGCGTTATAAATATCAACTCCCCTGGTTGTAGTTTTCAATGGGAGTAAGGTCAAAAACTCCTCTTTGGTGGAAAAGTCGTCAAACACCATCCGAATGAAAACAGCCAGCTGGGCTGCATCACTGCGGTCCACAGACTCATCGCACTGAATAGAGAACCATTTGCACCTGTTCATGTCCGATTCCAGCTGTTTTACCGCATCCGCAGACAGCGCAGACACACTCCTTGCCATGGTATTGGCACCAAGCTGTACATCGGGAATAGCAGACAAAATTTCCTCCTTATTTTTTATGGTCCCTGAACAACGTTTCACCCACCGCGGTCATGGCCTCCTTTACGATCCCGCCATCGGTGAACGGCTTTTTCCGCTTCGTTAAAACGTGCGCCACTTTAAACGAAGCCTCTGTTGCTGAATTGGCCTTCTTCGCCGGTTTGGTGAACAGAGACTGTTGCCGTTGAAGCGTTGTCTTCAGCTCCGTTATCTTGTCTTTTCGTAGACTGCTACCCGCAGGAATGTCCCGCGAAAAGTTGCCGTGGACTTTGGTGAAATGGCGCTCCACATTACATCTTTTACTGACGGACACGCTGGCACCACAGATCAGACACACACACTTGTTTTTGTTGTTAGTTTGCACTTTTTGTTTACAAAGGTCCTAACTGGCAGTTTGTTTTCCCTGTCTGAGCCTAATGTTTAATATCTTTTAAGGGCAATTTTGTTATAGAGACTTAATAATCCATTTTATTTATTGTTTTGGTTGTGTTTGATTTTTATTCAAGTGCAGTTTTTTGTTAAGTCCTTGCCGTAAGACAGACTACATTAGTCCATTTTATTGAGGCCTATTGTTTTTGGTTGTCTTGCAGTTCCTGTGTTAAATGTTCTTTAGAAAGTAAAGTTTATTGATCTTTGAAAGGGTGTATTTGCATTATTATTCCATTATCATTATATTAGTTGAAAATGGTCTTAAAATGTCAATATTATCGTTTATCGCAATAATTTTTTGGTCAATTAATCGTCCAGCAAAATCTGTTATCATTACAGGCCTACTTCCAGTGTCGTCTTAAAGCAAATCACCACTGACAGAGATGAACTGAAAGATTATTTACGATTTTAAAGTGCATATCACGGGTAAATTCAGGAGCAAGATCAATGTAATTCTCCTATTTTATATTAAACTTTGGTCAAATATCTGTCACATTCTGCATTTTGTGCAATTTTTTTACCTTGCGCAATACCAGAAAAATTCAGTTGAAATCAAGCCATTTGAGGCGAATTGGTCCGCCTCTGAAAAAACTTGCCATTTGGATTTCCCAGCAAACACTGAATTTCGTGACGTCGCGTGCGGGACGCCTCCCTCTGAATCCTACGTCAGCGCTGGTTTGTTTATGAGAAAACGACCTGGTGGTTTTCTGCAAATTTCTTCAACGTTATTGCGTAATTATTAAAATGGTTAACAGATGTATCGTAGGAGGGTGTAGCAACACCAATCATGATGGGATTAGTACTCATCGTTTCCCAAAAGACCGGACAATGAGAGAGAAATGGGAGCGCTTGGTCTACACAGGCTGTGCACTGAAACCGTGCAAAGCTCACGCAGCCTGCTGGCGCTTCCGCAGGTGACGTCACGAATCTGGCTCCAGACTCCCTTGGGATTTTTCAAGACGCGTTTTGTTATTTTATTTTTTTTCTGCTGTAGACAGATGGCCTTGTGCAAAATTACCCTTCTGGCTGAGTGTGTAAAGGGACATACTTTCATATTAAAAAAAAAACGAAATTAGCCCAGAATATGCACTTTAACATGTATTGTTATTATTACTACTAAAATAACGTTTTTGAAAATTTCAACATCAACTAAAAGATTGTTGCCATGGCTTTCAGGTTATTGGAAGTTCTTTTCTGCTCCTATTTTCTGCATCAGTTCTATGGCATTAACGTCTCATTTTAGTTTTTAAACTCTATATTCCTGAGATCATTTCCACCATGTCACTGCTGCTTTAAACCCTGCAGCTCACACAGAGGGCAGTTAGTTTGTGTCTCAGGTGCAGTTTGTGTGATTAGTTACAGTGTTGTAGTAAATTTCACAGTGATTTCAGACACATTGCAGTCGGATCAAGTCCCGTTTTGTGCTGCAGCTTCTCACATTCGTCCATCTGACCCAAAGACTCTGTGACAAATCATCAGTGTGCAGTGAAAAGAAACAATCTTCCTCCTCAGGACATTGATGATGAACCTAAAACCTCTGCTTCAGTCTCACTATTAGAGAATGTGTCTTACTGAGGAGCAGGTCATGTGACTCTCAAAGATGATCTTACCACAGTTTCTCCAGTTTACAGTGAGGATTCTCCAGTACAGCACAGAGACGCTTCACTCCTGAGTCTCCCAGATTATTATTATTCAGATCCAGTTCTCTCAGGTGTGAGGGGTTTGATCTCAGAGCTGAACTCAGAGCAGCACAGCCTTCATCTGAGACACCACAACCCCACAACCTGCAGAGACACAATGACACACACTTCATCAACAGATTTTCATCTTGGTTTAATTCTTACTTTAAAGATGAGGAGTGTAAAATTAATTTTATTATTCAGAATGTCATGATTTAATATCACCTGTTTATTCTCATTAACAGTGTAATTAATAATGATAATACTGAGTGTTATATTGAGTTTCCAGGGATGAGAATGAAAAATATTAAAAAAGTCTGAAAAAAGCCGGGGGTTTGGGGGTCGCAGGCACCCAGCGGGGCCCAGGGCAGAGACCCTCGAGCTAATGATTTTTGGCTATTTTTTTTTTTTTTTTACCCCAAAGCCATTAAATTTTATCAGCAAAAAGTTGCAGTTTATTTGGAAATAAATTCCCCTTCTTGGTGGACGACCAGGTGAAAATGATTAATAGGGTACACGAGACTTGTTTTTAATCAATTCACATTTGATGATTTCAAAAAATCAATGCACCTTTTAATATATACAAGAGCTCTACAGTATTATATTTCTGCATTTTTGCTATTCATGTCTTTGTTAACATGTGGATATCAGTGTAAATGAATGAATATATAATTTAAATATACAACCCCGATTCCAAAAAAGTTGGGACAAAAGTACAAATTGTAAGTAAACGGAATGCAAACATTTACAAATCTCAAAAACTGATATTGCATTCACAATAGAACATAGACAACATATCAAATGTTGAAAGTGAGACATTTTGAAATTTCATGCCAAATTATTGGCTCATTTGAAATTTCATGACAGCAACACATCTCAAAAAAGTTGGGACAGGGGCAATAAGAGGCTGGAAAAGTTAAAGGTACAAAAAAGGAACAGCTGGAAGACCAAATTGCAACTCATTAGGTCAATTGGCAATAGGTCATTAACATGACTGGGTATAAAAAGAGCATCTTGGAGTGGCAGCGGCTCTCAGAAGTAAAGATGGGAAGAGGATCACCAATCCCCCCAATTCTGCGCCGACAAATAGTGGAGCAATATCAGAAAGGAGTTCGACAGTGTAAAATTGCAAAGAGTTTGAACATATCATCATCTGCAGTGCATATCATCATCAAAAGATTCAGAGAATCTGGAAGAATCTCTGTGCGTAAGGGTCAAGGCCGGAAAACCATACTGGGTGCCCGTGATCTTCGGGCCCTTAGACGGCACTGCATCACATACAGGCATGCTTCTGTATTGGAAATCACAAAATGGGCTCAGGAATATTTCCAGAGAACATTATCTGTGAACACAATTCACCGTGCCATCCGCCGTTGCCAGCTAAAACTCTATAGTTCAAAGAAGAAGCCGTATCTAAACATGATCCAGAAGCGCAGACGTCTTCTCTGGGCCAAGGCTCATTTAAAATGGACTGTGGCAAAGTGGAAAACTGTTCTGTGGTCAGACGAATCAAAATTTGAAGTTCTTTATGGAAATCAGGGACGCCGTGTCATTCGGACTAAAGAGGAGAAGGACGACCCGAGTTGTTATCAGCGCTCAGTTCAGAAGCCTGCATCTCTGATGGTATGGGGTTGCATTAGTGCGTGTGGCATGGGCAGCTTACACATCTGGAAAGACACCATCAATGCTGAAACGTATATCTAGGTTCTAGAGCAACATATGCTCCCATCCAGACGATGTCTCTTTCAGGGAAGACCTTGCATTTTCCAACATGACAATGCCAAACCACATACTGCATCAATTACAGCATCATGGCTGCGTAGAAGAAGGGTCCGGGTACTGAACTGGCCAGCCTGCAGTCCAGATCTTTCACCCATAGAAAACATTTGGCGCATCATAAAACGGAAGATACGACAAAAAAGACCCAAGACAGTTGAGCAACTAGAATCCTACATTGGACAAGAATGGGTTAACATTCCTATCCCTAAACTTGAGCAACTTGTCTCCTCAGTCCCCAGACGTTTACAGACTGTTGTAAAGAGAAAAGGGGATGTCTCACAGTGGGAAATGAGATGTGTTGTTGTCATGAAATTTAAAATCACCTAATTTTTCTCTTTACATTTTCTCAGTTTAAACATTTGATACGCCATCTATGTTCTATTCTGAATAAAATATGGAATTTTGAAACTTCCACATCATTGCATTCCGTTTTTATTTACAATTTGTACTTTGTCCCAACTTTTTTGGAATTGGGGTTGTATAAAATTCCTTACCAAGTGGAGACTGGGCTGCTTTCTCTGAAGTTCTTTTCATAATAGTGATAAGGTTACAATACTTTTCACAATACAATATTATTCACATGATCAGCGACTGATATCACAGGCTTTACAGTGGAAGTGTGGCCATCTGTGCTTTTCACCAGTGGTTGATGTATATGAGATGCACTGCTACCATCACTAGTCTGAATTGATGCTGGTAACTGGTAGTTTATCCTCAGAAGTTTCAGTTTGTCGAAAATGATATCATCAGTCTCGTATGAAATTTATGTTTTTTGCTCATATACTCTAATCCTTTAAAATGAAGTGCAAACCAGAAAAAAGTTCTATCATATAATTATCTTCAACTTTCTTCTGATGTTATCATGGTAGCAGGAGGCCTTGCATATTAAGCAGGCAACATTCAACATCACTTATCACTTCCCTTTCAACTGTTGTGTGTACTAACTAGGTTTTATCTGGACAGGATGTTGTGTAATGTTATGCATATACCATATGGTCAATTTGAAGATCAAGATGGTGATTTTGAATTAAAGAACAGGCATGTACAATGGGCATTACATACTGGAATTTTTTTAAAATAAAAAACTATAAGTTCATCTCGGCCTAAAAAATTTGGGCAGACGCTCCCGCGCGGCACATGCCAGCAATTCCCCCCGTCCCCCTATGAAATGAGCAATAAGTAGGAGAGTTATACATGGTATCATACCTAAAATTTTATCAGAAATATAGATATGATACTATGATTGTCCCCAACATGCTACATTAGATAAGCTAACCCCATTTATAAAAGATACACACTTATATGACATGTATTTGATAGATATATATTATATACACCATGGCATTGATTCGTGCAATGTACATTATAAATAATATAATGAATCATTGAACAGACAAAATAATTTCCGACCTACCTTTGTGTTTTTTGGTGTATATGTGAAGTTCGATAGTCCTTGCCCCTCTACTAGCGTAGTTTATCATGTCAGAACACAATGAGCAAAGTACTTTTCCTGGGACGTCTATTTTCCGTATGTGATCACCGAGCTTCATTGTGACAGTCTGCTTGCTGATCTCGACATTCAGTGTTCTTTCTAACCAAGCCCATCGAAAACAGTTCTTTATTCCTGCACCTTTATCAATCTCCCTCGCTCGATCCTCTTCTTTCTTATCTAGGACTTTTGCCATTGTCGATATGCTAAAATATCCCGCCTGAATACGTGTCTTTCCGATGTTACCAATGCGTATCGTCAAACAGTGTGTACGGTCGGTGAATGGTGATTGCAAGCCACGCGTGGAGAGCATGCGTACTTGTGTTTATACACTGCACGCGATGGGATTTCCCGAAAATTCTACCGCAAATAAGTCAAACATTGTCGCAAAAGTGAAAGTTAATTACGACATGTCGAAAGACTCGAGTGTGTTAACCCGGAGCCCACCAAGAATCAAGACGTTATAAGGTGACCACAGATCATTAACCATACCCCCCCCCCCGAAAAGTTCTCAACGGATTTACATCGATCTCAAAAACGATCATTTCGGTCTGAAAAAGTCGTAAATCTGCTGATCGGCGGAAAATTCTCATCCCCGAGTTTCTCTCCTCTGTTGTGTGTGACAAACCATCAGCAGCTGAAGCTGAACAGAGAACAGCAGAGAGACCATGAACTTTAATCAGAGAGAGAGAGAGAGAGAGAGACTGAATCTCAGATGGTTCTCTACTAGACTTATAGTGCACTACACAGGGGCAATAAACTTGTTTCTCCAGAGTCTACAGAGTGCATTTATAGAACACTATAGATTTATATTATTGTAGAATCAGACAAGTAAACAATGATTATTCCATATAAATCCTACAAACATTCAGCCACTCGTTCTTGAGACAGCGTGCGAACAAGAATTTCAGAAAAAATGGACAGAGAACCCGAAAACATACCGGTTTCACCTCTCAGTGTCGGAGGAATAAAAATGTCAGTGTAATTTATGATGTTCGTTTGTCTAATTACTTTTTATCCCTCAAAAAGAGGGACCACATATAAACAGTGCTGTAATTTCAACACCAGTCACCCAATCTGGATGCAAGTTTCCTCAAAATAAAGCTGAAGCTCTGCACTTTGAGCTCATCTTCATTATTTAATTTCATCAACAATATACTGTGGGGAAAAAAAAAATTATTTAGATTCATATCTAAATCAGGGCTGGATTTAGGGGGGTCCTGGGTTGGGACATGCCCCACCCTAAAACTGTCCCTGCACTGCATCAAGACTTTTTTAGGATCACATTATCTAGTAAATCAATTCCATCTCGTGTCAAACCTAAAGCCTGAAGGCCAAAATACGGCTCACTGCCTCGTTTCATTCGGCCCGTGTGAACTTTAAAAAATAACACTGAAACTGTACTTTTCACACAAACCCTGATAATTTTATGTAACAAGAAATAAATAGCTTAAAAAATGACTTTGGATCTTCTGTCCTCTACATCTCAGAAACTAATGCAGATACAAGTCCGGAATTTTTCACTATTTATCGGGAACAGTGACATTATTCAAAAAGTTTGAAGCAAATCTGAGATTACCAGTTGGAAACTTTTTTTGTCCAATCTGGTGATTATGCATTTTAATTAGGGGCGGCACGGTGGTGTAGTGGTTAGCGCTGTCGCCTCACAGCAAGAAGGTCCTGGGTTCGAGCCCCGGGGCCGGCGAGGGCCTTTCTGTGCGGAGTTTGCATGTTCTCCCCGTGTCCGCGTGGGTTTCCTCCGGGTGCTCCGGTTTCCCCCACAGTCCAAAGACATGCAGGTTAGGTTAACTGGTGACTCTAAATTGAGCGTAGGTGTGAATGTGAGTGTGAATGGTTGTCTGTGTCTATGTGTCAGCCCTGTGATGACCTGGCGACTTGTCCAGGGTGTACCCCGCCTTTCGCCCGTAGTCAGCTGGGATAGGCTCCAGCTTGCCTGCGACCCTGTAGAAGGATAAAGCGGCTAGAGATAATGTGATGTGTGTGATGTGATGCATTTTAATTAATTTCTAAAAGAAAAAATACATTTCAGACACACTGCAGTCAGATCTAGTCATTTTTTGTGCTGCAGCTTCTCACATACGTCCATCTGACCCAAAGACTCTGTGACAAATCATCAGTGTGCAGTGAAAAGAAACAATCTTCCTCCGCAGGACATTGATGATGAACCTAAAACCTCTGCTTCAGTCTCACTATTAGAGAATGTGTCTTACTGAGGAGCAGGTCATGTGACTCTCAGAGAGATGATTTTACCCCAGTGTCTCCAGTTTACAGTGAGGATTCTCCAGTCCAGCACAGAGACGCTTCACTCCTGAGTCTCCCAGTTTATTATTATCAGACAGATTCAGTTGTCTCAGGTGTGAGGGGTTTGATCTCAGAGCTGAACTCAGAGCAGCACAGCCTTCATCTGAGACACCACAACCCCGCAACCTGCAGAGACACAATGACACACACTTCATCAACAGATTTTCATCTTGGTGTAATAGTGGTTGTGAAGATGATGTCTCTCATGTTGGACTGTCTCTATTCTCTTCACCAATCACAAGCTATTATTAATAATGACTCAAACATTCCCACTGTTACTGACATTAAGTTTACTCGAGGTGCAAATCATTCAGCAAGAAGTCAATAATTTAACGGTTTAATGATCACATATTTAATTGTTAAAGATATTTTAATTATTTCTTGAAAGTAAAAGTGACTCTGAGGAGAAATGATCACTTCATGACTAATATATTTGTTCTGCATGTTTTACTTTTACAGAAAATTTTAATTGATAAACAACACTGTATACAACTATTAACTGCTGCTTTAGTGAGTTATTGTGACTCTCAGAGAGATGATCTTACACCAGTGTCTCCACTTTACAGTGAGGATTCTCCAGTCCAGCACAGAGACGCTTCACTCCTGGGTCTTCTAGTTTATTCCCAGACAGATCCAGTGTCTTCACAGTCAGACGCAGTTCTCTCAGACTGGAGGTTTCTGAGTTGAGCACTGAGACCAGAGCTTCAGCGCTTCTCCCTTTAATTGCATCACAACTGATACTGAAGGAAATAAAATAATACATAATAAATTCACACAAATGATCAAACAGGTCCTCAAATCTTTCACTGCACCATTTCATTTTCATAAATGACAAAAAGTACAAACTCCGAGTCGACAACACACTGAAATGCTGTAACAGTAATTCACAGTTCGAGCTGTTCGGATTTGAGTTTTCTGCTGCGCACGACATCACTGACACACATGGGATAAACACGCAACATCAAATCTGATCACCAAATTGGGAAATAAGAGTCTGATCTCAAATATTTATAAGAGGAGAAAGGAAAAGAGTTTCAAAAGTCAGGTTTAGATGAAGCAGGCAGAGTTCGAGGCAGAGTCATATTTATCTGAACAGATCAGACATTTGATTTGTTCTCTAATTAGTGAGCGACTGAAATGATCACAGCCCAGTGCTGAAGGAGTTTGATGGAGATACTCATGATGAGCTCATTGGCCAACAGTGTGGTTTTTGTGTGTGTGTGTGTGTGTGTGTGTGTGTGTGTGTGTGTGTGTGTGTGTGTGTGTTCCCAGGTGCTCCTTATTTGTTCCTGGTGCCAGTGATTTACAGACTGGACATGTTCTTCCTCTTCTGTGCGTTGTCTCTCCCTGTCTGTCTAAGTAAGTAAATAAGTAAAAAAGCGCTACAGCATGGAGAAGAACAAAAGCTGTGAGAAGGTCAAAAGAACAAAAAAGTTAAAATTTATGAAGATGTCAGGATATTAGAAAAACAACAACAAAACAAAAATGGGGTGCACCTCTGTACAAAAAGAATAGTAAAACTGGGATTGGCAACTATAGACCAGTCTCCATCCTCTCTGTGGTGTCAAAGGTTCTAGAGAGAGACAGTTATAACCAGTTATATGACCATTTCCAGCAAAAGAGTTTGTTATGAACATCAATCTGGTTTTCGACCATCTTTCTCTTCTGATACCCGTCTCATCCACTTGACCGATTATATTCGGAAGCAGATGGACTCAGGAAATTACACTGGAATGGTGTTATTGGATTTGCAAAAGGCCTTCGACATTATCGATCATGAGATCTTACTGATGAAACTGCAAGCTATTGGTCTGAATGGTGCATTTATTAAGTCGTTTCAGTCATATTTGACAGGCCGGTCTCAGATAGTTAAGGGTGTTCATTCTACTCCTAGACATATTGTCTGTGGGGTTCCGCAGAGTTCAAATTTGGGGCCCCTGCTTTTCTTGATCTATGTTAATGACATGCAGAGAGCGGTGTCTTGTAAGCTTTGGTTGTATGCTGACGATTCAGCTTTATTGGTTTCAGGCAGATCAGTGGAGTACATTGAAAATCAGTTCGTGGGAATTTGGAAAAGATTAATCAGTGGTTGGTTCTCAATAAACTTCCATTGCATCTTGGCAAAACTGGATCGATTTTGTTTGGCACCAAGAGAAAAATTAGTAAAAAGGTCTCAACTAAACATTTCATGTAACGGAGCTGAAATAGACTCCGTCAACTACTTGGGGTGTGCCGTGGACCAAACTCTTAATGAAGAAATTACAGGCAAGAAAATTGTACAGCTTGCAAATTCTCACCTAAAATTCCTCTACAGACAAGCATGCTTTCTCAGTCAAAGTGCACAGCACACTTTAGCTTCAGCTTTAGTGAAGCGTCACTTTGACTATGCCTCCTGCTCCTGGTTTTTTGGCTTGACCAGGAAATCAAAACACAGCCTTCAGGTTTCTCAAAATAAGCTGATACGCTTCATCCTTGGCTTGGATCCACGAGCACGCCTCTCTGTATCTGACTTTAGAAAGGTTGGGTGGTTACCTGTTGAGCAAAGGGTATGGTATTCTGGTGTAACTCATCTGTTTAAAGTCCTGCAGGTCTTTCAATTACATGAAACCTGCGACAGATAATGTCGTAGGCATCCAAATTAAAAAGACGCCCCAATTAAGGTCAAGCACCCGAAATGTGCTACCAAAAGTAAAAAAATGAAATGTTGATTAAATAAACTTGGCTGCATAAAACCCAATGTCTTGACTTTCTTCTTTAAAAACACTGAAATTAGCGAGAATTATCATGTACTTCTCGTAATTGACATGAAATCCACATCATTCCCATGTTGTTCCAGGTTCATCGAACTAGCTATAAGCCTCATGCAGAGCACGAATTCTCCATCAACGGCGATTAGCACGCCATGATTTTGTGGAAGAGCGAGATTCACATACCAATGACCAGAGTGGGATTTCCACATTAGGTACATCAGGTAAAAGACTGAATAAAGAGCTATTCAGGACACAACTGTGTATTTAAGACACAGCTTGCATCTTAAATACACACAGTTGTGTAAGTGTGGGTGGAATCAGTGACTTGGCGCTTGGTCCTCTTGTTGATGATAGCCTTAGACACTGGCCTTTCATTTAAACTAAGTTCTTTTACGTGACTACAGACTGTGAATTGCACGGCCAAATCTTGTGATGTGACTGAAAAACCTTTTGTGTCGCAGGTCTGCTACAGGTTCGTCTCTTTGACGGCAACAGTGCAGAACTTGCTTTTTCATTCCCAGGCTCCTCTCCTCCAGGCTCTCCTCAGGCCCCAACACATCTTTTAAATACTAACTAACTGTATTTTAATTATTTTTGTCATGTACATCAAGAGGGATTAATGCTGTAGACATTTTGCAATAAAGGTAAAAACAACATTCATAGATTTCTTTATTTATTCGTAAAAGCAGCAGCAGGTTTAAACACAGCGCTGAGAAAACAGCACTTTGCGTTTGCAGAAAAGCCCAAATTACCCTGTATCACGACGGAAAAAGCCCAGATTCAGAAATACAGGGTGTAGCCCAAATTACGTAATTGAAAGGCCTGTCCTGAATGACCCTTCACCTTCATACTTGCAGCATGACATAACCAGAGCGACAGATATCCAAACTCCTTACACTAGGTTTAGTCGATACTCTCTGGCAATACCCAAGTCTGGCAGTCATGGTCAAAAAACTTGCGTTCTCAATGCCATTAAGTCGTGGAATGATCAGCCAACCAGCATCCGGTCAATCCAGTCTCTCTCTAGTTTTAAGCACAAAGTAAGGAGGTGTTTATTTAACTGCCTTATAACAGCGCAGAGTGGGCGGTTTTAAATTATTCTGGTCAGTTTAATTTAACAGGTCTGCGGTTAGCCTTTTGCATGTTCTGCGATAAGTTTCTTGATGTGATCCTTTTGTGGTCCTCAACTACACGGTGCTACTCTTGGGTGCATTATAATACTCTTGTATCTTGCCTTTTATATCCATGTTTAGCTGGAAATTTATGGGGGTTTTTGTGCCGTTAAAGATTTTTTTATTCTACTTGGTGCCATTTGTACAAATTTAGTATTGATACACTTAAATCCAGGAGTAAAACAATCAACATAGCGCCATCCTGAACCTTTTCCCAGGACCACAATGGAAATAAGTGTTTTACACTTTGTGCACTCGGTTTAGTTTCATGTATTTAATTCAATTGTACATTAGTATACTTGCATGTAATCTTTACCTTAATCTATCCATCGATAAAATAAAAAAATAACACGTAATAAATTTATATTACTTCTGTTTTCTCCACGTGAATAAAATCTTTCATCAGTTCAGAATAACAGGAAAGGTTTTTTTTTTGAATTTGCAAACTCCAGATGGTTTTATAGGCCCAGTGTCTGCGTAATTACATTTCAGCTACAACACAAATTTAATGTGGAGAGATGTGAAGGAAAAGATTTTCCACAACGACACTCAGTGAAGGTTTTACACAGGGGGAAAGAAAAACCCCACACCTCAATGTTTATTGGACACTGGAGCCTGCAATAGTGGTGTAATTTGCAGGGCTTTCCCCAAAGCACGGATACGTGGCGCTCCACTGCGCTGTGTGACGTCAGCGCTGCGCTGTCACTTGCACACACAAAAAATCAACACTATAAACTGAACAATGCAGAGTCCTTTCTGCACCTAAATATCTCCTATTCCCCTCTGAGAATGAGTAATAACTATAGAAATAAAAAGATACTGTAATATATAAGTCTAGACTATCCTGGTACTCAACCCAGAAATGAAAGCGTTTCACTGCGTGCACTGACTGCCATTCACAACCATACATAAAACCACGTTCTAGGTGCTGGTTGTTAGCTGCCACTGTCGCGTGATTAGACCTCGACTCCCTATATTGTTTAATATTATGCATTTTTTGTTGTGCAATAAAATTAAATATTTCTCCGAATTGACTGTTTCCAGTGTTTTCATTTCAAATCTAATTTTGCCCTTTAAATTTGGCCCCTTGCTATTTGACAAGGTAAAAAACAGCAAATTTAATAAATGTTGAAATGTTGAATTGTGCCTAAATCAGCCTGAGATGGCCCCAGAACGCACCATTTGAAATCTCTAATTTCAATATTTCCCGGGGGAGCATGCCCCCCGACCCCCCTTATGGGCTGGGCTTCACATCAGTAGCATCGCTCTGATATTTCTTCTGGAGAAATCCCTGATTTATAAATACTGCAAATAAACTATCCGCAGAAAGTTGTGTTTGATTATTTGCATTCATTTTTGGAAATGTGTTGTTTGTAAGTCTAGTTAGCTGTCTGCCGTTTCCATCTTTAATTTCAAGTCTGCAGTTAAATTTTGTCTTTTTAATCAACTCGTACACCAGGAAAATAACACTCATTTATTTTTAGTTTTATTCTTTGTAGAATTTTTTTTATAGTAATGTATCCATGATAGTTATCTGATTCCTAGGACCACACTGGAAATAAGTGTTTTCACTTTCGTGTGTTACCCTGGTTCTTTATGTCTTTCATATATGTTTTTCATTATTTACCAAATAAATCAAATTAAATCTGAACTGAGAAATCTGACCAAGACGCTCAGGCAGAAATATTTTAGCGAGTTAGGCCCGTTCGGGCACAGCTATGGTCGGCTTCTTTAAGCACGAAAATGATTTTCGAGCGAGTATGTTACAAAAAACAAGATGTATTAACCAGCATCCGCGCCTCCCCTGTGATCGCCGTTTTGTTTTTTTCTTCCCGATGTGTAACGGTGATTCTGATTGGCTCGCTTCATGCGCATTTGTGCTCTTCATCACTATGAGTGATCGCTGGTGCCCTCTACGGTTTCCCAGGTTAACTTCAGGACGGACACACACACACACACAGTGTGTAAAAAGGCGAGTGATAAGTACATTTCACTGAATGTAAAGACATGTTTTTGGGTCTGAAATAATAAACCACACCCTCTACAGTAAATATATCATTTACATAGTGAATTATCCCAGAGATAAATATCTCTTATACTGATTTATGTTTCAGGTTTTCAGGGCTCGTCTTGTCCTTCTGCTGCAGAAATGTTTTTAAAAATAAATGTTTTTTTAAAAAACATGTACTTGTGTGTAAATAACTCAATTATACCCCGAGAAAACATACCAGTATTGCCTTGAACCGTGTACTTGAAAACTTGCCGAAATACCGCAAAAGTTGAGGGCAAAAGGAAATTTTTTGTGTCAAAAGTTAACGTTGAGGCCTGCTTGTATTGCAGTAACATTTGACCAGGAGGATCTTTACTTTCACTCGAGTAATGGAGTTGTGGATTTTGTCCCAAAGTGCAGATTTGTCAAAGTGCTTTCAGTTTCTCTCTTTCTAACAGTGGAACAGTAGAACAGTTCTATTCAGCTTTACTTACATTGCTTTTCTGGATGCTGCAATCACAGGTATCATCCTCACAAGAACCCACTCTGGTATCTTCCCTGTCCTGGTATATTTACTCAGGTCAAACTCCTCCAGCTCCTGTGCTGAAGTCAGTAACGCAAACGCCAGAGCAGACCACTGTGAAGCAGAGAGTTTACTTTGTTTTCCAGATTTCAGGTAGCATTGGATTTCCTCCACTAGAGAATCGTCACCCAGTTCATTCAGACAGTGGAACAGATTGATGGATTTTTCTGCAGGAAGAGCTCCACTAATCTTCTTCTTAATGTACTGAACTGTTTCCTCTTTGCTCTGGGAGCTACTTCCTGTCTGTGTTACTAAGGCATGTAAGAGTTTCTGATTGGACTCCAGTGAGAGACCTAGAAGAAAGCGGAGGAACAGATCCAGATGTCCAGTCTGACTTTTTAAGGTCTGATCTACAGCACTTTTGTGTACATCTGAAATTGTCTTGGACCAACTGTGAACAAGAACATTTCTCTTTTCCTTCATGAAGGTCAGATGCACATACAGAGCTGCGAGATACTCCTGAATGCTCAGGTGAACAAAGCAGTACACTTTACTCTGGTGAAGCCCAACCTCCTCTCTGAAGATCTGCGTACACACACCTGAGTACACTGCTGCTTCTGTCACATCAACGCCGCACTCTCTCAGGTCTTCCTCATAGAAGATCAGGTTGCCTTTCTCCAGCTGCTGAAAAGCCAGTTTTCCCAGTTTGAGAAGCATTTCTTCATCACTCTCCTGCTTCTTTGAGTACTTTCCTCTGATGATGTTTGTCTGAATGATGAGGAAGTGTGTGTACATTTGAGTCAGAGTCTTGGGGATCTCTCCACTCTCTGCGTCACCCAAAATTCTCTCGAGAACAGCGGCTGAAATCCAGCAGAAGACTGGGATGTGACACATGATGTAGAGGCTTCTTAATGACTTCAGGTGTGTGATGATGTTCTCGGCCAGGCTCTGATCACTGACCCTCTTCCTGAAGTACTCCTCCTTCTGGGGGTCATTGAACCCTCGTACCTCTGTGACTCGATGGACGTACTCAGAGGGGATTTGATCAGCTGCTGCTGGTCGGGAGGTGATCCAGATGAGAGCAGAGGGAAGCAGATTCCCTTTGATCAGGTTTATCAGCAGCACACGCACTGATGCTGATTCAGTTACGTCACACACTCTCACTGTGTTCTGGAAATCCAGAGGGAAACGACACTCGTCCAATCCATCAAAAATGAACAGAACCTTTTCCAACCTGGACATTTCTGTTTCTTTAGTTTCCTTGAAACAGACATGAAGGAGCTCCATCAGACTCAGTTTTTGGTCCTTCATCAGATTCAGCTCTCTGAAAGGAAGTGGAAATATGAGGGGGACGTCCTGATTTGCTTTCCCTTCAGCCCAGTCCACAATGAACTTCTGCACAGAGACTGTTTTTCCGATACCAGCCACTCCCTTTGTCACTACAGTTCTGATGGGTTCATCTTCTTCAGATAAGGGCTTAAAGATGTCGTTGCATTTGATTGGTGTTTCCTCTGTTGTTTTTCTCCTGGACGCTGCCTCGATCCGTCTCACCTCATGTTCTTTATTGACGTCTCCACTGTCTCCCTCTGTGATGTAGAGCTCTGTGTAGATCTCATTCAGGAGCACTCGGTTTTCCTGCTTTATTATCACTCCATTTAAACACTGAAACTTCTTCATCAGATTTAATCTGAACTTTTTCTGGACTTCATTTCCAGCAGCAGATTCTGGGGCGTGTCTGTGTGACAGGGTGAAGTAGGAAGACATGGTGAGACATGGGCTCCAATTATTACAGTTTAAGATCACAGTGTTTCTGACTGGATTCCACAGAGAGTTCTTTATGATGTTCTCACTGTGCATTTGTTTTATTCCCCTGTATGTTTTCTATAATCTAATCAGTCTCTATGAAATAACAGCAGAGAGGTTTATAATACCAGTGCGTCAGTGTCACAGTCATGGTGTTGGGTTTGATCTTACCCTGTATCTGTGATGAAGATCTTTTCTCTTCTGTCTCCTGCCGTCTGTAAATCACTGGGAACAAAAATTGTTGCTGTTAAAGACAATAACTTTCATCACTTTAATCCTACAATCTAAACTTTAGCTCTAATTTTACTACAATAATTCTTTGAGTGCATTAACATTTAGAGAGCACAGTACTGAATACAACACGACAAAAATATTGTGGAACTGGAGAAAAAAAATATCTGCCCTGGTTCTAATTTGAGTTTTTCTAGATTTTCCTTCCTATATGGTCATTAGGGATGGAACAGAATATCACTCCATCATGCAGAATGAATAGATAATGTGTTTTAAATGGATACGAAAGCAGATGTGTATTTTTCAGAAAGCCGGCCAGAAATGTTCAGAGGTATAAAACCTGTAACTGGATCCAGAATTATACTCCACCCTGGATGATCCACCAGTCCATCATTTTAGGGGCAATTTAGTGATCAGTCGACCTACTGACATGTTTTTGGGAGGTGGGAGTTCAGGTTGAGGAAAATGCTGATTTTCATTATTATTAATAAATACTGATGTGATTTATGGTCAATAGTCACTGTGTTCATATAAAGGGTCTCTATTTTCTATTATATTTTACAGAAACACTCAGACACATCGCTTTTCATGGAGACACAGCCAAGTAACAGTGATCTCAATGGGGCCGGGATTTTAATACAAAACAAACAATGTTGTTACCTTGCACTTATTACTAAATTTTAGAATCAGTGTTGAATACTTGTTTGTTTTCTTAAATTGTCTTGCGTAATTTTTACTTCCTATTAGAACATGTCAGTTTATTGTTATTACTATTAGTAGAGCAGTGGCTACAATTATCGACACCTTAACAATCTTCTGGTCATTGCAAAAGTAGAAAAGACTTTCAATACGCAAGTTGTGCATGAATCAGTGTTGTAGTCGAGTCACTAAACCTCAAGTCTGAGTCCAGTCTCGAGTCCCGAGTGCTCAAGTCCAAGTCTCATCTCATCTCATTATCTCTAGCCGCTTTATCCTTCTACAGGGTCGCAGGCAAGCTGGAGCCTATCCCAGCTGACTACGGGCGAAAGGCGGGGTACACCCTGGACAAGTCGCCAGGTCATCACAGGGCTGACACATAGACACAGACAACCATTCACACTCACATTCACACCTACGCTCAATTTAGAGTCACCAGTTAACCTAACTTGCATGTCTTTGGACTGTGGGGGAAACCGGAGCACCCAGAGGAAACCCACGTGGGCACGGGGAGAACATGCAAACTCCGCACAGAAAGGCCCTCGCCGGCCATGGGGCTCGAACCCAGACCTTCTTGCTGTGAGGCGACAGCGCTAACCACTACACCACCGTGCCACCTCAAGTCCAAGTCATTAAAGAAAATTTAGAGTCCGAGTCGAGTCCACTATTGATCCAAGTCGAGTCCAACATTCCAACTGTACCAAGACAGTGGCTGTTTAGCGCCATTAACGTTAATTCGTTCCTGAACATGCCGTATGAACAGGTGAATGTGCGTTCTCTGTCATGGCGTGTGAAGTATTCTGTCAGAGATGGTTGGGAGATGGATGTAAGTGCAGAAGGTGTGTTTATAAATACAAGTGAAGACGGGTAAACAGTCCGGGGTGGATTTCCCGAAAGCCTCTTAAAGCCAAAGGTGTCTTTAATTACCGCCTAAGATCCATCATCAAGCTAACGTGGTTTTTCTGAACAACATCAGAGCCAAAGTAGTCCTTTAGTTTGCTCGGAGTTTACGAGAGACCCGGACCACTCGTTCAAAACAAAGAGCGACTCGCTCACAGCCGAATAAACAGAATACACATGCACCTCTGAGGGACTCTCACAGTCAACGGGGGAAACCGGTGTTGAATCTGCTGCCGGTGTTCAATTATTTTTCTTGTACACTGCATGTACATTGAGTTAACTATTAAATAAATATATGAAAAACATTCTGAATATATTTCAATATGGTCTGGAATCACATATGGATATCGTAATGTGATACTGGCACATTTTAATCAGATTTAACTCCGTAAGGTGAGTGATTAACTAATCTAGTGTCATAAATGAGAAATTTCTGCACCTCTAATTGTGTGTGTGAGAGAGAGAGAGAGAGAGAGAGAAAGTATGCGAGAGAGGTTTTGATCTGTGTGTACCTAAGGAGGTTGAATATATATGATACATACATAAACAAAAAATACATATACACACACACTACTTCGCAAAGTAAGCATGTTTTCACAGTTATATCAGTGTGCTGATTGCGCCTTAATCATGTGCAGGTACGAGTCGTTTGTGGCGCGCGCAAGAGTCAATCTGATGCACGCAGCAAGGCGTGCAGGTGTGACACACTTGCACAAAATTAGTATAAAAATTAATGTAGATATAAATATCTTATGGCAAATTATTATGGCATATTACAAAAAAAATGAAGAAAATCCATCCAAGTCCTCGTTTACAATTTACGAGTCCAAATGCAGTTAATGCACGAGTCCGAGTCATCAGCGCTCAAGTCGAGTCACGAGTCCTTAAAATTAAGGCACAAGTCGGACTCGAGTACTACAAGCCTGGCATGAAGAATTACTCCAACGTCCACTGGAAAAAAATGAGTTGATTCCTGATTACTTAGTGCATTAGATCACGTGACACCATTCCACAATTATCAACCTTTGTCCACAGTTATCGACACCGTTCCACAATTATCGACATCCAGATGATTTTACGCGCGCACACAAAAATGATTTCTATTTGATTTCTAAATTATTTCTTTCAAACAATGCTCTAATTTGTTGCAGTTAGATTCAGATTGGTGAACCTTCAGTATTTTCAAACAAGTTATTTTTTAAGTGACATTTTAAATTTACATCTAAAGATATAAAACGTCTACTGATATTGTAAAGATCTACCACATATTACAACAAACTGCAAAAAAAAAAAAATCTGAATGGAATAGGAAAGTTTTTTTATATGCTAGGAATTTAATTCTGGTCTAATTCTATTTATTGCAACAGGATTCCAAATACTCTATAGCATCCCATTCTGTTCTGAATCAGAAAATAAATCAATTTTAAAAAAAATCACAGCACTTTTTTTTTTTTTTTAAAGTACTTCATCGACTTCAACAATGTTACACAAAGATCGATCAGCAAAAACATGTCCATGATCTTTCCACCATGATGACGTCTGGGTTTTCCTGAAATTACTCATCGTGCTTTAAAAAAAAAATCCATCTCAAGTAACGAGCAGTGTCATCAGACGACAAGCTGAAATGGCGGGGGGGGGGGGGGGGGGGGGGTCTTCTGGTTGATTAATTAACCAATAATAACTGTTGTAACTGAGGCTACATCCACACGACAACGAGATTTTTTTTTTAGCGGGTAAAAAAAAAAATCATCGCGTCCACATGGGCAACGAATCAGTAAAATATCAGGTACATATGGCAACGCAACGCTTGCTGAAAATGATGCAATACACATGCCACACCTCTACGTGCGCTGTAAGACGGTCCCATCGGAGACACCAGAACAATAGAAGAAGTAGGACGCATGCGCATAAACCCCTTCTTCTACCCGGCGTGAAGCACTCACAGGAATGATGCACGCGAGAGTGCTGCTTGTTCTAGTCATGTGGTTGTGACATCATCGTAAACAAATCCGTTCTCGTCATCCAGACGACTTCGCAACGGGCGTCGTTGCCAGATTTTTCCACTCTGGAAACCGTTCTCAAAAAATATCATTTTGGGTGCAAAACGCCAGTGCCGTGTGGACGCCAGGCCGAAACGATAAAAAATTTTATCGGATTCACCTGAATCCGTTGCCGTGCGGACAGGGCCTGAAACTCACCTTTGAAAAATTGTTTTTTATTGGTAAATCTGAAAAGGTGTCGGTTACAGACTGTCGATAATTGTAGCCGCCGTTCTCGTAGTAATCATTAGATTTGTTTTTTTGCTTCTATTAGCATTTCTTGCTTTCGTATTGAAGACATTACCTTTATTAAAACATTCTGACCTTCATAAATATTTACACTCTTTACTCTGAAGCATTTACTGAAAGAACTGTCGTGTCACTAAAGACTAAGAAACTACTGTATAATATAAACCGTGTAGTAGAACGATAGTTGCCATCGTATATATTTATTAAAAATAGCTGCTAACAGGGTGTCTACAAGTTTGTCCAAGTTAAATTTAAGACTTAAAGACTTTTTCATACCATGTTCCAAAAAAAATTAAGACCAAATCTAAAGTCACGCAAAAACGTACTCTTTTGAAAAAAAAAAAAACCTATATAATTTAATGTAACTTATTGTTCTTGTAAACATTCACCAGAAAACACTATTCTAGTAGAAGCACTTCATTTCTTTTCCTTGACAGGCATTCACACACTCAGAACACAATATAAGGATCGGATCAACTTGTAACTACGTGACAATCAGAATGCAGTCACAGCGTTTGAATCCAATGCAACAATGTGAAAATGTGAATGAAGTCTCTCACACAGAATCCAATGCAACAGTGTTTTTTAATTATTATTTTCTCTGCTTGGGGAGTCACATTGTAAGCAGAATTGTTCAATTCCATCTTTGGTCAAACAACAATGCAGAAAACAACAGTTAAACAATGTGAATGCACATACACCTGAAACTTCGGCTCACTCACTTGAAAGGTATGCTCACTTGCACTTCTTAAAACACTTGGAACGACACCCACACACAAACAACACTATTCTCTCACATGCACGCAATAGAATATATTCTCTCTCTCTCACACACACACAATATTCTCTTACACAAACAAGACAACACTCTTACTCATTGTACAGTACAATCATTGTTCGAATGTCGGACGACGGTGGCCTCGCAGATCTATCCTCTTCTCCACGACCGTTAGTGGTGGCAGCGCTGAAGTCGGATATTTGAGGCTGATGCTCGCGGTCTTTAGCAAAAGCAACGTGCTTGGCGCTCTTCATACGAGAGTCCACCGCTCTTATCCCCATTGTGCACAACTTAAAAGTCTTACAGCCACCACGAGTATTCAGCATCTTGCAGCCAGTTATCATTAAATTTGCATTTACCCATTGTGGCTCGGACTACCCTCCATCAACAGATCAGGCACTGAGTGGTTGTCAAGCACGCGTGTGTCTAGCAACCGGTGGATTCGGAGCCTGCGCGGTATAATTATGAGCATCAAAAACGATTAAACTTTTTCCCCATCCAAAGTGTACCACATTTTAACGGTATGACTGAGTAAAATCTCCATAAATTTAAAGATTGAAAATTTAAGACCACGGGGTTTGAAATTTAAGACAATTTAAGACTTTTTAATGGCCTTATTTTAGGAAAATTAAATTTAAGACTTTTTAAGGACCCGCGGCCACCCTGCTGCTAATGACAGTGTAGCACAGCCTTTAACTGGAACTTTCACTATGAGAATTATGGGATGTTACCTGGGGACAGATGAGGGGTTCCCAGTGTTAAACTGCAAAGGAAGACGCATAGACTGCTCACTCTTCATGGAGACACAGCTGGGTTCTGGCGAGTCTGATCTCTTCATCTGGAGTTCACTGTACAGCATTACAGACAGTCCTTTATATACACCATTTACACTGGTTATTCATTAGTTTTAGTTGTTTTAATTATTTTGCTTGCCATCGCTATGACTTTTATCGTCACATCCAGATGCACTTTCTGCCTTATCCTGTATGTGCCACTGTGAAACACTGAACTGTGCAGTTATTGATATTAATTACTCTAAAATGTTTAGTGAAAGTATTGTAGCAGCATTAGGACCTAATTAAAGTATCACAAACTGATAAATATCAAAATGCTGATGATGATCTGGGCTGGATAAAGGAATGTGGAACAACGGCTTTCACTCTGCAGTGACTAACTATGAGAATTATGGGATGTTACCTGTGTATAGATGAGGGGTCTACATTTTTAAATTGTAAAGGAGGATCCATAGACCAATCACTCTTCATGGAGACACAGCTGGGTTCTGGTGAGTCTGGTCTCTTTCTCTTGAGTTTACTGTACAACATTATAGAGGAGGCATGAGGCAATTTCATTTTCTAAAATATCACAATATAAAACACTGGGAGAGATTAATCTGCTGCCCATATCATGTATTGCAATAATTCTGTTTAATATTCTTTATGAGCTCTACCTCTTCTTACACACTAGGTGGCAGCACCAGAGGTCGTAGCCCACAGAGCACAGAGTTATAGAGTGGAAACCTAACGGTCTCCAAGCATCCTGACTGAACAGTCCAGAAAGAGAAGGTAATCAGAAGGAAGTGTTATGGCACATGGGGTCAAACTCCAGGCCCACAGCCTCGTTTCATTCGGCCCGCGTGAATTTGGAAACAAAACTGAAACAGCCTGTAGAACACGACTGCTTAACATTTTCACACTATCCAGAATTCACAGTGGATCCATCTCAAAGTAGTGTGACAACGGCAGGTCGGTGGCTCTTGCACACAAGCACTCCTCGTCACGCTGCTTCAGTGGTACGGAAGGAACAGCGTCCCATTCTCCCCACAGAAGCGATGCTCAAGAGACAGCACCGCCACAGCACCACTGCTTACAAATATCGCACATAAGGCTGAGGGGCAGGGAAACAATTCAGCACGGCTGGAATTCGCTAATCCGCGTGCTCGCTCACCCTTCACAAGGCACGGGGAGGACATAAAAGGATGCCACTTCAACAGATGGGCAAGTAGGAGGATGGTGAGAGGAAACAACGGGTCTGTGCCGCTCTATTTAATGACAGAATCCAGCTCAGACAACACTCACTGTACTACCGAGAGAAGTGGTTCCCTTCCCCGGCACATCCCCTAAGCGGCAAAGCCTCAACAGTCTTCAACAGACGTTCTCGCACTGGGACGGGAAGATTCTTTAGCACCTCACACCCTTTTCACTACTCCCTGCCAACTTTGTAAATTAAATAAAATAGCACTTGCATTTTCCACCTCATCACCGTCTCCTGAGTCTGTGTCCGAGCCCAAACACTAGGGATTGTTACAGTGGCGGAGAATGCAGGTAGAGCACACAGACCCACACCCCAACCCCCCCATCCCGGATACAGTCGTATGACATCTCCTCGAGGTCAGCCTACAGCTATTGCAGCATTCCCAGAAGATATCGCAGGGCCTCCATGTTGCCACCCAAGAGTTATGGTCCCTGAAACAGGTCACCCCATCAATGGTGTTACTCCTCCCTGACCTATCTCTATGCCCAGCGCCTGCTCATGAAGCTGACCACCGATGATGACATCGAGGCGTTCTTGGGCACTTTGAAGAAGGTCGCGACTCCAGAAGACTGGTCTCTACGAGACTGGTCCCATGCCCTGGCCACTCTACTAACCAGGGAGGCGCACTGGGTCTATGACACACTCTCAGACAAATAAGCTGATGACTATTCTACACTCAACAGATGCTGGCTCACTGTGGGCTCTCCTCCAACAGAGTCACCTCCAAGTTCCACTGCCAGGCCCATCAACTCAGGAAGAAATCATGGGACAGATGCCCTCCTGCATATCGCCCAAAGCTGGCTCCAGACAGACCAGCTGTCCCCATCAGAGACAGTGGAACGAGTCACCCTCAACAAAGTTCCTAAGGACTCTCCCAAGACAGGAAAGAAAAGCTGCGCGTATGAAGGCAGCTAGAACACTTTGGGACATGGTCACGGTCTAGGGCTCGACACTAACGGTCATCCAACTGTCCGGGACAACCATATGTTTGGTCCAGACAAGTCAAATCCGCATCTACCTGTCCAATGGGATAAGCTGAATTGTTCCCAACTCTCCCAGAAGTTCCAGGAGTCTACTGCATATTGATAGCGGTTCCCTGATGCCCACAAATTAGATACAACTTCCCGGAATCTAGAGCGAGCGAACAAGAGCGTGCACAGTGTGTGTGGGGGAGGGACAGAGAGAGAAAGAGAGAGCGAGCACACCCTGGTTGCTCTGTCTTGTTCAATAGAGCAATCAGTTTTCTGTATGGGCAAGCTTTCCATCATCTCTCCTGGACCAAGAGTCCATCAGTTCAGTGTCTTTAGGAGCGTCATGGCAGAGTGCCCCAAAAAAGCAAAACTACAAAACCCACTTCATCTCAGACTACACGAAAGTGTACCCTTCCCAAATAGGGGTAAAAATAATGCTGGAGCTGTGCACTCTACTGTTTGCAGGGCTCGACATTAGCGGTAGTCTGATTGGACGGGGCAACTAAATGTTTGGTCTGGACAAGTCAAATCCACATCTGCTTGTCTAATGGGACAAGTTGAATTACGGTCAACTCTCCCGAAAGTTCCAGAAGTCTCCCGCATACTGATAGCGGCCCTCAGAGAGAGCGCGAGTGCATCCTGATTGCTCTGTCTTGTTCAGGAGACCAATCAGTGTTCTGTGTGGGTGGGCTTTATGTTTTCTCTCCCAGACGAAGAGCCCATCAGTGCAGTGTCTCCAAGATAATTGTGACAGAGTGCCAACCCCCAAACACACTTCACCTCAGACTACCTGAAAGTGTCGCGTTGCTGAAGAGGGCTAAAAGAGTCTGATCTCTTCATCTGGAGTTCACTGTACAACATTACAGACAGTCCTTTATATACACCATTTACACTGGTTATTCATTAGTTTTAGTTGTTTTAATTATTTTGCTTGCCATCGCTATGACTTTTATTGTCACATCCAGATGCACTTTCTGCCTTATCCTGTATGTGACACTGTGAAACACTGAACTGTGCAGTTATTGATATTAATTACTCTAAAATGTTTAGTGAAAGTATTGTAGCAGCATTAGGACCTAATTAAAGTATCACAAACTGATAAATATCAAAATGCTGCTGATGATGATCTGGGCTGGATAAAGGAATGTGGAACACAGGCTTTCTCTCTGCTGTGACTTTAACTATGAGAATTATGGGATGTTACCTGTGTATAGATGAGGGGTCTACATTTTTAAATCGTAAAGGAGGATCCATAGACCAATCACTCTTCAGCGAGACACAGCTGGGTTCTGGTGGGTCTGATCTCATCATCTGGAGTTCACTGTACAACCTGAAGGAAGCATGAGACAGAATTTCATTTTCTCAAATATCACAATACAAAATACTGGGGGAGACGAATCTGCTGCTCATATCATGTACTGCAATATTTCTGTTTAATATCCTTTATGAGCTCTGCCTCTTCCTACATACTAGGTGGCAGCACCAGAGGTCATAACCCACAGAACACAGAGCGAAGCTCCATAATAAGAAAATCTGGTAACCCATTAGGGCTGCACGATTATGGAAAAATGATAATCACAATTATCTTGATCAAAATTGTAATCGTGATTATTAATCACGATTATTCTTGATGTTAGGGAAATCACTTAAATTTTATTTCACTATATTCAAACTAGGGGTGTGCGATCTGACGATATAAAATCGTTAAGAATAAGAACGAGTAGAAGATCGCAGATGATCTGCCAAAGTGGAGAAATCGTATAGATCGCCTTGGCCAATGAGCGCAATAACTTTTTTTTTCCCCCTTTGGGTACAATAACTTGACGTTCTATGCTGGTTCCCGCCGACGAGGCAGACGTAAGACGTCCTTAACCTGTAGAGGGACTGAAAATCCGCGATCGCGGAAAACGGGAGGAAATTGCGGAATTATGCATCTGAAACGGAATTTATTGTCAGAAATGGAATCTACACATTCTAAGCTTGGGGATGCTGGAGCCGCCGATGGGAAAACGAAACTAAAGCCAAGCACCGTGGCTCTTCGTCCGGCTGGAGCCCGGGATAGAAACGAAACCTAAGCGGCGCGCCGCGGGGCGCCGCTTAGGTTTCGTTTCTATCCCGAGGTGGCGCGCCGTGCCCGCGCTGGTTCTTTGGGCAGAGTGCAGAGGTCTCTGGCTGTCAAGTTTGGGGAAGCTTCTTTAAATATAAACTACATTTCGAGCACAAGAGGCTGGTGCTAGCAACATTCGAACAGCCACATTAAAGCTATGCAGAAGCCTCCCCACCACCAGTCTGGACCATTTTCAAAAAGCTATTTGGTGTTTTGATACTTAAATCATTTCAAAATAACCGAAGACTGTGTGTTATTCAACATTTCATATTTTACTTTCTTTTTTATATTCTAAGAATGCACTTTATCAGAGTGATGTTTACTTAGTGTTGTTGTCTTCACAACCAATAGTGCACTTTATCAGTGTGTTTACAATGTTTGCACATGCAAAATTGCTACTATTCATTAAAATCTGTTCAGAAAGGTTTGTAGCCCCAAAATGCCTGTTTTTTTTGTTTGTTTTTTTCGATGGAAGATCGTGATAAAAAATCGAAATCGAGATTTTATGTTAAAAAATCGTGATGACATTTTTGCCATATCGCCCACCCCTAATTCAAACAAACGATATGAACAGCTTTCAGTGCAGAATGAAATTTAAAAGAGAAATTCTGATTTCCAAATGACAAATAAATGAAATTTATCCAAGAAATTACCAAAGGATGAAGGAACTGAAAACTCAGTTGCAACAATTACATAGCATTATACTGAGGCCTACAAGTTTTTAGCTAGAAAGACCAGCCTATCAACATGCTCTGGCTTTAAACATGAGCGAAGGCAGGTCACAGCATTGCCTCCAGTGTTAAATAGTCTGTTGTTCCGACATAGTTAGCTTTTCTCTCTCACCTCAATCTGTTACCTACTGTCACGCCATTAGGGGGCGAACCGACGCATGTAAGGTTTCATTACTCCGCCTAAGGCTTGCTTGCTTATTTAGGCGGAGTAATGAAACCTTACATGCGTCGGTTCGCCCCTTAATGGTTTGGCGTAGTACTGGTCAAAAAGTGCTTAATCATATGCAGCAGAGCTCGCATTTTAAATGGAAATAAATCGCGATTTTCATTTCATTTAATCGTGGCAGCCAAAATCGCGATTTTCGATTAAATTCGATTAATTGTGCAGCCCTATAACCCATGGAGTTAATTTTTCATGGACACACCAGGATCCCAGCCGTGTACGTCCATCAGTCCCCGCCCCTCTCGATTCTGATTGGCTGTTTGATTTTGACCGGAACTAGAAGCGCGAGCACGCCTACATAAACTTATTTTTGTCTCCAGATAATTTAATATTTTTCGGGTTTTTCCACCGAGAACAACTCAAACAGCGCAACAAAATCATTTTTACAAAATTTAATAAGATGTCAGAACAAGTTCACCAAGGAGAAAAAGATGAAGTCAAAATCGGGAAAGAGTTGTGGCAGAGGAAGAAAAGGAAAGAAGCGGTGAAAGAGCGAGAAAGGCGAAGAAATCTTTTACACAGGGATGAGAATAGGACATTTAAAAAAAACTCTGAAATTGCAACAGGATTCCAAATACTCTATAGCATCCCATTCTGTTCTGAATCAGAAAATAAATCAATTTTTAAAAAATCACAGCACTTTTTTTTTTTTTTATAAAGTACTTCATCGACTTCAACAATGTTACACAAAGATCGAGCAGTAAAAACATGTCCATGATCTTTCCACCATGATAACATCTGGGTTTTCCTGAAATTACTCATCGTGCTTTAAAAAAAAAAAATCCATCTCAAGTAACGAGCAGTGTCATCAGACGACAAGCTGAAATGGCGAGGGGGGGGGGGGGTCTTCTGGTTGATTAATTAACCAATAATAACTGTTGTAACTGAGGCTACATCCACACGACAACGAGATTTTTTTTTTAGCGGGTAAAAAAAAATATATCGCGTCCACATGGGCAACGAATCAGTAAAATATCAGGTACATATGGCAACGCAACGCTTGCTGAAAATGATGCAATACACATGCCACACCCCTACGTGCGCTGTAAGACGGTCCCATCGGAGACACCAGAACAATAGAAGAAGTAGGACGCATGCGCATAAACCCCTTCTTCTACCCGGCGTGAAGCACTCACAGGAATGATGCACGCGAGAGTGCTGCTTGTTCTAGTCATGTGGTTGTGACATCATCGTAAACAAATCCGTTCTCGTCATCCAGACGACTTCGCAATGGGCGTCGTTGCCAGATTTTTCCACTCTGGAAACCGTTCTCAAAAAATATTGTTTTGGGTGCAAAACGCCAGTGCAGGCTGAAACGATAAAAAATTTTATCGGATTCACCTGAATCCATTGCCGTGTGGACAGGGCCTGAAACTCACCTTTGAAAAATTGTTTTTTATTGGTAAATCTGAAAAGGTGTCGGTTACAGACTGTTGATAATTGTAGCCGCCGTTCTCGTAGTAATCATTAGATTTGGTTTTTTGCTTCTATTAGCATTTCTTGCTTTCGTATTGAAGACATGACCTTTATTAAAACATTTTGACCTTCATAAATATTTACACTCTTTACTCCGAAGCATTTACTGAAAGAACTGTCGTGTCACTAAAGACTAAGAAACTACTGTATAATATAAACCGTGTAGTAGAACGATAGTTGCTATCGTATATATTTATTAAAAATAGCTGCTAACAGGGTGTCTACAAGTTTGTCCAAGTTAAATTTAAGACTTAAAGACTTTTTCATACCATGTTCCAAAAAAAATTAAGACCAAATCTAAAGTCACGCAAAAACGTACTCTTTTGAAAAAAAAAAAAAACCCCTATATAATTTAATGTAACTTATTGTTCTTGTAAACATTCACCAGAAAACACTATTCTAGTAGAAGCACTTCATTTCTTTTCCTTGACAGGCATTCACACACTCCGAACACAATATAAGGATCGGATAAACTTGTAACTACTGTATGTGACAATCAGAATGCAGTCACAGCGTTTGAATCCAATGTAACAATGCGAAAATGTGAATGAAGTCTCTCACACAGAATCCAATGCAACAGTGTTTTTTAATTATTATTTTCTCTGCTTGGGGAGTCACATTGTAAGCAGAATTGTTCAATTCCATCTTTGGTCAAACAACAATGCAGAAAACAACAGTTAAACAATGTGAATGCACATACACCTGAAACTTCGGCTCACTCACTTGAAAGGTATGCTCACTTGCACTTCTTAAAACACTTGGAACGATACCCACACACAAACAATACTATTCTCTCACATGCACGCAATAGAATATATTCTCTCTCTCTCACACACACACACAATATTCTCTTACATAAACAAGACAACACTCTTACTCATTGTACAGTACAATCATTGTTCGAATGTCGGACGACGGTAGCCTCGCAGATCTATCCTCTTCTCCATGACCGTTAGTGGTGGCAGCGCTGAAGTCGGATATTTGAGGCTGATGCTCGTGGTCTTTAGCAAAAGCAACGTGCTTGGCGCTCTTCATACGAGAGTCCACCGCTCTTATCCCCACTGTGCACAACTTAAAAGTCTTACAGCCACCACGAGTATTTAGCATCTTGCAGCCAGTTATCATTAAATTTGCATTTACCCATTGTGGCTCGGACTACCCTCCATCAACAGATCAGGCACTGAGTGGTTGTCAAGCACGCGTGTGTCTAGCAACCGGTGGATTCGGAGCCTGCGCGGTATAATTGTGAGCATCAAAAACGATTAAACTTTTTCCCCATCCAAAGTGTACCACATTTTAACGATATGACTGAGTAAAATCTCCATAAATTTAAGATTGAACATTTAAGACCACGGGGTTTGAAATTTAAGACAATTTAAGACTTTTTAATGGCCTTATTTTAGGAAAACTTAATTTAAGACTTTTTAAGGACCCGCGGCCACCCTGCTGCTAATGACAGTGTAGCACAGCCTTTAACTGGAACTTTCACTATGAGAATTATGGGATGTTACCTGGGGACAGATGAGAGGTTTCCAGTTTTAAATCGCAAAGGAGGATCCATAGACCAATCACTCTTCATGGAGACACAGCTGGGTTCTGGCGAGTCTGATCTCTTCATCTGGAGTTCACTGTACAACATTACAGACAGTCCTTTATATACACCATTTACACTGGTTATTCATTAGTTTTAGTTGTTTTAATTATTTTGCTTGCCATCGCTATGACTTTTATCGTCACATCCAGATGCACTTTCTGCCTTATCCTGTATGTGACACTGTGAAACACTGAACTGTGCAGTTATTGATATTAATTACTCTAAAATGTTTAGTGAAAGTATTGTAGCAGCATTAGGACCTAATTAAAGTATCACACACTGATAAATATCAAAATGCTGATGATGATCTGGGCTGGATAAAGGAATGTGGAACAACGGCTTTCACTCTGCTGTGACTTTAACTATGAGAATTATGGGATGTTACCTGTGTATAGATGAGGGGTCTATATTTTTAAATCGCAAAGGAGGATCCATAGACCAATCAGTCTTCATGGAGACACAGCTGGGTTCTGGTGAGTCTGGTCTCTTTCTCTTGAGTTTACTGTACAACATTATAGAGGAGGCATGAGGCAATTTCATTTTCTAAAATATCACAATATAAAACACTGGGAGAGATTAATCTGCTGCCCATATCATGTATTGCAATATTTCTGTTTAATATTCTTTATGAGCTCTACCTCTTCTTACACACTAGGTGGCAGCACCAGAGGTCGTAGCCCACAGAGCACAGAGTTATAGAGTGGAAACCTAACTGTCTCCAAGCATCCTGACTGAACAGTCCAGAAAGAGAAGGTAATCAGAAGGAAGTGTTATGGCACATGGGGTCAAACTCCAGGCCCACAGCCTCGTTTCATTCGGCCCACGTGAATTTGGAAACAAAACTGAAACAGCCTGTAGAACACGACTGCTTAACATTTTCACACTATCCAGAATTCACAGTGGATCCATCTCAAAGTAGTGTGACAACGGCAGGTCGGTGGCTCTTGCACACAAGCACTCCTCGTCACGCTGCTTCAGTGGTACGGAAGGAACAGTGTCCCATTCTCCCCACAGAAGCGATGCTCAAGAGACAGCACCGCCACAGCACCACTGCTTACAAATATCGCACATAAGGCTGAGGGGCAGGGAAACAATTCAGCACGGCTGGAATTCGCTAATCCGCGTGCTCGCTCACCCTTCACAAGGCACGGGGAGGACATAAAAGGATGCCACTTCAACAGATGGGCAAGTAGGAGGATGGTGAGAGGAAACAACGGGTCTGTGCCGCTCTATTTAATGACAGAATCCAGCTCAGACAACACTCACTGTACTACCGAGAGAAGTGGTTCCCTTCCCCGGCACATCCCCTAAGCGGCAAAGCCTCAACAGTCTTCAACAGACGTTCTCGCACTGGGACGGGAAGATTCTTTAGCACCTCACACCCTTTTCACTACTCCCTGCCAACTTTGTAAATTAAATAAAATAGCACTTGCATTTTCCACCTCATCACCGTCTCCTGAGTCTGTGTCCGAGCCCAACCACTAGGGATTGTTACAGTGGCGGAGAATGAAGGTAGAGCACACAGACCCACACCCCAACCCCCCCCATCCCGGATACAGTCGTATGACATCTCCTCGAGGTCAGCCTACAGCTATTGCAGCATTCCCAGAAGATATCGCAGGGCCTCCATGTTGCCACCCAAGAGTTATGGTCCCTGAAACAGGTCACCCCAGCAATGGTGTTACTCCTCCCTGACCTATCTCTATGCACAGCGCCTGCTCATGAAGCTGACCACCGATGATGACATCGAGGCATTCTTGGGCACTTTGAAGAAGGTCGCGACTCCAGAAGACTGGTCTCTACGAGACTGGTCCCATGCCCTGGCCACTCTACTAACCAGGGAGGCGCACTGGGTCTATGACGCACTCTCAGACAAAGAAGCTGATGACTATTCTACACTCAACAGATGCTGGCTCACTGTGGGCTCTCCTCCAACCGAGTTACCTCCAAGTTCCACTGCCAGGCCCATCAACTCGGGAAGAAATCATGGGGCAGATAAGCGCCCTCCTGCATATCGCCCAAAGTTGGCTCCAGACAGACCAGCTGTCCCCATCAGAGACAGTGGAACGAGTCACCCTCAACAAAGTTCCTAAGGACTCTCCCAAGACAGGAAAGAAAAGCTGCGCGTATGAAGGCAGCTAGAACACTTTGGGACATGGTCACGGTCTAGGGCTCGACACTAACGGTCATCCAACTGTCCGGGACAACCATATGTTTGGTCCAGACAAGTCAAATCCGCATCTACCTGTCCGATGGGATAAGCTGAATTGTTCCCAACTCTCCCAGAAGTTCCAGGAGTCTACTGCATATTGATAGCGGTTCCCTGATGCCCACAAATTAGATACAACTTCCCGGAATCTAGAGCGAGCGAACAAGAGCATGCACAGTGTGTGTGGGGGAGGGACAGAGAGAGAAAGAGAGAGCGAGCACACCCTGGTTGCTCTGTCTTGTTCAATAGAGCAATCAGTTTTCTGTATGGGCAAGCTTTCCATCATCTCTCCTGGACCAAGAGTCCATCAGTTCAGTGTCTTTAGGAGCGTCATGGCAGAATGCCACAAAAAAGCAAAACTACAAAACCCACTTCATCTCAGACTACACGAAAGTGTACCCTTCCCGAATAGGGGTAAAAATAATGCTGGAGCTGTGCACTCTACTGTTTGCAGGGCTCGACATTAGCGGTAGTCTGATTGGACGGGGCAACTAAATGTTTGGTCTGGACAAGTCAAATCCACATCTGCTTGTCTAATGGGACAAGTTGAATTACGGTCAACTCTCCCGAAAGTTCCAGAAGTCTCCCACATACTGATAGCGGCCCTCAGAGAGAGCGCGAGTGCATCCTGATTGCTCTGTCTTGTTCAGGAGACCAATCAGTGTTCTGTGTGGGTGGGCTTTATGTTTTCTCTCCCAGACGAAGAGCCCATCAGTTCAGTGTATCCAAGATAATTGTGACAGAGTGCCAACCCCCAAACACACTTCACCTCAGACTACCTGAAAGTGTCGCGTTGCTGAAG
The DNA here is from genome assembly GCF_027579695.1 of Neoarius graeffei. Lineage (NCBI taxonomy): Eukaryota > Metazoa > Chordata > Actinopteri > Siluriformes > Ariidae > Neoarius > Neoarius graeffei. The sequence goes on along the minus strand of NC_083590.1, from coordinate 18,633,957 downwards.
AGGGCTAAAAGAGTCTGATCTCTTCATCTGGAGTTCACTGTACAACATTACAGACAGTCCTTTATATACACCATTTACACTGGTTATTCATTAGTTTTAGTTGTTTGAATTATTTTGCTTGCCATCGCTATGACTTTTATTGTCACATCCAGATGCACTTTCTGCCTCATCCTGTATGTGCCACTGTGAAACACTGAACTGTGCAGTTATTGATATTAATTACTCTAAAATGTTTAGTGAAAGTATTGTAGCAGCATTAGGACCTAATTAAAGTATCACAAACTGATAAATATCAAAATGCTGCTGATGATCTGGGCTGGATAAAGGAATGTGGAACACAGGCTTTCTCTCTGCTGTGACTTTAACTATGAGAATTATGGGATGTTACCTGTGTATAGATGAGGGGTCTATATTTTTAAATCGTAAAGGAGGATCCATAGACCAATCACTCTTCAGCGAGACACAGCTGGGTTCTGGTGAGTCTGATCTCATCATCTGGAGTTCACTGTACAACCTGAAGGAAGCATGAGACAGAATTTCATTTTCTCAAATATCACAATACAAAATACTGGGGGAGACGAATCTGCTGCTCATATCATGTACTGCAATATTTCTGTTTAATATCCTTTATGAGCTCTGCCTCTTCCTACATAATAGGTGGCAGCACCAGAGGTCATAACCCACAGAACACAGAGCGAAGCTCCATAATAAGAAAATCTGGTAACCCATCGAGTTAATTTTTCATGGACACACCAGGATCCTAGCCATGTACGTCCATCAGTCCCCGCCCCTCTCGATTCTGATTGGCTGTTTGATTTTGACCGGAACTAGAAGCACGAGCACGCCTCCATAAACTAATTTTTGACTCCAGATAATTTCATATTTTTCAGGTTTTTCCCACAGAGAACAACTCAAACAGCGCAACAAAACAATAATCATTTTTACAAACTTTAATACAAACTTTAAAAAGATGTCAGAACAAGTTCACCAAGGAGAAAAAGATGAAGTCAAAATCGGGAAAGAGTTGTGGCAGATGAAGAAAAGGAAAGAAGCAGTGAAAGAGCGAGAGAAAGGCGAAGAAATATTTTACGAGAAAAGCAACAAGCTGAAAGAGAAAGAAAACGTGTAAAAATGAATTAATAGAAATGATGAGTTGTAGGAATTTAATTCTAAATAGTGATGCTGATTTTGAAATCACTGTGAAATCCTTCGGGATCTGACAAGTTGACCTGAATCCAGTCAGTGTTTTCATGAATCGTCTATCTTTTGTTTTCAAAACATTTTGCTATAAATCCCACCCCTGTCAAAATGGTTCAACCCACCATCCACCCACCCACGAAACCCCTCTATCTGACCCAAGTGGTACAGTCCCTCGGGTTCCCCACCTAAACCTGGAAGTATATATATGACACACATACACACAAAAAATACATACACAGACACTACTTCGCAAAGTAAGCATGTTTTCACAGTTATATCAGTGTGCTGATTGCGCCTTAATCATGTGCAGGTACGAGTCGTTTGTGGCGCGCGCAAGAGTCGATCTGATGCATGCAGCAAGGCGTGCAGGTGTGACACACTTGCACAAAATTCGTATAAAAATTAATGTAGCTATAAATATCTTATGGCAAATTATTATGGCATATTACAAAAAAAATGAAGAAAATCCATCCAAGTCCTCGTTTACAATTTACGAGTCCAAATGCAGTTAATGCACAAGTCCGAGTCATCAGCGCTCAAGTCGAGTCACGAGTCCTTAAAATTAAGGCACAAGTCGGACTCGAGTACTACAAGCCTGGCATGAAGAATTACTCCAACGTCCACTGGAAAAAAAATGAGTTGATTCCTGATTACTTAGTGCATTAGATCACATGACACCATTCCACAATTATCAACACCTTTGTCCACAGTTATCGACACCGTTCCACAATTATCGACATCCAGGTGATTTTACGCGCGCACACAAAAATGATTTCTATTTGATTTCTAAATTATTTCTTTCAAACAACGCTCTAATTTGTTGCAGTTAGATTCAGGTTGGTGAACCTTCAGTATTTTCAAACAAGTGATTTTTTAAGTGACATTTTAAATTTACATCTAAAGATATAAAACGTGGGAGACACGGTGGTGTAGTGGTTAGCGCTGTCGCCTCACAGCAAGAAGGTCCTGGGTTCGAGCCCCGGGGCCGGCGAGGGCCTTTCTGTGCGGAGTTTGCATGTTCTCCCCGTGTCCGCGTGGGTTTCCTCCGGGTGCTCCGGTTTCCCCCACAGTCCAAAGACATGCAGGTTAGGTTAACTGGTGACTCTGAATTGAGCGTAGGTGTGAATGTGAGTGTGAATGGTTGTCTGTGTCTATGTGTCAGCCCTGTGATGACCTGGCGACTTGTCCAGGGTGTACCCCGCCTTTCGCCCGTAGTCAGCTGGGATAGGCTCCAGCTTGCCTGCGACCCTGTAGAAGGATAAAGCGGCGAGAGATAATGAGATGAGACGAGATATAAAACGTCTACTGATATTGTAAAGATCTACCACATATTACAACAAACTGTAAAAAAAAATCTGAATGGAATAGGAAAGTTTTTTTATATGCTAGGAATTTAATTCTGGTCTAATTCTATTTATTGCAACAGGATTCCAAATACTCTATAGCATCCCATTCTGTTCTGAATCAGAAAATAAATCAATTTTTAAAAAAAATCACAGCACTTTTTTTTTTTAAAGTACTTCATCGACTTCAACAATGTTACACAAAGATCGATCAGTAAAAACATGTCCATGATCTTTCCACCATGATAACGTCTGGGTTTTCCTGAAATTACTCATCGTGCTTTAAAAAAAAAAAATCCATCTCAAGTAACGAGCAGTGTCATCAGACGACAAGCTGAAATGGCGAGGGGGGGGGGTCTTCTGGTTGATTAATTAACCAATAACTGTTGTAACTGAGGCTACATCCACACGACAACGAGATTTTTTTTTACAGCCTCGTTTCATTCGGCCCGCGTGAATTTGGAAACAATAAAACTGAAACAGCCTGTAGAACACGACTGCTTAACATTTTCACACTATCCAGAATTCACAGCAGATCTGTAGTGGAGTAGTGTCACGATACCAATATTTTGGTACCGGTACCAAAAATGTATTTCGATACTTCTCGATACTTTTTCAAATAAAAAAGAGAACGCAGAAAATGTCATTACTGACTTTATTAATAGAAAATCGTAACAGCAATTTTAGAACAGTTAAATAAAAGGAATCAAACTAGAGTAATGAGAACCAATAAACAGTTTACACCAACATCTGTCAACTCAGGCCAAGTTTACATTAGACCGTATCTGTCTCGTTTTCTTCGCGGATGCACTGTCCGTTTACATTAAACCGCCTGGAAACGGGAATCCGCCAGGGTCCACGTATTCAATCCAGATCGTGTCAGCCCCGGTGCTGTGTAAACATTGAGATACGCGGATACGCTGTGCTGAGCTCTAGCTGGCGTCGTCATTGGACAACGTCACTGTGACATCCACCTTCCTGATTCGCTGGCGTTGGTCATGTGACGCGACTGCTGAAAAACGGCACGGACTTCCGCCTTGTATCACCTTTCATTAAAGAGTATAAAAGTATGAAAATACTGCAAATACTGATGCAAATACTGCCCATTGTGTAGTTATGATTGTCTTTAGGCTTGCCATCCTTCTACTTGCAAGTGGTAAGTGATATGCGCTGGGATCACACACACAGCGGCTCAGTCCCGAATCACAGCTTGTGCACTTCACTCGCGCGCTGTGTGAGCTGCGCAGGGCCGGAGTGCGCACCCTCCAGAGGGCACTCGCTGTTCAGGGCGGAGTGATTTGGAGCGCAGGATGCCTGCGGAGCCGAGTGTATCCGTGTATTGGTGTTGCTGTGTGCACGTAAATCGTGTATTGGTGTTGCTGTGTGCACACTAATCGTTTTAAAAACGTTAATCTGATGATCCGCTGATACGGTCTAATGTAAACATGGGCTTAAACCTCACCCTTCTCCCTCTCTTGCTAATTAGGGGCACTGGGTGGGGGCACTGTCCCTGGACCAAAAGCACCAGAGCTCTGCAGTGAAAATAGTTTAGCAGATAGTTTAGCAGATATTCGAGCTCGCGTGTTCCTCCTAAATGAAAACGAAATGTGCCCTATTGCCATTGCGTGAAAACAGCAGGCAGGGAACAACCTGCATCTCTTTATTAATGGCACAAATTGTGTGTTTTCTGGTAAAGGAGGAGTGAAAACATGAATGCATCTCAGATTGTGGTTAAAAATTCAAAGCGCGGGCAGAAGCACGCGATGGGGGAAAATAGCCTCGTGCTCTCAGGGCTGTTACGGTATATAATATATGCACTTGACCATCAAGATTGCCGAAACGTCGGCTCAGATTGAAAGTTAGTGGCGGCATGAAGACTATGTCAGAAAACTCTGTCAACTTTTTCAATTGTTTCATTTTTATTATTATTGACGGCGTTGTCCTCTCGAGTAGCCTATAAAATTCATTCAGCAGGTAAAAACCAGATTCTAATTCATTAGCCCAATTTCTCTCCAAACAATGCAATGTATGCAACCTGAATTTCTAATGTAAAATAGGCATACATGGCATGAAATGTGTATCATTTATGGCTTTATTTTCCAAATACAGTCAACCTTAGTGTGTGTGAGAAAATTCCCTCTCTCTAATTTTCCCCTCTGCTTCTTTTTAAATGAAAGCTACACTCGATTGGTCAATGTTATATCTGCGGATTTCTCGCATGGGAGAGTGTGATGAGATGAGGCACCGAAGGGGAAAAAAAACCCTTACTGGTCTCCGTGCAGCAGCGCACGGCATGAGGGAGCGAGAGACAGTGCAGCACCTACGGCTCCTAACAAGCAGCCTGCAATCGCTGCTCCCGTTGTCGTTTCAGAAAGCCGGTTCTCCGACACATCACTAAAGTTGTTTTGTGAAAGACTACTGATCGTCTTTGAGCGAGGGTGTTACGAACTGAATCAAACTTTTTAGGTGTACAATATTGGAAAATGTGAAATGTGGTTGGTCGCTGTGAGTGCACATTGAACTATTAACTAGGCTACTGAGCTGTTGCATTTGAAAAGGGGAGCCTGCATGTTGCATTCTCCGCTATTGAAGGCGTATGCCGTTATACATGCAAAGTTGTGACTTTTTTGGCCTGACGTGACTTGCTCACTTCCCAAAAATATTTTAAGCTTAATGGCTCCCTGGAATTTTAAGAAAAAAAAAAAAACATTACAGTTCATGAGTTACCTGTTGTTCCCTGAGCTCTGCGTGCAGGTCTGGGTGGTTGTCTTAAGTGTTTAGCAAGGTTGGAGGTGTTGCCGCCCTTCGCCAGACATGTTTTTAAACACCGTTTGCAAACGGGTGCATCTGAGTTTATTGGTTGGCCTTCCGCATCTGGGGTAAAGCCAAAATACTTCCATATTGCACTTCGCGCTCCTGGTTTGTCAACTAGGGGATTGACAGGTGCAGCAGCCATTCTCCTCTCCTGCTCCACTCAGCTGTAGCCTAGTTACAACGCTACGTCACGTGGTGAGTTTGCCGCGCTTTTGCAAGTACCGATACTTTACAAATGCAGTATAGTACCGTGATACTATACTGGTACCGGTATACCGTGCAAGCCTATAGTGGAGCCATCTGAAGGTAGTTACAGTAAACCGCTGTATATACATACGTGCACTCCAGTTTCTATCACGGCTGGATTGACCGCGGTCTGAAATGCAGGTTAAAATAAACGCCTGGATTTGACACAGGATCTGAGTTTAACACCCCAACTGTATTGATATTGCAGTGGTTTGATTTGCTGCCTTTACAAACCAAAATAAATGTATTTTCATTATTTACTAAAGGGCGGCACGGTTGTGTAGTGGTTAGCATGGTCGCCTCACAGCAAGAAGGTTCTGGGTTCGAACCCACTGGCCGGCGAGGGCCTTTCTGTGTGGAGTTTGCATGTTCTCCCCGTGTCTGCGTGGGTTTCCTCCGGGTGCTCCGGTTTCCCTCACACTCCAAAGACATGCGGTTAGGTTAATATGGGACGGCCTTGGGCTGAGGTGCCCTTGAGCGAGGCACCGAACTCCCAACTGCTCCCTGGACGCTGTTAGCATGGCTGCCCACTGCTCTGGGTATGTGTGTGCGCTCATTGCTCATGTCTGTGTGCATGTGTGTGTTCACTGCTTCAGATGGATTAAATGCAGAGAGGAAATTTCACAAGTGTGTGATGAATAAAGTTGTGTTTTCTTTCTTGTGCTTTTGTGTCAACACCATCTCATCAGTCTGGTCCTGTGAAGCCTGAATTGGGATCTGATTTGTATCGTGGCTTTGGTGTACTGTCTCATACGACTGCATTTTTAATTTTATAATAAGAGCATAATTTTACTTACAATGAACAGAATCTGACATTTTTTCAAGTGGTGACAGATAATGTTAAATTAATTGTACAAATTTTAGTTACTTTTTTTTTTTCCTCACATACACATACATTCTCTCTCTCTCTCTCTCAGGCTTGTAGTACTCGAGTCCGACTCGTGCCCTTATTTTAAGGACTCGTGCATTAACTGCATTAGTACTCGTCAGTTGGAGACTTGGATGTTTTCTTTATTTTTTTGTAACACGCCATAATAATTTGGCATAAGATATTTATTTCTACATTAGTTTTTATACTAATTTCATGCAAAAGTGTCACACCTGCACGCCTTGGCGCATGCATCAGATAGACTCTCGTGCGCGCCACAAATGACTCGCACCTGCACAGGATTAAATGCCCAACCAGCAAGGTCAATTCAACCTCCTTTGGCACACACAGATCAAAACCTCTCTTTCACGCTCACTCTGTCTCTCTGTCTCTCTCTCTCTCTCTCTCTCTCACACGTCAGAGGTGCAAAAATTTGTCTTATTTGATACTAAATTAGATAATCACTCGCCTTACGGAGTTAAATCTGATTAAAATGTGCCAGTATCAGTGTGACATTATGATATCCATATGTGATTACATATGGCTGATATGTGATCATATATTATGATATCCATATGTGATTACATATGTGATCCATATGACTGACCCTCTTTTAGGAACTAATTCGTCCGCTTCCATTTTTAATTTGTCGCTGAAGCTGACAGAGCTTACACGGTAGCCTATGCAACACCAGCGATTGCACGAACTGAGTCAGCGCTGTAAACCGGAACTAGGAAATCTTCCCAGAAGTTCCTTTCAGCACCGAGATGTCACCCAGGATTGGTTGGCGAGTGTGTGACGTTATTGTTTTTCTTCCCCTTAGGCAGCCTCTCGCGTTACTGCCTGAGGGACAGGGAGAAAACCACCGGAAAAGGTTTTAAACAAACGCAACAAACACGAAAACAAATGCAAGTCGGCAGATGACCATAAAATACTCAATAGTTATGATATAATAATTATATGTATCTCTCACAGAATTTTTGGAGATATATCGAGTATATTCGATATATCGCACAGCCCTCGTCTGAATCTTCGCTTCATATATATTTATTTTCAACTAGCCAGCCGGGCTGCCTAGTGACAGGAATTACCCGCCAAATGACAAATTAAGTCGCCTCGGGCGACCAGACCACCGCGAATTTCGAGCCCTGATAGTGGACTTGACTTAGACAACTCAATTTTTTTTTAACGACTTGGACTTGAATGCTCGGACTCGAGGATTCGTGACTCGACTACAACAGCGATTTTATATATATATATATATATATATATATATATATATATATATATATATATACACACACACACACACACACACACACACATATATATACACACACACAAAATATTTCAAATACAAACAGTTAAAGGTAGACAGCCTTTCAGATTTCTCCAATTTAGGTGATAAAAAGTATTTCCCTGACACCTAATTGTTTTTCTTCATGGACCGAAAGGTACTGAATTAAAATCGGAAGTTTATGATCTGATTACTTTTCCCCTTAAAAGAACCATGAATTAATTTAGATCCCTGTGGCCCGAAATTCTCCGCCATTTTTTCCTTGCATCACATCAAGATACTACGTCATAGATCACGTGGTGGGCTTTCTCCCGTTTGTGCAAGGCATTGTGGGATACAAATTTGAAACCGGAGAGAACAATGGAGGACGTGAGTGCGAATGAAATGTCGAAGACCGACTACAGTAACGAAGTGAGAAGAAAAGATGCTGTATTGAGAAGAAATGAAAACACAGGACCAAACTAATAAATATCGGCAGTCAGCGAGCACCTCGGTGTGATCAGCTGTTCATTTCGGGTCAAAGGTAAACCTGTAGATGGCAGTAATGCAACACTGGATGCCAGCTGCTGTAAAACCCAAAAGGTGAAGATGACGACGACGGCTTAGGTAAGAGTGGGCATGTGCACACGGACTTCCTCTGTCTGCCTGACTACGCGAAGTGAGCGATTTCAGGCACATTATTTGCTCGGGAAACCCCTCAAATTAAATAACTTCCCAGCCACAGAACAGCTTGTATGTTTTAAGATCTTACATAAATAAACATACATCACAATGACCAAATTTCAGAGGGAACTAAACTTCACCAATTTTATGAAATGGAAAGGCCGTCTCACTTTAACGACTAAACTATTAGAACATGGTAACTTACTCTGTTGAGGGTCCGCTTGCATCATCTGTGTTTAGAGGATAGCTCTCCATTTTTTAATAATCGTGTGTGGACACAGCTCATGGACACACTGCCGACTGCTGAAGACCCTGATATTTTGGATTACTCTTGAATTGAATGAATTACACTCCTAAAAATCAGGAAATAAAAAAAACAAACATGCTGTTAAAATTGGAGAAAAAAATATTTCCCATCAAATGAACTGCACATGTGAAAGGCTCCAAACTTAAGAAACAGGAGGATTCACAGTAAGAGTAGTTTTAAAAGACTGTGCATTAGGGCTGAACGATTTTAAGAAAAAATTTAATTGCGATTTCAACCACAATTTTTTTTCTTTAAATCGAGTTTCAGTGCAAATTAATTAATACAATGAATTCCATAAAGCTAATGCAAGAATGAAAACTGAGGTCAACAGATTTCAAATGTAGGCCTGTTTATTAACATTGAGTGCCTGAGGAACAAGTTATAATAACTTAAAATAAAAAAGAGAGCCATCTTTCTTAAGTAAACTTTTGCTTCTTTTACTTTTCCCATCTACAACATATCAGACATAAAAAAGGTTGATCAATGGCTCAGCAGCATCAAAATATTGCACTTTTGTAAAAGAATGTACATAAGCAGTGGCGATCCTAGAGTGATTTACTCCCCGGGCGAAACCCCCTGCTGGCGCCCCCCCCGGCCCAACCCGACAACCACCTCCCACCCACCACCTAAGAAAACACTAACTTCGTCCAGAACACACATGACCCCATACACAAACTCACAACAGCTATTTTCAAGAACAAATTTCCAGTTTTAATGACTAGTGCAATAAAAAATACAAAGATAAACAATAAAAGATAAACAATAAACAAAAAGACTCAGTGACTTCGCATTACAGCTATCCACAGCTATTTAAGAAAGCAAAACTGCACTACAGCACCACCCGATGGTCAAAATATTGCACAAGTCAGTCAGTTTTACCAACAGAGTGCACAATGAATTATCATATGGCCCTTTTCCACTACCCGTTTTCAGCTCACTTCAGCCCGACACGGCTCGCGTTTCGACTACCTCAGAGCAGCACGACTCAGCTCGCTTCAGCCCTGCTCAGCACCCAAAACTCGCACGGTTTTGGAGTGGGGCTGAAGCGAGCCAAACCGAGCCGAGTGGGGCTAGGGGCGTGAGGAGACACTCCCCTGTGCACTGATTGGTGAGGAGGAGTGTCCTCACACGCCCCGCGAGCACGCTGGGATCTGTAAACACCGTAAACCCGGAAGAAGAATAATTACGAATTACGAGAATTTCTGAAGCCTTATGCGCCTCGCCTCATCTATACGCTCTTGCCAGTATCTGTTGGCGTTGTCAGTGACAACAAGCCACAGCACCAAGACCAGCAACACTAACGACTCCATGTCCTCCATGTTTATTGTTTACTATCCGGGTCATGAGACTACCGCTTAAAAGGCCACTGATGTCACTGTTTGCGCCACCTAACGACATCACGTGACGTCCACCCACTTTCGCTAACTCCACCCAATGTGTCCACCCACTTCCAGCCAGCACGGTTCAGCGCGGTTGTAGTCGAAATGCAACTCCAACAGCCCCGCTCAGCCCAACTCAGCACCGCACGGCTCAGCCCAACTCAGCCACATTGGTAGTGGAAAAGCGGCAATAGAGCACCATTCACCATTATTATTAACAAGAAGACTTAAACCTCCATTAAAGTCGCACCATACAAATAACAAAAGAAGCTAAACAGTTAAACAATCACAATTACAGAATAACATGAAGTGACAAAAGATCTAAAAATACTATACATTAAAGTGGCAAAAATGGTAAAACGCAATCATGTATCATAAATAAATGAACTAACGACAGAGAAGAGGTAAATCCTATACATATTACTGTACACAAGAAGAAATAAACACTTGTGTATCATAAATAACAAGAAGTAACAAATGAAGAAGTTAACACTCTTTAAAGTGGCAAAAATGGCAAACCACTATAATTTGTCATAAATAAGACGTGCAAAAGAAGTAAGAGGAAAACAGTCTATATACATTTAAGTGGCAATTATATTCAGGATGCAAAAGTGAAAGCACAACCTAAAAGTTGACTTTTCTGGCCTTCCGGGATGCAAATTCTTCCACAATGTCTTCATATGAGATTTGTTCCCCTAAGGCGTGGTTATTATGCTGATCTCAGCAAGGCCACTGAACCGTTCCTGTGACATTGTTGACCTTAGGTAAGTCTTGAGCAGTTTTAGCTTCGAGAAGCTCCTCTCTGCCTGAGCCACAGTGACAGGCAGAGTGGCAGCAATTCTGAGTCCAGTCCAGAAATTGGGGTAGATCTCTGATAGCTCCTTCTCGTGCATGAATGTGATCAGCTCAAGGGGGGTCACAGTTGCTGACGGCAAGTCAGGAAAGTTCCTGATCTCCTGCACGAGCTCTTTGCTGTTCAAATCAAAGTGCCCTACAAAATGTAAGGTGGTGGCTAGTGCCTCACACTTGCCTGCCAGCTCCTCATTTGACAGATTTTCAAAAGCTGTTAAAACGCCAAATCTGTTTCCCACATTTTCCAATGTGGAAAATCTTTCTTTAATGTGGCAAATCTTTCTTCAACTTGACCAACTGACCACCACGACCACAATAATCTTGGGAATTCATTCGGTTCATACACACAATCAAACGTACAGCCGTTTTGAAGTTGTTTGGATTGTTCTGCTTTTCTGTTCTCTCCTCTTTTTCGCGCGCACACGCACACACAAAAGCGGTTGCTCAATGTAATGTAATGTGGTCTGCACATTTGAGAGGCGTCTTGAGTTTGTGTCCTATGCATTGCGGCACCATATTTGGTTTGTTATTTAAATTATACAGGGTTTTGTGCCCACAGCAAACGTGACACATGATGGCTTTTGCTGCATGTTACACTTGTGTGTGTGTGTGTAACACTGCTGCAAACCCTTAATTACAACTGAGCTACAAGAACTGACCAACTTCAGGTATTGACGCCTCTTGTTATGATGATGTCACCTGCGCAACTTTGGTATTGGGCTTCCCCATCCAAAATGTTCACCCCCCCGCCCGTCTTGTTTTTTTTTTTCGGGGGGGTTTTTTTGGGGACCTTTTTTTTTGGGACCGTTTTTTTTTTCTTTCGCACCCGCGCTCGTGCCGCCCCCCCGCGATGCCGCCCCGGGCGGCTGCCCGGTCGGACTGCCCCTGTACATAAGCATTATAAATTATAACTAGAGCCAACAATTCCCCTGTGGGAAATTGCGAGAGTGATGCAGTGCGCGCAGCAGTCGCTATTGCAGGAGCTGAGCTGTACTGTGTGAATGTGTGACTTGCCCTGATCCTAAAAGCCTGTGTCTCTCTGAGAGGGAGCAGCCCCTCCCTCGTGTGTGTGTGAGAGCGAGCATCCCCTCCCCCACCCGCACGCTGAGCACACAGACACAGAAAGGGCAGTTTTTCCTCAGAGTGCTCCCTCCAAACAACGGGGATTTACATGAAAACGGAAGGAGATATTCACAAAATTCTTTCACACTGAGTGCCACAAGGCTTTCCTGAACACATAGATGTATTTTTTTTGTCTGTAGTGTAAAAAATGAGGACAATTTATTGACGAAACAAAACATGGGTCAGTTTAGGGGCACTGAGAAAAACCGCGGCTTTGACGATCCCAAAATCGTGTTGTCTGAGATCGCGATTTTCGGTCGAAAACGATAGATCGTTCAGCCCTACTGTGCATCATCATCATCATCATGCCCCTTTACATGCAGAAGGTGTGTGTGTGTGTCCAGACAGGACATGAACAGTTCACTAATCAGGGAGGAGGACTTCTGCTGGAAAGGAGGAGACACAGTTTGAAGTCCAAGCAGGTCAGCTGTGATGCCTTCACTAAAAAAGCTGAACCAGGTGGCGACTAAAATCATCTGTAGTTAATAGAAGGGCTACTTTAAGTCTAATACTACTTTCTCTTTCCCAGCATTAAATGGGTTTTAGTTTGAATAAATTCTGATCCAGAAGTCAGTCAGTCTGAAGTCAGTTGCACTAAACAGAGATGATTTCTGTGAGCCTAAAGTAGAGGTGTGATATGACTGTTTCAGACCGTGAACGATCCATGATCTGTTTTTACTGAGGGATCACATGGACCGTGATGCTAAATGTATTTTGTCAGTTGTGCTGAAAACGTAGTGTGGGAAATAAGGCCAGACCGGCAGACATCGACCGGTAATTTTTGCATTTGCCCGTCTGTGTTTCAAAAGCATCAAACCGCATGGCCCATGAAAAATTGTAAAGATATGGATCTAATCTATTTTTAATTTTCTCCCAAACATTATACTGGGCAAACACAGTGTGTCGTAATACAGCCTGTAAAACAGGGGACCCTGCAGGTGCAGATTTAAAAATTCATAACTCGGCCAACAATGGTCTAAGACCCACTCAAATTTACAGGCACATCCCTCTTCCCCGACACCTTTCAGACAAGCACAGGCACGGCCTGCTACGATCATGGATCGGCCCGTTATTTGGCCCCAAAACCCCCACGCGACCGCTGCTCGCTGAAAACAATCGTATGAGCCCTGGCTCAAGCCAGTTTTTAAAAATTCATAACTCGGCCACCAAAGGTCCGAGCCCCACCAAAATTTACAGGCACCTCCCTCTCCTCGAGTGGCACACTACATAATTCAATAATAATGCACTAAGTATCCGCTGTTGTTTTTATTGCACGATGCAGATGAACTACTGTTTTAGGATTGACCGTATCTGATTGATCCAGTTGATTAAGAGTTCAGTTTACATGAAACTTTGCAGTTCAGTATTAGGCCATCCTTAAAAAAATCAGTTTCCTGTCCACCGGGTGAGAAAAAAATTTTTCAGTCGGGAGGGAGGGATTTTTTATATATATATATATATATATATATATATATATATATGGATGGATGGATAAGAAATCGCAATGCTGTGTTTGCTTTTTCTTTCAGCGCTTTATTACAAAAGCAGACACGTTTAATAAAATATGACAGTTTAATCAACTGAAACTTGTACTAAAACTAAGTTAGCATTTTAAATGCTGACTGCAACATTTGCAAAACTTTTACAAAAGGTACTTAAAATGTCCGACACACGGACTTTTTGTAGTTCTAAATCGACCGTTAGGCCGAGTTCGGATGAAATTACACTATTAAAATGATCACTTAATGATTTGTTTTTCTGAATCTTTACTATTTTGTTGTTCGCTAGAATACCATTTTGCGATTTCACACTTAAGCAAATGTTTGAAAACTCCGGATCTCCTTCCTTCATGGTTGCTGCCATTTTTTTGTGCCGTACGGCGCATGCGCAGAGCTGATTCTACAGGGCTTTCCACAAGCGCCGGCTGCCGGCCATACAGCCGACTACACAATTAAGTCCAGCCGGCTACTTTAATGACTTGTTTTTGTAGCCCACAGGCTCTAAATATTAATTTTCGATTTTAATAAAATTAAATGTTTATCTAACGGACTGACAATAATGTCAAACTGAACCGCACTCATTTAAGTTGTGATTCGCGCTGTTTGTACCGATAATAGCCACAAATTCCCCGCTGACTTCGTTGATCAAGGGAGAGTAACTCATCCGCGGCCCCGACATGCGGTGTGTGCGTGCGCACTCTGTGGAGGCAGTAGTGTGTCGGGGCCGTCGGAGGCGACATCAGAGGGGACACAGGGTTTTTTCTAGAAAAATTTAGTATGAGGGCGCTCACCATGGCGGTGCCGGTTGTCCCCCCCCCGCCGTGCAAAGCCTTTGAAAAATGCTCCAAGGGGACATTCTGAGGCTATCTGAGAGGGAAATTGTAACAAATTGTCTGTCAACATTGAAAAAGAAAGAAATAAGGCCAAATTTAAAAAAAATAGTGTGTTTCCGGTAACCCGACCGATCGAGAATTTCCGCGTCGAAATTGCCGACCGTAAAGTTTTTATTACAAATTTCCCTCGATATTTTAGTGTAAGTGGCGTTGGTTTGTCATAATTTTTTGTTTCAACGCATTCAAGTTGTGAAAGAAACGATAAAAAGTAAAATGTTTCGCCACTTCTATCAGCCCTCCTGCATAAACTGAGCCGAGCCGCCATTTTGAATCCTCATTCAAGGCTGTAATGCAAATTGCTTCCTTTTCAGTATACAAGTGCACTTCCATGGCAAGGAAAAACACTACATTTTGCCGCCTATGTAGTCCCCTATTTATACAAATAGGAGTCATTCAGGATTCAGCCATGTTTTTGCTTGACCCAAGTTCTACAGTAGGCTAGGCTAGGCCATCTGCTTTTAATGGAAGTAGCCTAGGACGCTATTTTCACGTTATTACATGAAAATATCATGAAATATCGCTTCCGTAGATCATAACTCGAACTCTCGCGATATTTTTTTTATTCGTTTAAAGATTTAAAACACTTATTTTATTATGATGTGTGGTATAAAGGATTCTGTGCCAAAATACTATTTTGTAAGATGTTTACTTGTGTTAATTTTTTCGAACAAAATAAAAAAAAATACTTTCCTACCTACCGACCTTATTTTAGCATTTCATGTTACCGGAAACACACTTTTTTTTTTTGGCCTAATCTTCTTCTGCCCCGGACAGTCTTTGGCTTTCTTCCGTTTCGTGCCGCGGGATGACATCTTTAAATGCCCAAGTGTCAACAAAAACAACTCGCGAACTACTTCTGTCAAAAGCTCCCGTGCCGGTGGGTGAAAGGTCATTCAGTCTCGAGAAATCTCACTCTACAAGTCAGCTGACCTTGTATGTAACCCATGTAAAATCTCGCGAGAGCAGCCGCGACAAGTAAACAACTAAACAACATGGCGCCTCAGTCTGGAAAACGCCAATTCGGATTGTTTTTGCACCGTCTGGCGGTGTATCTACTATGATTGGAATATTTTTGGAGCAATTATAACGTATTTGATGATCAGACACATTGTCACGTAGTGTTGCTGGGATGTTTTCACGGAGTCGGTAAGGGGGCGCACGCCGAGAGTAAGAGGGCGCAGCGCCCCTGTTCCCCCGTTTAGACGAAAGCCTGGGACAGAAGCAGAGATGACGCTTATTTTGTCTCCGGTAAACCAGTCTTCTCTCGTTCAATTACGTGCTGGCATCAAAAGACACCGTTGGTTGTAAATGAAACCAAACTGAGTGGTTGGAGTGTATTTTCATACACAAATGGAGAAATGTTCACTGAGTGTTTAATTGTGTAGCCCCACTGCGGACCGTTGTCGTTGTTAATTCATAGCATGCTCAGTTGCGTGAATGTGTCATGCACCGAAAATAAGAGATTTACAAGCCAGGAACACCTCATGATGCAATACGCAAGAAAAGAAAGAAGATTTACTGCCATTTTACTTTGTATTTGAGTAAAGTGAATAAATAAATGGTCTGTGGAAAATACATTTAATCCTGGGAACTGCGTGCACAGGAGTTTATTTTGTGTTTACTCCCCCCGGCTGGCTACTTATTTGTCATGGCTGGCTAGTATGAGCCTTAGTGGAAAGCCCTGGGAATGCGTAAATGTCAAGTTCGATTTTAGATTTACGAACCCGAAAAAAATGTCGAAAAACCGGCGTTAAAAAAAAAAATTTCAACCGCACAAACGGCACTCACCCGGCTGGTGGACTGGAAACAGAACATTTTTTAATAATGGCCTTAAGTACCAAATTGCCAATCAATGGTGATGTGCATTTTTTTTTTTATTTATAATGACAGTTATATGCTTTGTAGGACGTAGATTCATAGTTTTTTTTTTCTTCTATTTTGTAAGTTCTATTCCAGCAGATTTTAGTCTGAATGCCAAATGATAGGACCATGTCTAGCTTTGAGTCATTTTAAGTCACTGTTACAAAGTTACTTGGACTCTTGTACTCAAAATTTTAACTCTCATGTAAGAAGAGTTGTATTGTTAATTACTAAATTTATTATTATAAAACATAGTATTAAAAAATAGTCATTGTTGACATGTTTGAGTGTTATTATAATACCTATACATGAGGATCAGTAAGCTGTAACCAACTGGAACATCCTCGCCCCCCAAATACTTTTTTCTAGACATGAAACTGACCTGTGTGCGCTACTGTTTTCTTGGGTAGAATTTTAAGCATGTTTTTCTTGAATCTTCTGATATTTTCTTGTGAATTATATTCAATTTGTAGTATAATTAATAACTAACGTCAAGTATAATTTGGCCTCTGAAGATCATAAAAACATACCTAGAAATAGCTGAGAAGCCATCTCCAGATATCTAAAGCCCTTCAGCTTCCCAGCCGCATTGTTCTAGACCTTGGGCCCGTCCTTTAGACAGGCTGAATTTTGGATGGACAGACAACATTTCAGATTTGTCTGTCCAGTGACAGTCAGCTTAAAATTCCTTATTTCCCCACACTGAAATGCTTACACATGGCATCTTGTTTTATGAGCCAGACTCTATTCACTCGTCCAGCTCACAGTCTTCCTGTAAGACACAGTAACAAAAACAATAGACTCGGCCGTTCCTTGGTTTCCGTTGCCTCATTTTGTTTACCGACAACATGGCAATGAACACAGAGAAGCTGGAGCCTAAAGAACATTCCATATCAGTTAAATGGAAATGCTGGAATTTACACAACAGACATGTTGAAAACAGCTGTTTAAAAAAATGTGCAAAAACAACAAAGCAGCCTAAAGACACTCTTTATGAGAGAATACTGATCACTGATGCCAAGACATTGCAGCTGCATTGAACCATTAAGCGCCTTCTAATTCTAACCATTAAGCACCTTCTATGGTATTTATACACGCGTGTGTAGGTCAGTGTGTGAATGGTTGATTTTTGTGGGGCGTTTGTGTTTTAATCATAATGTACAGCCTTCAATACATTTTATCATCATGGATACATTCAGGAAAATTACTGCAGATTATTTTCCCCCCAAACAAATAGAAAATAAGTGTAACAGAGAAGAAAAAGTGTATATTACATGACAAAACAATTCTGGTTTCCACACGGATGGAGACAGCATGTGGGTCAGGGTCAACAAAAGTAAAGTCATTTCCTGTTACCCAGAGGCTGTGAACCCTCATGTACCGTTCCAGATCAGCAATAATTTATTTATTTTAAAAAATAATCTCACACACAATTGCACAGAATGAAAAATGAAACCAATCATGCAAATAATGGCTGGAACAGAGTTACACAGAAATATTACAAATTTGCCATACCAATCCATAGCTACAATGACAATCAATCTAATAATAAATTAAACAAGTCCGAGCTTACTTACAATTTACTGCATAATAAAACAATTATTCTAATACTCCATTTATTCAAAAATATTTCCATACGAATTAATATTTCCAAAACATGAAAAATTTGACAAATTGCAAGAAAGAAAACCTAAATAACATCAGGCAATATCTATCACGATATCAAACAAAATAAGATCAATGTAACAATTCAGTAGTATAAAAAAAAAAGCCAATGTATAGTAAAGAAAATTAGATATTAGTGTGAGCACTGAGGAATAATCTGTCAATTAATGAACTCTATCAGGATTGAGTCATGTGTGATGTGAATAGCCCCCAAGCATAACTACATCACTTGTTTACTGCAACGCATTATGGGGGATAGCCAGGGTCAGTAGCTGTATAATATAGTGGATGTTAGATTAATTTTGCGTGAGAGCAATGCGAGAGGAGCAATTTTGCCATGCTCGGTCACGGAAGACAATGAAATTGGTGATTTAAAGAGGTGGATAACATGTCGAGGGTTTACAGCAGGAAAATCTGAATCCAAATCAAGCTCGATGAGAAGGTCAGACATAAGTAACAAGAATTCGTACAACTGAGAGATTGACAGAGTCAACCACACTGTACAACATCAAATCTCAGAACGTCTTTTCAAAACATTTATAAATAAGTGATCATTTAAATAAAACTTGATATCAGGAAACATTACAAAAGAAAACATGTTTGGAAACCTGCTGATCTGCCGCGTCATGTTCAGTATAAATGCATTTACTTCAGTAAATGCCACTGGTGAGGTACACTGAACATTACACACACCCGAAAGAGAACCCTTGGTGGTTTGGGAGTTTTTTCGGTCTGACGGGCTCATTCGGCTGCCGAGTGTTTCGATACGTTGAGAGCCAAAGGCAGAAGAATGCTTCCTTGTTTTACAGGCTTTGGAATAATCGCTAGTTTCAGACAATATAACAATCGACACTGTTCAATCAACTATAACCGAAAGCCATTCCGCAGACCACGGAAATATTGCTGGGTCACAGTTCACCTGTTACCTGTCCTCCTCGTGCCTCATGGCACATAGGGCGTTCACAGAGCTCCTCCACCTCTCCCTGTTGGCCGCCATGACCCGCCCCTCGTCCCATGTACTCCAGCCCATCTCTCTTCTTTCCTGTTTCACAGTCCGTCTCCATGTTGTTTTTGGTCTTCCTTTTCCCTTCTGGTGCCCAGGCCATTGCCACATGACAATCATTGCCTCGATCTTGCCTAAGAATATGACCAATCATCTTCCATCTGTGAAGTTTCACTTCTTAACTCAGTGGTTTCATGCTTGCTCTTTCTAATAACTCATCCGTACTTATATGATCTTGCCAACGGATGAGGAGGATCCTTCTCAAACATTTGTTAAATACATTCACCGTCCTATTGTCTACTTTAGTCATCTTCCATGTTTCACATCTATACAGCAATACGGGCAACACGAGGGTCTTGTACAATCTTAGGGTTGTTTTTTTTTTAGATGAGGGCCATACAGTTGAACTCAAAATTATTAGCCCCTCTTTAATTTTGGAACATTTTCCCAAATATCCTCCAAATGTTTAAAGCATTGATAAAAATTGATATACACAAACAATCACCAGTACTATTCAGATGTTTGTGGTGCATTTTGGAATATGAAATTAGTTTTAGGCTGTCTTTATATGAAATATGGTAAAAATGAGTTGGTCAAAAATATTAGCCCCCATGTGGATTCTTGCTTTTAAAACACAGTTAATTAACCAATCAGCTTTTAAACAACACCTGTGCAATCAATTGGCTTCCTAGCAACACCTGTAGTCAATTGGCTCCATTCAACAGTTTAAAAGGACTCCAAGGAACAGGGCATTTGAATGAATGAGGAGGATTACTATTTGTCACAATGCCGAAGACTAAAGAAATAAGTCTTGAACTCCAACAAAAGATTGTGGAGGCTCATGACAAGGGCCAAGGCTACACTGCCATTTCGAAGAGGTTTACAGTCTCCAGAACTGCAGTTCGGTGCATCATTGCCAAGTACAAGGAGACAAATTCGGTCAAGAACAAACCTGGTCGTGGACGCAAGTGTAAGATCTCAAGAACTCTGGAAAGAAAAATTGTCAGAGATGTCCGTAAAGAGCCCCGTACATCTGCAAAGGAAATTGTTGCTGACCTGGCCTCTTCTGGAGTTTGTGTGTCAAGGCACACTGTTGTGAGGGCTCTTCATTGGAATGGGCTTCGGGGCTATCGTCCCAGAAGAACCCCCTTACTAAAACATCGTCACATCAAAGCCCGACTAAAGTTTGCCCTTGAGTACTTGAAGAAGAAAGATGAGTTTTGGAAGTCTGTGCTTTGGTCAGATGAGACGAAATTGGAGCTGTTTGGGCATATGGACATTGCCTATGTATGGCGAAGAAAGGGAGAGGCCTTCAACCCTGTGAACACAGTTCCTACAGTTAAACATGGTGGTGGCAGCATCATGCTGTGGGGCTGTTTTGCAGCCTCAGGTACAGGCAGTCTGGTTCGGGTGCATGGCACCATGAAAAAGGAAGATTACCTAAAAATACTGAAGGAAAACATACAGAAGTCTGCTCTCACTTTGCGCTTAGGTCGTCGTTGGGTCTTCCAGCAAGATAACGACCCAAAGCATACATCTAAAATAGTCCAGCAATACTTCAAGGATACCAAGACCAACGTCATACAGTGGCCTGCACAGAGCCCAGATCTCAATCCAATAGAAAACCTGTGGCAAGTGCTGAAAAAGAACGTCCATGCACGAAAACCATCCAATTTGGGCCAGTTGGAACAGTTTGCAATGGAGGAATGGGCCAAAATTCCTCAGGAGACCTGTGCCAACCTAGTGAAAAACTATTCCAAGAGGTTGTTGTCAGTTGTGGGTCAAAAAGGGTACACAATTGACTACTAATGGTCAGGGGGCTAATAATTTTGAACATCTCACTTTTGCTGTTTTTGGTTGAAACTCAGTGTGATAAGATATCGTAATGAAACTTGTTGGACAATGTCTTCATAGTGCATTTATTTCAAGAATAAAAACATTTGTTGTCAATGGTCATTTTCATGGAGAAATCAAGAATTATGTTCAATTCCACAAGGGGGGCTAATAATTTTGAGTTCAACTGTATGTATATTATCATGTGATATTTTATGCCATCCTCGATAAATAAAGTTTAAAAAAAAAAAAGATGTTGTTAGAGCTCTAAATTCTCTTTAGTCTGACAAACACCTCCCTTCCTTTTGAAAGTCGGTTTTTCAAATCTTTCATTCCACCTCCTTCTTTACAAACTTTAGCTCCTAGATATGTAAATTCCTCAACATCCTCAATATCCTTTCCGTCGATTGTTATCTCTGCTTGACTCCTCGCATTTATTCTCAGCACTTTCATCTTTTCCAGATTGATTTCAAGTCCCACCTGTTTGGCTTCTTCATCCAATTTCCTCGTTTTCTCTTGAATAATGTTCTTTAGTAGCAGAGAGCAAGACAATGTCATCAGCAAAATCCAAGTCATCAAGCATTGATGTAAAACTTCCACCTTATCCCATTCTCACCTTGACCAACAGTCCTTCTCAATACCCAGTCCGTTACAATCGAGAACAAAAATCCTGAGATATTGCAGCCTTGTTTAACTTGTTTAGCCCGGCCTTAATGTCAAACCACTCACCCGTATCTCCCCAATCTTCTACGATAAGGTGGTGATCCCATGGGGTCACAGTTTAAGTACACTTGTCCATTTCGATTCAGTTTGAAGGTTTTCGTTGTGGATTAAACTTACCCATTTCTTTCTTCTTGTTTCCTTGACTGGCTGCTGATAAAAGCTCAAATCAGGTGTTCTCCTTGTTGTGGAGACACAGTAAGGCACACAGCAATTCACTTTAGGCACTGGTAAAACCGGTTAGGAGTGTATGGGGTGTCAAAGAGGGTTGGTGCCCTCTGTAGGGGGGCTTGCTATGTCTTTTTCAGGACAGCTCGTCCTGCATTGGTTCCCACTTCCCACTCAACTCCCACCTGTGGCTTCACGAAGCTGTAGCATGTGTAGTGGCCACACCCCGGTAACCGCTTTGGCAGGCAGGCTGAACCAGGTGAGGGGAGCCGGTCAGGTCTCAAACCCTCCGGTGAGTTTAACAGGGTATGCCTACCCAAGCATGTGAAGACTAGAGTCGGCGGAGTGAGCGGCAGAACGACACCACCTCCGTCTCGAAGCGTGATCGCTTCAAACACCTCCAGAAGCAGGCCCAAGCAGCACTGCGTAAAATGCAAGATGAGTCGAGGGAGAAGGCGGCAGATGAAGTCCAAAGATACACCGACACGCAAAACTCCAAAATGTTCTTCAGCGCCATCAAGGAAGTCTACGAACCTGCCAAGCCATGTACCACCCCACTCCTGTCGGCAGATAGCTCAACCTTGCTGAAGGAGAAAGGCAGCATCAGCTCGTGATGGAGAGAGCATTTCAGTAACCTGCTCAACAGGCCTTCCACTGTAGACCCCTCTGCCCTCAATCTGATCCCACGAAAACCCACTGTCCATGACCTCGACCTCCCCCCCCACAATGGATGAAGGCTTGAAGGCGATCGGACAGACCAGCTTGGGGAAAGCGCCCGGGATGGACAGAATCCCAGCAGAGATCTTCAAATCTGCCAGTCCTGTGGCCCTAGAAGCCTTCCACTCACTCCTCACCAGCATCTGGGAAGAAGACAACCTGCCCAAAGACTTTAGGGATGCCACGATCGTCTCCCTGTTCAAGAATAAGGGCAGCAAGACTGATTGCGGCAACTACCGGGGCATCTCCCTCCTCTCCATTGCTGGGAAGGTCCTGGCTCAGGTCATCCTCAACCGCCTGATCACCAACATCTCAGAAGGAAACCTGCCCGAGACACAGTGTGGATTCCGCCCAAACCACAGCACCATAAACATGATATTCACCGTCCGCCAGGTACAGGAGAAATGCCTCGAGCAGAATATGGACTTATATGCAGTCTTTATAGACCAGACGAAGGTCTTCGACATGGTGAACAGGGAGGCCCTCTGGATCATCCTGTCCAAGCTCAGATGCCCAGACAAGTTTGTGAACCTCATACGACAGTTCCATGACAACATGACCGGGCAGGTTCTCTCAGACAGAGAGGTATCGGAGCTGTTCGACATCAGCAATGGCGTCAAGCAGGGGTGCGTGCTGGCCCCAGTCCTCTTCAACCTGTTTTTCACCTGCGTACTCAGCCATGCCGTCAGGGACCTGGACCTCAGGGTGTACTTGCAGGGTTCTCCACGGATTGAAAATATAGGGGGGTCAATCGGATGACCTTGAAACAAATTTGCGTAAATTTACATGTCATTTGCATAAATTATGCATAAAATAGTCTCAAACAAGGGTCGACCGATACATCGGCCGGCCGATGTATCGGGCCGATATTTGCGTTTAAGTGTATCGGCATCAGCCGATTCGCATGTGGTTTGGCCGATCCGCGCACCCCCCCGCTTCATTTACAGACCGGCATCCAAGCCTTGGATTCCAAGGCCAGCTCTGTGTTGCCAGAAGACCTGTGATGCACGCTGTTGCGTCACCCCTCCCCCTCTGATAGTGAAGTGCACAGCCCCGAAAGCTACAGCCACGGTAAGTTTTAAACTTTCAGAGCCTCTAATGCTTTTAAAATATTGTTTGAAACCACCAAATTTTATGTTCTCTTTATTACATGTGCCTGGAAGTTTATTAAGTTATTGAGTGGGTCGGAAAAAAACGGAAATCTGACATGTGCGCATTTAATGCTCTACCCGCCAAAGTTGACGAATTGTGACAGCTCGTGGTATTGAAAAAAGTAAGCCATCACGTTGAATAGAGTGAAAAATCTTGCTTAAACCCCTTTCCACTGGGTGGCAGACACGTTGAACTTCAGGCCTTTCTTAGAATTAGGACACCTCTTTGTACTTATTCGTCGACTATTCCCTCCCAGGGCCGCATAGATGGCTCTGTTCCCTCCTTTAAGACTACACGCGGAAGTGGTGTCGCCCCGTCATTATTGGAACATAGAGCAGAACCGATGTATTGAGGCTACGTTTACATTACGTCGAATCAGCGGATCATCAGATTAATGTTCTTAAAACGATTCGCGTTGACACTAAAACCGTTAGCCGTGCACACAGCAACACCAATACGCGGATACGCTCGGCTCCGCAGGCATCCTGCGCTCCAAATCACTCCGCCCTGAACAGCGAGTGCCCTCTGGAGGGTGCGCACTCCGGCCCTGCGCAGCTCACAGAGCGCGCGAGTGAAGTGAACAAGCCACGATTCGGGACTGAGCCGCTGTGTGTGTGATCCCAGCGCATATCACTTATTACTTGCAAGTGGAAGGATGGCAAGCCTAAAGACAATCATAACTACACAATGGGCAGTATTTGCATCAGTATTTGCAGTATTTTCATACTTTTATACTCTTTAATGAAAGGTGATACAAGGCGGAAGTCTGCGCCGTTTTTCAGCAGTCGCGTCACATGACCAACGCCAGCGAATCAGGAAGGTGGATGTCACAGTGACGTTGTCCAATGAGACGCCAGCTAGAGCTCAGCACAGCGTATTCGCGTATTCTCAATGTTTACACAGCACCGGAGCTGATACGATCTAGATTGAATACGTGGACGCTGGCGGATTCCCGTTTCCCCGCTTTTTCAGGGGGGTTAATGTAAACGGACAGTGCGTCCGCGAAGAAAACGAGACAGATACGGTCTAGTGTAAACGTAGCCTGAGATTGTGCAAACAATTACACAGAATAAACACCCAAATACACTCCATAAGTAACTTGCCATGTTAGTTTATGTGTAATAACGGTATACTGTTCCCTCAAGGTGCGTAGGAATTTGTAATATCCCCCCGTCGTGTGTAGGGATTTATAAATAATATCCCTCGTCGTTTTGACAGTTTAATATGTATTAATTTTTAAGTGAATATAATACTGTATTAAGCAGACAATTGAACAATTAGTTGCTCAATGTGCTTCAGACATAATGGTTATTTTCCTATTATTCATGTTATGGTGTGATGAAAGGGTATAGTATAAGTATAATATATAATTTTTTAAAATATTTTTTTATAGTATATAATTAAAAAAAATTTATACTGATTGGTACATATATTTTTCTTCTCCATACAGATGGCAGATCTGGTTTTTATTTTATTTGTTGCTGTTAAATAAATGTTCATTTGTAATTTGAGACCTGGAATATTTGTCATTTTTAAAAACATTTTTTACCCATATTGGTCCAAAATATCGGCTTAAGAAAATTGGCAGTCCATATCGGCCATCGGCCAATGGTGATGGGAAAAAATCGGTATCGGCATCGGCCATTAAAAAACCCGTATCGGTCGACCCTTGGTCTCAAATAGTAATCATTTAGAATAGAGGAATCAATTGGACTGGTACAAAACACATCATACATCAAACATTACACACTTACACTTGAATTCATTGTATTAATTTGCACACTTCAGTGCAAATTAATTAATACAATGAATTCCATAAAGCTAATGCAAGAATGAAAACTGAGGTCAACAGATTTCAAATGTAGGCCTGTTTATTAACATTGAGTGCCTGAGGAACAAGTTATAATAACTTAAAACAAAAATAGAGAGCCATCTTTCTTAAGTAAACTTTT
This sequence comes from Neoarius graeffei, assembly GCF_027579695.1. NCBI lineage: Eukaryota > Metazoa > Chordata > Actinopteri > Siluriformes > Ariidae > Neoarius > Neoarius graeffei. Next base: position 18,608,404 of record NC_083590.1, on the reverse strand, counting down.
GCTTCTTTTACTTTTCCCATCTACAACATATCAGACATAAAAAAAAGGTTGATCAATGGCTCAGCAGCATCAAAATATTGCACTTTTGTAAAAGAATGTACATAAGCATTATAAATTATAACTAGAGCCAACAATTCCCCTGTGGGAAATTGTGAGAGTGATGCAGTGCGCGTAGCAGTCGCTATTGCAGGAGCTGAGCTGTACTGTGTGAATGCGTGACTTGCCATGATGCTACAAGCCTGTGTCTCTCTGAGAGGGAGCAGCCCCTCCCTCCTGTGTGTGTGTGAGAGCGAGCAGCCCCTCGCTCCTGTGTGTGTGTGTGTGTGAGAGAGAGAGAGAGAGAGAGAGAGAGAGAGAGCGAGCAGCCCCTCCCTCCTGTGTGTGTGTGAGAGCGCGAGCAGCCCCTCCCCCACCCCCGCACGCTGTGAGCACAGATAGAGTATCACACAGAAAGCGCACTTTTTTCCTCAGAGCACTCCCTCCAAACAACAGGGATTTACACGAAAACGGAAGGAGATATTCACAAAATTTCACATTGAGCACCACAAGGCTTTCCTGAACACAGTGATGTAATTTTTTTGTCTGTAGTGTACTTTGTTGGTACTCCAACAGAGAAAGGCTATCTGTCACAAAGAAAACAAAGGGACGTCGCTTCCTTTTGTAAAGGGGCGGCAGAAACTAAACGGGGGCGGGAATCACAGAAAGGGGGGCGGCCCGCCCCTCTAAAACCCCTCGTGGAGAACCCTGACTTGTGATACAGGTTCGACGGATCCATGTTCGACCTCCGCCAACTGAGTGCCAAGACCAAGACTGAAGATTGTCCTGGAAGCTCTGTTTGCTGATGACTGTGCCCTCATGGCCCACAAGGAGTCTGACCTCCAGCTCATCGTAAACAAGTTCGCAGAAGCCTCCCATCTCTTTGATCTCACCATCAGCCTCGGCAAGACGGAGGTACTGTTCCAACCAGTGCCTGCCTCCACCTCCCCCATCTCCATCGAGGGAACCCAACTGTAGAGGGTGGAGGAGTTCAAGTATCCTAGCAGCACCATCAGCAGTGATGGCAGCCTGGACAAAAGAGATGAGTGCCAGGATCTGCAAGGCCAGCCAAGCACTTGGTCGCCTCCGTGCACGCGTCCTGAACCAGGACAGCATCAAGCTCTCCACCAAGCTCAAGGTATACAAGGCTGGTGAGGACCACGGCCTCCTCTACGGATGCAAGTCATGGACCCTGTATAGACAACACCTTAAGCAGCTAGAGCGTTTCCACATGCGCAGCCTCCGGTCCATTCTGAACATCCGCTGGCAGGACCGGGTTACAAACCTCGAAGTCCTTGACCGAGCCAAGTCCACCAGCATTGAAGCCATGATCTTGAAAAACCAACTCTGATGGGTAGGACATGTTGTTCGAATGGAAGATCATCGGCTACCCAAACAGCTGCTGTTCGGAGAATTGTGCTCAGGCAAGCGAAACCAAGGCAGGCCACAAAAAACGCTACAAAGACTGTGTAAAAGCCAACCTTGCACACGCTGGAATCGCCCCAAAACAGCTAGAACAACAAGTGCTAGACAGATCAAACTGGTGCACACCAACACAGCGAGCCCAGCTCAACTTTGAAGAAAAAAGACGGGAAGACCTCACTGACGCGAGAACAAGAAGAAAGAAGGCCTCAATTACGGAGCCGAACGACCCTGGATAGTTCCCCTGCCCTCACTGTCCCCGCACCTGCTGCTCGAGGATTGCTGAGCCACCTCCGAGCCCACAGCAGAAGTAGTCAACCATAAGAGGACAATGTCATCGTCGGATCGACAGACAACCAAGAAGAAAACCCTTTAGGCAGAACAACGCAGTGTTGAACAAAGACAAAAGTAAACAATACGGCGGAGCTGACCCAGGGTATCGCCCATATTCCATTGCGGTAAACAAGCAATGATGTACTCAGGGATCAGGGTTATTGTGAGACCAATAAATACTGCTAAAACATGACTGTGAGAATGATGTGAAAATAGAAAAGAACATGAGAAAATAATCCTGTTTCAACAACTGTCCTAAACAGAAAGGAAGAAGAAATAAACAAAAGAGAAAGGTAGATTGTATAAGACAGGGGTGGGGAACCTTTTTCCTACCAAGGGCCATTTCGAGTTTAACAACATCCTCTGGGGGCCAAACTAAATTTAACCCATAACCTCTGCTGAAAATTTTAAGATACAGCCCGTTTATTTTAGCTTTTTTTTCATGCTATTCAAATAAAAAAGCAACTTTATTGGTGTAACTTTGTTTTATCCCTTTTTGGTCTTCCCATTTTCTTTTTAAATTTTATCCACCTCGTTTTAATGCCCTGTTTTTAGTCTTGTGTTCTTATTGATTTTATATGCACCGATGTAAAGCACTTTGAGCATTTTATGTAATGAAGATGCTACAATATAATATTTTACCAAATTATTATATCTGGCCGACCTAATGTGAAGGCTGGAACTGCTTCTCTTTGGCAAAGCATCTGATGTCAGATGGTACAGATGACGATGCTACTCGCAGCTGGTTTTCCAGGTTTGGGTCAGTAAGTCTTGAGCAGAACCGATTCTTTGCAAGGGTCAGTTCTGAGAAGAACTGCTCACAGCAGTAGGTTGTCCCAAACAGTGATGCAAACTTCAGTGCATGACTCCTCAGAGTGGGAAAATCCTCAGGACACACATACAGTTTGTAGAACTCAAGCAGAGGAAGGTTGTTGTACCTAGCTTTGAGCTCACTGTTGCTTTGCAGCTCAAACAAATCCTCACATTTGGTAGTGCCATGCATGGCTTGCAAAGACAGCATTTCCTCCCGCGTATCAAACTCAGCTGTAATCCCACGCACAAAAATGGAGAGTTGGGCGGTATTTGTGACGTCTGTTGTCTCGTCACAGGCTAATGAGAAAAACTGAAAATCCCTCGCGGTATCCTTCAGTGTTTTCTCAATGTCTTGTGCCATGTCAGTAATCCGATCAGAGACGGTTCATCGAGACAAACTGACACTTTGGAAAAGTTTCACTTTGTCAGGTGTGAGCAGTTCCGGGGCACTCCTTCACAAACTCCCCTTCTGAATGTGGTTTCAGTTTCTTGGTGATTAGCTCACTGACCACAAAACTAGCCTGTGTAACGTTTTCTTGCTTACCTTGAGGTCTTGTGAATGTTGCTTGTTGGGCACCCAAACTCCGCCAAAGAGCATTAATTTTATCCACACGCACTTGTCCTTTCAGCTCGTCCAGCTTGGCGTGTTTGGTGCTGTAATAGGCTCATCTGGAGCGTCTTTTCATCACTGCAAAGGCGCACTCACAAACTAAACAAACTGGCTTATCTTTTAATCCAGTATCTCACTGGGTTACAACAGCGTGCGACAAATTGTGAACGTCATTTGCGAGAGTTTCAAAAGTGTCTTGAAACATTCACGGGGCTTCTCAATTTCCTCGCAAAGTGTCACTCCTTCGTCGCTGAAATTTTGAACATGTTCAAAAAATTTGTGCGACAAAATTTCTCTCAAAATAGCCGCAGATGCGACGCTGGTGTCGCAAAGCCATCACTAACCCTTCTCAAGTCAGTTTCCGTGAAACAGGAAGTGGGAATTCAGCCAGTATCTCACTGGGCTGCGACAGTCTGCGACTAGTTGGAGACACAACAATTGCGGTAAAATATGTGAATATCAATTCAGTGTGATTCCAAGTGAAAATTGTCGCTAATTCACATATTTTATAGCAATTGTTGGGTATCCAACTAGTCGCTGCCCAGTGACATATGGGCTTAACTTCTACGAAAAAAATAATTGTTTGTCCATTTTTCCTGAAAAGTGCGACATTCCGCATCTACCTTTCTCTTCTTCATACTCGCCCTGGTGCGTTTTGGTGAAATCGTTAAACAGTCTGTCCGCTAAATGACGTGACGAGACCGCGCATTATCACGATCTGCTCGTGTGGGGTTCAGGACCCTGACCCGGAAATACAACCACTCGCCTATTTGATGAACTGTGGTCTCATTTTTTTTCTGATTTTTTTTTTGTGAGTAATTATGAATCATCTTGTGGGCCGGATCAAACGGATATACAGGACTTTCCCCACCCCTGGTATAAGAGAAAGACTGAAATAATATCCGGAAAAATTATTATAGCAGTAAAAGAGCCGTTCAAAAAAAATAAAAATACCAGAGACTGAACTGGAAAAGGAAAAAACAATAAGAATTAAGGGAGGAGCTATCAAAGATATGTAAGGAATGTGGGTAAAGGTGAGAAAATAAGAGGTAATGAAAGGGAAAAAGTCAGGAGATACTTTTCTTGGGGCAAGTTTGATCGGATACGAAAAAAGTTTACACAAACCACGGCGGGTGTGGCAAAATGGCCGCCTCACTCCTCTCTACAGCGACGGTTTCACATAAAGCATACACACAGGGCGGGTGTGGTAAAACGGCCACCTCACGAGCTCTCCGGCCATTTCACACAGAGAGCGGTGGGTTCAAATCGCAGGGTTTTACCCGCATACACAAAGTAGTTTCCTGTCGCTAAAGTGCAAACTAACCAAAAAACGTTCTACAGCTGAATCTCCCCGAACTCTGAGTGTTTAATAGATGAGAAACTGAAGAGAGAAACTCGAATATAGAACACACAGCCGATAAACAGCAGCTTTACAGGGAAGATGATTTCAGTTCCGCAGTTTTACTGCTGTTTTTACACGAGCTCAGTCAAATACAACCACATTTCTCTCCAACACAGCACTCACTTTTACTCAGCACTCCATGCTGGGCTTCATTAATCTCACCGGTTCCGCCTGGAGTTGGAGTTTTTATTATTATTTTCTCCCAACAGCAACATAACGGCGTCTCAGCTGAAAGAGAAACACTTTCGTTTCCAGAGGACTGATTCACTCCGAGTGATGTGTCATTCAGGGAATGAATCGACTCTTTGATTTGGCTCTTTTAGATGACTTAGTGATGGTCAGATGAATCTTCAAATCACGTGTCGAGTCCTGGAGCGCGCGCCAAATGAATCCCCGCATCGAGGCATCAAGTTGCATAAAACCACGTGACCACTAACAAACGACGCCTCGCGGAACAAGAGTGACGCCATTGGTTCGTCTCGGTTTATTTTTTTTAATCTTTATTGAAAATAACAGCAACAAAACACAAATACAGTCATTAATACACACAAAAACAACAAACCAAGAGTCAGGGGGAGTTTTCAAATAAAGACATTAAATAATGAGCACAAATGAAAAGGTTTAGCAGCTTTCTTGTTTCTTGCTCTTTTAGACGGATTTTAAACTGAAGAAAGCAAACAGTGAAAGTGAAATGTTTACTTGTTTAGGGACCCGCTTGACGTTTTATTGTTCTGAAGTTACACTGCAAGTCCAGTCCACTTTAATTACCAAGAAATAGAATAAAAGTGCTGTCAATAATAATAATAATAATAATAATAATAATAATAATAATAATCTCACATAAAAGCTGTTTGTGAAAAAGACAAAAGAAGGCAGCTGAGAAAGGTTTCACATTTTATCCTGATTATCACATTATTATTTTTTTTTTTTTTGCACAGCTACAAATGACCTCCCTGTATATAACAGGTGTATCTGATACAGAGTGGAGTATGGGGGGGGCGACCCTGTAGAAGGATAAAGCGGCTAGAGATAATGAAATGAGATAAAAAAAATTCTACAGTATTTAGACACCTGACGATGACACACACATGAAAGCAGGAAAAGCAAAAGCATTCGAGCTCTTTGAAATAAATACATGTTATTTACCAGCTGGGAGGTCTGTATCGTGAAATACCGTGACCGAGGTCTTGAAAGTACTGAGCGAGGCCCTCTGGGCCAAGGTCGGTATTCAAGGCCGAGGTCACGGTATTTCACCAAACGGACTGACCTTAAGCTGGTAAATAATATATTTATTTTTTTCTTTACCAAATTCTAACAGAAAACGAGAGCGCCCGAAAGGGGAAACTGAGCCAAGCCGTCATTTTGAATCCTCATTCACGGCTGTAATGCAGATTGCTTCCTCCTCAGTATACAAGTGCACTTCCATGGCAGGAAAAAAAACTACATTTTGCCGCCTATGTAGTTCCCCATTTATACAAATAGGAGTCATTCAGGATTCAGCCATGTTTTTGCTCGACCAAAGTTATACAGTATTATGACCTTTATATTACATAAATAAAGCCATTTGGTGAAACTTTGAAGAAGAGATTGTACTGGTTTAAAGTTTTTACCTAATGTAATATTATGTATTAGGATAATATGGTCCAAAATGGGCCTCATTAACTAATTAGATCAAACTGTTAGCAAGTTAGAGGGTTTTAGCTTTCTCCCGAAATGTTTTCTTTTATTTCTTCTTCCTCAGGGCAGTAAAACTCGATTTCGTTGTGAACACTGTCGTTATCGCTATCCGTGCTGTAAAATTAATGCCATTTTGAATCCTCATTCACGGCTGTAATGCAATTTTTTTTTTTTTTTTATTTAACCCTTGTTTAACCAGGAAAGGTCCCATTGAGCCACAATGGCTCTTCTGCCAGGGAGACCTGGCCAAGAATAGCAGGCAGATATTAATACAAAGACAAGGACAAAAACAAGACACTAAATAAAACTAAAAAAAACAGAAATTAAAATAATAATAATAATAATGATAATAATAAAAAAACATGGGACGTACACCAAATACACAACTGACAATGCAGCCAGGAATAATTAAAAACAAAAGACAAGAGAAAACAAGACGCACATAGAAGGTAAAACAAAAACTGAACAGCAATAAAATGATAAGAAGTGAAAACATGGGCACCCTATTTAAAAGCAATGGCAGTGCTCTATAAAAGTTGATTGTAAAAGATTTTTAAAAACACTGACAGAGGGAAGTGTCTCTAGGTGAAGTGTACTCTGTAGTTCATTCCACATATATGGTGCATAGTATGAAAATGATGTCTTGCCAAGTTCAGTTCTTATTGAGGGTACAGTCAATTGTAACTTATTTGTTGACCTTGTACTGTATACACTTGTGTGAAAAGAAAGCAGAGTCGAAATGTATTGAGGTAAGTTACCCAGTAGCGCTTTTAAAATAAAAATAAGAAAGTGAAATTTCCTTCTAAGAGAAAGAGAAGACCATTGTACCATTTCATGCAACAAGCAATGATGAACTCTATTTCCAGTCCCTGTGATAAAACGCAAGGCAGAATTATATACAACATCCAGTTTTTTTAGCAGTACTAGTGAGGAATGCATATAAATGATATCACCATAAATCTAACACGGATAAGAAAGTACTCTCTACCAACCTTTTTCTTGCTTTGTAAGGAAAACACTTTCTTTGTCTAAAATAAAATCCTAATTTAGGCCTGAGTTTCTTTAAGAGGTTTTCAATATGTGTACTAAAAGACAATTTATCATCTAGCCATATTCCTAAGTATTTATAGGAAGAGACTTTTTCTAACTGCGTTCCATTTGTGGTAATAATAGAGCTATTACAGGGTGTGTGAGCGCGTGTGAAAACCATGAATTTAGTTTTTTTAGCATTTAGAACCAACCTAAGTCCCACAAGAGAATTTTGTATCTGGTTAAAAGCAGACTGTAAGTAGTTCACAGCTTCCTGTACTGATGATGCGGAAGTGTACACTACTGTGTCATCTGCATAGAGATGTACCTTTGTGGGACTTAGACCCCTACCCAGGTTATTTATATATATATATATAAAACAAAATGGGCCCCAGAATTGATCCTTGAGGCACACCCATTTTTAGCTCTAGAGAGGATGAGGTGCAGTTATCAATGATCACACGCTGCATTCTACCACTCAGATAGTTAGAGAACCAGTTAATAACAGAGGGGCTGAAACCTATATCTTTTAATCTTTGTAAAAGAAGGTCATGACAAACAGAATACAAAAATGGCTTCCTCCTCAGTATACAAGTGCACTTCCATGGCAGGAAAAAAAAAAAAAAACTACATTTTGCCACCTATGTAGTCCCCTATTTATACAAAGAGGAGTCATTCAGGATTCAGCCATGTTTTTGCTCGGTGTTAGTAAATTACAGGTTTTAGCTTTCTCCCGAAATGTTTTCTTTTATTTCTTCTTCCTCAGGGTAGTAAAACTCGCTGTGAACACTGTCATTATCGCCATCCATGATGTAAAATTAATGCTATTCTCCTGAGAAATGCTGGCAAAAATTTATAAGATTTTTGATAATCTTATAAATAAATCTTATAAAAAAGATAAATGTTGACAAAAAAAAATCTACTACGTTTGTTGTTGTGAACGAGCGAGTCGCCAGAGGTCCATAACCGGGATCCGTACCATAGGATACGGACCCGCTCGCCAGCCAATCAGAGCACAGGATTTGGACCGCGAAAGAAACAAAGGCCATTTATTTCAGTAAATGCTGCACACAGTTTGATGGTAGTGATGGTCAGATGAATCAGAGTCTTCGAATCATGTGTCGAGTCTTAGAGCGCGTGACAAATGAATCCCTGCTTTGAGGCGAGTATCAAGTTACATAAGATCACGCGGTCGATGACAAATGAGGCCTCGCCACTATTCTGTCCCTGTGTCTGAAATCACACCCTATTCACTATACAGGGCACTACATAGTGAGGATGCCATTTTGTAATGCTGTCTAAAACCTTAGTGAGGATTATTTACACCCTATATAATGCACTCAAAGTATCCCACAATGCATCATGAAAAGGAGTGTACAACGATTGTAACTAACCAAAGCAATATATCCCATCATGCATTGCAGTCACGCTGAAAAAAAAAATCAAAGTTTCAAACTTGATTGAATAAAAGGCAGCGGCAAAGAAGAAATTATTCAGCCTTGATTTAAAGAACTGAAAGCTGTAGGTACTTTGTGTTGATTAATGTGAGAAATACGCTCAGTATAATATCACAAAAACACACGCATGTATTTATTTTGAAAACTCACCAGCCAAATGATCTGGCACATTTTAATTGTGCAACAATAATGATGTGAATACCAGCATGACGGTCTAGTGTCCGAAAGAGTTTTTTCATTTTACCAGTGAGCTCATTATATAGTCCTCTATACAGTAATTCCCTATATAGGGAGTAGTGAACGATTTCAGACAGAGGGTGTGTAAAATATCTGGAGAAGTCATAGCCCAATTGCTGGGTTTCACGGGATGTCACATTCGCCTCATTAGTTGTTCAAAACTTTAGCTGGTGGTCGACCAAACTGTACAGAGAAGGTGCATTGCTCCAGGAAAAATGCCTTACGCTTGCGTTGTTGTAGGTTGTTCGAATAGGTCAAACCATGAAACTGATAAAAGTTTCTTCAGGGTTCCCCATGAGCTAATAAAAAAAAATTTTAAAAAGGTGAACAAACACAGGATTTCACAAAAAGATGTTGAGAAAGGTGGCTTTTGAACCTCTCAGTGAAATTGAAGGGAGCCCAGTCGAAGCATGCTCGCGTTTACAGTGATCACTTGGTGAAAGGTTTGTATTTCCCTCTCAGCTATGGCCTTAGTGTTTTCCAAGTACTTTTCTTGCTGTGTCATTATTTTGCGGTACTTTTTTTAGTCACAAAGCACTAAAGTCCCCAGCTGTTTCTTTATTTCCTCCTCACAAATTCCATATGCATGAAGGTCGTGACAAAGTTCTTCCCCAGCCGTACAGTTACAATGCGCCGTGATCACTTCTCTGACTTGTTTAACTAAGATCCAGGTCTTTAAAGGGGTTTCTGATGATCTTTGTGAATGATGTATCTGAGAGATAAGAGCCAACACAAATGAGAATCAAGTGAACTGCTGCTTGTTTGCACTTCAACTTGCAGCGCTTTGTTGTAAAGACGTGAACGAAAAGCTTAAAAAAATATTTACTCGGGCAAAAACAATACAGGATTCATTGGGCAGTGACTTGATCCCAAGGTCCTTTACCCAGCAATATACAAAAAAGTCAGAAGCCTCCATACTCTTCCACGCTTTCATGTGTTTTGCGGTGTAGAAGGACGTCTGCAACACTAGATAGTTCGAGATGTCGGGGAACTCGACTGAAGGGTAGTTTTTGAGATCGTATGACAAATCCTTCTTTCCCAGACTGTCGGGGTCGATTCCATTGCACATAGCAATCTTCTGAATAGATCTAAAGCCAGCAGTGGCTTCTAGATTATGAGCAGACTGATAAGTTATCACTAGCTGTTTGCACTACAGCAGCCATTTAAACCACCAACAATTTCACTTCTGGTAAAACCGCTAAGAAAAGTCACGTGACTGAAACCCAGCAATACGACTGGCAAATGAGCTCTTCAGATATTTCACACGAGATCAGTGATTTCCTAAACCGCTAACACGCATGCGTGAACTTGAGAAGTAGTTTCCTGTTTGCTGTAAGTAACGCGAAAACTACCCCAAAAATCTTTCACAGCTGAATCTCCCCGAACTCTGAGTGTTTAATAGATAAGAAACTGAAGAGAGAAACTCGAATATAGAACACACAGCCGATAAACAGCAGCTTTACGGGGAAGATGATTTCAGTTCCGCAGTTTTACTGCTGTTTTTACACGAGCTCAGTCAAATACAACCACATTTCTCTCCAACACATCACTCACTTTTACTCAGCACTCCATGCTGGGCTTCATTAATCTCACCGGTTCCGCCTGGAGTTGGAGTTTTTATTATTTTTCCAACACCAACAAAACGTCGTCTCAGCTGAAAGAGAAACTTTCACTTCAGAACTGATTCACTCCGAGTGATGTGTCGTTCAGGGAATGAATCGACTCTTTGATTCGGCTCTTTGAGATGAATTTTAAATTGAAAAAGTAAACAGTGAAATTGAAATGTTTACTCGTTCAGGGAGACTCTTGGCGTTTTATTGTTCTGAAGTTACACTGCAAGTCCAGTCCACTTTTAATCACCAAGAAATAGAATAAAAAGTGACAGCACAGTGGTGTAGTGGTGAGTACTGTCAACTCACAATAAGAAGGTTCTGGGTTCGAGCCCAGTGGCTCTTTTAGATAAATTTTCAATTTACTGTCATTAATAATAAATAAATAATAATAATTTCACATAAAAGCTGTTTGTGAAAAATAAAAAAAAAAGAAGGCAGTTGAGCGGCGGCACGGTGGTGTAGTGGTTAGCGCTGTCGCCTCACAGCAAGAAGGTCCTGGGTTCGAGCCCCGGGGCCGGCGAGGGCCTTTCTGTGCGGAGTTTGCATGTTCTCCCCGTGTCCGCGTGGGTTTCCTCCGGGTGCTCCGGTTTCCCCCACAGTCCAAAGACATGCAGGTTAGGTTAACTGGTGACTCTAAATTGACCGTAGGTGTGAATGTGAGTGTGAATGGTTGTCTGTGTCTATGTGTCAGCCCTGTGATGACCTGGCGACTTGTCCAGGGTGTACCCCGCCTTTCGCCCGTAGTCAGCTGGGATAGGCTCCAGCTTGCCTGCGACCCTGTAGAAGGATAAAGCGGCTAGAGATAATGTGATGTGTGTGATGTGAAGAAGGCAGTTGAGACAGATTTCACATTTTATCATCACATTTTTTTGCACAGCTGCAATATGGCCTACCTGGTTATGGACAGGTGTATCTGATATAATGACTAAATAGTGTAGTATGTTTTTTCCCCCCTTCAAGCATAAAAATTCTAGAGAATTTAGACAAATCAACATTATCTACAATCTGCGTTATTGTAAAGATGTTTTGTGACAATGTGATACTGTTAGAAGCTACAAATAAAATACGAATTAAAGATAGCAAAGAAAATACAGAAAACACACCACTCATCCTTTCCAAACAGTAACAGCAACCTGTTAAGTGTTTTAAATACAGATAGAAATTGAAATGTAATTGGAAGTCATATATCGAACCGTACAGTCTCAGAAATCCTCTATCCCAGCAATTAGTGACAGGAAGTAACCGATTACCCATAATCCTCAAACGCTCAGTGTGACGTATCTCAGGTGTACCTCACGTCCAGACACTGGATTCTCCTGTCTTTCTCTGAGAGCTGGTTCTTCAGAGCCTGAACCTCAGGAGCGACAAAGTTGGGCTTCTGCTGAGGGTCCAGAGTCTTTATCACCTGTCCATCCACCCACCCTTATTTTACCAAAGCCGTTTCTATAGTAACGATAGTGTGTTAGAACAAGCACTGTGATTTGCAGCTGCATCACTGTCAGAGCTGCTGTTATATAACCTTCAACTCATCAGAGAAAATACATTTCTGTGAACGTTTGCTCCTCGTGATTGCTTTGGACTGCAAGGTGGACAGCTGTCTGGTCTCCCAGGGTACTTTGCTTCTTCTCGCAGCTGACTGTGCAGCCCAGCACCAACTGCACCAGCCGACCCAGTTCTGTCGCATCCCCCATCTCCCCAATGAGAGAAACATCTGGAACATGTTCATCCACTACCTGCTGTCCCAGCACCTGGGGAGGGAATAAACACGTTTTAGAGAAGCATTTCTCTCATCTCTGTTGGATTTGTGTGTTGTGTCCAGGACGAGTCGCCTGTTATATTGATGAGGCTTGACAACAGACTTCATTTATAAACGCAACTTTACTGTTTGTCTACTCAACTCACAGCCATAACACAGAGTAGCATCCAAAACCCGCTTCTTGTTTTTCCGTAACACGTCACACACCTACGGGTACCTTTAAGGCTCACAAGCCTATTACATTACATCCCCTTTTTTATGCATTTTTAAGTTAACATGCATGAGAGTCTGTTCACTTTGTTGACTTAACCTGTGAAAATATATGTCTTAAACACTTTACCAACATTAAATGTACCCAAAAATTTTACACACTGAAAATGTTGCAAACTACTGTGAAAATAGCTTTCATATAGACAACCATGTACTTCAACATCTCTGAAACCATAACAAGTATAACAATACACATTCATTAACTTGTGCCTTTACTTAATCTACTCTCTGTATCTAACAGGTAGTCTCACTTGTCTACTGGATCTGGTTCGACAGGAGTGTTTCAGATTGTTCATTCAGTGTCTCTTTTTTGTTTGCAACGACAGTGTGCTCAGCTGAACCTGTGTGTTTTGCATGTCCATCATTTGTGTCACAGGGTTTCATCCCTGAGTCTGTGTTCAGGTTGAGGTCCTGTGCATCTGTGACATGAAAGGTTTACATCAGTTTTTCACAGATACTTTGTTTCTTCTGTACAGTCTCCCATCAGGTGTACAAACCACAAAAGATTGTGGTTGGTCATGTTTGTGCAAGACTACTGCTGGCTGCCAGGTCCCTCCTTTTTGCACCCTGACATTTTCTCCAGCCTGCAGGTCAGACAGTGTCTTGGTTTGTCTGTCAAAATATAGTTTTTGTTTCTCCTGCTTCTCTTACAGCTGGCTGTGTACTCGGACAGCACCCTCTGGAATAAGGAGTGAGGCTGAAGTTGGCAGTTTCCCTTTTAGCCGCCGTCCCATTAGTAGCGGGCTGGTGATAATCCTACTCCTTCCAGCGGTGTGTTGCGATACTCCAGTAGTGAAATGTAGGGGTCACCATTAACTTCTGATTTCTTTCAGCAGATTTTTAATCGACTGTCCTTTCTGCTTGACCGTTTGACTGAGCATGACCAGGACTGGATGTGTTGTGCTTGAATTCCCAATTTTCTGCAAAGTCTTTGAACTCAGCACTGGCATACTGAGGACCATTATCAGAGATGACATCATCAGGAATGCCATGCCTTGCAAACATTGATTTTAGTGGGACTATGACACTACTACTGGTGCTGTCTCAACTTTACTATTTCAGGGAACTTGGAGAAATAATCAACACAAAGCAGAAACTCAGATCCTTTGAAGTGAAAGAGATCAGTCCCTACTTTCTTCCACGGTCTGTTTGGTACAGGGTGTGAGAGTAGCGGCTCTCTTGGGTTGCTGTTACAGTTCTCATTACAAGTGGGACACTGTGACACCATCTCTTCAATGTGTGTAAACGTGTGGCCAATACAAAACACCTCTGGCTCTTTCTTTGCACTTCACAATTCCTAAGTGTGAGTCATGGATTTTGTTAAGCATATCTTGTCTCAGCTGATGTGGAACAATGAGCTTTGCTGCTTTGAACATCAGCCCAGATGTGTGTGTGATTTCATCTCTAAATGTCCAGTAGGGCTGAATTTCTTTTGGTACTGCACTTTTTTCATTCGGCCAACCTCTTAATGTAATGTCTTTCAGTAACTGCATTTCGGGGTCATCCGCTGTTGCTGCACTGAACTTGTACAGTTTTTCCTCCGACACGGGTAGATGATGTGTGGTCATGTTCACCTCTAATTCTTTCTCCAGCAGCTATTCATTCTTCTCATTGAGGAATGCTCGACTCAATGCATCTGCAATGTGCAGTTCCTTGCCTGGTCGATACGATAGGTGACTTTAAGGCTGTATCTTTGCAGCCTAAGCAGCATTCTCTGAAGTCTCATGGGAGCTTGGTGCAAGGGTTTTTTGAAAATACTCTCCAGCGGCTTGTGGTCATTCTCAACCGGAATGTTTTTTCCATACACATACTGATGGAATTTCTCACATCCATAGACAATGGCGAGTAGTTCTTTTTCAATTTGCGCATACCTGCGCTGACAATCAGTGAGAGCCCTCGACCCATAAACTACCGGTTGTCCATCCTGCAATATGACTGCACCGATGCCTTCTGAGCTGGCATCTACTGACAGTGTCGGTGGTTTGTTAACATCATAAAACTTCAGGGTTGGAGCGTTGGTGACCAGCTGTTTAAGATGCTCAAAACTCCTCTTTTGTGTTTCTTCCTAGTGCCACTCCGGGTCACCTTCAAGCAGCTTTCTTAAAAGGTGCACTGATGTCTGACAGGTTTGGAATGAACTTTGCGAGGTATTGAATCATCCCCATGAACCTCAGCAGTTCCTGCTTATTCTGTGGGTCTGGGAGCTGTGTCACTGCTCTCACTTTTTCCTCATCTGGTCTCAGTCCACTGGCGCTGAGTGTGTGTCCGATGCATTTAATTTCTTTTGTCCTGATAAAGCACTTGTTTTTGTTCAGTTTCAGGTTATTCTCTTTTGCTCTCTCCAGCAACAACTTCAATCTGTGGTCGTGCAATGCCACAGAGTCTCCCCAGACAAGTAAGTCATCAATGATGTTCACAACTCCATCTAGCCCTTCAATCATCTGCGCACTAGCCCTCTGAAACACCTCTGGCACCGATGAGATCCCAAACGGTAAACGTAGGAATCTGTATCTTCCAATGGGGGTATTAAATGTGCAGAGCTTTGAGCTTTCATCATCAAGTTTTATCTGCCAAAAGCCCTGATTGGCGTCTAGTACTGAGAAGTACTTAGCGTTTGGCATATGGGTAACAACCTCCTCTACTGTGAGTAATGGGTAATGCTCCCGTTTAATTGCTTGGTTTAAGTCTTTTGGGTCCATACAGATACAAATTTTCTTGGGTGTGACCACTGTTACCATACTGTTAATCCACTCTGTTGGCTCCATCTGCCTGGTTATTACTACCAATTTCTCCATGTGCTGTAGTTCCTCAATTACTCTGTGTCTGAGTGCTACAGGAATCCTTCTGGGAGCGTGCATGACAGGTGTAACAGTGTGGTCAATCTGTATATGATGCTGACCAGGTAAGCAATCTAGTCCGGTGAAAAGATCCTCATAGTCTTTAAGGAGGTCATTTTCCTTTCCAACATCATGCATCCTCTTCACTAAGCCTAGTTTCACACATGTGGCTCCTCCCAGTATAGCCGGAACATCATCTTGTGTGATTTCAAACTCAATGGCCGAATCCCATTTCACCCCTTGGACGTACCCCTTGGCCCTTCCCCTCCATTTTGCGCGTTCACGTGAAGGGGTAGGGGAATCCCAATCCCAGTTAACGCGGAGGGGTAGGGGAAGGGGTAGGGCTTCTGTACCCCTCCAAACGGAGATTTTCCTGGAGCTGACTCCGAACGAAGGGGTTTGAGTGATTTCCCACAATGCCATGCGGATTTCAGCGAGATTTCATGCGGATTTCAGAAAGATGGCGGTTCCCACGGCGAAAGATTGTCATAAATGTATTTTCTCCATTATTTACGTGTTTTAAGTTGTTATCCAGAGGAAACACGCCGCTTGATTCGCTTTCGAGCTGAGAATGAGCAGCGATTTCTGAAATCCAAGCTGCTGCTAAAAAGCTTTGGGAGTGAGTATTGTTTTCGGTTGCTTGACTGTGTACGTTTTGTTCTGTTATTCTTGCTTTTATTGTTTACATGAGTGTTCTGACACCTCATTCGGTCGGATGTGGTGCACGAAGCGCCAAAGATATCCCATTCAGTGGTGTTAGTTATCACACCCTGCCAGCAGAGATTTCTGGTTCTGCGTCTCGCTCTGACTGTAGCGGCTGGTCGCAGCCAATGACGCATTTGGTCGCGTTTTGCTAACGTAAACGCTGACGGAGGTACGCGATGACGTATGCGATCGTTGAAGGGCTATCCCAATACGTAGGGGTTGAATTTCAAGCCCTATCCCTTGTAGCTCAGTTTCAAGGGGAAGGGCCAAGGGGAAGGCGGAGGGGAAGGGGGAGGGGGAGGGGTAGAAATTAGAATTGGGATTGGGCCAATATTGTGCTTTTGGCCTTTGTATTGACATGTTAATGCTCTTTTGTCCAGTGGTGCTATCTTCTGGCCAAAGAAGGCAACAAGCTTACTATTACTAACACTGAGTTTTCCTCTGACATCCAGCGCATTTAAGGTTTTAACTGACATTGCATTGCAGTCTGCACCTGTGTCCAGTTTAAAAGTCACAACTTTGTTTATTTTCAGTCTTTCAGTCCATTTTTCTTCCTCGGTTTCTGTTTGTGCCGACTCCATCACTCTTTTGTGTTTCTCATGCTCCTTTCTGACTGTGCCAATAAATGTCATTTTCTTCCTCACTTTGCTCTGTTGCATGCACATTCTTTCTCTGTTGGTGCTGCCGACTCTGTGATCTGCACATCTTAGCGAAGTGATTTTTCTTGTTGCATGTTTTACATGTTTGGCCAATAGCCAGACATTTTTTAGTTCCATGCTTGAAACCACATCTGCTGCAACTTGACTCATTTTGTTCTGTGTTAGCTTTCACTTTATCTTTTTGTCTGACAGTCCATACTCTTAATTTCTACTTCTTCTGTCAGTGCCTTGACTTGGCTGGTTGTTATTTCACTTGCACGACATATCAATGGCTTTTTCTAGGGTCAGATCTGCTTCCCTTAACAGTCTCCCTCTCACTTGGTCGTCAATAATACCACAAACAATTCTGTCACATACCAGGGAGTCGTGCAACAGTCCAAATTCACAGTCCTTGGCCTTATTTTTTTAAATCCGTTACATACAAATCAATGGACTGACTGCTTCTGGGCTCATGTGAAGAACATGTGCCGTATGTAAGGTAAGTTTTTTCCTTGGCTCACAATAGTCCTGAAACAACTTCAGCATGTCTATTTTGTCTGTCTTTCTCGCTGTCCGCGAAGACAAACGTATTACATACTTTAAATCGCCTCCTCTCCCGCGACGTGAAGAAACGTTGCACACTGCACCTTCTCGGATTTCTCCGCGATGCCACTGGCAGTACAGAAGAGCTCAAAACGCTGACTCCAGTTCCCCCAATTTTCGGCAAGATTGCCTTAAACACAAACTCGTTGGTGGTTGAAACTGCGCCATACCGTCACTCTTCTTCCGCCTTTACTTCTGACACCACGTTATATTGATGAGGCTTGACAACTGACTTCATTTATAAACGTAACTTTACTGTTCGTCTACTCAACTCTCAGCCATAAACAGAGTAGCATTCAGAACCCGCTTCTTGTTTTCCCGTAACACACCTACGGGAACTTCTAAGGCTCACAAGCCTATTACATTACATCGCCATATTTACTTTTTGATGATTTTGACTGGTCTAACAAAGGTGTTTTTATGGGGATTATAAAACAGCAATAAAAGTCAGATATATTAAAAGGTGCAGTAGGAGATTTTGGAATAACGGTTCCACAAGCCATAGTTTGAAAAGAAACACTCCCGCCCTCGCCATGCTCCGCCCCCCCGCGTCTCCACCCCTCCTCCCCCTTATAAAGCCTGAGAAAACGAGCCTTTATAACGGGTGTCTATTGCGTTACACACCAGTGGAGCTCGTTAAGTTAGAGTGTAGAGAGCTTGGAAAAATAGCTCAAACTTTCTCATTTAAACTATGTTTTCAGCCCCAATTTTCACTCCACACACACAATTTTCTCAAAAGTAGTAGCCACACTTGTCCTGATTCACACAATGTGCCTACCTACACGATAGGACTTGCAGTTTTTGAATGAGAAGCCTGAAAGTGAGGAGAGGACAGCCGCGCAGCCACATAGACTGCCATTATAAACTTGGCAGAAAAGTCACTCGTTTTTAACTCGCTCTAGTGACCTCATTTTTTAGACTACAGACAAAAAAATTACATCAGTGTGTTCAGGAGAGCCTTGTGGCACTCACTGTGAAATAATTTTGTGAATATCTCCTTCCGTTTTCGTGTAAATCCCCGTTGTTTGGAGGGAGCGCTCTGAGGGAAAACTGCCCTTTTTCTGTGCATTTCTGTCTCTCGCTGCTCAGCGCGCGGGTGGGGGAGGGGCTGCTCGCGCTCTCACACAGGGCGGCCATCTTACCACAGACAAGGGGTCTGAAGACTTATGCAAGCACAGCACAGCCCAGCACTCACATTATGATTTATAGGAAATCAAAATACTGACTAATTGACTTTAATTGTAGATGTTTATATCAGTATGTTTAGTTTTATTTTAACTGCACATTGGAGCCTAGTCAAATGAAATTTCAATCTTCTGTGCTAACATATATTGACTTTGACTGGATAATCAGCTTTGAATGTTCTTTTTGTAAATGTAAAGATATCTTTTTATCCTTGGAAGTATAACCACATGTGATTAACTAAATGCTTTTTTTGTCACAAACTACCGTGAGTCGCTGTCACTGTTTTATACTATTACTTACTCGGGCAGTGCATTTGTTATTATGCTATGATGTGAGTGCATTAGGTTTTTGAGGTGGATGAAGTATTTCTGAAGTTTCAGAAGTGAGTAAGCTGTTTATTTAGCTTCCCCCTACGGCCCTATCACATGTAAAAATATTTTCACTAAAAATTGGAAATAAATTGTATGGTTATTTGTCCTAAGGCCGCAGTTATCCATAAGCTGGGTGCGATTTGCTGGGGGGGGGGGATCATCCCCCCCTCTGGTTTTTATCTCTGCTGAAAAAAAATCCTCGGGGACAACCCCGTCAATAAAACAAACAAACCAAAAAAAAAAGTTGACATGACAGGCATGTTGTGACAGTTTTCTATGGTCTACATTGCACTCACTTTCAAAATGACCCGAAGTGGCAGCTTTGATGTTCACGAACGTCCCCAGCAAATAGATACATTGTAGATAATAACAATATCCAGAGTGTGAACATGGATTTAGCGCCATGAATCACATCCTTATTGATGAGCGCAACAGAATGAATGTATCCACACTGACAGCCTTCTTTTCCTCGCTGTCAATGGGCCAGACGTGCGTTCCTTCCCTGCTGAGAAATTCGCAGAAATGTGGATTAAAGAAAGGCGAAACGCGGCAGATAGTGCACCGACGGGAAAGCAGAAAAGGCCACATGAACTGCGCCATCAGAGCAAACTGTTCATTTAGTATTCATGCATTTTAGTGATTTTCAAGTCACTGTCCATTTAATCCGGAGGGAGAGAAACATCACAGCAACGCGACAAGCAATGCGAACTTTGTTGTGTGTTAGTGTTCGTGTATTTAGTCAGAGAGATAGGAAGATGTGTTCGTTTTCATTTAGTGTTATTCATTTGATATCATCGGATGTTATTGAGCTGTTAGCCTATTGTTACCTTAATTTTGTGACGTTTCATGATTTAAAAAAAAAAAAATCCCCCCTTCTGGTTTTTTGACAAATCGCACCCTGTCCATAAGTATGCAGTGTTAGGCTTCTCACAGCATAGGAATTTCAGCATGCATCCTGTCTTACAGTCTGTAGTATACTGAAATATTTTTGCCAAGCTATGCGTATTTTTTGAAAACATAAAATGATTATTCATCATTAATATCATAAATACATACTTCCGTTTGTTTTTTTTAATATAACAAACCTTTTGAATATTTGAATATTTTATATAACAAACGTTTGAATATCGATTGAAATTTGAGGAAGTTACGGTCATCTGAAAAGTACATATTGCTACCAACACAATGTAATGGGTAAGCCAGCTGTCGGAGGTAAGATGGCCGCCATGTGCGGACGTTCGACTTCGTTGACGGGCAACGGGGACGAGGCATCTAGTCTTCTATGTAAATCTATGCACACACACACAGAAGGGATGGGCTGCTCGCGGGCTTCAGTCTGATTGACGTGTCAGTATCTAATCATTTTGAGGTGGTTACCTCGATAGGATTTGATGGCGTTTTTCCTTTATTTTACACTGTAGACTGGATTAAAATATTTCATTTTTGGGTCAAACCTTCTATTGTACTGCTTGCAACATGGGTGTGAGGAGCTTTTCAAGCAATATGGTAAAAAATACTCCTGAAAAAAATCTTGTACTCCACCTTTAAGGCTCTGTTTTCACACAGCCTTGTGCATGACATGTTTAACTGATGTGTGTGATTGAAGTGATTATCACACATACATGTTGCTCATTTGTTTGGGAATAGTCTGCTTATTTTCAGTAAAGGAATGAGCTGACAGATCCCAGTGATTAAAACCGTAACTGGAAATTAATCTTGTCTTTATGATGCCGCCACTGAGCTGCCAGAATTGATTTGACTTGACACAGAGGCTCCAAACAAGCTCAATGAAAAAGAGGGAGATCTCCCTCCACTCACCCCAGAAAATAGAGAGAATTTTAAGTACTTACCTTCTCTTTCTGTCACATCAGTCCTGTGTAATGGATTTAGAATTCTTACTGACTTCAATATTGGGTTTCCAAAGGGAAACTTATTTAAAAACTTTTCCACAGCAGCAACATATGCAGCTCTTACACTCCTGTAAGAGAAAAAATTTCACCATTTAAGAGAAAAGCACATACTATTATAAGCACAAAAAAGTTCAATATTCCAAGCTAAAACTTACCTATAGAAACAGGTAATAATCGCAGGATCACAGTCCTCACTGATGGATTCCAAGTATCTGGAAGCTTGTATGCCAATGGTGAGATCATCAGATTTCTGCTGTTCTTCACACTTATAATCTACTTTTGATAGGTCATCAATATTCACAGCATCCACTTTCATGAAGTTCAGAACGTAAGCCTTCAAAAGACCCTCTGTTTCCTTCTCTAGCTCAAGTACACGACAGTCATGAGACTAAAAAGAGAGAAATTAATGATACCATTTTTATTCTAAGTTGAAGTGTAAAGAAGTATGGAGGGAATGAAATATGTGATGATAATCTTTTACCCATAAAGGCAAAAATATACTTACCTGAAAGAGAATATTGAACTTATTCAACTTTGTGAGAGCATACTGGAGAAAGTAATACATGAGCTTCATCTCTTCACTTACATAGGCATCAGCACATCGTTTGACATGACCAGGCTTTTCCTTGTCATCACTGCTGTTAAAGTAAGCTTGTAATGCTGGCCACTGGGAGAGGGTTCTAGCAACACATCTTTCCATCGACAGCCATCTTTGACACATGTTTAAGAACCTCCTCCATGTCGACTCCTGTGAATATTTGGAACTCTTTATATTCCTCCCTTCTTCTGGAACTGGAAAAAAGGCAGCCTTTTAAAATAACTGATAATGGAGAGCAAAATTGAAAGACTTAAGCCTCAGTGATATTCTACTTTTTTACAAGAATTTGTATAACTTACCTTCCATGAAAATAATAGTAGGTCTGCAGTTGACTTGCTGAACTTTAGGGCTGCGGTTGTCGTGAACGGTTTTGCGCTCGGGTTTCCGTCGGTTGGGGTTTATAGCATCAACAAAGCTGACTTTATGTTAGGACTGTTAATGTTATAGTCATACTGTCTGTTGTTGCCCAAATGAGGATGGGTTCTCTTTGGAGTCTGGTTCCTCTCAAGGTTTCTTCCTCATGTCGTCTGAGGGAGTTTTTCCTTGCCACCGTCGCCACAGGCGTGCTCATTGGGGATAGATTAGGGGAAAAATTAGCTCATGTTTTAAGTCGTTCAAATTCTATAAAGCTGCTTAGCGACAATGTTTATTGTTAAAAGCGCGATACAAATAAACTTCACTTGACTAGTAGGTATCAATGAGCAGATCTTCTACTGGTAGGTGGAGTGACTTTTTATGAGACTGTTGGCACAGAGGTTTTCAATATGGGAAACACAGCCGAGGTCAGGTACTTGGGAGCCTGTTGCTTGTCTTACATGGGAGAGTACAGAATTGTTCTTGCCCACCATGACACTTGCATTGTCAGATGAAAATCCTTTGACGCTTGACCAGGGTATATTGTGATGTCTGTAAAATATACAGTAAATAATGTCCTTAGCACAGAAAAAAGTAGTAGTAGTGGTAGGTCGGCCTATCATTAGATTGACAGAATTTAAGGACTGGAATAAAAATCTATCCTCTTACCTGTTAATAATTATTATATTATGGGAAAAACATTTACTGTAGTGCGTCTTGTAGAGTTGTGAACAAGTTTGGAGCATGCGGTTTTTTGCACACTGGAATGCCTAGAAATCTGTTTTCAACTCTGAAGGTCCTTGTCAAGCAGTCGGCCCATGATGGCACAAGCTTTGTCATCTGACCTTTTGTTGGACTCCTCCATCATGGTGATCGGGCCCTCTTGAGCAGTTTCCACCATGTTTTCCATATAGTGAGGAGCAGGAGCCTTATTGATTGTAGCTGCGGTTTTCAAGGGTTTTTTGGAGTAAACTCAACTAAGAAATCAAGAAATGTATTTCAGGGTTTTTCCAAGTATGCCCAACAAGACGACAGAACTTGTTCAATCAATTAAATTAAAATATCTTTTTACTTGTTTTTCCAAGTATGCCCAACAAGAGGATAAAACTTGTTTAATCAATTAAATCAAAATATCTTCTTACTTGAAAAATCATTTTTACTAGCTATTTTTGTGACTTAAAAACTAAAGTCATGTTAAATGATTGTCACAACTTAGATTAAAAAGTAGGGGGAAAAAGTCAAATAGACAATTCATGTGCACAACCATTTCCTTTATTTTAAACACATACTAACAGTATGCAAAAAACATGCACTGGGGGTTTCAAACCAGGTAAAGTGGAAAGGCAACTGGGACATTCTTCCAAATGACTTCTTACTAAATTTGATCAAAACAGTTTCAACACATTTCACTGAATACGCTTAAAAAAAATACGCTTAAAAAACACCCACAGAGAGAGAGAGACTTTCTGTAGAACCTCAAAAGTGTATCTGAGGTTTTTGATTTGATCAAAATAGTCTCAAAACACATTTTAGCACATACAGGACTTGTAAACATAAGCAGTTACTGTATACACAGTGGTGTGACCTGTAGTATTTAGTAAATAAACCTTAAGCCCTTAAACAATTAACAAGTAAAAATCCGTGTAAAACAATCAATTAACTATTCAACAAACTTTTCCGCCTCTTGCCCTCACCTGACTTGCAGCTCCGAGAGAGAGAGAAAAATGGACTTGCCACATTAGCGCAGACATTTCTGCATTTTACTTCGGAGTGATTGAGCTCGTGCAGAGCAGCAGTGTGCTCCCATGTCAAGGAAAACTTTCTGTAAAACCTCAAAAGTGTATCTCAGGTTTTTGGGGTATTCCATGTTGATGAAATACAGCAGGCCAAACAAGTATGCGACTGCTGAAGGAAGGTCCTTTATGCCCTGAACGATGACACTCTCTTCCAAAAGCACGCCAATGTTGATGACCGTAGGTAGGGACGTAACAGATGCTACATCATCCTCGAAGACTGTCAGTATGGCAATTTTTACACCTTTGGTGTAATCCTCCTCTTCATCTGTGTCCTGAGTGTGCAAAGACAGAAGACATTACTGAATGTGTGAATGAAATTCACTGCTCCAATAAATAAAGGGAACACCAAAACCATGCAATGCAACTCCAAGTCAATCATACTTCTGTGATACCAGCCAGTCCAGTTAGTAACGAAGCAACGCTCATTATGAATCCATTTTGTGCAAATTTAACAAGCAATGGGTAGAAAGTAGAGGTAATAACCAAAATACACCCCACACAGACCATTTCTCTTTTTTCATCCTTTCTGGCTGATTTTTTTGGCCACATGTGCATTTTGACAGTTTCACACCCTTGTAGGTACCACATGACAATCTCCTTCACCCACTGAATTTACTTAGGTAGTGCTCCTCATCCAAGATGACACATTAATGTGTGCTGTGGCAAGGAGGTTTGCTGTGTCCCCCAGCACAGTGTCCAGAGCGTGGAGATGCCAGGAGACATGCCAGTACACCAGGGGACGTGGAGGAGGCCATAGGACGGTTTACAACCCAGCAGCGGAATTGCTTTCTCCTTCCTTGTACCAGGTGGCATGGAAAGAGCACTGCCAGAGCCCTGCAAAATGAGCTTTGCAGGCCACTAATGTGCATGTTGATGCTCAAACGGTCAGAACCAGACTTCATGAGGAGGGTATGAGGGCCTGGTATCTACACGTGAGGCCTATGCTCACAGAGCGGCACCGTATGGAGCGATTTGCATAAATGAGAGAACATAAAAATCTACATATTCTTGCATTGGCGCCCTGTGCTCTTCACAAATGTTGCAGGCAGCATACCATTCTCCATGGCATCTCCTGACGTTGTCATGTCTGTCACATGTGTTCAGTGTGAACTGCTCTCATCTGTGAAGAGCACAGGGCACCAATGGTGAATGTGCCAATCTTGATGTTCTATGGTATACGCAAATCAATCCCTATGGTGCCACTCTGTAAGCATAGGAACCACGTGTGGACACCAGACCCTCATACCCTCCTCATGAAGTCTGTTTCTGACCATTTGAGCATCAACATGCACATCAGTGGCCTGCAAAGCTCTTTTTGCAGGGCTCTGGCAGTGGTTTTTCTGTACCACCTTGCACAAAGAAGGCGATAGCGATCCTGCTGCTGGGTTGTAAACCGTCCTATGGCCTCCTCCATGTCCCCTGATGTACTGGCATGTCTCCTGGCATCTCCTCCAAACTCTGGACACTGCGCTGGGGGACAAAGCAAACCTTCTTGCCACAGTGCACATTGCCCAACATCATCACATGTTGAGAGTATCAGAGAATAAATTGATTCTTACCAGACATGTCTTGAAAAGATTTGATGCATCCTCCTTGAGGTAAATGGGCAATCCTTCCAAGGCCACTCTCCTCCTATGTTCTGCTATCGCCGTCACCTGGGCACACAGAGATACAGAATTTATTTAGTGGCATGTCAGTGAATATTGTTATTCATTTAGGCCATGTCAGTAAACTGTGTTTAGTAGTAAGCAACTGGACTTCTGTTTGGAGCTTTAAAGTTGTTTTATTCATCCGAAAGGGTTCTTCAGTACTGGACATGTTACAAGTTCACCACTCTTCAAATGTCTTCCGAGATGGCTAAAAAATGCACTTAAACTGCAGACATCTTTGAAAGCACAATGCTCACAACTGAAATTTGATGGGGTGTGAATTGTATGGGTTTTTTATGGTAGCGTGAAAGATGAGATTTTAGAGTACTTGATGAGCGGAAGGTGCACACACAGTCAGGATAGAGGCAAGGCCAATTCTTACCTTGATGACCCCCTGCGTGTCTCAGGCGATAATGTTTCAGCAGGGTCTGGACATCCGGGTGGATGAATTTACACACTCTGCATTGCATCACGAAAAAACATGGGGAAACTAGTTAGTTTAATTAAGGCGGTTAAAACCCAACAATGAATAAAAACAGATCTGACTATCAACAGAATCTGGAGCAAAACCATTCAAACAATTCAAATATAATACTTTTATAATTTACAGTACAGTTTTGGCGTTTTAAGTGTTTGGCAGTCAGAAAGCATTAGCAGGAAACACTGCCATCTTAAACATCACACATTGCACCTAGCCTCATTTCATGAATGTTAAAATAGCCTGCTTTTTGTTGATGAGGCTTATGTGAAGTAGGAAATGGATCGTAAGCTTGCTATACTTCTGTTATATTGGTATGGTGACCGAACCGAAATTGTTGTAATTATTATAATTAAAGTAACACTATTATTGTGCAAGCACTCACTAAACTGCGAACCACGGGACGCACAAGCTTTCAATGGCGCCACATTTGCCTAAAATGCCCAGACATTAAGGTCCTGACTAACGTCGGTGAAATAAACAAGTAGTCGGTCTCCATTGTGATAGAACAAACAAGCATTTATGTGCCACCTTTTCCTGCTCTAACAGTAGAACCTAGACATAATACGAGTCCCGTTCGTTTATGCTTTTCTAATTTAGACTGAGGCCAACGTCAATCAAGCTAACGTCGGGGGGGGGGGGGGAGACCTTCCACGCTAACGACAAGTGCAACCCACATTTTCAATTAGCCACCTAGAGCCTTCAACAGACCCTTTTGCAGCAGGCAATATAACAGTTGTTTGAATCAACATGAATAAAGTGAAATTACAACTGA
Organism: Neoarius graeffei; assembly: GCF_027579695.1. Taxonomy (NCBI): domain Eukaryota; kingdom Metazoa; phylum Chordata; class Actinopteri; order Siluriformes; family Ariidae; genus Neoarius; species Neoarius graeffei. Next base: position 18,581,850 of record NC_083590.1, on the reverse strand, counting down.
ACATATGCCCTCCTACACATCAATAGTCAATATATCAATAAGCCTCATCAACAAAAAGCAGGCTTTTAACATTCATAAACTGAGGTAAAACTAGCCGGTCATTTCAGAACGGACTGTACAAGGATATAGGCTAGATAAGTTTTGTACTTCACATAAAACAGGTGCAATGTTGATTAGTTTATCGATTATTTTTGAGTGGTAAAAGATTAACCGTCGTTCCTGATGATGACGTGAGGGATGAGCTTCTGAATTTGATCCACTTCCAAAAGCGTGCGTGGAGTGCTGTCTCTAGTGCCCCTCGAGCCGCTTCGGACATTATCAGCCCCTGTGGCTCGGGGAAACCCCGTTGCGTGCCCCGTTTTTTCCAGACAAGTTGAGCTCACTTAGTTATAGAAGTCTCCAGATGAATACATTCAGAACTTGATATGACAACTTCTTATTGCGAGTTAATAGTGTTTTCTTGTCATCTTAGTTCTGTTTACTCATATCAACGTGTGGGCAGAAAAAAATGAAGTTCTACTTTTTACAGTGTGAGGAAAAGTCTTCTTTTAGCTCTTCAGTCTTTCAAGAGCAGACTCAGGGGCGCCGCTGGGGGGGGAGTTAGGATGATTCTAAGGGCCTGGCACTGACAGGGGGGCCTGTGAGGAATATTATTATTATTTTAATAGTATTGCCTTGTGTAAGTTTTTGAAATAAAATTTAATTTCATCTGTTAAATTATGCAAATTATACATGGTTATGATTTGCTATAACATTTTCCTTGAATTATTTGTGATACTGTCATTTCACCCCTCCACCCTTTTTACTAATGGTACAGTCTGATTCTGGGCGCAGGACAGTGAAACGTGTAGCTCCGTGTATGCAAGGCGCCGCTATTAGCGCAACTCACATCAGCTGGCAGTTTTTCTACGTGCGCAACGCAGGGCCCCGTTAACCCTTGCTGAGGCCCTGGGCAGACACACCCCCGAGGCCCCACCCCCGCCTGTTGTCAACTGTGCTCAGCAAATTCATCCCCTCAGGCGTGCCTGTCTAACTAGACACAGAAACTTAAATAATGACAGTGGCACAATTAGAAACACTATTGAACGATAAAACTTTATATCCATCAACACCTAATTAATCGAGAAAAAGCAATGGTGAAATAGGCAATTGCATGGTGAAAAAATCCATCAGACATCACGGTTAACAAGTCTGGTTAACTAAAGTTTAGCCTCAAGAAGCCTTTGAATGAGTGAGTCAATGAACAACATGTCAAGAACATAACCTCGGCCTACAACAGTTTCTTTAGTATTCAGAACAAGAACATTCATTTGGTATATAACCGTTCGTTTTCATTTTGGAATCCAGGCAACTTTTAACTTGTGAAAACAAAGAGCGATAACAAAGAAAGAAAAATATCTTGCTTCTCAGAAATAAATCTCAAAATGTTAGGCTATGTGAAACATTTCATCCTTTCACACACGTAATGTCCCAAACAGCAGTGGCACACGGCTTTGCACATTCAGTTTGACAGCCATGGGTCAACTTACAAGGGCACTTTCCTACTTTTCTGGAAAGCGAAGTCATTAATTAAATCATTGAACTCAAGCTGGCGTAGCGTGTGAAGACATGGTGGACAGTGATCATATTGACAATGATGGGTGATTTATGCGACGGGACAAGGTGGGCTTCCTTACGGATGGCGAAATGCATCAAAAATGTTATCAATATGATCAAAACTTCTGAAAATATTGTTTCATATTTTCCGATCTCGCTACCTCCGAGGCCCTCTAGTGGCCGAGGCCCTGGGCAGCTGCCCATGAAGCCCATTAGGATAACGCGTCCTTGGCGCAACGTACATTCTAGAAGTTGCTAAGCAGGAGTAGGTGTGATGGTGGTGAGATAAATTATGAAGTCCGGATATCAAAAACGGAAGGAGAAGCAGCAGAAAGCTGAAAGGGAGAAAAAGGGTCGACAATTGGTGACTCAGTTTTTCCCAAAGAAAGCTAGCCTATTATTCACTGACACTCGATACCATTACAGCATACTAGCTAATGATCGACTAGCAGATTTCATTTTAACCGAGTTGGAATATCAAGACAACACTTTTCAATAAGCAGTGCAGTGTCATTTTATTTAAATACTTCACGTTTATTGCCATGGAAGATCAGATGAATGTAATGTAGAAGGTCTGCACAGAACTAGCTAAACTTGTGCAATAAACTAGCCTACTGGGCTAATATGGGAGATAAAATATTAGGCTAGCCTACATGATACTGGTGCTAATAACTGGTTTCAAAACTAATGAGGTGCACTCAACATCCACAGATTCAGCCTCAGGAATAGGACCCCAGCCCTCAACCCAAATCCCAGTTGAAGGAGAAGGAGGTGAGCAATACAATCCATGAATAAAGGATTTAGGGTTAAAAACTATTTTAATTGCTAGGCTACAGTAAGCAGCATTAGACTATTAAGACTTACATTAAAATGAAAATACATTTCTTTTATGAGCAACTATTCTAAGGTAACTTAGTATGGAGTTCATTCAATCAAAATGTTCATGTGTTGAGAGAACTTGCATGCAAGAGAGAAAGAAGAGTTGACAGAGAGAAAGAAACACTAGCAATACGATCATGAAGCCTAGCCTGTATCATGACTGATACTTGCAGATAGAAATAAAGTTGATAACACTGTGTGAAAAAAATCACCTTTTTTTCATAGGTATCTTTATTGTATAACTAAGTCTAGATGTTTTGCCATTGTTCATGTGTGGATTTGTTGATATTAAAGTTAAATACTTAACAATATTTTGCACATTAGCTGTGGTCATAGATATCATTGCTATTGTTCATGTGTGGGTTTATTGATACTTTTGCTAAGTATTTAACTTGAATATTTGAACATTTGCTGTGTTTTCTAATAAATGTGTGATGCCTAAAAGAAACCAAAAACACTTGGTGGATTTCTTGCAGTGCACTCTGTAATTGTATCAAAAAACTAGTGTAGTTATTCATCAAGGCATACATTTGATCACATACAATAAGTCAATAAATGGAGGAAGCAAAGGAATACATTTTGTAATCCCGATTATTGATGATGTTTGCTGGAGGGCTCTGGAGTATCCATAATGTGCATACAGAATGTTATAAATCCATACTGATACAGTGATGCATGCAATTTCTCTCAACACAAACATTTGGATTGAATGAACTCCATAGGTTACTGAGTGGCCTAATAATAGTTGCTCATAAAAGAAAATGTATATATCTTCCATATATATCATGGAATTTTCATTTTAAGGCAACAGTCTATTCAGTCTAATTCTGACAGTTCTGCATTTAAAATGTTCATATACCAAATGATTGTATCACCTAAACTTGCTAAGTAGCTGATCACATGCATAGTAAAGTAGAAGTGCCAGCCAAAAACAGACTTCAAATTCAGTTGCTTGTGCTTGAAAATTTTACCGGGGAGCCCTAAATTGTAATCTTTCATAGGGCCCAAGATTTCTAGCGGTGCCCCTGAGCAGACTAGTAATGTTTTATATCTCTATCACGAGTTTTTATATGAATTTATTAAAAAAAAAACCTTTCTGCTCAAACAGTTTTAGAGAAATTAACCATTAAATATTTTAATGATGTTTTAAAGACCCAGCACCCCATTAACACCCAAATGACTCCAAACATGTCTGATTCATTTGTACACAAAATAAACATGTGCTTCACTAAAAAGGTTCCTGAGTGACATCACAAGTCAAGAAAATAACCTTGAATAACTTAAGAAATAATGAAGCAGATGTTTCAGCTCTGTACAAATGAATCAGACATGTTTGGAGTCATTTGAGTGTTTATAATACATACAGCCAAATTCCTCAATTCTGATTGGTCAATTTCCTTAACACGGCTGTATTTCTGAAATGCTATTGGCTAGTTCGTTGCTTGGTTACGGTTACAAAAATTAGCAAATTTTGTCAACAAAATGGCTGACTCAGCAATGCCGCGTTTCGCTATATTTGATGAAGAAATGATAAACCACTTGAAAGCTGCAAGCGAAAATGAAAATACCAAAAAAAGTACGAATTTTTGGCTTTCCGTGTTTAAGAAATGGGCTGCAGAAAGACAAATAAATGACTCTTGAGTGGCATATGAATGCTAGGTGCTATCGCAGTTTTATGCAGAAGTGAGGAAAGAAAATGGGGAAAACTATGAACCAGACTCTCTTAAAGTAATGCAGGCAGCATTGGATCGGCATCTGAGACAAGAGAAATATCCACCATGTCATGATGAAAGACGCTTTAGAAACTGATTCAAATGTGATAGTCTTGCGCCCTGATTGGTTCAGAAAACGTGAATGGCTTCCGAAGTATGAATTTGGCCCTATATATTATGAACAAATAATCGTATGGTTCCTCGTAAAATTTCACTCGTGATTTCAAAGTTTTGAAATTGCCCTTGAAACTTCGTGACTCGGGCAATTTTCAAAAATTCGAAATCACTCGTGAAATTAATCCTTAATTTTACTCAGCCCCATACGATTACCTAATGGGGTGCTGGTCATTAAAACATCTAACAGTGGAATTTTTCAAAAACTGAACATGAATTTTTATTTTCCATGAGCAAACGATGCACAAACAAATAAAAATCATTTTATTTACGTTCTCATCATATGGGGCGCCAACTTCAGGGAGGTTCTGCAACTAACTGTTTTTATTTTCTCTCTCTACTCTGTATAAGTCAAACTGAAAATAAAATGTCAATAATATCTGAAGTAAGGTATATTAATTGCTGTTTGTGTACAACCCCGATTCCCAACAAGTTGGGACAAAGTACAAATTGTAAATAAAAACGGACTGCAATGATGTGGAAGTTTCAAAATTCCATATTTTATTCAGAATAGAACATAGATAACATATCAAATGTTTAAACTGAGAAAATGTATCATTTAAAGAGAAAAATTAGGTGATTTTAAATTTCATGACAACACATCTGAAAAAAGTTGGGACAAGGCCATGTTTACCACTGTGAGACATCCCCTTTTCTCTTTACAACAGTCTGTAAACGTCTGGGGACTGAGGAGACAAGTTGCTCAAGTTTAGGGATAGGAATGTTAACCCATTCTTGTCTAATGTAGGATTCTAGTTGCTCGACTGTCTTGGGTCTTTTTTGTCGTATCTTCCATTTTATGATGCGCCAAATGTTTTCTATGGGTGAAAGATCTGGATTGCAGGCTGGCCAGTTCAGTACCCGGACCCTTCTTCTACGGAGCCATGATGCTGTAATTGATGCAGTATGTGGTTTGGCATTGTCATGTTGGAAAATGCAAGGTCTTCCCTGAAAGAGACGTCGTCTGGATGGGAGCATATGTTGCTCTAGAACCTGGATATACCTTTCAGCATTGATGGTGTCTTTCCAGATGTGTAAGCTGCCCATGCCACACGCACTAATGCAACCCCATACCATCAGAGATGCAGGCTTCTGAACTGAGCGCTGATAACAACTTGGGTCATCCTTCTCCTCTTTAGTCCGAATGACACAGCGTCCCTGATTTCCATAAAGAACTTCAAATTTTGATTCGTCTGACCACAGAACAGTTTTCCACTTTGCCACAGTCCATTTTAAATGAGCCTTGGCCCAGAGAAGACGTCTGCGCTTCTGGATCGTGTTTAGATACGGCTGCTTCTTTGTACTATAGAGTTTTAGCTGGCAATGGCGGATGGCACAGTGAATTGTGTTCACAGATAATGTTCTCTGGAAATATTCCTGAGCCCATTTTGTGATTTCCAATACAGAAGCATGCCTGTATGTGATGCAGTGCTGTCTAAGGGCCTGAAGATCACGGGCACCCAGTATGGTTTTCCAGCCTTGACCCTTATGCAGAGAGATTCTTCCAGATTCTCTGAATCTTTTAATGATATTATGCACTGTAGATGATGAAATGTTCAAACTCTTTGCAATTTTACACTGTCGAACTCCTTTCTGATATTGAGCTACTATTTGTCGGTGCAGAATTAGGGGGATTGGTGATCCTCTTCCCATCTTTACTTCTGAGAGCTGCTGCCACTCCAAGATGCTCTTTTTATACCCAGTCATATTAATGACCTATTGCCAATTGACCTAATGAGTTACAATTTGGTCCTCCAGCTGTTCCTTTTTTGTACCTTTAACTTTTTCCAGCCTCTTATTGCCCCGTCCCAACTTTTTTGAGATGTGTTGCTGTCATGAAATTTCAAATGAGCCAATATTTGGCATGAAATTTCAAAATGTCTCACTTTTGACATTTGATATGTTGTCTATGTTCGATTTTGAATACAATATCAGTTTTTGAGATTTGTAAATTATTGCATTCCGTTTTTATTTACAATTTGTCCCAACTTTTTTGGAATTGGGGTTGTATTTCTGAAGTTCTTACCAATGTTTGTGTTTATTTAGTCATAATTATATGAAATATATAATCAGGATAATCCAAAAGCAGCTGATTGGAAATCCATCCATCCATCATCTGTATCCTGTTCTAGAGGGTCGCAGGCAAGCTGGAGCCTATCCCAGCTGACTATGGGCGAGAGGGGGGTACACCCTGGACAAGTCACCAGGTCATTGCAGGGCTGACACATAGACACAGACAACCAGTCACACTCACATTCACACCTACGGTCAATTTAGAGCCACCAATTAGCCTAACCTGCATGTCTTTGGACTGTAGGGGAAACCGGAGGAAACCCACACGGACATGGGGAGAGCATGCAAACTCCACACAGAAAGGCCCTCGTCGGCCACTGAGCTTGAACCCAGGACCTTCTTGCTGTGAGGCGACAGCGCTAACCACTACACCACTGTGCCACCCCTGACTGGAAATTAAACTGAGAAATTAATCTAACATGAATGTAAAAAGAAAAGGAATATTTGTGACATTTGGTTTTCAGACTGGGACAGCTGACACAGGACACACACAGGGTGAGGAGGTCATGTTTGTATGGAATTGATCGTTTGTAATCCCTGGTGTGTGGAAGTGAACTTTTTAGTGGATGAGATCCATGAACTCAACTCTCAACTGCACAGTCAAGACCTCACGCACACACTGCGGTGGCGGCTTTATGTCCCAGGGCTCCCTCATATCAGTGTTACCTTCTCCATGGATTAAAGCAAAAAAAAAAAATCATCTGACTGAAAAAAAAAAAAGCTCCATGTCGTTGGTCCCTACCACGTCAGCGATGCGTCAAATTTTAAACGCCGTGTTGTCCATTATCCCCTCGGCCCCTACTTATAGTACATTTACATAATTTTAATAATGACTAAAGCTAAGGCAAGACTTTACCATTGTCATTACTGGCTATTCATGATGAAACATCAAGTTTTCAGCGCAAAGTGCAAATTTATTTCAACAATACTTTAGTAATGCACAACAGTGGTTCAGAGAAAAGTGCAAGTGCAGTCGAACTTGAACCATGCTTTCAAAAGAGTGGAACAGAAAGAAAAATAGGAAAATCTGTTGAAATAAAGCCAGGAAACAAGAAAAGTAAAGTGAAAGTTCACTTTTTCTGCTTCTTCGTAGTGAAGCCAAAGGCATCTAGTTTGGCAACACCGGATGCCTGCTTTTGTTTCTTTTTCCTTGGCACAGCAGCAGGAGCTTGCCATTATTGCCCATTTCATTTAGCCAAGCCCATCTCCACTTATTCTTTACCATTTTGTCGATGTCTGACACATCTGTGCCTTCATTTAAAAGAAGCGCGTCCATGCTGGCAAAACTGAAAGTAATTTGATGCGCTCTAGTGATGGAAATCAAAGGGCCTATGTCAGGTGAAATATGGCCTTATACGCAGTACTCAAGTTGAGGGGGGGATGTGAGGGGATGGCATCCCCCTTCTGAAATAAAAATCTCAAATCATCCCCCTTAAAAAATGGCCATCCCCATCACATCCCTTGGGCCATTTTACCAATTAATGTGGAAATTAGCCTACTATTATTTTAACAAATATTACTACCATTTCAACATTAGAGGCTTTGCGGAGTGATAGCCTACATGTAGCCGGATAAAAAAAACGCATATTTATTTATTTGGTTGCACCTCTCATTCACACCTACAGTACCAGTCAAAAGTTTGGAAACGCCTCTAATTCAGTGGTTTTTCATTATTTTAAAACTTTCTGAATTGTAGATTAATACTAAAGTCATCGACTTTATGAAGAAATATCTATGGAATTATTTGGTAAACAAAAAAGTGTTAATCAAACCAGAATATGTTTTATATTTTAGATTCTTCAAAGTAGGCACCTTTTGCTTAGATGACAGCTTTGCACATCTTTGCATTTTCTCAGTCAGCTTTACGAGGTAGTCACCTGGAATGGCTTTCAGTTTACAGCTGTGCCTTGTCAAGAGTTAATTTCTTGAATTTCTTGACCTCTTAATGTGTTTGAGACCATCAGTTGTGTTGTGAAGAGGTAGAGTTGGTACACAGTGAATGGCCCTATTTGAGTACTGTTCTAATCCATATTATGCCAAGAACTACTCACACTGCAAAAAATAAAAATCTTAGGATGTTTTATTTGTCTATTTTCAAGTCAAAACATCTAGCCACCCTTATTATAAGACATAATTGCCCAACAAGCAAAACCTCATTTAGCTAGAAAGGCTAGTTTTTAGACAGTCCATCTTGAAAATCTTGTATAGACAAAATGTCTTGAAAAAGTCTTATTTGGAGCACCTTTGAAAATAAAACAAGTTTTTTTAAAAAAAACAAGTAAGTACATTTTGGACATTTGTCAAATGCAGTTCATCTTGTTTCAAGAAAAAAAACAAAGCATGCTTGTTTGGGGAATAAATGAACTTTACTGAAATGTTTGAATCTTTCATTACAATTCAACTCCACCTTACAGATCCTAAGTTTACTGCGACTGTTTTCTCAGTCATTCAGAGTGAGCTCCTTCTAGATGCTGTACAGACTCTAGACCAGACAAGTGCCTTCAAAAAGGCTATGAGTGAGTGGAGGGCATTTTAGTGAGGTCTTTTTGGAATGCTGTGAGTTAAGTTCAGTGTTTTTTTTTTTTTTTGTGCCTGATCTTGTAAACCCCTCGTACACATGAATAGTCAGTGCCCCCAAAATGCACTGTTGCTTTGGCGTTGTCTAAGCACTGTAAGTCAAAATGCGTACTTTTTTTTTTTTTGATGCCTGAGGTCCTGGGGAAGTGGAATCTTAAGAGATGTTTTAATGTTTGAATGTTGAAATGGGAAAAAAAATAAACTTGTTGCAATGCTACACGTGTCGTCAACTTGATTCAAGATAGTCTCTGGTCTCATATCTAGAGTATTTTACTAATTACAGGTCACAAAAGGAGAATCTTTTAAGCTAGCAATACTTAGTTGTAGAATTTAACAATCCTAATATTAGTATATTTATCTTAAATTCAGTTTTTACTGCTAATACTTTGTAATGAATATAAATGAAATACCCTTAAAATGAAAAATAAAAAAGACTTGAATGGCTAAATGTAAGAAGTACGATCTTGTTATAAGAACTATTTTGATTATTTTGAGTTAATCAGATCTTGCATGATAAGGTCCCCAATCTTATTTTGGAATTATTTAATCTAAAAACAGGTTAGATTTTTCATCTTACTTTAAGAAATCTTACCAAGTCAAATTTGACTAGTTCCATTGGCAGATTTTTTTCACCTGATTCAAGCAAATATGCTTTGTTTTAATCTTTTATTTCTTATTTTTGAAAGGCCATTTTTTGCAGTGCAACTAAGTAAAGAAAAACGACAGTCCATCATTACTTTAAGAAATGAAAGTCAGTCAGTTCGAAAAAGTTTGGGATGAGTTGGACCGCAGAGTGAAGGCAAAGCAGCCAACGAGTACTCAGCACCTCTGGGAACTAGTGGTGTGTCGTTCACGAACGAACCGTTCTTTTTGAACGAGTCTTCGAAGTGAACGACTAGAACTAGTTCGCGCTGCCTCTCGTTCTCGGTCGTTGGCGAATCAGCAGTCTCTGCTCGCTGGCAGCAGGGCGGTCGCTGAATCTCGGTCGTTGGCGAATCAGCAGGATCTGTTCAGTAGCAGAAGGGCGTCCAACTTGCATTTTGATCTGTGCAGAGCAGCGCCACTTTACTTCTTTCAGGGCTATCTGAGCCCTATTATCAGAGCGTTGACACATGCCAGGTCTTTAGTTTACAATTTAGAGCTCTCACTCAGCAATACATTTCAGTTCACAGCGAACGAGCTCAGCAGTTCGCGAACAAACGAACAGCCAGCAGCCAGCCTGCCTGCTGCCATACTGGGCTGGGCGCATAGCAACGGTTTCCATGACTGTGATAAACAATGAAGAACGTGGCTCTGGAGATCGCGGCATACTGTGTTCGTTTTTTTAATGTTAATGCAATTTGTAATAAAGTGGTTTGTTCTTTGTAATGAGCGTTGCTGTTGAATATGACCAAAATGGGTGTTACTTAATGGGTTTGAACAACTGCATGAAACAGTCTGCAAGGAGGTCTCTTGCTCGAACAGCTGGAAAAGGTCTCGCTAGACGTGATGTCAATCGAATGTTCGTGCATAACAACCGTTTCCATGTCCATGACCAGGCCAAACAATGAATGATCATGAATGCAGCAGAGAGACATCGCAGGCTACTGTTCGCTGAATACGATGACTTGTAAAGTTGTTTATTCTCTGAAATGAGTGTTGCTGTTAAATAAGCAATTTTTTTTTTTGCTTAATGGGTTTGAGAGAACAACTGCATAGCCGGCAGACCATGGCTCTACTAAAATAAATATAATAAATATAAAAACAGCTTTATTCTCATCTACATTTAATTAACTTTCAGAGCTTTGTTTCTGTAGTCTTTTTCAGATAATGCTAGGATAATGTTTTTCTTCCATCTTTTTCTCAAGCACATTGTAATGTATGAAAATCTATTGTGGATGGCACCTCTGCCGCCTCTCGTTCACTCAAGATGAACTAAACTTCGGACGACAGCCATTGTTGTGCCGCTTTGGTGTGACGTCATCAAAATGAACGAGTGAACGAACTGAACGAACGAATTTCTTTGCTGAACTGACCGACATGAACGAACTGGCGGAAATGAATCGCCATGTCCCACCAATACTGGGAACTCCTTCAAGACTGTTGGAAAGCCATTTCGAGTGATGACCTCATGAAGCTGATTGAGAGAATGTCAAGAGTGTGCAAAGCTGTAATCAAAGCAAAAGGTGCCTACTTTAAGAATCTAAAATCTAAAACATTTTGGTTTGATTAACATTTTAAAGTTTACTAAATGATTCCTTGCGTGTTGCTGCATAGTCTGGATGACTTCAGTATTCATTTACAATGTAGGAAAAAAATGTAAAAATAAAAACATCGAATTTGAAGGTGTTTCCAAACTTTTGACTGGTACTGTATACGGAGGTTTCAGTCACTGAAAACAGCTACTTTCACAAACTCGGGGCAGAGTGGAGATTTCTGAAAACTCCATCTTCAGACACGCGTGTAAATCGGGAAAACAAAGCGACAGTGGGCGAGAGGGCGCGCGCGAATATAATGAGTCAGAGGTGTGAATCTTTCACCGAATGCCAATTGTCCCGGTTCTTCATGAAATCGCACGCGCAAATTCATTCGGTTAACTTTCAAATAACTGTTCTTGCGCACTTGCGACACCGGAGCCACTTTCCTGAATTTTGAGCTTCGGAGTATTCGCTTCCACTGTTTTCTGACCTTTTGTGCGGAGCGCCGCGGCTCACCTCGGGGTGAATCGCTGGCTGCCAAGTTTGGGGAGGCTGGGACCTCCCCTGGCCGAGTTACGAGCGTGCAAAGTCGGTCTGGAGCCGCCGATAGAAACGAAACTCAAGCCGAGCACCGCGGCTCGCTGCCTACGCCGAGCCTCCCCGGGACTAGACAGTAGCGGAGGCTTTATTTCATTTATTTATTTATGCCCAGTGGCGGATTTAGCAAATTGGGGGCCCCAGGCGAAGGTATGTATGGGGCTCCCCTCATCCGGTCCGAAACAACAAAAAAAATGTACCAACTGCATGGTGGATAGGCAGGTAAAGCTAATCTATGAAGGTCAGGCTACACAGGAACAGTTTAAAATCACTGCCATAGTATATGCAATAGTCCAAAATAATAAAGGATCTTAAAAAGCTCTAAAATATACTATAAATAATATATACTATAAATAATATATACTATAATATATACTATAATATATAATATAAGAGTCTTAACTCTTTGTTCAGCAATAAGGCTACCATTACATCCAACATTAAAGTGTGTGTGTGGGTCGATCTGACACTAAAACAGACCTTGGTGGGTCCTTCAGACACTTCTCTGTTCAAAATACACATTTCATAAACAAAATGTTCCCAAACAATGTCCAGCCGAGACAGAAGGTCATTTTTAACTGAACCTTAAGTTAACTCTTAATTTTGTCACCATTTTAATAATAATACTTATAAGAATAATAAGAATAATACTTATATAACCCTAACAACTGATGCCAGGACATTGCAGCTACATTGAACCATGAAGCAACTTCTAAATATCGCTGATCCTCATTATGATTAACTGAGTCTCACATATTTTTCTAATACCTGCATTCAAATGAACACAGGATGGCCAGAGAAGTACCATAAAATAAATAATAAAACAAATCTTATTTAAAAATAATAAAATAAAAATGTAAACAAACTCAGCTAAAGTGTTCTGTATTTACATATTTGTTACCATAAATGGGAGGCTGACATGGATGCAAATGCAGTTTGAAGTTTTAATAATGAAGAGACAGGCACCCAAATAAAGTGTTTCAAAAAAGAAAAAAAGGCAAAGGTCAGGCGGTTATCAAACATCAACAATGAGACAAAACCCAAACTCATGCACCAGAATAAGAAAACAGAAATAAAGGCTTTGTACGTTCTGGTAGATGCACAAGTGGATATGGAATTGGAGTCCTTCAATATGTGTTGATTTGATTGTGAACGCGTGCACGTGTGTGTGTGTGTGTGTGTGTGTGAGATCAGAAGTCAGGTGACTGTGAGCATGACAAAGTCTGTGTGTGTTGGGAAGTGAAATCCATGGTGGCCACATTTGTGGTGTTTTCTGAGAAACAGAATGTCTTGTTGATTCTGGTGTTGATTTGACAAATTTTTAACAAACAAGACCAGAACTGATTTATATTTGTTTGTTTTAAAATTTTGATATTTACTTATTTTCTTTTTTGGAATAATTGTTTACATTTTGCTGTTAAGTGCACTTTATTAAAATTTGTTTGAAAAGGTACTTTGGCCTCAAGTGTGTTATTCTTTTTCACTGAAATTATGTAAAGATATATTAACATCAACAGGGAAACTAGTTTGTTTGCTCTGATAAGTAACTTGCAAAATAGTTTTAAAAACAAACATTAAAAAAACATGATGTTTGTGATCCAGCCTGAAAAATCTTGAAATATTTATGCCAGATCTCCCACTCCAAAATTAACCACATTAAATTGTACTTTATTTTATTTTAATTATTGAATGATCACTGTAGCTTCCCTTCTCCACATTGACTAGCAGTTTAATGATTAATTTGTGTCCAGTTCATTAAAAGTGATGTAAGATGTCCTCTTCTTATTAGATTCCCTCACTGACTGAAACTCCTCCACTTTATCAGCTTTTCTCACACACACACACACACACACACACACACACACACACACACACACACACACACACACTCTCCATTAAAGTCACGTTAAACTTCAAATTACCACATTATGTGATTAAGGGAAACAAAAAAAAAAAATGATTTCCAGTTAAATTCCCCCAAACTCTGAGTGTTTAATAGATGAGAAACTGAAGAGAGAAACTCGAATATAGAACACACAGCCGATAAACAGCAGCTTTACAGGGAAGATGATTTCAGTTCCGCAGTTTTACTGCTGTTTTTACACGAGCTCAGTCAAATACAACCACATTTCTCTCCAACACATCACTTACTTTTACTCAGCACTCCATGCTGGGCTTCATTAATCTCACCGCTTCTGCCTGGAGTTGGAGTTTTGTTTTAATTTGAATCATCTCTCCCAACAGCATCACAGCAGCGTCTCAGCTGAAAGAGAAACACTTTCACTTTCGGAAAACTGATTCACTCCAAGTGATGTGTCGTTCAGGGAATGAATCGACTCTTTGAGTCGGTTCTTTTAGAGGAATTTTAAACTGAAAATGCAAACAATGAAATTGAAATGTTTACTCGTTCAGGGAGACTCTTGATGTTTTGTTGTTCTGAAGTTACACTGCAAGTCCAGTCCACTTTAATTACCAAAAAAATAGAATAAAAATGCTGTCATTAATAATAATAATCTCACATAAAAGCTGTTTGTGAAAAGCACAACAGAAGGCAGCTGAGAAAGATTTCATATTTTATCCTGATTATCACATTGTGTTTTTGCACAGCTACAATATGGCCTCCCTCAAAATGACAAGTGTATCTGATATAATGACTAAAAAGTGGAGTATATTGAGGTTTGTTTGTTTTTTTCCTCTAAGCATAAAAAAGTCTCGAGTATTGAGACAGCTGGCTATGACACACACTTAAAAGCAAATACAGGTGTTGTTTATTAGACCTCTTCTAAATACAGCCCATTTATTTCGGTAAATCCGACACACAGTTTTATAGTAGTGATGCTCAGGTGAATCAGTCTTCGAATCATGTGTCGATTCTTAGAGTGCGTGCCAAATGAATCCCCGCTTCGAGGCGTGAATCAAGTGACATAAAACCACGTGACCGATGGATGACAAACAAGTAGATAAAGAGAACCCAGTTAAACAAATGAGACAAAAATATTATACTTGGTCATTTATTTATTGAGGAAAATGATCCAATATTAGACTACGACCCTGTAGAACAGGATAAAGCGGCTAGAGATAATGAGATGAGATGAGATTACATATCTGTGATGTGAACCTTTGCTTTCAGTATCTGGTGTGACCCCCTTTGCAGCAATAACTGCAGCTAAACGCTTGCGGTAGCTGTTGATCAGTCCTGCACACCGGCTTGGAGGAATTTTAGCCCATTCCTCCATACAGAACAGCTTCAACTCTGGGATGTTGGTGGGTTTAATTAAGGAAAATTAAGACAAGATGGCGCCAGTGTGCGTGGCCTGCCGTCTGTCTCTGCCAGCGTTGTGTGTGTTTGTGCTGTATCTGTCACTGTCAGTCTAAATGTCTACTCGTTACTGGTGTCTGATCGCCAAACACTGTTGGATATTCAAGTTTCTGCCAAAGATCTGGTGGACAAAAGTCTTTGCCCCCTTTCCTATCGGGGACCCCACCTGTGCCGCGCCTCTGCTCCATCCCTCCGGCGTAAACGCAGCGGTCGACTGGTAAGGCTGAAGGCCTGTTTGTCGCGCACTTCCAAGGTTTCTTGGATTAAGTATGGAGCGGTGCCTCACCTCGTTATTTCTCAACGCCTGGCTGGTACCTGTCGTCGGCCCGGATGAGATGCTCCAGCCCCGCGGCCCCTGCTCTCCTCGGCCTCGCTGGCGCAGGGTGAATTTGTGCAACCTCTGGCCTTTGTGTCGGGCCCCCCGGACGGTTCCTACCGTGGATCCGCCGATTCCTGCCAAATTTGGGCTCGTCAATGCTCGGTCGCTAGCGAACAAAACTTTCATCCTGAAGGATTTCTTTACTTCCCGAGGACTGGATTTTCTCTGTGTGACTGAGACGTGGCTGCTGTTGGTGAGTCCAGCGCCCTCACAGAACTTTAATCTGGGGATTGCTGCTGTTTTAACTCCCCGCGGACCGAGGAGGAGGAATAGCGACTATTTATAAAAAAGTCATTATAAATGTAAGCAACTGTCTCTGTCATCCTCCTTCACCAGCTTTGAGATGAGTTGATTTGAGCTGGCTCGCCCTCACACAGTCAGTGCGTTTACATGCACATAGAGAAAATCGAATTTCTGCCGTTGCTCGACTGAAATCGAAGTTCTAAATGGCATGGAAACATCTTAGTTCAACTGAAATTGAACCGAACTTGATTTCTCGTAATCGAGCTACACGACCTAGATTATGCGATTTCTGCCGAGCTACTTAGTGCATGTAAACCCTATCGAGCTACGTAGTCGAGCTACTTACTTCAGCACTGCCCCTTCCAGAAGTGACGAGTGACGAGACCACAAGCGGGAAACACAACAGCCTCGGTCGAAAAAAAAAAAAACAGCCTCGGTCGGCATGACACTTCACCTTAGCCGCCCACTTTATTAGGAACACTTCTGTTCGTACATACAAACTACAAACACTCTTCTTAGAGTTTAGAGTTTATTTTATTTTTAAAAGGGACAGTGTACAAATTAAACATTATCCTTGTGGTAAGGACAGATGTCTGTCCCAGGTTATAGCAGTACATGCTAATTTCCGCCTGTAGTCCCTTGGCAGGTGGATTTAATAAAAAGATAAATAAAATGTACAGGAAATGTCATCAAATCTGTCATTAGAGCAATTTGTAGTGATTTAGACCAGTAAAATTTCTTGTGAACACGGAACTGATAACTTTGTTTATACTCTTGAATAGCTCTTCTTCATGACAACAACCGGAAGTGTACCAACACGATAGGGCGTGTAGCGCCACCTGTGGCTCGGGTGCACAATGTACCTCACACAATAGCTCGATTTCCTTGTGTGCATGTCGGATTGGATTTCTCTGGCACCCCTGCTGGGACCCTTAGCTCGATTACCGACAGCAGCTCGATTTGGATGTGCATGTAAACGTACTGAGTGTTGTGTGTGTGTGTGTGTGTGGCGGTCTACAGACCTCCCAAATACAATAAGGACTTCATAAATGACTTTTCTGATTTCCTGGCTGAAATTATGCCCGAGTATGACCGTGTCCTTATTGTTGGGGATTTTAATGTTCATGTGTGTTGTCCTGATAAGCCAATGGTGAAGGACTTTCTTAACCTTAAGCTAGCAATACTGCACTCAAACCACTACTTTCTTTATATATATATATATATATATATATATATATTTAAAAAAAGCATTTGTTAGGACTAGGACTGTTTTGGCCTCTAGAGGCCGCTGTTATTTCCTTTTCATGTCGTGTTTATTTTGGCCTCTAGAGGCCGCCACTGTTCCTGTGTCTTGTGTTTGTGTTAGTCCTAATTATCTTCACCTGTGTCCTTAATTAGTTTGTCTATTTATACCCCTGAGTTCAGTCCTCTTGACGGAGTCTTTGTGCTGTTATGTTTATCTCCAGTTTCCTTTGTACTGTGTTTTTTGATCTTCTTAGCTTTTGAATTTTTGCACTTTGCTTTTCTTTTGGATTATACTCTTTGGGGTTTTTTTTGTCTTTTGTTTTGCCCTGTATATAGTGTATATAGTTTAAATAAACCTTTTGATTCTTTTTCTACTTCCGCCTCACGCCTCTGCATTTGAGTCATCCCCCTGGTGGCCTAGTGGGGGTTTGCTGGATTATCACACCAACGAACCAGGTTCGAATCCCAGCAAAACCCTAACAGAAAGACTCCGTCAAGAGGACTGAACTCAGGGGTATAAATAGACAAACTAATTAAGGACACAGGTGAAGATAATTAGGACTAACACAAACACAAGACACAGGAACAGTGGCGGCCTCTAGAGGCCAAAATAAACACGACATGAAAAGGAAATAACAGCGGCCTCTAGAGGCCAAAACAGTCCTAGTCCTAACAGCATTACGGTATTGGATAAGAAATCCAATGACTATTGCCATATTTTAATGAAATACAAATTGCTACATATGGAAAATCTTATTAAATATTCACACTCATGTTTAATGTATAAAATTATTCATGGACTTGCTCCTCCTGTACTGACCCAGTTTATAAAGGTGGTATGAACATCTACACAGAGTGCAGCTAGAGGAGATTGTGTGGTCCAGTTTAGAAAAAGTGCTTTTAGCCAGTCTGTATTTTCAATCAGGGCTGCTCGTGAGTGGAATTCCATTCCAATTGACATTAGAAATCAATCAAATTGTGCTTCTTTTAAATTTTTTTTTTTTTAAAAGTGGTTAATTAGTGGTCAAGGCTGTCAACATTAAATTTTAGTGTTTGATTTTTCTCCATGTTTGCTGCCCTGCCTGTCGATGTTTTTCTGATGCTATCTGTCATGTTGTCTTGTTAGTTTGTCGAGTATTACTGTTGTTTTTTGTGTATGTTTTTTTATTTGTGTTTGGTGTTTATGTCCTGCTTGTTTATGGCTTGTTAGTTTTTTATTGTGTCTTGTATTATAAATGTTGTTGATATTTGTTGTTGTAGCTTAATGTTGTTTTTGGTTTTGCTTGTAGTAATTGTTTGGTGTTGAGTTTGTTAGCTTGTGTGTGAATGTATTTTAGATTAGTCTTCTACTTTTTAATTTTTATTTAGATTTAGTGTTTTTTTTTTTTAGGGTGACCATTTTAACATCAGTCCAGGGACAGCAGATGCAAAGTAGCCTTTTGGTTAATTCTGGCATATTTACATTTGTTAAATGTTTTATTAATGTGCACTGTTCCTGATAACTAAACCTTTAAATAAAATAATAAATAAACCTCATTGACTCTTTTAATCTAGTACAGTCTGTTTCTGGTCCCACACAAGAACGTGGACACACACTCGATCTTGTTTTATCATATGGTTTGCCTGTGTTTAATTTGGAGATCTGTGACGCAGTGTTTTCGGACCATATGCCGGTATTGTTTGATGTTGTTGTCGCCGGTAAACCTTGCGCTGCTGCTGCCCGGTGCTGTCGCGTCATTAACCCTTCCACTGCTGCTCAGTTCTCAGCCGTTTTTAATCAGAGCTGTGTCGTTCCTGAATCAGTGTGTAACGACACGGACGAGCTGAGTTCATGGTTCCACTCCTCCTGCCAAATTGTTTTGACACTGTGGCTCCATTAAAAATCAGGCAGCCTAAAACCAAGGGCGGCTGGTGCATAAGGGCGATTGGGCGACGCACTGACAAAACGAAAAAAAAAAAGTTTTTCTTCTTTTTTAAAAACAAACTTTCACCAGTGCTGCTCGAGGCCATTTTAATCTGTCTCTGGGTATCATTGTCCAATCAGGGTGGTCTTGCTTCTAGAGTACCGTCCCTTTTGGGGCAATTTCAGTCACACTGAAAATCGCCCAAGAGTTCACTGATAGAGTCCCATGTTAATAGAGTGCTTCGAGGTCAGCGCGAACCCAGCGGCGGCCATATTGGAAGTCAAAGGTCGCTGTGTCAGTGCATTGTTGTTGTTCAGCGAAGCAAAAAGGGGTGACAATGCTGAATACGTGCATCATTGTTGGCTGTAGTAGCCGGGGGGAAAAGGGTGGCAAAAGCTTCCACAGACTCCCTAAAGTCGTGACTAACCAGGGAATTGCAGCACAGGAGAAAAGCGAGCGGAGGAGACGACAGTGGCTGGCTGCCATTAACCGATCAAATTTAGGACAACTTGACTGTATCCGGATTTGTTCTGATCACTTTGTGACAGGTAGGTTAATATTGTCTTGAATTTCATAGTTACTAAAATAAATGTGATACAAACTATTATCTTTTCTATGTACTTTCAGCAATGATTAATGGATATATTTGTCACATTAGGTAGCTTATGTCTACTGCAGTGCATTGTTGCATCAAATGGCATTTAAGATCTAGGCCTAGTAATGTTTATGTACACATGCTTTAGTTCACAAAATGGACTTGGGTGAAACACTAGATAGTTCACAAGTATGTCACATGCGGCAAAAAGCTGGGGTCAGCTTTCCATTCCTTCTCACTAACAGTGTATGGATCTACATTCCCAATGAAACGTACCTTCTCAGCATAACGCTCCCGTGCCTGCTTATCCAAACTTTCACAGTAGTGCTCCATCACTTCAGATGTCTAAATTCTTAAAAAATCCAAGCTTCTAAGCCCTCTAACGCGGAAACGAATCGGTGAATGTGTACTCTATGATGTGTACTCTATGAGCGCTCTGGAGCGAGTGACTTCCAAGATGGCCGCGCAGACCGCAGTGTTACTATTTTTAGCATCATATATTTTTTTTCTCCTGACTGACACATCTCTATGGATTCCGGGGGGGCTTGCCCTAACGTGCTTACGTCACTGCGAAGCGTGGCAAAGTTGTGTTTGATCCGCTCAGTTTCTGAGGTGAGATGGATGTGGAAAGCAATTCAGTGCGGTCCTTAAAAGAAGTTCCATTTAGTCAGCGATCAAATCAAGCTAAATTGGCAACAAAACAAGCTGGACCCCCCCCAACCAAATCTAAACATAAAACAAATTTCGACAAGGGGGGAAATCATATACTCGAGGTTTTACTTCAACATGGTCCCAGCGCAAATCCTGGCGAGCTGGCTGCAAGGACACCTCAGCGGTTTTCTGCTCCCCCTGCTTACTTTTCCACCCTGGAGGTGGCTCCACGGACAACACTGCTTGGACGGTCACTGGAGTTTCGGACATGCATCATTTCTCATCTCATCTCATTATCTCTAGCCGCTTTATCCTTCTACAGGGTCGCAGGGAAGCTGGAGCCTATCCCAGCTGACTATGGGCGAAAGGCGGGGTACACCCTGGACAAGTCGCCAGGTCATCACAGGGCTGACACATAGACACAGACAACCATTCACACTCATGGTCAATTTAGAGTCACCAGTTAACCTAACCTGCATGTCTTTGGACTGTGGGTGAAACCGGAGCACCCGGAGGAAACCCACGCGGACACAGGGAGAACATGCAAACTCCACACAGAAAGGCCCTCGCCAGCCCCAGGGCTCGAACCCAGGACCTTCTTGCTGTGAGGCGACAGCACTAACCACTACACCACCGTGCCACCCACATGCATCATTTGTCGGAGAAAATAAAAAAAAAACATGAGTCATCAAAGATTCACATGGGCAGCTGCCTGAAGTTTTCGGCTTTTGGGAGAGTGAACATCGCTACACAGCTGGATGAGGACTACAGGCTAGCAGTTCGCCGCCACAACGATGAGGTGAGCAAGAACAGGCACATATTAAACCGGCTCATCCAATGCGTGAAATTTTGTGGAGTGTTCGAGTTAGCTCTACGAGGCAAAGACGAAACTGAGGGCTCCAGTCACCGTGGTGTTTTTCTGGGTTTGGTTGACTTCGTGACTCACACACACACACAGTCACAGAATCTGTTCACTTTTGATGTTTTCAATGTGCATTTTTATATTTGCCACACTTTGCTCTGAGAGTTAGCACTTTGGTAATATCCTTGGTAAATACCAGTAATTGCAAGATCTAAAGATCCACTCATCTATTTATTCAACTGCTATTGTTATGTTAGCCAACTATTTACAATGTTTTGTTACAGTAAGTGCACTTTCCTGTTGTCCTTAAGTTGCACAGTCTGTAAAATTCTTACTGGTCATGGAGTTTGAAGTACAAAATCTATTTTCAGAACATTCTGTAGAACAGTTGACTTGCTACCTAGATCAATTTACTTCAGTCCTGTGGACATTTATGGTCCGTGTAGACATAACGGGGGAAAATTGCCCCCCCTGAAAAAAATTCAGGAGCCGCCACTGTCTAAAACTAAATGTGAACCCTGGCTAGATGACACCATAGTTAATAGAAGGGATGGTTAGGAAACCCGGCAAACTTCAAAGGACCATCCTATTGTTTCGTATTTGAGGTTGAACTGTACCGTGACGTCATCACGAGAGTGCACACTTTAACCTGGCAACAACAAACATGGCGGACGGATCTGACGACTTCTTGTTTGGGGATGATTTTGATGCTATCTTAGATATTTTATTGGAAAATTTAGAAATAGAGGAGCACTTGGGGCGGCACGGTGGTGTAGTGGTTAGCGCTGTCGCCTCACAGCAAGAAGGTCTGGGTTCGAGCCCCGGGGCCGGCGATGGCCTTTCTGTGTGGAGTTTGCATGTTCTCCCCGTGTCCGCGTGGGTTTCCTCCGGGTGCTCCGGTTTCCCCCACAGTCCAAAGACATGCAGGTTAGGTTAACTGGTGACTCTAAATTGACCGTAGGTGTGAATGTGAGTGTGAATGGTTGTCTGTGTCTATGTGTCAGCCCTGTGATGACCTGGCGACTTGTCCAGGGTGTACCCCGCCTTTCACCCGTAGTCAGCTGGGATAGGCTCCAGCTTGCCTGCGACCCTGTAGAAGGATAAAGCGGCTAGAGATAATGAGATGAGATGAGATGAGAGGAGCACTTTACGAACTCAGTCGATGATGTGAGTATGAAATTTGTGAATTTGCGTGAAAGTTGAGCCACGCGACTGCCCAGACTAAACTCGACTAAACTTGAACTTGATCTCTTGTGGTCTAGATATCAACCAAAAATACAAGTTCATGCCTAAGATCAAGGTTTTTTTTTTAAACATTTGCACCTGAACTCTCGTTTTCATGTAGTTTTAGATCAGAAACCTTGTTTGAACATCTTTCGTTGTTTTGTTATGGCCATGCTTTAATGCATTGGTCTCTCTTGTTTGGCAGGTTCAATCGACAGAAATACTTTGTAATGATTGTGGGGAAAAATACCAGACCAGACATAGTTAATAGAGGCTTGTTAGAGGTTTCATGGCTTCTCTTAGGCATTTTCAGCTTAGGCACAGCGCCAAATATGGGTTTCTTTTTTGTTAGTTTTTCGGAGTGAACTACAAAAAAGCAAAAGAAAAAAACAATTAAGACAGGAATATTTTGAGAAAACAGTTCAAAAGAAAGAAAAAAATTAAAGTAAAGGGAAGCTCAACTAAAGCTTAGCGTTGTACAGTCTCAAACCGGTGCCCGGAGACTCACTGATCAATAACAAACAATAACTGAATACTGACATATTTCAGCATCTTCAGGCGCAAAACGCTTCTCACAGGTGTAGACTGTATCCCTTTTGATCTGTTCTCTAAAATCTTGGTCTACTTCTCTTGTCTTCTTTAGCTCACCAAGCCATTCCTCTCGCCATTTCTTATGAGCTTCATCGCTCGCCAACAGCAGCTTAAAAACGCCGATTCCTTTGGTTCTTCTGCAAGAACCACAACCAAAAACCGCACAATTTCGGCCTGGCATTTCTGGAAACTTGAATAAAGGCTTGCTAAAGTAAAGAAATCTAGGAAAATATCGCTCGCTTGAAATACTACTCACTCGGTTCTATCGGTCTATAAACTAGTGTGCACTCTCAGGGTCACGTGATCAAGCCTAAACCATAACAAAGAGTTATCCCTTTGAAGTTTGCCGGCTTTCCTAACCACTCCCCTCTATTAACTATGACGACACTACCCGTGCTGTCAGACGCCAGTGCCGTAGAGCTGAGCGCAAGTGGAAGAGAGACAAACTGCAAGTGTCTTTTCAAATGTTAAGAGTGTGCTGGCGTAACTATCAGATAACTGTGAAAGCTGCTAAAACTAAAAATTTCTCTGAGATTATTCTGTCAAGCTGTCATAAGCCTCGTGTTCTCTTTAAGACTATCGACTCCGTTCTTAATGCTCCGCAGACCGTCGGTATTGAGGCTTCGCCTGCTGTTTGTGAAGACTTTCTTCACTTTTTTTATTGACAAGGTTGCTGGCACTAGGGCTCTAATCTCACCTTCTGCATATGACCCTTCAGTCTCTGTCCCCTGCTCAGCTGTCTTTGATAGGTTTGAGTCTGTGACTCTGTCAGATTTACAGGACACTGTTGGTCATTTAAAGCCCTCAGGCTCAATGATGCTGTCCCCTCTCGACTATTTAAAGAGGTTTTTCCTACTGTGGGTCCATCCGTGCTTGCAGTTATTAACAGCAGTTTGTCCTCAGGTGTAGTCCCTAAAAACTTTAAACATGCAGTAGTGCAACCTTTAATTAAAACAATAGGTTTAGATTCTGCAGTTTTGGCTAATTATAGGCCTATTTCCAAACTGCCCTTCCTTTCAAAACTCCTCGAAAAGACAGTCTACAATCAATTAATGTCCTTTCTGGAGGAGCACAATATTCTTGAGGTTTTCCAATCTGGTTTTAAATCACTGCACAGCACAGAATCGGCTCTTTTAAGAGTTTTTAATGATATTCTTTTAACTTGTGATTCTGGTGAATGTGCTGTTCTTGTACTTTTAGACCTAACTGCTGCATTTGACACTGTAGACCATGACATTTTAATTTCACGTTTGGCGCAGTGGGTGGGCATCAGTCAGAGCCGGCCCGTGGCATAGGCAATATAGGCAAATGCTAAGGGCGCTGCGTCCATCCAGGGGCGCAGAAACGGGGGGAGAAAAATTATGACTTCCACTATTCTGAAAACGAGTCAGCATTATAATGTCTTAGCCTAATTTAATTGTACAGCAAAGCATGTAGTCAGGGTGCGATTTGTCAAAAAAAGCGGGGTGTGGTGGTGGTTGTTAATCATGAAACAATAAGCGCTTAACAGTGGTTCGCCCTGTCTATAGTGTGTCTTCGGGCGCGCAAGTGCGCATCCGCGGCTATTCTCTGTTTTGGCCATGTAATCATAGCCGGCGATTGCTATAGGCGACCTAGGCAATTGCCTAGAGCGCAAAGTGTGCCCAGGGGCGCCAAGGGCGACCAAAACCCCACCAAAAAGGAGGGATGGAGTTATTGAATGGAGATGTTACCAAGTGCATCAGTGGTGTACAGTGTTTTCAACCACTGTGCTGCCGAACTCTAGTACCGCAGAACACTAGTGTGCCGTGAGAGATCACCAAGTGTACCGTGGAAAATTATGGAATGACTGTATATTGTAAATATTGGCAACAGCGTTTTAGTTTCAGTCAACATTTTCTATTGGTGATGTGCCTTGAGATTTTTTCTTTGAAAAAAGTGCGCCCTGGCTCAAAAAGGTTGAAAAACAAGTGTAGCCTACGCAGTAGTGGTCGGTGATTTCCTTATGCCTACTAAAAATGCACAATGATAGGTTATAAGGGGGGCGGGGGGAGCGGTGTTCATCGGGGAATGAGAATGGCTATCCACTGCAAAAAGTAGCCCAGACTACAAGTGCTTAAATGAAGAAATCCAAACTCTCGGGTGCGCAAGGGCGCAAACGAAGGCTACAGGAAGAAACAAATAGAGCCAAGTATAGAGGTAAGTCTGATCTAATCTCTCATATCAACCATTATAGTGGCAAATTAATATTTTAGACGCCTGAATCAATGTCTGCCTAGCTAACTAGATGCAAACAGCAATAGACTTCAATAACAAAGTACCAATAATAGCACTTTTGTTTGAAAATATAGCCCATTGATGTCCTAACAGGGTGCTTAAGTTTGCACAATTTAGAACTGTAGAATTTTTTATTCATTTAATTTGTTAATTCTTCAGAGATGACTTAACTTTTAATAGCAAAAAAGAAACTAAAAATTTCTTGTTTATTGTCCATGCACTACACTTTGAACAGGGTGCGGAAGAGTTTTTGCCCATTATATGGAGATATGTATTGAATTTGTGTGGTCATTTTACTTTGTGACACTTTGTTAATAATGATAACAATAATGAAAAAGATAAAAATGACTTGTTTATTGTCCATGCACCGTACATTGTTTAATAGTAATAGAATAGAGTGACCCCTCCTAGAACTGCCACCTTATTGTGGTGGAGGGGTTTGTGTGCTTGAATGATCCTAGGAGCTATGTTGTCGGGGGCATTATGCCCCTGTTAGGGTTTCCCAAGGCAGACAGGTCCTAGGTGACAGGCCAGACCAAGAGCAGTTCACCAAAAAACCCCTATGGAGAAAAAATCCAGGACCGTGACGTCGCCCGGTAGGACGCAGCCGGGGCCCCACCCTGGAGCCAGGCCCGGGGTTGGGGCTCGTATGCGAGCGCTTGGTGGTCGGGCCTTTGCCCATGGGGCCCGGCCGGGCTCAGCCCGAAGAGGCGACGTGGGCCCGACCTCCTGTGGGTTCACCACCCACAGAGGTAGCAGTAGGGGTTTGGTGCAGTGTGGATTGGGTGGCAGTCGAAGGCAGGGGCCTCGACGACCTGACCCCCGGACACAGCGGCTGGCTGTTGGGACATGGAATGTCACTTCGCTGGGGGGGAAGGAGCCTGAGCTTGTGCGGGAGGTTGAGAGGTACCGGCTAGAGATAGTCGGGCTCACCTCCACGCACAGCTTGGGCTCTGGAACCCAGCTCCTCGAGAGGGGCTGGACTTTCCACTTCTCTGGAGTCGCCCATGGTGAGCGGCGGCGGGCTGGTGTGGGCTTCCTTATAGCTCCCCAGCTCAGCCGCCATGTGTTGGAGTTTACCCCAGTGAACGAGAGGGTCGCCTCTCTGCGCCTTCGGATTGGGGAGAGGGCTCTTGCTGTTGTTTGTGCCTACGGGCCAAATAGCAGTATAGAGTATCCGGCCTTCTTGGAGTCCCTGGGAGAGGTACTGAGGGGTGCTCAGACTGGGGACTCCATTGTGCTACTGGGGGACTTCAATGCTCACGTGGGCGATGACAGTGACACCTGGAGGGGCGTGGTTGGGAGGAACGGCCTCCCCGATCTGAACCCGAGTGGTGTTTTGTTATTGGACTTCTGTGCTAGTCACAGTTTGTCCATAACGAACACCATGTTCGAGCATAGGGGTGTCCATAAGTGCACGTGGCACCAGGACACCTTAGGTCGGAGGTCGATGATCGACTTTGTAGTCGTGTCATCTGATCTCCGACCCTATGTCTTGGACACTCGGGTGAAGAGAGGGGCTGAGTTGTCAACTGATCACCACCTGGTGGTGAGTTGGATCCGCTGGCGGAGGAGGAAGCTGGACAGACCTGGCAGGCCCAAACGTATGGTGAGGGTCTGCTGGGAACGTCTGGCCGAGCACTCTGTTGGGGAGGTCTTTAACTCCCACCTCCGGGAGAGCTTTTCCCAGCTTCCGAGGGAGGCGGGGGACATTGAGTCTGAGTGGACCATGTTCTCTACCTCCATTGTGGACGCAGCTGTTCGGAGCTGTGGCCGCAAGGTCTCCGGTGCCTGTCGTGGCGGCAATCCCCGAACCCGGTGGTGGACACCGGAAGTAAGGGATGCCGTCAAGCTGAAGAAGGAGTCCTATCGGGCCATGTTGACCTCCGGGACTCCTGAGGCAGCCGACGGGTATCGGCAGGCCAGGCGTGCTGCAGCTCGGGCAGTTGCGGAGGCAAAAACTCGGAACTGGGAGGAGTTCGGGGAGGCCATGGAGAAGGACTATCGGTCGGCCTCGAAGAAATTCTGGCAAACCGTCCGGCGCCTCAGGAGGGGGAAGCAGTACTCTGCCAACACTGTTTACAGTGCGGGTGGGGAGCTGTTGACCTCGACTGGGGACATTGTCGGGCGGTGGAAGGAATACTTTGAGGATCTCCTCAATCCCACCGTCATGTCTTCCACTGAGGAGACGGAGGCTGATGACTCAGAGGTGGACTCGTCCATTACCCAAGCCGAAGTCACTGAGGTGGTTTGCAAGCTCCTCGGTGGCAAGGCACCGGGGGTGGATGAGATCCGCCCTGAGTATCTCAAGTCTCTGGATGTTGTGGGGCTGTCTTGGTTGACACGCCTCTGCAACATCGCGTGGCGGTCGGGGACAGTGCCTCTGGAGTGGCAGACTGGGGTGGTGGTCCCTCTTTTTAAGAAAGGGGACCGGAGAGTGTGCTCCAATTATAGGGGAATCACACTTCTCAGCCTCCCAGGGAAAGTTTACTCCAGGGTACTGGAGAGGAGAATTCGACCGATAGTCGAACCTCGGATCCAGGAGGAACAATGCGGTTTTCGTCCTGGTCGCGGAACACTGGACCAGCTCTATACCCTTCATAGGGTGCTCGAGGGTTCATGGGAGTTTGCCCAACCAGTCCACATGTGCTTTGTGGATCTGGAGAAGGCATTCGACCGTGTCCCCCGTGGTATTCTGTGGGGGGTGCTTCGGGAGTATGGGGTTCGGGGCTCTTTGCTAAGGGCTGTCCGGTCCCTGTACGAACGGAGCAGGAGTCTGGTTCGCATTGCCGGCAGTAAGTCAGACCTGTTCCCAGTGCATGTTGGACTCCGTCAGGGCTGCCCTTTGTCACCGGTTCTGTTCATAATTTTTATGGACAGAATTTCTAGGCGCAGCCAGGGGCCGGAAGGAATCCTGTTTGGGAACCACAGGATTTCATCTCTGCTTTTTGCGGATGATGTTGTCCTGTTGGCTTCTTCAAACCAGGACCTTCAGCATGCACTGGGGCGGTTTGCAGTCGAGTGTGAAGCGGCTGGGATGAGAATCAGCACCTCCAAGTCCGAGGCCATGGTTCTCGACCGGAAAAGGGTGGCTTGCCCTCTCCAGGTTGGTGGAGAAGTCCTGCCTCAAGTGGAGGAGTTTAAGTATCTCGGGATCTTGTTCACGAGTGAGGGAAGGATGGAGCGTGAGATCGACAGGCGGATCGGTGCAGCCTCCGCAGTGATGCGGTCGCTTTACCGGTCCGTCGTGGTGAAGAAGGAGCTGAGCCAAAAGGCGAAGCTCTCAATTTACCGGTCGATCTACGTTCCGACTCTCACCTATGGTCATGAGCTTTGGGTAATGACAGAAAGAACAAGATCGCGGATACAAGCGGCTGAAATGAGTTTCCTTCGCAGGGTGGCTGGGCGCTCCCTTAGAGATAGGGTGAGAAGCACAGTCACTCGGGAGGAGCTCGGAGTAGAGCCGCTGCTCCTCCACATCGAGAGGAACCAGCTGAGGTGGCTCGGGCATCTTTTTCGGATGCCTCCTGGACGCCTCCCTGGGGAGGTGTTCCAGGCATGTCCCCCCGGGAGGAGGCCCCGGGGAAGACCCAGGACACGCTGGAGGGACTATGTCTCTCGGCTGGCCTGGGAACGCCTCGGTGTTCTTCCCGAGGAGCTGGCCGAGGTGTCTGGGGAAAGGGAAGTTTGGGCTTCCATGCTTAGACTGCTGCCTCCGCGACCCGGTCCTGGATAAGCGGAAGAAGACGAGACGAGACGAGAATAGAGTGATTAGATTAAAGTGTTATTTAGATGTTATTAGAGGGGTTTTTTTCTGGGGGGCGCCAAAACTCAATCTCGCCTAGGGCAGCCAAAGACCTAGAGCCGGCCCTGGCATCACTGGCATAGCACTGGAGTGGTTCAGGTCGTACTTGGCAGATCGAACTTTCTGTGTGAGCCTTGGTGACTCTGTATCCTCCTCCGTCATGTGGTGTCCCGCAGGGCTCAGTCTTAGGCCCTCTTCTCTTTGTACCTGCTCCTGCTTGGTTCTGTACTTAGGAAGCATGGTATTTCATTGTTATGCGGATGACACTCAGGTCTATATGCCTCTTAAAAAGAATCAAGCATTCTCTGTAAGACCCTTACTTGAATGTCTTGATGACATAAAGGCCTGGATGGCTCTAAATTTTTTTTAAATGTTAACAAAAAGAAGACAGAAGTGATTGTTTTTGGTGGCAGCTCCGAGACCCTCTGTCTAGATCTAAGTTCCTTGGCTCAATACCTAAAATCCAACATTACTAACTTGGGAGTTAAGGTGGACTCTGACCTCAGACTTGACAATCGGATCAAGACAGTTGTGAAGTCGTTTTTATCAACTGAGGCAGCTCGCCAAAATAAAGCCAATTCTTTCAAAGCAGCACTTTGAGACAGTAATCCATGCCTTTGTCACCACATGGCTGGATTACTGCAATGCACTTTATGTGGGGGTTAGTGGGTCCTCCATTAACCGTCTTCAGATGGTACAAAATGCTGCTGCACGTCTTTTAATTGGCACATGCAAACATGACCACATTTCCCCCATTTTAGCCTCACTCCACTGGTTGCCTATACATTTTAGGATTCATTACCTCCACCAAGGAGGTTATGTTTTTGGTAGCGTTGGTTTGTTTGCTTGTTTGTTTGTCTGTTAGCAACATTACGGAAAAAGTTATGAACAGATTGCTCTGAAATTTTTTCCAGAGGTGTGACTGGGCACAAGTAACAATCCATTAAATTTTGGCGGTGATCCGGATCACCTTCTGGATCCAGGATTTTTTTAAAGGATTCTTTATCATTGCGAGATGAGCTGTTTGGCGGAGGTCTACGCTCTGAGTGCTTTTCTACTTTTAAAATTCTTTTATTTGCTTTCAAATCTCTCAATGGTCTCGCCCCTCCCTACCTCTCTGAATTGCTGCTCTCTCAGGTCAGCTGATCAGCTGCTCCTGAGGGTGCCAAAAACTAAGCGCAAGCTCAGAGGGGACCGTGTTTTCACTGTGGCAGCCCCTAAATTGTGGAATGATCTGCCTCTGCACGTTAGACAAGCATCTTCCTTGTCTGTTTTTAAATCCCTTCTTAAGACCCATCTCTTTTCCATGGCCTTTGACACCCTGTAAGATGTTGATTTTATTTTATTTATCTTTTTTATTTTATTGTTTTGTTTTATTATATATCTTTTTATTGATGTTTTATGTCTTTTAATTTATCTTGTATTTACCATTGTATCATGTACAGCACTTTGGTACCTCCTGGTTGTTTTTAAAGTGCTTTATTAATAAAGCTGGATTGGATTGGATAATAATGGTATTACTGCAACCACAGTTGTGTTTAGTGAGT
The DNA here is from genome assembly GCF_027579695.1 of Neoarius graeffei. Taxonomy (NCBI): domain Eukaryota; kingdom Metazoa; phylum Chordata; class Actinopteri; order Siluriformes; family Ariidae; genus Neoarius; species Neoarius graeffei. Next base: position 18,551,444 of record NC_083590.1, on the reverse strand, counting down.
AGTAGGAAGCAAAGTGCTTGTGAATCTGGACAGAAGAGCCTCTGGGACTGATAATTATATGGGACTTATAATTATGTGGGATTTGTGTCCTTGTGGGACTGGACTGAAAAATCTTACTGATTTTTATTAAGGAACAGAATTTTCTCTACAATTTAAAAAAAAAAAAAAAAAACAATTTCACCCACCTTTGAAAAAACAAGCACATTTGCAGGGACCAGAAGAGGCTGGGGTACACAAACATCTCAAAGCAAGGAGATAATGTATATATTTAGGCACTGCCTAAAAAGGGAGCCATTTAAATGCAGATTTATTATATTTAGTTGATCTTACATCCAGTTTGATAGTTGTAGAATAAAAAAAAAAATGTTGCAGTTTAAAGTGCATATCCTGGTCCAATTTTGGGTTTTTTTTAAATATGAAAGTATGTCCTTTTACACACTCATCCAGAAGGGTAATTTTGCCCAAGGCCATCTGTCTACAGCAGAAAAAAATAAAATAAAATGCGTCTGGAAAAATCCCAATGGAGTCTGGAGCCAGATTTGTGACTTCACCTGCGGAAGCGCCAGCAGGCTGTGCGAGCTTTGCACGGTTTCAGTGCACAGCCTGTGTAGACCAAGCGCTCCCATTTCTCTCTCATTGTCCGGTCTTTTGGGAAACGATGAGTACTAATCCCATCAAGATCGGTGTTGCTACACCCTCCCAAGATACATCTGTTAACCATATTAATAATTGCGTGATAACGAAGAAACTTGCAGAAAACCACCAGGTTGTTTTCTCAAACAAACCAGCGCTGACGTAGGATTCAAAAGGAGGCGTCCCACATGCGACGTCACGAAAATCAATGTTTGCCAGGAAATCCAAATGCCAAGTTTTTTCAGAGGTGGACCAATTCACCTCAAATGGCTTGATTTCAACTGAATTTTTCTGGCATTGCGCAAGGTAAAAAAAATTGTGCGAGATGTGACAGATACTTGACCAAAGTTTAATATAAAATAGGAGAATTACATTGGACTTGCTCCTGAATTTACCCGCGATATGCACTTTAACAAGCCCGAATCATGGCACGTCACTTCCGGATATCTAGAACTCGACAACTGAGATGAACCAATAGCATCACACTTGTTCTGTGAGGCCTTGTTTATCATCGGTCACGTGGTTTTATGCAACTTGATGCATACCTCAAAGTGGTTTTGAATCCTCAGAATCATCTGATCATTACTGGTTCTCACAACAGTCATCGTCATCCTTGTTATTATTAAGGTTAGGTTAATGTGGGGCAGCCTTGAGCTGAAGTGCCCTTGAGCAAGGTACCCAACAGCCCTGACTGTTCCCCGGGCGCTGTAGTGTGGCTGCCCACTGCTCTGGGTGTGTGCGCGTGTGTTTTCACTGCTTCAGATGGGTTAAATGCAGAGGATGAATTTCACTGTGCTTGAAGTGTGCATGTGACAAAGGTTTCTTCTTCTCGTCTATTATCTTCACCATCATCTTTAACAATGTCGTTGTCGCTGCGATCATCATCACTGCTTACTTTGAAATACAATTCTGATCCCATGTAATACTGAAAGACAAACAAATCCCAAAAATAAATGCCATGTGCCGATCACAGCAAGTGCCCTGATGTGCCCCACCAGACGTTCAAGTTAAAAATAAAACTTGATCAAACAATTTAGCAATTTTAAAAAGTTATGATGCTGGTAAAAATAGGTTTACCTGAATGCAACCATTTGCACTGAAACCGGATATCCGGCCATGATGTAACTGGATCACAAGTATGTCGTTTGCCTTCATAATACAGAGCCATCAAATAACGACTTCTAATTCTTAAAAAAAAAAAAAAATCCCTGGGTGCCACTACTCTCGGTGTGCGCACGTGCGTGTGTTCACTGCTTCAGCAGGGTTAAATACAGAGAAAGAACTTCACTGTGCTGTAATGTATATGTGACAAAAGCTTTTAATTCTAAAAACCCAATCAAATTTTCTGTAACCGTGTGACTTCTACTGGCAACAAAATCTGTGAATCAAATCAACGGACTTCATTTTTATGACATTTAAATCTCACTTCGCAAGATAACGCATACGTGGTACTGACACAGATACTATTAAACAATGGCTGCTGTCATAGCAACACAATTCTTGTCATCTTAAAAAAAAATTAAAATAAATCTTTTTTTCTCAGTGAATAAAAACAAACAAAAGCATATATCACATAAAAATACGATTGGATTCAGGCCTGGAATTTCATCATTTTAGGGGCAAGGCCAGTTGGCCTTTCGTGCTGTCAATTTTTTGAGGGCACAAAGGCCAAAAGCCAGGGCACCAAGGCCATAAAATAAAACAATGATTTTAAGTTCACATCTATAATGAATTTAATTTAAGGACCAATGACTCTTCTGAGGAAGATTGGAGTCTCAGTCGAAACTATCAAGCAGATAAAGAAACATCTCCTACACTATTATATCTGAAGATAAGAAAATATTGAACACATGAAAACTTATCAATCCATCACTCACTTCAAAAATTGTAAAACTTATTAAACCTATATCCTCCCATAATTTTTGTTCAATTGACACCGAATGTGCAAGAGCATCTTCAGACTGTACTACTACGCAGATTTTTGATTAATCAAAATTGAGCCTGGAGTCCATCAAAATGTTTGACTGTAAATGGAACATATGCTAGCATGCAGGCTACTGATTAACCCATAAGAGCCCAGACCGATTTCTCAATCAAGGAAAATTATTGAGGAAATAAAATGAACTAAATAGACGACAAAGAAAACATTTCTGACCTTTTATTTTTTAAAATAGCACTTTCATGTCTCAAGATCTGAAATATTAAATTGCAAATTTGCAGAACACTGCAACACTATTACACTGTTAACCCCAAAGTTCATTCTCTGCAAACAGTTTGAGTAAATACCACTTTTAAAGATTAGTTTTATTGTATTACTTAAACAGTATGAGTATATGAAGAGTATATGAGACAGTCATTGGGTTACTCATTTTTGTAATTTAAACAAACTTAAACTGTCATGTTTTGCCTCAGGCCACAGTGCTGCCCTGTTGTGATTGGCTCAAAACAAGTCTGTGCTTGCTTGGCATAATTATTACTGGGGGTAAATGAATAAAAGTAAATGTTAATGTTGTAATGACGCCAAAAACAATGAGATAAAATCTCTTGCGATGGTGATCTCGTCAAGATGGCAGCAGTTACACTTCGGTTAAAACAGCAAAAAGAAACGTACAATACTAGTAACAAAACAATGCTAACTGCATAGATTAAAAAAGTGGCTATGAACAGACAACAGCACAAATCACGTATCATATTACGGCAGGAACAAGCAGTAGGAACATCCATGACCTTACGCTTAAAGCTCGACAAAGGAAAAACTTGACAGCAAGCTAATTAGCATTTGTTAGCGGCTACAGTCGGTACTCGGCACGTTAAAAGTGAGTCAGCGTTGTAACGACATAACGTTACTGTACAAGCAATGCTTATTTAACGGTAACAAACTTAAGCCCTATATGTTGAAATTCCTCTCTTATTCATTCATTAATTTATCACACAGTCTTACCTCAGTCAACTTCTTCCCTCCTTCTGTAAAAATTCAACGTCTCAGACGTGGACACAAGTGGGCGAGGGATGCGTTTGATTAAGTCTCCTGGTTGGCTGGTGATAGATTGGTGTCATTATAGCACGTCTGAGCAGTTCATGCCAGGCTCGAGTCCGAGCTACCACTGATGAGTTGCCCAATAAGAATCCAGAATGTCATCAAAAGACGTATTTTTTTCTCAATAGACGCAGGTGATGTTAAAGCCTATTGGCAGTCACGAGGCAGACTACAAAAGCGCAAAACCGCAGGGCATCAAGGCCACTGTGGCCTTACGGCAGATACTTTTTTCCAAGGGCACGAGGCCAAATTGAGAGGGCAGGAGGGCTGTGGCCCTGGTGAAATTACCGCCCTGATTGGATTTATTGCTACACCCAAACACTTGACACTCTGTCATCTTTAGGGTTGTTTACAACAGTTTAGAAGCGATATACAGCCGCTTGGTCTTAGCTTCAGTAAGTCGTGTGGCGAGTAAGTGACGTCACAATCTCGGATTCTCTGATGTAATCTATACTCAGAGCGTGACATCTGAACCTCGGAGAGAGGGAGGGTTTTGGATAGCTTTAGAGTCGAGTTCTGTAATGAAGTCACAGATCGCCTCAGTATAGATTTAATTTCCTGTAACTATTAATATTTAGGAACATTATATTTAGCCTAACATGTGTGCAAGAATATTTTAACACTTCACTTTTAATCTTGACATATTCTGTTAAATTTACACAATTTGAGAGTTAATAAATATACAATTTATACAGGTGTTCCTAATAAAGTGATCAGCGAGTATATTAAATTCCAAAAGACAAAGTGATAAATGTGCCTTGTAGTGAGTCTCCTCGGGGCTTCCTCAGATTAACTCCCCAAATGCCGATCCTGTCAGGTGAGAATCCCACCAACGTGTTAGAACTAAATGACTGACATGTTTATGAATGTGTTGTCTGTTCCCCAATATGGAAATGCAGGAACACCAGAGTCTTCATCTCACACACAGATGTTCACCACAACCTGGGGAAAAAAAAAATTTAATTCAGTCTTCTATAAGATTTGAGTTCGAATATTTAGCTCCAACAAACGAGAACTTCCACAAGATCTCACAGGAAAGTGAGCAGATGTTTCCCATCACATCACTGCTCTTATCCAATCACAGGCTTTGGAGCTTTTTAAACAGTAACTAACACTGCGGTGGGTTTGATCTCTTGTTCTACATGTAGATTTAAGTGCAGACTTTAAGAAGAAGCCGAGGTGAATTTTACAGGAACGACAGAAGACACGGTGTGGAGGTGGAGAGCAGGAAGGAGTGTCAGAGTGAGTAAAGTGGCTCCTTAAATCACATATTTGTGGCAGTGTGGCATTAAAGATGATCATTTTACTGAGTTTTGAGGAGAGTTGAGAAGAAAGTGTGCTGCTGATCAGAAACAGGGAAAAGCCGGGATCATCTTATTCAGACAAAAGCAGCAGGATGAAGTCAGAGACAGCAGGGTGTCACAAGGAGACGAGGTGCTCATTTACAATCACTCTCATGCACTCAGACGGGACATTTTGGAGACTCTGACTGACTCCATCTTCTGCTTTCAGATTAAATTTAAAAAAATTTTACTGAACAACAAACAGCCTTAAAGACAACTGTGAAGAAAAAGTTGGATTAAATAGAATAGAGCAGGGGTTCTCAACCTTTTCTACTTTAAGGCCCACCTATTCATACTTGTAACGAGTCGGGGCCCATTAAAAAAAGTTCCCCAATTATTTTGGCTCATCTATTCTATCAGAATCTAATAATCTATTGTAAAGTGTATTAATGGGATGCGATATCACTCCCTGTTACAGATTGGAGCCCAGGAATTAAATAAATACAATAAAAACAAATTGTTTTTAATTGTAGGTACTGTATTTAAAACTGTATGAATGTGCCAGAAGTGAACATAAAACCATGCAGGACATTCTCAGTCAAAAGGGATTAATGATCCAAAAGTGGAGTCTGGTCTTTTAACACAAGAACTTATTGCCATGTTTGCATACAACAAACAAACAAGTTATTAAGACCGAGAAGTACACTCAAAAGAAGTGGATATAGAACCCACTCAATGGGATAGACCCTTACACGCTAACAAAGAAGGATTTTTCCTACGAGTTGGAAAATTATCCATCCGTTGAGTTCCCCGACATCTCAAACTACCTGGTGCTGCAGACATCGTTCTACACGCACACACAGATGAGAACCTGGAAGAGCATGGACGTGTACAACTTTTTATATGTGGCAGAGTTAAAGATCTGGGGATCAGGACACTACAAGATAGACGGCAGTAGACGGATCTAAGTGCAGGAAGAATGCATTATTTATTAGCAGGCGTGATATTTAAGCCAAGTTTATTTGTATTGCGCTTTTAACAGTTGACACTGTCACAAAGCAGCTTTACAGAGAATTAAAGACTTGAAACATGAGCTAATTTTATCCCTAATTTATCCCCAATGATCAAGCCTGTGGCAACGGTGGCAAGAAAATAACTCCCTCAGACGACACGAAGAAGAAACCTTGAGAGGAACCCGACTCAAAAGGGAACCCATCCTCATCTGGGTGATAACAGATAGCATGATTATAAATAACTCGCTTCTATAACTGTGTCCTACAGAGTCACAAAGTATAACTGTGTAACCAGGAAATTCATTATAGATTTAACATGAAGTCGGTTTTGTTGAAGTTATAAACTGTTCATGATAACTGCAGTCCTAAAGTTAGCAAGTCAGCTGTAGTCTTCAGGCATAAATGTATTACTGTAAGTGTCCAGAGCGTCTTCCAAGTGGGTTTATTGTTTTTTTTTTTTAACAAAAGCAAAACAGAAAGCAGAGTATTTAAACAGCGTTATAAACATGGCTAGAAACAAATGTGACAGTGATGATGACAATACTTTGCAAAGTCTCTGTGAAAACAGTGTCCGTATCTGTGTGTGCTGATTGCGCTCAAATCAGTGTCAGGTGTTTCCCATAATGACTGGGTCCCAAATGCGCGCGCGGCCGCTCGAGCTGTGTCAGACTCAAGCGTGCAAAGGTATGACAGTCAAGTGTGCACCTGCTGTGTGACCACAACTTTTAGCTCAGGTGTACATCACCATGCATTGCCACCAAAATGCTTCATTTTCATCGATAACCCACTGCAAAGCATCGCGAGCTGTAGTGCGACCGTAGCTTAATGAGGCGGATGTGACGTCGGATGCAACCCAGTAATTTTACCTTACTATGAGAAAAAAATTTAACTTCAATTTTTTGGTTGGTTGGGGGGGGGGACTAGCAGGCTACTAGATGGTGCTTCGCAGCCCACTAATGGGCCGCAGTGGTTGAGAAACAGTGGAAGAGAGTGAAAATTTCTAAAACTGCTTTCATTTCATGGCCTGGTCATGTGATATTTACTGAAATTAAAGAAAAATGATAATGATCTTAAAATTATTCTTTTTTTTTCAACATTTGCCTCAAAAGGTCATCACTTACCCGAGTGTCTGTAGTTTGTAACGTTCATCATCCTTAAGAGCAGAGAGCAGCTTCTCTCCTGAGTCTCTGATTTTATTCCCAGACAGATCCAGTTCTCTCAGGTGTGAGGGGTTTGATCTCAGAGCTGAAGCGAGAGCAGCACAGCCTTCATCTGAGACACCACAACACCGCAACCTGCAGAGACACAATGACACACACTTCACTGCCTCAGTTTATGAACATCAACATTTGTTTTGTGTCTTTAAATTAGGGGTGTGTGTGTGTGTGTGTGTGTGTGTGTGTGTGTGTGAGAGAGAGAGAGAGAGAGAGAGAGAGAGAGATGGGAATACATGATTAGTGTAGGATGGAAATGATTTTCATTGGTTTTATAAACAGACTTTGTAATTTATAACAGTTTGATTGTTCAGTGTTGTTTCTGACAGTGGACACATGAACAGAGACTTTAGTGAGTTCTAGAGATTTCTGCAGCTGTTCTGCTCTCCTCTGCTTTCTCTTTCACCTCCTTCAGTATTACATGCCGGGCTCTCAGTGTGATTTTTGCAGGATGCCTCAATCTTAGGCAGAGTAGCAACAGCACTGAATCTGCGCTCTCTCTCTCTCTCTCGCTGTGTGCGCGCGCGTCCATGGATTTGGCCTTTTTTTTTTTTTTGCCATTTTGTGCAATGGAAGTAGCTAAGCTGCTCGCTGAATAAGGAAGTGACAGTTCACTAGTTAGAATCATAAATAAATTACAGAAATTAATGCAAATAATCAAACAAACTTTATACTTTCAATTTATTTGCAATATTTACAAATTATTCCACCACTGCAGGCTCCGATATGCTCAAGTTTGAGATGTCAATCATGTTCTTTCCTGATTTACTGACTGGCAGTTGGTTACAAGGTTCCGCCCCTTTGAGAGATCTACCAATCCTAATAAGGAGAAGCCGTGCGTCCAGGTGGGACAAACGAAAAACGCGTTATCCAGTCAAACGCCGAGATTTTTTTGATTCACTAAAATAATGTCTGCAATGTCTCTCTCATACACGGTTCACATTTATTTTTTTCCCTTTTCATATACTACCTCAATTCCTCATGCCATCAGACTTCTCAACTCTGAGGAACTGGTCTGATTCTCACGGACTGTTGAACACACCACTCACACTACACTCTTTACACAGTCAACAATAATGCACTATTGCTTTACAATGTCTCTCACATGCAAGGTTTACATTTATTTATTCCCTTCTCATAGACGACCTCATTATGCACACTCAACTCCGCACTTTATGTAGTTTGTGTAGTTTATTGTCTGCAGTGTTGCACTCTTGCACTTTATGTTGTATTTGTAGATTTGTCGTCCTGTGATGTGTAATGTAGCACCATGGTCCTGGAGAAACGTTCTTGTGTTTTAACTGTGTACTGTACCAACTGTATATGGTTGAAATGACAAATAAAAAAGCCTTGACTGTGATATTGAACGACACCAAGACTGATGAATAAAAGAGACACTTTGTGAAACGTTTCATTGCTGCATTTTAATGAAATGTGAGGGGAAGCCGGGCTTCCAGTGTCGTCTTAAAGCAAATCACCACTGACAGAGATGGACTGGAAGATTATTTACGATTTTAAAGTGCATATCACGGGTAAATTCAGGAGCAAGATCAATGCAATTCTCCTATTTTATATTAAACTTCGATCAAATATCTGTCACATTCTGCATTTTGTGCAATTTTTTTACCTTGCGCAATACCAGAAAAATTCAGTTGAAATCAAGCCATTTGAGGCGAATTGGTCCGCCTCTGAAAAAACTTGGCATTTGGATTTCCCGGCAAACAATGATTTTCGTGACGTCACGTGCGGGACGCCTCCTTCTGAATCCTACGTCAGCGCTGGTTAGTTTATGAGAAAACGACCTGGTGGTTTTCTGCAAATTTCTTCAACGTTATCACGTAATTATTAAAATGGTTAACAGATGTATCGTAGGAGGGTGTAGCAACACCAATCATGATGGGATTAGTACATGTACTCATCATTTTCCAAAAGACCGGACAATGAGAGAGAAATGGGAGCGCTTGGTCTACACAGGCTGTGCACTGAAACCGTGCAAAAGCTCGCGCAGCCTGCTGGAGCTTCCGCAGGTGACGTCATGAATCTGGCTCCAGACTCCCTTGGGATTTTTCCAGACTTGTTTTATTTTTTGTTGCTTTAGACAGATGGCCTTGCGCAAAATTACCCTTCTGGATGTGTGTGTAAAGGGACATACTTTCATATTAAAAAACTAGATAGAACTCAACGCCAATGGCGTCGATGGGGATGCCTCCGCCCGGTAGACTACACACCTTATTAAGTTGTGATTTGGGGATGGACGTTTGACCTCACAGTAATCTTGACCTGGTGAAATTACTTGTATTTGCCTTGGAGATATTGTGTTCACAAGGTTTTCGGACAGACATTTGACCTCACAGTGACCTTGACCCTAGACCCTTTGATCTCAAAATGTAAATCAGTTCATGTTTGTCCCAAAGCGCACAAATGGTGTAAGTTTGGTGAAATTCCTTTCATTAGCCTTTGAGATATTGCCTTCACAAGGTTGCGGGACGGACAAATTCCATTACATACTGGAATTTTTTTTAAATCAAAAACTATAAGTTCATCTCGGCATAAAAAATTTGGGCAGACGCTCCCGCACGGCACATGCCAGCAATTCCCCCCCCCATGACATGAGCAATAAGTAGGAGAGTTATACATGGTATCCTACCTAAAATTATATCAAATATAGATATGATACTATGATTCTCCCCAACATGCTACATTAGATAAGCTAACCCCATTTATAAAAGATACACACTTATATCTGACATGTATTTGATAGATATATATTATATACACCATGGCATTGATTCGTGCAATGTACATTATAAATAATATAATGAATCATTGAACAGGCAAAATAATTTTCGACCTACCTTTGTGTTTTTTGGTGTATATGTGAAGTTCGATAGTCCTTGCCCCTCTACTAGCGGAGTTTATCATCATGTCAGAATACAATGAGCAAAGTACTTTTCCTGGGACGTCTATTTTCCGTATGTGATCACCGAGCTTCGTTGTGACAGTCTGCTTGTCGAACTCGACATTCAGTTTTCTTTCTAACCAAGCCCATCGAAAACAGTTCTTTATTCCTGCACCTTTATCAATCTCCCTCGCTCGATCCTCTTCTTTCTTATCTAGGGCTTTTGCCATTGTCGATATGCTAAAATACCCCGCCTGAATACGTGTCTTTCCGATGTTACCAATGCGTATCGTCAAACAGTGTGTACGGTCGGTGAATGGTGATTGCAAGCCACGCGTGGAGAGCATGCGTACTTGTGTTTATACACTGCACGCGATGGGATTTCCCGAAAATTCTACCGCAAATAAGTCGAACATTGTCGCAAAAGTGAATGTTAATTACGACATGTTGAAAGACTCGAGTGTGTTAACCCGGAGCCCACCAAGAATCAAGACGTTATAAGGTGACCACAGATCATTAACCATACACCCCCCGAAAAGTTCTCAACGGATTTACATCGATCTCAAAAACAAATCATTTTGGTCTGAAAAAGTCGAAATCCGCCGATCAGTGGAAAATTCTCATCCCTGAGTTTCTTTCCTCTGTTGTGTGTGATATTAAACCATCAGCAGCTGAAGCTGAACAGAGAACAGCAGAGAGACCATGAACTTTAATCAGAGAGAGAGAGAGAGAGAGAGAGAGAGAGAGAGAGAGAGAGACTGAATCTCAGATGGTTCTCTACTAGACTTATAGTGCACTACACAGCGGCAATAAACTTGTTTCTCCAGAGTCTACAGAGTGCATTTATAGAACACTGTAGATTTATATTATTGTAGAATCAGAGAAGTAAACAATGATTATTCCATATAAATCCTACAAACATTCAGCCACTCGTTCTTGAGACAGCGTGCGAACAAGAATTTCAGAAAAAATGGACAGAAAACCTGAAAACATACCGGTTTCACCTCTCAGTGTCGGAGGAATAAAAATGTCAGTGTAATTTATGATGTTCGTTTGTCTAATTACTTTTCATCCCTCAAAAAGAGGGACCACATATAAACAGTGCTGTAATTTCAACACCAGTCGCCCAATCTGGATGCAAGTTTCATCAAAATAAAGCTGAAGCTCTGCACTTTGAGCTCATCTTCATTATTTAATTTCATCAACAATATACTGTGCAGAAAAACAAACAAACAAATTATTTAGATTCATATCTAAATCAGGGCTGGATTTAGGGGGGTCCTGGGTTGGGATATGCCCCACCCTAAAACTGTCCCTGCACTGCATCAAGACTTTTTTTAGGATCACATTATCTAGTAAATCAATTCCATCTCGTGTCAAACCTAAAGCCTGAAGGCCAAAACACGGCTCACTGCCTCGTTTCATTCGGCCCGTGTGAACTTTAAAAAATAACACTGAAACTACTTTTCACACAAACCCTGATAATTTTATGTAACAAGAAATAAATAGTTTAAAAAATGACTTTGGATCTTCTGTCCTCTACATCTCAGAAACTAATGCAGATACAAGTCCGGAATTTTTCACTATTTATCGGGAACAGTGACATTATTCAAAAAGTTTGAAGCAAATCTGAGATTACCAGTTGGAAACTTTTTTTTTCCAATCTGGTGATTATGCATTTTAATTAATTTCTAAAAGAAAAAATACATTTCAGACACACTGCAGTCAGATCTAGTCATTTTTTGTGCTGCAGCTTCTCACATACGTCCATCTGACCCAAAGACTCTGTGACAAATCATCAGTGTGCAGTGAAAAGAAACAATCTTCCTCCTCAGGACATTGATGATGAACCTAAAACCTCTGCTTCAGTCTCACTATTAGAGAATGTGTCTTACTGAGGAGCAGGTCATGTGACTCTCAGAGAGATGATCTTACCCCAGTGTCTCCAGTTTACAGTGAGGATTCTCCAGTACAGCACAGAGACGCTTCACTCCTGAGTCTCCCAGATCATTATTAAAGGACAGCTCCAGGTCTCTCAGGTGTGAGGGGTTTGATCTCAGAGCTGAACTCAGAGCAGCACAGCCTTCATCTGAGACACCACAATAACACAACCTGCAGAGACACAATGACACACACTTCATCAACAGATTTTCATCTTGGTTTAATTCTTACTTTAAAGATGAGGAGTGTAAAATTAATTTTATTATTCAGAATGTCATGATTTAATATCACCTGTTTATTCTCATTAACAGTGTAATTAATAATGATAATACTGAGTGTTATATTTAGTTTCCAGGGATGAGAATGAAAAACATTAAAAAGTCTGAAAAAAGCCAGGGGTTTGGGGGTCGCAGGCACCCAGCGGGGCCCAGGGGCAGAGACCCGGGAGCTAATGATTTTTGGCTATTTTTTTACCCCAAAACCATTAAATTTTATCAGCAAAAAGTTGCAGTTTATTTGGAAATAAATTCCCCTTCTTGGTGGACGACCAGGTGAAAATGATTAATAGGGTACACGAGACTTGTTTTTAATCAATTCACATTTGATGATTTTTTGAAATCAAAAAATGCAGAAATATAATACTGTAGAGCTCTTGTATATATTAAAATTTAATATATACAAGAGCTCTACAGTATTATATTTCTGCATTTTTGCTATTCATGTCTTTGTTAACACGTGGAGATCAGTGTAAATGAATGAATATATAATTTAAATATACAACCCCGATTCCAAAAAATTTGGGACAAAGTATAAATTGTAAATAAAAATGGAATGCAATGATGTGGAAGTTTCAAAATTCCATATTTTATTCAGAATAGAACATAGATGACAAATCAAATGTTTAAACTGAGAAAATGTATCATTTAAAGAGAAAAATTAGGTGATTTTAAATTTCATGACAACACAGCTCAAAAAAGTTGGGACAAGGCCATGTTTACCACTGTGAGACATCCCCTTTTCTCTTTACAACAGTCTGTAAACGTCTGGGGACTGAGGAGACAAGTTGCTCAAGTTTAGGGACAGGAATGTTAACCCATTCTTGTCTAATGTAGGATTCTAGTTGCTCAACTGTCTTAGGTCTTTTTTGTCGTATCTTCCGTTTTATGACACGCCAAATGTTTTCTATGGGTGAAAGATCTGGACTGCAGGCTGGCCAGTTCAGTACCCGGACCCTTCTTCTACGCAGCCATGGTGCTGTAATTGATGCAGTATGTGGTTTGGCATCGTCATGCTGGAAAATGCAAGGTCTTCCCTGAAAGAGACGTCGTCTGGATGGGAGCATATGTTGCTCTAGAACCTGGATATACCTTTCAGCATTGATGGTGTCCTTCCAGATGTGTAAGCTGCCCATGCCACACGCACTAATGCAACCCCATACCATCAGAGACGCAGGCTTCTGAACTGAGCGCCGATAACAACTTGGGTCGTCCTTCTCCTCTTTAGTCCGAATAACACGGCGTCCCTGATTTCCATAAAGAACTTCAAAATTTTGATTCGTCTGACCACAGAACAGTTTTCCACTTTGCCACAGTCCATTTTAAATGAGCCTTGGCCCAGAGAAGATTTCTGCGCTTCTGGATCATGTTTAGATACGGCTGCTTCTTTGAACTATAGAGTTTTAACTGGCAACGGCGGATGGCACGGTGAATTGTGTTCACAGATAATGTTCTCTGGAAATATTCCTGAGCCCATTTTGTGATTTCCAATACAGAAGCATGCCTGTATGTGATGCAGTGCCATCTAAGGGCCCGAAGATCACGGGCACCCAGTATGGTTTTCCGGCCTTGACCCTTACGCACAGAGATTCTTCCAGATTCTCTGAATCTTTTCATGATATTATGCACTGTAGATGATGATATGTTCAAACTCTTTGCAATTTTACACTGTCGAACTCCATTCTGATATTGCTCCACTATTTGTCGGCGCAGAATTAGGGGGATTGGTGATCCTCTTCCCATCTTTACTTCTGAGAGCCGCTGCCACTCCAAGATGCTCTTTTTATACCCAGTCATGTTAATGACCTATTGCCAATTGGCCTAATGAGTTGCAATTTGGTCCTCCAGCTGTTCCTTTTTTGTACCTTTAACTTTTCCAGCCTCTTATTGCCCCTGTCCCAACTTTTTTGAGATGTGTTGGTGTCATGTAATTTCAAATGAGCCAATATTTGGCATGAAATTTCAAAATGTCTCACTTTCGACATTTGATATGTTGTCTATGTTCTATTGTGAATACAATATCAGTTTTTGAGATTTGTTAATTATTACATTCTGTTTTTATTTACAATTTGTACTTTGTCCCAACTTTTTTGGAATTGGGGTTGTACATTTTCTCAGTTTAAACATTTGATATGTCATCTATGTTCTATTCTGAATAAAATATGGAATTTTGAAACTTCCACATCATTGCATTCCGTTTTTATTTACAATTTGTACTTTGTCCCAACGTTTTTTGGAATCGGGGTTGTATAAAATTCCTTACCAAATGGAGACTGGGCTGCTTTCTCTGAAGTTCTTTTCATAATAGTGATAAGGTTACAATACTTTTCACAATACAATATTATTCACACGATCAGCGACTGATATCACAGGCTTTACAGTGGAAGTGTGGCCATCTGTGCTTTTCACCAGTGGTTGATGTATATGAGATGCACTGCTACTATCACTAGTCTGAACCAGGGCTTTGAACCAGAATTTTTTTCCTATTGGTTCGTTCCGAACAGAAACAGAATTTTAACGTTTCCGGTTTTGGGTTCCACCATTAAATAGACGTTCCCGAACCGGTTAGAACAAAAACATTTAGTTCCCGGAACGGTTAATTACGTTCCCTGTCAGCTGTTTAACAAATGGCTATAAAATTATGTCTCTGTCTCATCCAGCTTAAGCCAAATGTAGGCTAATTCTATTACAACCTTCATTAAATAAGACAAGAAATAATTCAAAACAATTATTATTTCAAATGTTGGCGATTTGGATTCTCAGTATGTCTTCCCATCTACACAAACAGAAAAAGTGCCAAAAATGAAAGATAATTCGTTTAGTGTGTTACCAAAGGCTAGTCAGGCCCTATAGAGGGCTACCGCATGACGTCACTGCGCCGCGAGATTTTGTTAGGCGCCATATTGGAAGGCCAAGTACACATCTATGCAAGTACATACATACATAAAACAAACTACACCTGAAATGTAGCCAGGGCCGGTTCTGCCCTAATCTGGACCCAGGTGCAACATAGCGCAACCCCCCCCCCAAAAAAAAAACCCAGTCTAAATCAGGACAACCATCACATAACTATAAACATTTTATATCAACTATTTTAACTAAATGGGCTATAATAAATAAGCCTGCAGGCAGCCACGGCGGGCTGCCTCAGAAAAGTAACCATTTGTCCTACCTTAAAACTCATTTTGCATTTTCTGCCTCCTTTTTTGTATTTTCAACCCTCCGTTTATTTTCTTTCCTTTTCTGAAAACCCGATTTGTGTCCAGACATTTTGTTCTGCTACCAACGAACTAACTCGTCAGGTCTTGTCTCTCGAGCCCGCGATGATTCCCGTGGGAAGGGCAACAACTGATACATTTTTACAAACAGCCAATAGGGAGGTTGCATCGTTCAGGCTCTTCTTTGCTCAGACACTCAGTAATTCACTTATCACATGGAGACGTGATAGCAGTCCACCTTCCCGCTCTCTCCATTCAGTCAGCGAACGTCACACAGGAAGTGAACCCCAGCGGGTCATAGAAACTTGCGCAGGAGAAGAATGGCTATTTTATTTGTAGGCTACGGAAACTTTGAGGAACGAAATAAAAAACGGTATTAACCGGTTACCATTATTTTTAATAAGCGTTTCTGTTCCGGAACATAAAAAATAATAAAGTTTCTGGTTTCGTTTCTGTTCCATGTGAAATAGAAAAAGTTCCTGGTTTTCGTTCCTTGAACCGGTTCAAAGCCCTGGTCTGAAGTGATGCTGGTAACTGGTAGTTTGTCCTCAGAAGTTTCAGTTTGTCGAAAATAATATCATCAGTCTTATATGAAATTTATGTTCTTTGCTGATATACTCTAATCCTTTAAAATGAAGTGCAAACCAGAAAAAAAGTTCTATCATAATTCTCTTCAGCTTTCTTCTGATGTTATCATGGTTAACATCATGTTATCATATTAAGCAGGCAACATTCAACATCACTTATCACTTCCCTTTCAACTGTTGTGTGTACTAACTAGGTTTTATCTGGACAGGATGTTGTGTAATGTAATGCATATACCATATGGTCAATTTGAAGATCGAGATGGTGATTTTGAATTCAAGAACAGGCATGTACAATGGGCATTACATATTGGAAATTTTTTTAAAATCAAAAACTATAAGTTCATCTCGGCCTAAAAAATTTGGGCAGACGCTCCCGCGCGGCACATACCAGCAATTCCCCCCCCCATGAAATGAGCAATAAGTAGGAGAGTTATACATGGTATCATACCTAAAATTTTATCAGAAATATAGATATGATACTATGATTCTCCCCAACATGCTACATTAGATAAGCTAACCCCATTTATAAAAGATACACATTTATATCTGACATGTATTTGATAGATATATATTATATACACCATGGCATTGATTCGTGCAATGTACATTATAAATAATATAATGAATCATTGAACAGGCAAAATAATTTTCGACCTACCTTTGTGTTTTTTGGTGTATATGTGAAGTTCGATAGTCCTTGCCCCTCTACTAGCGGAGTTTATCATGTCAGAACACAATGAGCAAAGTACTTTTCCTGGGACGTCTATTTTCCGTATGTGATCACCGAGCTTCGTTGTGACAGTCTGCTTGTCGATCTCGACATTCAGTGTTCTTTCTAACTAAGCCCATCGAAAACAGTTCTTTATTCCTGCACCTTTATCAATCTCTCTCGCTCGATCCTCTTCTTTCTTATCTCGGACTTTTGCCATTGTCGATATGCTAAAATATCCCGCCTGAATACGAATCTTTCCGATGTTACCAATGCGTATCGTCAAACAGTGTGTACGGTCGGTGAACGGTGATTACAAGCCATGCGTGGAGAGCATGCGTACTTGTGTTTATACACTGCACGCGATGGGATTTCCCGAAAATTCTACCGCAAATAAGTCGAACATTGTTGCAAAAGTGAATGTTAATTACGACATGTCGAAAGACTCGAGTGTGTTAACCCGGAGCCCACCAAGAATCAAGACGTTATAAGGTGACCACAGATCATTAACCATACACCCCCCGAAAAGTTCTCAACGGATTTACATCGATCTCAAAAACAAATCATTTTGGTCTTAAAAACTCGGAAATCCGCCGATCTGAGGAAAATTCTCATCCCTGAGTTTCTCTCCTCTGTTGTGTGTGATATTAAACCATCAGCAGCTGAAGCTGAACAGAGAACAGCAGAGAGACCATGAACTTTAATCAGAGAGAGAGAGAGAGAGACTGAATCTCAGATGGTTCTCTACTAGACTTATAGTGCACTACACAGGGGCAATAAACTTGTTTCTCCAGAGTCTACAGAGTGCATTTATAGAACACTATAGATTTATATTATTGTAGAATCAGAGAAGTAAACAATGATTATTCCATATAAATCCTACAAACATTCAGCCACTCGTTCTTGAGACAGCGTGCGAACAAGAATTTCAGAAAAAATGGACAGAAAACCCGAAAACATACCGGTTTCACCTCTCAGTGTCGGAGGAATAAAAATGTCAGTGTAATTTATGACTATGTTCGTTTGTCTAATTACTTTTCATCCCTCAAAAAGAGGAACCACATATAAACAGTGCTGTAATTTCAACACCAGTCGCCCAATCTGGATGCAAGTTTCCTCAAAATAAAGCTGAAGCTCTGCACTTTGAGCTCATCTTCATTATTTAAATTTCATCAACAATATACTGTGCAGAAAAACAAAAAAAATTATTTCGATTCATATCTAAATCAGGGCTGGATTTAGGGGGGGTCCTGGGTTGGGATATGCCCCACCCTAAAACTGTCCCTGCACTGCATCAAGACTTTTTTAGGATCACATTATCTCGTAAATCAATTCCATCTCGTGTCAAACCTAAAGCCTGAAGGCCAAAACACGGCTCACTGCCTCGTTTCATTCGGCCCATGTGAACTTTAAAAAATAACACTGAAACTACTTTTCACACAAACCCTGATAATTTTATGTAACAAGAAATAAACAGCTTAAAAATGACTTTGGATCTTCTGTCCTCTACATCTCAGAAACTAATGCAGATACAAGTCCGGAATTTTTCACTATTTAGATTAGATAACTTTATTTGTACCCAAAGGTAGATTTGGTGTGCAGCCAAGTGATCTCCACTCATACAAAACATTTAAAACAAAGGACACACTTAACATACAAACATTTGAAATATTACAGAAATGTTTAAAAACAGTAAACATTAGACAGTACCAAAGTAGCGCATCCTAGAGCCACATAGTGTCACATTGTATGAAAAAAAAAACCAGTGATATACCAGCCATGATAGATTGATGAATATGTAATAAAATGAGACTGATAAGATCCTTAAATATATAAACAAATTACAAATTAATTAAAAACAAAAATAAATTGTGCTATTACAGCCTATGTTTAGAAGTTATATTATTAATCTCTCTAATAGCAGAGGGGACAAAACTTCCTCTGAAACGTATCTGTGAAGAATCTCAGTCATCCAGGTACATAGTAATCTGTGGTTGGTTGAAGAGAGCAATTGGACTTGCTTGAAGATTCTTGAAAACGTTTCGCCTCTCATCCTAAAGGCTTCCTCAGTTCTAATAGGGAGTATCCAGTATTTATCCTCTCATGGATCATCATAGAATCCGAATCAGAATGTCAACCTGGAACGACCATCATTGAACAGAAGTGGGGGTCTATGACATCTTTTATCAGCCACCTACAATGCAGCCATCAGCATTCTGATTCGGATTCTGTGATGACCCATGAGAGGATAAATACTGGATACTCCCTATTAGTCAGACAGAACTGAGGATGCCTTTAGGATGAGAGGGAAAACGTTTTCAAGAATCTTCAAGCAAGTCCAGTTGCTCTCTTCAACCAACCACAGATTACTCTGAAACGCTTTGTCTTGCAGACAGGTAGGTTGTATCTGTAACCAGATGGAAGGAGCTGAAATTCCTTATACAGTGGGTGAGGGCTATCTTCCAAGATGGAACCAGCTATCCTCTGCAACTGTCTGGTGTACAGGGTCTCAGGACTAAGTTGTGGCTCTCCAATCAGCCTGCCAGACCACTTAACTATTTGAAAAAGGGAATTCTTGTTTTTAAGAGACAGGTTGTTGAACCAGCACACCAAGCAGAAAGATAAGATAGATTCAATAAAAGCACGGTAAAAGAGGGTAAGCAAGGTTCGATCAATGTGAAAATAAGACAGTTTCCTCAGACAATGCAGACGCTGGTTGGCCTTTTTAAAAACAGCTTCACAGTTTACCTCAAATGTGAGCTTGTTGTCAATAATGGTGCCAAGGTATTTGTACTTGTCTACAGTCTCCACTTTCTGACCATTAATTTCTGTGGGCATCTGGATCTGGTTGTGCTTTCTAAAATCAATAACCATGTCTTTGGTCTTCGAGATATTTATCTGCAGGAATGATGTGTTACACCACTCTATAAATTCTTCCACTATTGGGCTATGACCTGCCTCCCCGCCTTGCAGTGAGCTCACAATCACTGTATCATCTGCATATTTTAAAATGGATCTGTTCACTGTATTGCTGTGACACATATTTGTATATAAAATAAAAAGGAGAGGGGAAGGAGCTAAAATCCACCAGGTCACCACACATCCTTGTGGTGACCTGGTGGAGCTGCAAGTCTGGTCAGACAGGGTGCTGTTGATCGTTACTCTCTGTGTTCGATTTATTAAAAAGTTTAAAATCCGCACCAAAAGGTTGTTACTCAAGTTGAACTGCTCCTCAAGCCTATTAAAACATGCGGTTGGATTGAGTTAAAAGCAGACATAAAATCAATACATAAGAGCCGAGCATGGGTGTCTTTCCCTTCTAGATGCTTAAAAATCAAATTTAAAAAGGGTGGCTGTGGCGTCCTCAACTCCCCTTCGTGGTCTATAGGCAAACTGCAAAGCGTCCATATTCGGCTGTGTTTTCATCATGACTTCAGATTTTACTAGTTTTTCAAAGGTTTTCATCACTATGGATGTCAGAGCAATAGGTCTGAAGTCATTCAGCACTTTAGGGCAGTTGGATTTGGGGACTGGGACTACCACAGCGTCCTTCCAGCATTTTGGCACATGCTGTGTTTCTAGGGACTTATTGAATATGTGATGGAATATTGGGGCCAGTTCTTCAGAGCATGTTTTGAGAAGGCGGCCGCAGATAGCATCCGGTCCTTGGCTCTTATTTGTTTTTATGTATTTGAATGCTCTCACTATGTCTTCTTCTCTTATATTAAAATGATCCTGGTCCATTAGTTTATGTCTCAGGTCCTGTATTTCAGATTTAAAATCAGCTACATCAAAATGATTATAAAAACTGTTGCATTTGCAAGATTAAAATCTGAGTCAAAGCCCTCAAGGGTGATGGTACTGCCATTATTTGAGTCAGACTTATTGATGCCTGCAATACTTTTCATACATGACCATGCTGAACCAAGCTTGTTCCTGGACATGTTATGTTCTAATTGTTCCTTATTAGTTCTGTTTTGCTTTTAGCAGAGATGCCTACCCCAAATTTTGAATTTCAGTATTCTTGAAAACATTTTTCAGTATTTTGGAATGACTTTCAGTCACATTAATTTATGCGCATTTCCATTATAAAGAGGTGTATATACCAATATGTTTAACATTTAAATTATTAAAAAGTACTGTTTTGTGTGAATTGAATAAACAAAACGCGAGCAGCCATCTCAACTGAATTTCCACTCAACAAATTTCTAGAGCATACAATATATCACATTTTTATAAATACAGTAGTGTTCCCTGTTTGCAGACATTACGGTTGACTACCAATCATTGGTATTGAATGTAACTCCTCAAAAGTATTATATTATATTGCCTGGCAAAATGTTCTACCTGTTTACGGACTCTAATAAAAAAAAAAAAAAAAAAAAAAAAAAAGTCTTATTTCATGCCAAAGCGAGTCCGACATTGTTATCTTAATGTCACAATATATAAATACTTCAGCATAATGCTTCAGAAGAGACATTGAATAAAATGACATTTATAATTGTATATAAAACAGTGGAATGATCAATTTTTTGCCACAATCCCAACAACACTAATCATAAAATTCTGTTTTTGATCATAGTACATGTACATTTGTACTTGCAACACTGAAAAGACTTTGAATTAAAGAAGTACAGCCAGTGTTTGATATTTCAGTGAATAAAAATCATACATGTAAAAAGAAACTGAATAAGTTTAACTCACATTTCATGGCACTAATTGGCAAGTTCAACTCCAAGCATAGGTCAACCATCACTGCTTCAGCACGCGTCACGTTCCGTGTCTTTTCATCCCATGGCCGGATGTAGGGGTGGGCAGTGCCCACCCAAACGTGAGTCCTGCCCACCCAATCAAGATATGGGGAATGTATATGTACATTCTGTCAATATTTTAAAAAAAATACCACGATAACTGTATGACTTGGTAGTGGCTCTGACGGGCGGACGACGGCTAGCAAAAGGTGCACATTTGTCAGATCAGAACACACAGGACACACTGAGACCAATGAGCTGCGTGTAAAAAACAACCCTATACATAATCACGCCCCCAGCAACAGATGCATGATTCAATCAGAGATTTCTGTCAGACACAGAAGACGTTGATTTTTCCGAAGCGAATTCCTAAAGTTTACTACGCGTACACACACTCACAGTTACAGTCATTCACTCTCTCAGTGCACCCGACTGCTGCTGACTGAAGAGCTAAATGTACAATTTCTTTAAGCCTGTAAGCAAGCCTAGTGCTGCTTCTACCTCTGCCTCTGGCAAACAATGTGCCCCTCGCAGTAGTAGTAGCAGTGGCACATCTAGCAAGAATACAGAGGCTAGTGTACCCACCACAACCAATGTCTCAACCCCAGACTCCGCTGCCTCAGCCCCACCACTTAGCACAGACTTGAACGAAGATGTACCATCCCAACCTGTTTTAACCATATACCCAAAACGTGCATTTGGTGCCACATTACGTGCGTTTAACCCTGCCTGGTACCGCACACAGCCATGGCTCGAGTACTCCGTTAAAAAAGACGCATGTTTCTGTTTCCCTTGTCGGAAATATAGCAAAGCCGGTAATGAAAAGGATGTTGTTTTTACTGTGCGAGGTTTTACTAATTGGAAAGCAGCACTCGAAAGTGGCAGGGGACTGCAGAAACATGCATCCAGCTACTGTCATGTACAGGCTGCAGCTACCTGGGCTGAACACAAATCTAGAGAAGTGACAGGGGCGACAATTGACAGCATGCTGGTCGGAAAGACAGCGCTGGAAAGGAACCGGTACGATATCAGAAGTATTGGTGACATTATTAAGTTTCTTTGTGTTAATGAGTTGGGACTCCGTGGAACGAAAGAAACCTTAATACACCCTGACAGCAGTGAAGGTGATGATATTGCTTCTGGTCTTTTTTTGAAGTTGTTTACCTATACCTTAGAGAAGGATGAGAAGCTAGCTGCTATTGCCAAAGGCATACCAAAAAATGCTACCTACACATCTAAGGATGTACAAAATGAAATAATTGAAACACTAGCCAGCATGGTTCAGGCAGAGATCAAGAAGAAGTATTCAGAAGCTGACTCTGCAGGATTCTGTGTGAAAAGTGATGGGACAAGGGACAGGTGTAATATTGAGAATTTGTCCATAATGATAAGGTTTGTAAGTAATTCCATACCAGAGGACCATCTGATTGGCTTACTTAGCTTGCATCAACTTGATGCAGAGTACATCTGCACCGAAATACTAAAACATCTCTCTGATGCTGGCTACAGTGCTGACAATATAGTTAGCCAGTGTTATGATGGTGATTCGGTGATGAGTGGAGTGCGAGGTGGTGTCCAAGCACTACTGCAAAAGAAGGTTGGTAGATATGTGCCATATGTTCACTGTTACAACCATCAGTTGCATTTAGTGGTTGTGCATGCTATGCAGGGTGAGCCATGTGCCCAAAGGTTTTTTGACCTCTGTAATTCCCTGTATAACTTCTTTCATCACCACTATGTGTCACAAAGGTATGATGGTCCTTGTCTCAGATGACTAATTGAAATTCGCTGAACAAGCCATTATGATGTGACAAGGTGCATTGTGGAGAATGAAGAGCGTCTTTGCACTATCCTGTCTGAGATTGCCGAGGATGATGAGGCCTCAGTTGATTTGTGCACTGAGGCATCAGGCCTTTTAATTCAAATAAAGAGGACACATTTCTTTGAGATTGGCAACTTTTTAGTGCAGGTGCTTGGTGTCTTGAAACCAGCAAATGGAATTTTTCAGTCTCAGTCTGTGGATATGTGTGCTGCTAGTGGGGTTGTTAGTGCTTCACTTGAGTCTTTGAAAGACATCCGTAAAGACCATTGCTGGACTGAGCATTCTCAGTTCACTGATGAGGATGAGTCACATCACCCAAAAAGACGGAGAACATTGAGTAAACACCTTGGTGAAGGTGTTGTGTTCTCAACTGTGGGTCATACAGATTCGGATAACCCCACTATCACCCCCACTCAGTCTCTCAAAAGATCCCTACTCAACATCCTTGACAGGGCCATTTCAGAATTGGAAAGCAGATTCTCAAAGGAGAATCTAGACTTAATGACAGCCATATCCAGCCTAGTACCTGCATCTAGTGTATTTCTAGACTCCACCTTATTGCAGCCTCTGCATGCACTTGCTGGAACTGGAGAAGACTATTTGACTTTGAAAAATGAGGTTACTGTTGCAAAGCCAATGTTGGTCAAGGAATGTCCAAAGGAAACAGACCTGTCCACTGTGTGTAAATGCATGGAGGTGTATAAGACAGCTTTTCCTGTGTTGCACAAGTTGTATGTGACAGCCCTGGTAATTGGTGTGTCCTCAGCTTCATGTGAGAGTTCCTTCTCCACGCTGGCACGTGTCCTAACGCCCCATCGTCGCACCATGTTGCATGGCAGAAAAAGAAATTTGGTCATCTTGGCTCATGAGAAATCGATAACAAATACATTGGACATGGATGAATTTGTGAGAATTTTTGCAAAGACAAACAGAAGACTGATGTTATGCTAAGATATATAAAAAGGATGTTGGTGTTGGTGGAGACATATGTGATAGACAGATAAACATGATACAAATGTAACTGATAGACAGATAAGCTAATGTGAAAAATAGACATACAAATGCTAAACTGATGTGATAGATGTGCAAATATAGATAAATGATAGCTAGATATAATAATTAGTGAATAGATAGATGATAGCAGATAAATAAATAGATTAATAAATAGATAGGTGACAACAGACTAATAAATAGATAAATATGATAGGCCTACTGGTGTGAAATTGATGTGATAGACAAAGATATACAAATGATAGATAGATAGATAGATAGATAGATAGATAGATAGATAGATAGATAGATAGATAGATAGATAGATAGAGATAACTAATAAATAGATAGACAGTTAATAGATAGACAGTTAATAGACAGACAGACAAACATGATACTGGTGTGAAACTGATGTGATAGATAGATAGATAGATAGATAGATAGATAGATAGATAGATAGATAGATAGATAGATAGATATGATAGCCTAATTAATAAATAGATATGATAATAGATAGATACATAGATATGACAATTAATAGATAGATATGATAATTAATAGATGATAGCCTAATTAATAGATAGATAGATAGATAGATAGATAGATAGATAGATAGCCTAATTAATAAATAGATATGATAATAGATAGATACATAGATATGACAATTAATAGATAGATATGATAATTAATAGATGATAGCCTAATTAATAGATAGATAGATATGATAGCCTAATTAATAAATAGATATGACAATTAATAGATAGATATGATAATAGATGATAGCCTAATTAATAGATGATAGCCTAATTAATAGATAGATAGATAGATAGATAGATAGATAGATAGATAGATAGATAGATAGATAGATAGATAGATAGATAGATAGATAGATAGATAAACATATGAATGCAGCCTCAACGGGACACAAGCCAGTATCCTACTTGTGCCGGTCCCAAGCCCGGGCAAATACAGAGGGTAGCAAATAGCAGTTTTTTAACAGCAAGTTTGAGGGATTTGACTCCGACGAGGGGCGCCCCCTATCATTTCTTCCTGCCCACCCTGGTGGGTAAAGCTAAATCCGGGCCTGTTTCATCCACAGATTTCGTAAAAAACTGCTGGATACCCCCAGATTTACTTTCCGCCTGACTCGCCGTTTCAGCATACTCCATATGTTTGTTTTTTTTTTGTAGTTGACATGCCGCCTGCAGTCATTGCGACCACCATGAGTGATGTTAATGTCAGTTCTACACAGTTTGCAGTGCACGTATCCATTGCCCTTTTGACTGGGTGTAATGCACGGCCATTCTACCATATCGAAAATAGCGCGAGCAAATGTGCGGAATCTGCGCATGTCACACACAGCATGTGTGGTTGTCGTAAAAATAAATAGCCTAGCCGTGAATCGCGCATGGATTGAAAAAGTCGCTTGGACATTTAAAAACAACTCACTGGAATTTTTTAAGACTTTATAATAATTCCGTACAGAATAACACTGTTTGCCGTAACATCGTATTTACGTAACTTTTCCGTACAAAATACGGCCAATCCGTACTAGTAGGCATCTCTGTTTTAGTATCTCCATTTTCATGTTTTTAGTAGCTGATTGTATGTCAGACATAGAACCTTGCTTGAAAGCATTCTTTTTAGCCTGGATGCTGGATTTAACTGATTTGTTCACCCATGGTCTATTGTTGGGATAGATTTTGACTTTCTTGCATGGAATTATCATATCTCTACAGAATGCAGCATAGGAACATGTTACATCAGCAAGCTCGTCAAGGTCGTCTCCACATGCATCTACAAATACATCCCAATCAGTACAGTCATAACACCCCTGCAGGCACAGAACAGAGTCCTCAGTCCATGTTTTGATTTCCTTAAATTTAACCTTTTCCCTCTTCAGAACAGGTTTTATATGTGGGCAGGAGGTGCACGCAGTTGTTATCCCCACTGCCCATAGGAGGTAATGGAAATGATTTATAGGCATCCTTAACTGATCCATAGCATAGGTCGATGGTTTTATCCCATCTGGTTGAATACGTTACATATTGGTACATGTGTGGTAGGATCTTTTTAAGTGAAACGTAAGTGAAATCACCGAGCACAAAAATCGGAGCGTCAGGAGGGATACACTGGAGTTTATGCACAACATCGGAGACAGTTTTACAGGCGGAGGGGGCGTGGGCTTTCGGGTGAATATATGCAACCACAGTGAAGAGTTGATGAAACTCGTGGGGCAGGTAGAAGGGGCGCAGTGACACAGCTAAGAGTTCAACATCAGGTGTACAGATACGCTCTCTTACTGTCACTGCAGAACAATATCTTTGATTGACATACAGACACACCCCTCCACCCTGAATTTTCCCCGTCACCTCTCTGTTCCGGTCCAGGCGGTTCGGCGTTCCAAAGCCGCTGATCAGCAGGTCAGAGTCCGGGTCATTTTCATTAAGCCATGTGTCTGTAAACGCCAACAGACAGCACTCTTTAAAATCCTTGAGGAAGCGGACATTCCCCTGCAGTTCGTCCACTTTATTTCTAAGAGATCAAACATTTCCAAGGATCATCGAAGGCAGTGGAAGGCGGTTAAGCTGCGACTTCCTCATCCGAAGTCGAACTCCTTCTCGCTTCCCCCTCTTCTCCTTTGCTCCTCTGTTACTGTTGTTCGATTGTGTTTTGATGATATCTGAGAGTTGTAACGTGATGTCAGACACGCCAGTAGTCCTCCAATTGAGTTGCAAAAGTTTGGTTCTGCTGTATCGCAGCCTGATTGGGCTGGTAGAGCTGGTATCCAGGTAACCGAAAAACGCCAGCAGAATGGTGCGGAGTAGATCCATGTCTCTTCAATCGTCAGCACAAAACACTTTCGGTACTATCCAGTTTCACGTTGGTAAACAACAGGACTCACGTTTGGACAATAAATCAGACGAACAAACAAACGAGCTGAGCAAAGCTATCACTTTCTGCCAGTCGCAGCGTGCGCATGAGCCCTCAAACTTTGGCAGTCATGCACTGTTTATCGGGAAAAGTGACATTATTCAAAAAGTTTGAAGCAAATCTGAGATTACCAGTTGGAAACTTTTTTTTTCCCAATCTGGTGATTATGCATTTTAATTAATTTCTAAAAGAAAAAATACATTTCAGACACACTGCAGTCAGATCTAGTCATTTTTTGTGCTGCAGCTTCTCACATACGTCCATCTGACCCAAAGACTCTGTGACAAATCATCAGTGTGCAGTGAAAAGAAACAATCTTCCTCCTCAGGACATTGATGATGAACCTAAAACCTCTGCTTCAGTCTCACTATTAGAGAATGTGTCTTACTGAGGAGCAGGTCATGTGACTCTCAGAGAGATGATCTTACCCCAGTGTCTCCAGTTTACAGTGAGGATTCTCCAGTCCAGCACAGAGACGCTTCACTCCTGAGTCTCCCAGATTATTACCAGAAAGATCCAGGTCTCTCAGGTGTGAGGGGTTTGATCTCAGAGCTGAACTCAGAGCAGCACAGCCTTCATCTGAGACACCACAACCACACAACCTGCAGAGACACAATGACACACACTTCATCAACAGATTTTCATCTTGGTTTAATTCTTACTTTAATGAGGAGTGTAAAATTAATTTTATTATTCAGAATGTCATGAGGATTTAATATCACCTGTTTATTCTCATTAACAGTGTAATTAATAATGATAATACTGAGTGTTATATTGAGTTTCTCTCCTCTGTTGTGTGTGATATTAAACCATCAGCAGCTGAAGCTGAACAGAGAACAGCAGAGAGACCATGAACTTTAATCAGAGAGAGAGAGACTGAATCTCAGATGGTTCTCTACTAGACTTGTAGTGCACTACACAGCGGCAATAAACTTGTTTCTCCAGAGTCTACAGAGTGCATTTATAGAACACTATAGATTTATATTATTGTAGAATCAGAGAAGTAAACAATGATTATTCCATATAAATCCTACAAACATTCAGCCACTCGTTCTTGAGACAGCGTGCGAACAAGAATTTCAGAAAAAATGGACAGAAAACCTGAAAACATACCGGTTTCACCTCTCAGTGTCGGAGGAATAAAAATGTCAGTGTAATTTATGATGTTCGTTTGTCTAATTACTTTTTATCCCTCAAAAAGAGGGACCACATATAAACAGTGCTGTAATTTCAACACCAGTCACCCAATCTGGATGCAAGTTTCATCAAAATAAAGCTGAAGCTCTGCACTTTGAGCTCATCTTCATTATTTAATTTCATCAACAATATACTGTGCAGAAAAACAAACAAAATTATTTATATCCACCTCAGGGCTGGGTGTTCTCTAATCACTGAAACTCGACATTTCACCCAATCCTTGAAAATTTCATGCAACTCCAGGCCTCAACATTAACTTTTGACACTTTTTGCCCTGCAGGGTAAATGCCCTCAAAAAAATCTTTTGCCCCTCAAAATTTCCTTTTCCCTGAAAATTTTGATTGGCCCATCATGCATGTGAAGATGAGGAGGACAGGAGGAGGACGGGTTGTTTAAACCTGTCCTCCTCATCTTCACATGCATGATGGGGCCAGTGTCCATGATGAATGGGGTAAGACAGATTTATCTATGGGATAATTCACTATGTAAATGATCTATATTTACTGCAGAGGGTGTGGTTTACTATTTGAGACACAAAAGCATGTCTTTCCATTCACTGAATGTACAACCCCGATTCCAAAAAAGTTGGGACAAAGAACAAATTGTAAATAAAAACGGAATGCAATAATTTACAAATCTCAGAAACTGATATTGTATTCACAATAGAACACAGACAACATATCAAATGTCGAAAGTGAGACATTTTGAAATTTCATGCCAAATATTGGCTCATTTGAAATTTCATGACAGCAACACATCTCAAAAAAGTTGGGACAGGGGCAATAAGAGGCTGGAAAAGTAAAAGGTACAAAAAAGGAACAGCTGGAGGACCAAATTGCAACTCATTAGGTCAATTGGCAATAGGTCATTAACATGACTGGGTATGAAAAGAGCATCTTGGAGTGGCAGCGGCTCTCAGAAGTAAAGATGAGAAGAGGATCACTAATCCCCCTAATTCTGCACCGACAAATAGTGGAGCAATATCAGAAAGGAGTTCAACAGTGTAAAATTGCAAAGAGTTTTAACAGAACATCATCTACAGTGCATAATATCATCAAAAGATTCAGAGAATCTGGAAGAATCTCTGTGCGTAAGGGTCAAGGCCGGAAAACCATACTGGGTGCTCCTTCATGAAAGTGTTTGATTTTCTTACAGGTGAAGCCGCTTCCTTCTTCGACACAGAAAACCCAGATTGGTTTCAAACAACTCGGACATAAAAAACCCAACAAGGAGCAACATGAGTGATAAATCCTGAAAGAACAGCACAGATTAAGAGCAGAGAGAGCTGGAGCATTGTTTCTGATATCAGGAGGAACACAGTCCTGTGCAAAATGTCCCCATGGAGTCAGAGTGTAGTAATGCACCCCCAGTTCGAAAGAGTTCTATACACACACACACACACACTGAACTTTACAACAGCTGCACACATGTGAAATGGAAATAAATCGACGAAGGCAGGAAAAACTATTTTGGATAAAATTGTTATTGTCCGTTACACACTGATCAACCTGTGTGACTCAGTTGTGCCTTTGAATAGAGAATAAATGAAGAGGGAACTGAACATTAACCATTTATTGAAATTATTATTTCAAGAATAATTATAGTTACTGTATGACTACAGCTATAACTGGAATGTGCCGATTCTGTTAGTGTTAATAATTACTGTACCGTCCACTATTCGATAAAATTAAAATAAAATCTTACAACATTGTTTGAAAGTCGAGAGCAAGATACGTTATTTTACAAATAACACTTCAGATATTGTTTTAACAATAATAAGCATCACTGTATAAATGACAGCGTGCAGACAGCTGCGTAACTACATGTCCTTGGGGTTGCTGAGACATGGAGGGGTAGGGATACCATCCAGCCCACAGTTCAGGTTGGAGTCCTTTGAGAGTAAATGCTTTGGCTTTTGCAACATTCTGTTCCCAAAAGCTGAAGTTGGGAAAAAGTCTTTACACAAAGAAGGTTTTCTTGCTTTGTATTTTTTTAAACTGTTCTTCCGTGTCAGGACTCTTCGAGAAAAAGAAGGTAAATTCCAACACGTAGCTAATGCCAGGCCACAAATCTGCACTGTCACTCCAGTCATTTTGAGGAATTTTGTAGGGATCATAACCACCAAGAAACTAATTTCTGCATACATCTATCCTTCGCTTCGGTCTGACAGATTATCCAAGTAATCCAGTAGTAGAGCTTTTTTAGCTGTAGTTTTCTTTGGGCAACAGCAACAGACGGCAAACATTTTTGCTTGGCTTCAGCATTTGAACAAAGTTCGCTTCCCCCGCAGGCACTGGGTAGCGATGGTTGCTAAGGTAAATGTGACATCAGTGCAAGGGGTCTATATTAGACTTGGACAACCTTTATTGTTCTATTTCGTTTCTCCTGACCGCCAGAGGCGGTGCTTTCAGCACATGGATATCCATCACACGAACGTGCAGGTCGAGTAATAGTAACAACAAAGTCACGTGTGACCTGGGTGACGTCACCCCGTGACCCCGGCACAAAAGACCGGTGAACCCAGGAAGTGACCTCTTGCATCTTCTCGCGTTTTGCAGGTTGCGAGTTGGATTGGAATTTGGATTTTGGACAAAGCACCGTGTTAGTTTCGTTACCCGTGGGGTTGGGGCTGTGCTTAGGCATCCCCCAAGAAACTGTGTTAAGTCCATCAATTCTTTTTTCTCTTGTCGTTGTATTCGTATTGTTTTGTTACTCCGTTAGCTGAGTGCTCTCGCTCGGTGGAGTTAGCTGACTAGCCCTCCGAGGCGGTGTCCTCGCCGCTGGAGGCCGGCTTGTTTTCGTTCAGGTAAGTGGTTTTCATTTCATTTGAATTAAAGCGGTGTTTCTCGCCGCTGTTTTATCATCAGTTCTGTGGTGCACGGCGCCTATTTTTGTTAGTATTATCGACCGCCTTGTTTTGTGTAGCCTTGCCTCTGGCCTGTTCACGGGCTGGCTGTCTTGTGTGTTTTAGCGGTGTATGATGTCTTCTCACGCTAGTGAGTGACTGTTTAGTTGCGGCTGTCTTTTTTTTTTTGTGTTCTTTTTTTTTAATTTATTTGCTAACAAATACAAACAAATACAAAGTAAAAAGGACAGAATGAAACTAATCAATACATACACATGACATACAACAGAAGCACTGACGTAACTAACAACAATTTCAAAGGCTGGACAATACTACTAATATGTTAAAGAGATGTAACAGAACACATGGAGACAAATTCGACAAAGATAAACAAGAGCTATATTGCTGTATAGAGGAGGATGGGTGGGGTTGATTAGGGGTAATGAATGTGCATATGAGATAGAGGAGGGTAGGTGGGGGGGATTTGGAGGGGTTTTGGGTCTTGAATTATGGGTGGAGGGACAGTGTGTATATGTTGGGGGGGAGCGGGATATGTGAAAGTAAGCGTGTGTCTGTGTGTGTGTGTGTGTGTGAGAGAGAGAGAGAGAGTGTATATAAGCAGTGCTGGTCTGTGTCGGGCCAGGGAGAAGGAAACTGGATCATAATGAAGGAGAGAGGGGGAGGGGGAGTATTATTTTATTTGCTAATAATTTGCGGCTGTCTTTTAAACCCGCGGCAGTAGACTCGCGGTTTGCGAGGTCCGGGTGCTCCCGCTTAGGCCCTCGCACCATTTTTTTCCGACCACGGGTGTGTTCGCCCGGTCGTTTTTCGTTGCCGCCTGATTGTTTATTTTGTTACTTACTAATTATTGGGGTGTTCTCGCCCTATTTTTTAAGTTCCCTTCTGCCAGCCAGGGGTCATGGACCTATTCTCTTGCTGCGCCAACTGCCGGGCCCCCCTCGAGCCGGAGGACGGCCACCGCGAGTGCCCCTCGTGCCTGGGTATTGATCACCTGCGGCAGGGGCTGACGGACATGGCCTGCGCAGACTGCATGTGCCTGAGCGTGGCTGCGCGGACCGCCAGGCTGGCTCGGATGGATCCTCCGTCTGACATCCCCCGGGCCTCGGGGGGACAGGACATAGTGCCGGCTGCAGCAGCGGGGCCCAGCAAGCGCCGTGGGGCTCCCCCACGCATCTCCGCTTCCAAGGTGAAAAAGAAGCGCTCGGGCGATTTGGCTCGGAAAGTGGAGGTGATGTCCGCCGAGCTGGAGGAGATGAAGGCCCTGCTGGCGAATCTCCAGCCTCCGCCACAGGGCAGCAGTGTTCCCGCAGCCACCCTATCTGCCTGGCAGCCCGACCGTTCGCCATCACCACCGCTTCTGCCACCGGCCGTTGATGCACGCGGCCTGGATGAGCTGTCGATCCAGGCGTCGGAGAGCTTTGACTGCGGTGGGTCTGACGGTCATGACTCCACCTCTCCGGCCGGTTCCCAGGCCACCAGCCACGGCACCGTGGCAGCGTCGGAAGGCGGACGCTCATCCATCCAGCCAACGCTGAGGGCTGCATTGGCCCGTCTGGGTTTGGACATGCCCCCGGTGGCCCAGCATCAGAGCGCTTTTTTCAGAGGCTCCACACATTCTTCCTCGTTGTCTGTTCCGCCCTCGGCCCCATACATCGAGGAGTTACAGAGGTGTTGGGCGGACCCCAGACGCCTTTCCCACCTCCCTAGTGACTGCAGGGCCCTGGCAGCAATGCAGGACGCCCCCACCTACGGCCTCCAGCAGATGCCCAACATTGAGCCCTCCGTGGCTGCCCTCGTCCTTTCGCCCAACAAGGCTCTGCGGCCTGACGCCCGATGCCCCCGCACTGAATGCCGTGTGACCGACGACCTCATCGTGCGGGGATACGACACGGCGGCACGAATGGGTCGTATCGACAATTCCATGTCCCACCTGCTGCTGGCCCTCGCCCAGACGCTGGAGGGGACGAGCGCGGCATCACGGGAGCTGTGCAACGCGGCTCTCCAGGCCTTTGCCTACTCGTCGCGGGAACTGGGCCGGCTGATGTTGTATCTCACCCTCGCCCGCCGGCAGATATGGCTGGCGCAGTCCCCTCTGGCCGAGCCCGACCAGCGTGTGCTGCGCTCTCTCCCTGTTGTCCCTGGGGAGCTGTTTGGCGAGGCCGCTCAACAAGCCCTGGACCGGAGTGCCCAGGTCGTCCAGGCGCGACAGCAGTTAGCTGGCCTCCACCAGGTCTACCACCACGGCAACGCTGC
This sequence comes from Neoarius graeffei, assembly GCF_027579695.1. NCBI lineage: Eukaryota > Metazoa > Chordata > Actinopteri > Siluriformes > Ariidae > Neoarius > Neoarius graeffei. The sequence goes on along the minus strand of NC_083590.1, from coordinate 18,517,822 downwards.
CCAGTCCTTCAGGGGGCCCACACCGACTCCGTCTCGGCCACGCACCCGCCAGGAGACCAGACGGGTTGATGACTTTCGTCGCCCCACCACCTCCCGGACCCGCGGCGCCGCCCCCTACACCCAGTCCACTCCTCGTCGCCCCCCTGGTGACCGATGGGGGCGGTCTGGGCGGCGCTGACATCAGCGCGCCGGCAGTCGGCCGCTTTTCCAGCGAACAGCTCCAACGCTGGAGAGCGCTGACCCCAGACCCCTGGGTGCTGGTGACCCTCACCGAGGGTTACCGCATCCAGTTCTGCCGCCGACCGCCGCATTTTTATGGGGTCAAACACACCACCGTGAGCCATCCGGGGAAGTCCCTCGTCCTCCGGCAGGAAATCGCCACCCTCCTGGAGAAAGGAGCAATCTCTCCCGTCGACAGGCAGAGACAGCAAGGTGGGTTCTACTCCAGGTATTTTCTGGTTCCGAAGAAGGACGGCGGTATCCGCCCGATCCTCGACCTGAGGTCCCTCAACTCCCACTTGAAGACCATGAGATTCCGCAGCTGCGTACAGTGGATGTCTTACACCACATCCAGGCGGGCGACTGGTTTGCCACCGTCGACCTGAAAGACGCCTACTTCCATGTTCCCATTGCGCCACACCACAGGCAGTTCCTGCGGTTTGCCTTCGAGGGCCAGGCTTTCGAGTTCAATGTTCTGCCCTTTGGGATATCACTGGCACCCCGTGTGTTCACCAGGTGTGTGGCAGCGACATTGGCACCACTTCAGGCACGGGGTTTGCGTGTCCTGCCTTACCTGGACGACTGGCTCGTCTGTTCATGGTCAGCAGCTCAGGCCCACACCGACATTGCGACTGTGGGCATGCACCTGGATTCGAGGTCATTGATGGCAACCCCCTCCCAGACCAGGATCCACAACATCCGCCTGCTGCTTGGCCGCTTCGGACGGGGCAGGTCACTCGCCCTGAAGACCTTTCAGCGCCTGCTGGGCATGCTTACGGCAGCCTCCTCTCTGGTCCCGCTGGGGCTCCTGGACTTGCGTCCGCTTCAGAGGTGGCTCAACGGTCTCCACCCGGTGCTGCACGGGCACAGGCTTGTGAAGGTGACGGATACTTTTTGCAGGCTCCTCCGTCCATGGAGGAGGAGGGCTTACCTTCTGTAGGGTGTTCCGCTGGCGGCTATCCCCTCCCGGAGGGAGGTCATCACCACGGATGCTTCCCTGGGAGGTTGGGGTGCAGTCTGGCAATGCCGGACTGTCAGAGGCTGCTGGAGTCCAGGGCAGCGACAGCAGCACATCAACGTGCTGGAGCTACGGGCTGTGTTCCTCAGCCTACAGCACTTCCTCCCAGGCCTGGCCGGCAGACACGTTCTGGTGCGGACGGACAACGCTACGGTAGTGTACTACATCAACCACCAGGGAGGCACCAAGTCCCTCCAGTGCTTGGAAGTGGCCGGCCAACTTCTGCGGTGGGCCCATCGACATCTCTTGAGCCTGCGTGCCATGTACTTGCCAGGCACTGCCAACAGGGCAGCGGATCTGCTGTCCCGCCAGGACCCTGATCCAGGGGAATGGAGACTCAACCCAGCGGTGGTTCTCGCCATCTGGGAACGTTTTGGCAGGGCAGAGGTGGACCTCTTTGCCTGCCAGGAGTCGACACACTGCCCTCTGTGGTTCAGCCTCCACGGCCCCAGCTCCCTGGGCCAGGACGCGCTGGCGCATGCTTGGCCGAGGCAACTGCTGTATGCCTTCCCCCCTCTGCCGCTGATCGTGCCAACCCTGCACAGGGTTACGATGGACCACCACGGGCTGCTGCTTGTCGCCCCTCGGTGGCCGGGCCGAGTGTGGTTTCCCAAGTTGCTGCAACTTCTGAACGGCGACCCCTGGTGCCTGCCAGTGAGGACGGACCTGCTATCACAGCTGGGAGGGCAGATCTGGCACCCGGATCCAGCCCGTCTGCAGCTCTGGGTGTGGCCGCTGAAGGGCCGGACCCCCTGCTAGGTCTTTGTGAGCCGGCAGTGGTCAACACCATTGCAAGCTCTCGGGCACCCTCCACCAATGCCCTCTACGCCAACAGATGGAGGCTTTTCTCCAACTGGTGCTTGACTCGGGGGGAGGAGCCTACATGCTGCCCCCTGCCGACCATTCTACTGTTCCTCCAGTCTCTGTTTGACAAAGGTCTTACTCCTTCCACCATCAAGGTCTATGCAGCTGCCATCTCTGCTCAGCATGCCAGAGTTGGGGGAAGGACCGTGGGGTCCCACCCCTTGGTGGCACGTTTCTTGAAGGGTGCTCTCCGGTTGAGACCCCCCCGACGGAGCCGGGTACCCACATGGGATCTTCACTTGGTGCTGCAGGCTCTCTGCGACGCACCGTTTGAGCCCCTGCTCATGGCAGACATTTCATGGCTCTCCCTGAAGACTGCTTTTCTTCTAGCCATTACATCGACGAGGCGCATCGGGGAATTACACGCGCTGTCAGTCAGTGGGGAGTGCCTGCAGTGGCACTCCGGCGACAGTGGGGTCACTCTGTGGCCTAACCCCTCTTTCCTCCCGAAGACCCTCTCTGCTACCTTCGTCAACCAGCCCCTTAGCCTTGCGGCGTTCAAGGCGGGCCATGGTGAGAGGTCGGAACTTTTGTGCCCAGTTCGTGCCCTCAGGGTGTACGTGTCCCGTACGGAGGGCTTCCGTAGGAGTGACGCCCCGTTTCTGTGCCACACAGGGCCGAGAAGGGGTCTGGCGCTCTCTAAACAGAGGCTATCCAAGTGGATAGTCGAGGCCATATTACATGCCTACAGGCTCAGTGGCTCCCCGATTCCTCCGGCTGTCAGGGCGCACTCTGCACGGGGCGTGGCGGCCTCATGGGCATCACTGAAGGGCATACCCCTTTCAGACATATGCAGCGCAGCCTCCTGGGCGTCCAGCTGCACCTTCACCAGGTTTTACCGTCTTAATGTCGTCCCACATAATCCTGTGGCGACGGCCGTCATTCCAGGCCCGTTGCAGCAGCACTGAGTACGGGTAGGCACTCCTCATGACCTGGTTGGTATTAGTCATCCATGTGCTGAAAGCACCGCCTCTGGCGGTCAGGAGAAACGAAATAGAACGAGGGTTATGTATATAACCACGGTTCTATGAGTTTCGGATGACCGCCAGAGCTTGGCAGTCACTCGGAGTGTACACGAGAAGATTTGCCAAGAGGTCACTTCCTGGGTTCACCGGTCTTTTGTGCCGGGGTCACGGGGTGACGTCACCCAGGTCACACGTGACTTTGTTGTTACTATTACTCGACCTGCACGTTCGTGTGATGGATATCCATGTGCTGAAAGCACCGCCTCTGGCGGTCATCCGAAACTCATAGAACCGCGGTTATATACATAACCCTCGTTATTCAGTATGCAACAAGTGTACACCGAACAAAATTTCGTTGCAATTGGGCTCAGCACGGAATTAAATATCAAGCGAATTAAATTAAATTAAATTAAATTAAATGTGGACATCCTAAAGTCAACCCGGGAAAACGTAGAGGGCACCAGCAACCACTCGCAGTGATGAAAAGCACAAATGCGCACGTGCCTGAAGGGAGCCAAATCAGAACCACAGTTACAAATCGGGAAGAAACAAAAAACAAAACGGCGATCACAGGGGAGGCGAGGATGCTGGTTAATACGTCTTGTTTTTTGTAATGTACTCGCTCGAAAATCATTTTTGTGCTTAAAGAAGCCGACCATAGGTGTGCCCGAACGGGCACAACTCACTAAAATATTTCTGCCCGAATATCTTGGTTGGGCAAATCGGGCATTCGGGCAATGCCTGGTGTTGAGGCTTGAACTCAAAAGAATAGTTAAAAATATTGAGGAACGGAACTGAGTAATGTTTTTCTGTTGCACTTGTTTTTACAGTAAAATTTGAGCCATGCTGCCTGTTAAAAGCCTCGAGATCTCAGAAACTAATGCAGATACAAGCCTGGAATTAACCTACTATTCATTGAGAACAGTGACATTATACAAAAACATATAAAGCAAATCTGAGATGGTCAGATGGGAACATTTTTTAATCTGGAGATTATTAATTTTAATTAATTTCTTAAATAATAATACGTTTGACACATTGCAGTCGGATCAAGTCCCGTTTTGTGCTGCAGCTTCTCACATACGTCCATCTGACCCAAAGACTCTGTGACAAATCATCAGTGTGCAGTGAAAAGAAACAATCTTCCTCCTCAGGACATTGATGATGAACCTAAAACCTCTGCTTCAGTCTCACTATTAGAGAATGTGTCTTACTGAGGAGCAGGTCATGTGACTCTCAGAGAGATGATCTTACCCCAGTGTCTCCAGTTTACAGTGAGGATTCTCCAGTACAGCACAGAGACGCTTCACTCCTGAGACTCTGATATTATTATAGGACAGATTCAGTTGTCTCAGGTGTGAGGGGTTTGATCTCAGAGCTGAACTCAGAGCAGCACAGCCTTCATCTGAGACACCACAACCACGCAACCTGCAGAGACACAATGACACACACTTCATCAACAGATTTTCATCTTGGTGTAATAGTGGTTGTGAAGATGTCGTCTCTCATGTTGGACTGTCTCTATTCTCTTCACCAATCACAAGCTATTATTAATAATGACTCAAACATTCCCACTGTTACTGACATTAAGTTTACTCGAGGTGCAAATGATTCAGCAAAAAGTCAATAATTTAAAGGGATAGTTCGGGATTTTTGACATGAATCTGTATGGCATCCCCATCAATAGTGTCGTGCAAACACACTGACTTACCCCTGACAGCATCCTGTGAGTCCAGTTCTTGTCCAGTTTTGGTCCAGACGAAAGTAGTCCGGCAAGTTTGTTGGGGTCACGAAAGTAAAATGTTTTTCGTCTCAAAACAGTATGTGTTCAAAAGAGTGATATATTTGCATCACAAAACCGTTGCCAAATAAAAAGTCAGACCTCGAAATCGCTTGGCACCATTTTCTCTCCCTCAGTATCACTGTGCGCTGTCATGTTGACATCTGCGCAGGAATCAACACCTTTCCCATTGTTTGGCAGTGATTAGGAGTTCAGATCAGCAGCGCTAACAAGCTAATTTGAGAGCAAGAACAGCGACAAATTTATCACCTTCTATAACCTATACAATAATATCTCATTCCCATCTCATTATCTCTAGCCGCTTTATCCTTCTACAGGGTCGCAGGCAAGCTGGAGCCTATCCCAGCTGACTATGGGCGAAAGGTGGGGTACACCCTGGACAAGTCGCCAGGTCATCACAGGGCTGACACATAGACACAGACAACCATTCACACTCACATTCACACCTACGGTCAATTTAGAGTCACCAGTTAACCTAACCTGCATGTCTTTGGACTGTGGGGGAAACCGGAGCACCTGGAGGAAACCTACACGGACACGGGGAGAACATGCAAACTCCGCACAGAAAGGCCCTCGCCGGCCCCGGGGCTCGAACCCAGGACCTTCTTGCTGTGAGGCGACAGCGCTAACCACTACACCACCGTGCCGCCCTATACAATAATATATTTGTGAAAATGGTGCGCACTTGCGACTATCCAGGCTGTAGCAACAAAGATGTGGCTGAATCTCCGCACACATTTCACCGTCGTAGTCAGACATGTTGTCGCTAACTTTGCTAGCAGTAAACAATGTAGTGATGTGTCGGTCGCGAACGATCCGGTTCAAAGAGCCGGCTCTTTGAAGTGAACGATGGGAGCCGGCTCTTCGGTGGGAGCCGAATTAGTTTTTTGTCCTTAGGTGCCTCAGAGAGAGAGAGAGAGAGAGAGAGAGAGAGAGAGAGAGACACACACACAGACAGACAGACAGACAGACAGAGTTCAGCTCAGCTGAAGGATGATTGTCTATTTGACAACCATGATCACTGTTTTGTTGCAGTGAATTCCTAAAGCTCATGATATAAATTGTCGCTCATAAATTGACAGGTTCGGTCGGCAACCGCCTTGGCATGGCCAGATTAATCTGCGGTATACAGCGAGACAGCAATCATTATAACAGGAGCAGATTTGCTGTTCCAGCGGCTTCTCATTATTGGTGGAGCAGAGTGCGGCACTTTTTTCTTTTTTACATGCACTCAAGGTGCCACATATTTTGTTGCACATTGTTCTGTGTTTGTTAAAATAATTTCCAACTTTGCTTCATAGTTTCTTAGGCCTGATTTATACTTCATAATTTATTTTGTGGCATTTTGTTCAAGGTCGAGTGTGAAATAAAGCCATAAAGGATAAACAGTTGATGTCTTCTGTGTATTTTATATTGGTAATATAACACAGTTTTGCATTATGTTTGTGAGAAAATAATTTATTAATTGGTAAGTTTTATTTCTATAGCTAGAACATTGTTACACTGCTATACTTTACAAAGCTTTACAATGGCTACAAAAACTAAAAAATAAAATGGAAAAACATCCTATTGATAAAATATAAATAATAATGTCATTAATTAACTAGTTAATTGCAGCAAATAAATCAAAAATAAAAATCTCAGGAGCCGTTTGGGAGCCGAAAGAGCCGGCTCCTTATAGTAAGAAGAGCCAAAAGAGCCGGCTCCCGAAAAAGAGCCGAAATTCCCATCACTAAAACAATGAATGAAACAGCCGTGGCTGTCGCCTGGCGGCAGCGCGCATGATACCAAGGGAGAGAAAATAGTGCCAAGCGATTTCGAGGTCTGACTTTTTATTTGGCAACGGTTTTGTGATGCAAATATATCACTCTTTTGAACACATACTGTTTTGAGACGAAAAACGTTTTACTTTCGTGACCCCAACAAACTTGCCGGACTACTTTCGTCTGGACCAAAACCGGACAAGAACTGGACTCTCAGGATGCTGTCAGGGGTAAGTCAGTGTGTTTGCACGACACTATTGATGGGGATGCCATACAGATTCATGTCAAAAATCCCGAACTATCCTTTTAAAGGTTTAATGATCACATATTTAAATTGTTAAAGATATTTTAATTATTTCTTGAAAGTAAAAGTGATTTTGAGGAGAAATGATCACTTCATGACTAATATATTTGTTCTGCATGTTTTACTTTTACAGAAAATTTTAATTGATAAACAACACTGTATACAACTATTAACTGCTGCTTTAGTGAGTTATTGTGACTCTCAGAGAGATGATCTTACACCAGTGTCTCCACTTTACAGTGAGGATTCTCCAGTACAGCACAGAGACGCTTCACTCCTGAGTCTTCTAGTTTATTCCCAGTCAGATTCAGTGTCTTCACAGTCAGATGCAGTTCTCTCAGACTGGAGGTTTCTGAGTTGAGCACTGAGACCAGAGCTTCAGCGCTTCTCCCTTCAAGTGCATCACATCTGATACTGAAGAGAATAAAATAATGCATAATAAACTCACACAAATGATCAAACAGGTCCTCAAATCTTTCACTGCACCATTTCATTTTCATAAATGACGAAAGTACAAACTCCGAGTCGACAACACACTGAAATGCTGTAACAGTAATTCACAGTTCGAGCTGTTCGGATTTGAGTTTTCTGCTGCGCACGTCATCACTGACACATGGGATAAACACGCAACATCAAATCTGATCACCAAATCGGGAAATAAGAGTCTGATCTCAAAAATTTATAAGAGGAGAAAGGAAAAGAGTTTCAAAAGTCAGGTTTAGATGAAGCAGGCAGAGTTCGAGGCAGAGTCATATTTATCTGAACAGATCAGACATTTGATTTGTTCTCTAATTAGAGAGCGACGGAAATGATCACAGCCCAGTGCTGAAGGAGTTTTATGGAGCTACTCATGATGAGCTCATTGGCCAACAGTGTGGTTTTTGTGTGTGTGTGTGTGTGTGTGTGTGTGTGTGTGTTTTGTGTGTGTGTTCCCAGGTGCTCCTTATTTGTTCCTGGTGCCAGTGATTTACAGACTGGACATGTTCTTCCTCTTACACTCTGTGCGTTGTCTCTCCCTGTCTGACTAAGTAAGTAAATAAGTAAAAAAGCGCTACAGCATGGAGAAGAACAAAAGCTGTGAGAAGGTCAAAGGAACAAAAAAGTTAAAATTTATGAAGATGTCAGGATATTAGAAAAACAACAACAAAACAAAAACGGGGTGCACCTCTGTACAAAAAGAATAGTAAAACTGGGATTGGCAACTATAGACCAGTCTCCATCCTCCCTGTGGTGTCAAAGGTTCTGGAGACAGACAGTTATAACCAGTTATATGACCATCTCCAACAAAAGAGTTTGTTATGAATATCAATCTGGTTTTCGACCATCTTTCTCTTCTGACATCCACTTGACCGATTATATTCGGAAGCAGATGGACTCAGGAAATTACACTGGAATGGTGTTATTGGATTTGCAAAAGGCCTTCGACATTGTCGATCATGAGATCTTACTGATGAAACTGCAAGCTATTGGTCTGAATGGTGCATCTATTAAGTCGTTTCAGTCATATTTGACAGGCCGGTCTCAGATAGTTAATGGTGTTCATTCTCCTCTGAGACATATTGTCTGTGGGGTTCCGCAGAGTTCAAATTTGGGGCCCCTGCTTTTCTAAGATGATCATTTTACTGAGTTTTGAGGAGAGTTGAGAAGTGTGCTGCTGATCAGAAACAGGGAAAGGCCGAGATCATCTTATTCAGACAAAAGCAGCAGGATGAAGTCAGAGACAGCAGGGTGTCACAAGGAGACGAGGTGTTCATTTACAATCACTCTCATGCACTCAGACGGCACATTTTGGAGACTCTGACCAACTCCATCTTCTGATTTCAGATGAATTTTAAATCAATTTTACTGAACAACAAACAGCCTTAAAGACAAAAAAGTTAGAAGAAAAAGTTAGATTAAATAGAATAGAGCAGGGGTTCTCAACCTTTTCTACTTTAAGGCCCACCTGTTCATACTTGTAACGAGTCAGGGCCCATTAAAAAAGATCCCCAATTATTTCGGGTCATCTATTCTATCAGAATCTAATAATCTATTGTAAAGTGTATTAATGGGATGCGATATCACTCCCTGTGACAGATTGGAGCCCAGGAATTAAATTAATGCAATAAAAACAAACTGTTTTTAATTGTAGGTATTGTATTTAAAACTGTATGAATGTGGCAGAAGTGAACATAAAACCATGCAGGACATTATCAGTCAAAAGGGATTAATGATCCAAAAGTGGAGTCTGGTCTTTTAACACAAGAACTTATTGCCATGTTTGCATACAACAAACAAACAAGTTATTGAGACCGAGAAGTACACTCAAAAGAAGTGGATATAGAACCCACTCAATGGGATAGACCCTTACACGCTAACAAAGAAGGATTTTTACTATGAGTTGGAAAATTATCGATCTGTTGAGTTCCCCGACATCTCAAACTACCTGGTGTTGCAGACATCGTTCTACACGCACACACAGATGAGAACCTGGAAGAGCATGGACGTGTACAACTTTTTATATGTGGCGGAGTTAAAGATCTGGGGATCAGGACACTACAAGATAGACGGCAGTAGACGGATCTAAGTGCAGGAAGAATGCATTATTTATTAGCAGGCGTGATATTTAAGCCAAGTTTATTTGTATTGTGCTTTTAACAGTCGACACTGTCGCAAAGCAGCTTTACAGAGAATTAAAGACTTTAAACATGAGCTAATTTTATCCCTAATTTATCCCCAATGATCAAGCCTGTGGCGACGGCGGCAAGAAAATAACTCCCTCAGACGACACGAAGAAGAAACCTTGAGAGGAACCCGACTCAAAAGGGAACCCATCCTCATCTGGGTGATAACAGATAGCATGATTATAAATAACTCGCTTCTATAACTGTGTCCTACAGAGTCACAAAGTATAACTGTGTAACCAGGAAATTCATTATAGATTTAACATGAAGTCGGTTTTGTTGAAGTTATAAACTGTTCATGATAACTGCAGTCCTAAAGTTAGCAAGTCAGCTGTAGTCTGCAGGCATAAATGTATTACTGTAAGTGTCCAGAGCGTCTTCCAAGTGGGTTTATTATTATTTTTTTGAACAAAAGCAAAACAGAAAGCAGAGTATTTAAACAGCGTTATAAACATGGCTAGAAACAAATGTGACCGTGATAATGACAATACTTTGCAAAGTCTCTGTGAAAACAGTGTCCGTATCTGTGTGTGCCGATTGCGCTCAAATCAGTGTCCGGTGTTTCCCATAACGACTGGGTCCCAAATGCACGCACAACACACTCCGTGAGCACACGCGGCCGCTCGAGCTGTGTCGGACTCAAGCGCGCAAAGGCACGACAGTCAAGTGTTCACCTGCTGTGTGACCACAACTTTTAGCTCATGTGTACATCACCATGCATTGCCACCAAAATGCCTCATTTTCATCGATAACCCACTGCAAAGCATCGCGAGCTGGAGTGCGACCGTAGCTTAATGAGGCGGATGTGACGTCGGATGCAACCCAGTAATTTTACCTTACTATGAGAAAAAAATTAACTTCAACAGGGGGGAGTAGCAGGCTACTAGATGGTGCTTCGCAGCCCACTAATGGGCCGCAGTGGTTGAGAAACAGTGGAAGAGAGTGAAAATGTCTAAAACTGCTTTCATTTCATGGCCTGGTCATGTGATATTTACTGAAATTAAAGAAGAATGATAATGATCTTAAAATTCTTCTCCCCCCCAACATTTGTCTCAAAAGGTTATTACTTACGTGAGAGTCTGTAGTTTGTAACGTTGATCATCCTTAAGAGCAGAGAGCAGCTCCTTTCCTGAGTCTCTGATTTTATTCCCAGACAGATCCAGGTCTCTCAGGTGTGAGGGGTTTGATCTCAAAGCTGAAGCGAGAGCAGCACAGCCTTCATCTGAGACACCACAACCACACAACCTGCAGAGACACAATGACACACACTTCACTGCCTCAGTTTATGAACATCAACATTTGTTTTGTGTCTTTAAATTAGGTGTGTGTGTGTGTGTGTGTGTGTGTGTGTGTGTGTGTGTGTGTGTGTGTGTGTGTGTGTGTGTGTGTGAGTGAGTGAGTGAGAGAGAGAGATGGGAATACATGATTAGTGTAGGATGGAAATGATTTTCATTGGTTTTGTAAACAGACTTTCTTTGTAATTTATAACAGTTTGATTGTTCAGTGTTGTTTCTGACAGTGGACACATGAACAGAGACTTTAGTGAGTTCTAGAGATTTCTGCAGCTGTTCTGCTCTCCTCTGCTTTCTCTTTCACCTCCTTCAGTATTACATGCCGGGCTCTCAGTGTGATTTTTGCAGGATGCCTCAATCTTAGGCAGAGGAGCAACAGCACTGAATCTGCTCTCTCTCTCTCTCTCTCTCTCTGTGCGTCCATGGATTTGGCCTTTTTTTGCCATTTTGTGCAATGGAAGTAGCTAAGCTGCTCGCTGAATAAGGAAGTGACAGTTCACTAGTTAGAATTATAAATAAATTTCAGAAATTAATGCAAATAATCAACTTTATACTTTCAATTTATTTGCAATATTTACAAATTATTCCACCACTGCAGGCTCCGATATGCTCAAGTTTGAGACGTCAATCATGTTCTTTCCCGATTTACTGACTGGCAGTTGGTTACAAGGTTCCGCCCCTTTGAGAGATCTACCAATCCTAATAAGGAGAAGCCATGCGTCCAGGTGGGACAAACGAAAAACGCGTTATCCAGCAAAACGCCGAGATTTTTTTGATTCACTAAAATAATGTCTGCAATGTCTCTCTCACACACGGTTCACATTTATTTTTTTCCCTTTTCATATACTACCTCAATTCCTCATGCCATCAGACTTCTCAACTCTGAGGAACTGGTCTGATTCTCACGGACTGTTGAACACACCACTCACACTACACTCTTTACACAGTCAACAATAATGCACTATTGCTTTACAATGTCTCTCACACACAAGGTTTACATTTATTTATTCCCTTCTCATAGACGACCTCATTATGCACACTCAACTCCGCACTTTATGTAGTTTGTGTAGTTTATTGTCTGCAGTGTTGCACTCTTGCACTTTGTTGTATTTGTAGATTTGTCGTCCTGTGATGTGTAATGTAGCACCATGGTCCTGGAGAAACGTTCTTGTGTTTTAACTGTGTACTGTACCAACTGTATATGGTTGAAATGACAAATAAAAAAGCCTCGACTGTGATATTGAACGACACCAAGACTGATGAATAAAAGAGACACTTTGGGAAACGTTTCATTGCTGCATTTTAATGAAATGTGAGGGGAAGCCGGGCTTCCAGTGTCGTCTTAAAGCAAATCACCACTGACAGAGATGGACTGGAAGATTATTTACGATTTTAAAGTGCATATCACGGGTAAATTCAGGAGCAACATCAATGTAATTCTCCTATTTTATATTAAACTTTGGTCAAATATCTGTCACATTCTGCATTCTCTGCAATTTTTTTACCTTGCGCAATACCAGAAAAATTCAGTTGAAATCAAGCCATTTGAGGCGAATTGGTCCGCCTCTGAAAAAACTTGGCATTTGGATTTCCCGGCAAACATTGATTTTCATGACGTCGCATGCAGGACGCCTCCCTCTGAATCCTATGTCAGCACTGGTTTGTTTATGAGAAAACGACCTGGTGGTTTTCTGCAAATTTCTTCAACATTATCGCGTAATTATTAAAATGGTTAACAGATGTATCGTAGGAGGGTGTAGCAACACTAATCATGATGGGATTAGTACTCATCGTTTCCCAAAAGACCGGACAATGAGAGAGAAATGGGAGCGCTTGGTCTACACAGGCTGTGCACTGAGACTGAGCAAAGCTTACGCAGCCTGTTGGCGCTTCCGCAGGTAACGTCACGAATCTGACTCCAGACTCCCTTGGGATTTTTCCAGACGCGTTTTGTTATTTTATTTTTTGTTGCTGTAGACAGATGGCCTTGTGCAAAATTACCCTTCTGGATGAGTGTGTAAAGGGACATACTTTCATATATTAAAAAACTAAATTGGTCCAGGATATGCACTTTAACATGTATTATTATTGTTATTACTACTACTCAAATAATGTATTTGAAAAATTGAACATCAACTAAAGGATTGTTGCCATGGCTTTCAGGTTATTGGAAGTTCTTTTCTGCTCCTATTTTCTGCATCAGTTCTATGGCATTAACGTCTCATTTTAGTTTTAAACTCTATATTCCTGAGATCATTTCCACCATGTCACTGCTGCTTTAAACCCTGCAGCTCACACAGAGGGCAGTTAGTTTGTGTCTCAGGTGCAGTTTGTGTGATTAGTTACAGTGTTGTAGTAAATTTCACAGTGATTTCAGACACATTGCAGTCGGATCAAGTCCCGTTTTGTGCTGCAGCTTCTCACATACGTCCATCTGACCCAAAGACTCTGTGACAAATCATCAGTGTGCAGTGAAAAGAAACAATCTTCCTCCTCAGGACATTGATGATGAACCTAAAACCTCTGCTTCAGTCTCACTATTAGAGAATGTGTCTTACTGAGGAGCAGGTCATGTGACTCTCAGAGAGATGATCTTACCCCAGTGTCTCCAGTTTACAGTGAGGATTCTCCAGTACAGCACAGAGACGCTTCACTCCTGAGTCTCCCAGATTATTCTGAGACAGATCCAGTTGTCTCAGGTGTGAGGGGTTTGATCTCAGAGCTGAACTCAGAGCAGCACAGCCTTCATCTGAGACACCACAACCACACAACCTGCAGAGACACAATGACACACACTTCATCAACAGATTTTCATCTTGGTGTAATAGTGGTTGTGAAGATGATGTCTCTCATGTTGGACTGTCTCTATTCTCTTCACCAATCACAAGCTATTATTAATAATGACTCAAACATTACCACTGTTACTGACATTAAGTTTACTCGAGGTGCAAATGATTCAGCAAAAAGTCAATAATTTAAAGGTTTAATGATCACATATTTAATTGTTAGACATTTTAATTATTTCTTGAAAGTAAAAGTGATTTTGAGGAGAAATTATCACTTCATGACTAATATATTTGTTCTGCATGTTTTACGCATCTCATCTCATTATCTCTAGCCGCTTTATCCTGTACTACAGGGTCACAGGCAAGCTGGAGCCTATCCCAGCTGACTACGGGCGAAAGGCGGGGTACACCCTGGACAAGTCGCCAGGTCATCACAGGGCTGACACATAGACACAGACAACCATTCACACTCACATTCACACCTACGGTCAATTTAGAGTCACCAGTTAACCTAACCTGCATGTCTTTGGACTGTGGGGGAAACCGGAGCACCCGGAGGAAACCCACGCGGACACGGGGAGAACATGCAAACTCCACACAGAAAGGCCCTCGCCGGCCACGGGGCTCGAACCTGGACCTTCTTGCTGTGAGGCGACAGCGCTAACCACTACACCACCGTGCCGCCGCATGTTTTACTTTTACAGAAATTTTTAATTGATAAACAACACTGTATACAACTATTAACTGCTGCTTTAGTGAGTTATTGTGACTCTCAGAGAGATGATCTTACACCAGTGTCTCCACTTTACAGTGAGGATTCTCCAGTACAGCACAGAGACGCTTCACTCCTGAGTCTTCTAGTTTATTCCCAGTCAGATTCAGTGTCTTCACAGTCAGATGCAGTTCTCTCAGACTGGAGGTTTCTGAGTTGAGCACTGAGACCAGAGCTTCAGCGCTTCTCCCTTTAATTGCATCACATCTGATACTTAAGGAAATAAAATACATAATAAACTCACACAAATGATCAAACAGGTCCTCAAATCTTTCACTGCACCATTTCATTTTCATAAACGACAAAAGTACAAACTCCGAGTCGACAACACACTGAAATGCTGTAACAGTAATTCACAGTTCGAGCTGTTCGGATTTGAGTTTTCTGCTGCACACGTCATCACTGACACATGGGATAAACACGCAACATCAAATCTGATCACCAAATTGGGAAATAAGAGTCTGATCTCAAATATTTATAAGAGGAGAAAGGAAAAGAGTTTCAAAAGTCAGGTTTAGATGAAGCAGGCAGAGTCATATTTATCTGAACAGATCAGACATTTGATTTGTTCTCTAATTAGTGAGCAACTGAAATGATCACAGCCCAGTGCTGAAGGAGTTTTATGGAGCTACTCATGATGAGCTCATTGGCCAACAGTGTGGTTTTTGTGTGTGTTTTGTGTGTGTGTGTGTGTTCCCAGGTGCTCCTTATTTGTTCCTGGTGCCAGTGATTTACAGACTGGACATGTTCTTCCCCTTACACTCTGTGCGTTGTCTCTCCCTGTCTGACTAAGTAAGTAAATAAGTAAAAAAGCGCTACAGCATGGAGAAGAACAAAAGCTGTGAGAAGGTCAAAGGAACAAAAAAGTTAAAATTCATGAAGATATCAGGATATTAGAAAAACAACAACAAAACAAAAACGGGGTGCACCTCTGTACAAAAAGAATAGTAAAACTGGGATTAGCAACTATAGACCAGTCTCCATCCTCCCTGTGGTGTCATTGGTTCTGGAGACAGACAGTTATAACCAGTTATATGACCATCTCCAACAAAAGAGTTTGTTATGAATATCAATCTGGTTTTCGACCATCTTTCTCTTCTGATACCCATCTCATCCACTTGACTGATTATATTCGGAAGCAGATGGACTCAGGAAATTACACTGGAATGGTGTTATTGGATTTGCAAAAGGCCTTCGACATTGTCGATCATGAGATCTTACTGATGAAACTGCAAGCTATTGGTCTGAATGGTGCATCTATTAAGTCGTTTCAGTCATATTTGACAGGCCGGTCTCAGATAGTTAATGGTGTTCATTCTCCTCCGAGACATATTGTCTGTGGGGTTCCGCAGAGTTCAAATTTGGGGGCCCTGCTTTTCTTGATCTATGTTAATGACATGCAGAGAGCGGTGGCTTGTAAGCTTTGGTTGTATGCTGACGATTCAGCTTTATTGGTTTCAGGCAGATCAGTGGAGAACATTGAAAATCAGTTAGTGGGAATTTGGAAAAGATTAATCAGTGGTTGGTTCTCAATAAACTTCCATTGCATCTTGGCAAAACTGGATCGATTTTGTTTGGCACCAAGAGAAAAATTAGTAAAAAGGTCTCAACTAAACATTTCATGTAATGGAGCTGAAATAGACTCCGTCAACTACTTGGGGTGTGCCGTGGACCAAACTCTTAATGGAGAAATTACAGGCAAGAAAATTGTACAGCTTGCAAATTCTCACCTAAAATTCCTCTACAGACAAGCACGCTTTCTCAGTCAAAGTGCACAGCACACTTTAGCTTCAGCTTTAGTGCAGCGTCACTTTGACTATGCCTCCTGTTCCTGGTTTTTTGGCTTGACCAGGAAATCAAAACACAGCCTTCAGATTTCTCAAAATAAGCTGATACGCTTCATCCTTGGCTTGGATCCACGAGCACACCTCTCTGTATCTGACTTTAGAAAGGTTGGGCGGTTACCTGTTGAGCAAAGGGTATGGTATTCTGGTGTAACTCATCTGTTTAAAGTCCTGCAGGTCTTTCAATTACATGAAACCTGCGACAGATAACGTTGTAGGCGTCCAAATTAAAAAGGCGCCCAAATTAAGGTCAAGCACCCGAAATGTGCTACCAAAAGTAAAAAAATGAAATGTTGATTAAATAAACTTGGCTGCATAAAACCCAATGTCTTGACTTTCTTCTTTAAAAACACCGAAATTAGCGAGAATTATCATGTACTTCTCGTAATTGACATGAAATCCACACCATTCCCATGTTGTTCCGGGTTCGTCGAACTAGCTGGAAGCCTCGCGCAGAGCATGAATTCTCCATCAACGGCGATTAGCACGCCAGGATTTTGTGGAAGAGCGAGACTCGCGTACCAATGACCAGAGTGGGATTTCCACATTAGGTACATCAGGTAAAAGACTGAATAAAAGAGCTATTCAGGACACAACTGTGTATTTAAGACACAGCTTGCATCTTAAATACACACAGTTGTGTAAGTGTGGGTGGAATCAGTGACTTGGCGCTTGGTCCTCTTGTTGATGATGGCCTTAGACACTGGCCTTTCATTTAAACTAAGTTCTTTTACGTGACTACAGACTGAATTGCACGGCCAAATCTTGTGATGTGACTGAAAAACCTTTTGTGTCGCAGGTCTGCTACAGGTTCGTCTCTTTGATGGCAACAGTGCAGAACTTGCTTTTTCATTCCCAGGCTCCTCTCCTCCAGGCTCTCCTCAGGCCCCAACACACCTTTTAAATACTAACTAACTGTATTCTAATTATTTTTGTCATGTACATCAAGAGGGATTAATGCTGTAGACATTTTGCAATAAAGGTAAAAACATTCATAGATTTCTTTATTTATTCGTAAAAGCAGCAGCAGGTTTAAACACAGAGCGCTGGGAAAACAGCACTTTGCGTGTGCAGAAAAGCCCAAATTACCCTGTATCACGACGGAAAAAGCCCAGACTCAGAAATACAGGGTGTAGCCCAAATTACGTATTGAAAGGCCTGTCCTGAATGACCCTTCACCTTCATACTTGCAGCATGACATAACCAGAGTGACAGATATCCAAACTCCTTACACTAGGTTTAGTCGATACTCTCTGGCAATACCCAAGTCTGGCAGCCATGGTCAAAAAACTTGTGTGTTCAATGCCATTAAGTCGTGGAATGATCAGCCAACCAGCATCCGGTCAATCCAGTCTCTCTCTAGTTTTAAGCACAAAGTAAGGAGGTGTTTATTTAACTGCCTTATAACAGCGCAGAGTGGGCGGTTTTAAATTATTCTGGTCAGTTTAATTTAACAGGTCTGCGGTTTGCCTTTTGCATGTTCTGCGATAAGTTTCTTGATGTGATCCTTTTGTGGTGCTCAACTACACGGTGCTACTCTTGGGTGCATTATAATACTCTTGTATCTTGCCTTTTATATCCATGTTTACCTGGAAATTTATGGGTTTTTTGTGCCGTTAAAGTTTTTTTTATTCTACTTGATGCCATTTGTACAAATTTAGTATTGATAACCCACTTAAATCCAGGAGTAAAACAATCAACATAGCGCCATCCTGAACCTTTTCCCAGGACCACAATGGAAATAAGTGTTTTACACTTTGTGCACTTGGTTTAGTTTCATGTATTTAATTCAATTGTACATTAGTATACTTGCATGTAATCTTTACCTTAATCTATCCATCTATAAAATAAAAAATTTAACACGTAATAAATTTACATTATTTCTGTTTTCTCCACTTGAATACAATCTTTCATCAGTTCAGAATAACAGGAAAGGGTTTTTTTTTTGTATTGCTGCAAACTCCAGATGGTTTTATAGGCCCAGTGTCTGCGTAATTACATTTATAAATTTATAAATACTGCAAATAAACTATCCGCAGAAAGTTGTGTTTGATTATTTGCATTCATTTTTGGAAATGTGTTGTTTGTAAGTCTAGTTAGCTGTCTGCCGTTTCCATCTTTAATTTCAAGTCTGCAGTTAAATTTTGTCTTTTTAATCAACTCGTACACCAGGAAAATAACACTCATTTATTTTTAGTTTTATTCTTTGTAGAATTTTTTTTATAGTAATGTATCCATGATAGTTATCTGATTCCTAGGACCACACTGGAAATAAGTGTTTTCACTTTCGTGTGTTACCCTGGTTCTTTATGTCATTCATATATGTTTTTCATTATTTACCGAATAAATCAAATTAAATCTGAACTGAGAAATCTGACCAAGACGCTCAGGCAGAAATATTTTAGCGAGTTAGGCCCGTTCGGGCACAGCTATGGTCGGCTTCTTTAAGCACTAAAATGATTTTCGAGCGAGTATGTTACAAAAAACAAGATGTATTAACCAGCATCCGCGCCTCCCCTGTGATCGCCGTTTTGTTTTTTTCTTCCCGATGTGTAACGGTGATTCTGATTGGCTCGCTTCACGCGCATTTGTGCTCTTCATCACTATGAGTGATCGCTGGCGCCCTCTACAGTTTCCCGGGTTAACTTCAGGACGTATACACACACACACACACTGTGTAAAAAGGCGAGTGATAAGTACATTAAGTGAATGTAAAGACATGCTTTTGTGTCTGAAATAATAAACCACACCCTCTACAGTAAATATATCATTTACGTAGTGAATTATCCCAGAGAGAAATATCTCTTATACTGATTTATGTTTCAGGTTTTCAGGGCTCATCTTGTCCTTCTGCTGCAGAAATCTCATCTCATCTCATCTCATTATCTCTAGCCGCTTTATCCTTCTACAGGGTCGCAGGCAAGCTGGAGCCTATCCCAGCTGACTACGGGCGAAAGGCGGGGTACACCCTGGACAAGTTGCCAGGTCATCACAGGGCTGACACATAGACACAGACAACCATTCACACTCACATTCACACCTACGGTCAATTTAGAGTCACCAGTTAACCTAACCTGCATGTCTTTGGACTGTGGTGAAAACCGGAGCACCCGGAGGAAACCCACGCGGACACGGGGAGAACATGCAAACTCCACACAGAAAGGCCCTCGCCGGCCCCGGGAGTCAAACCCAGGACCTTCTTGCTGTGAGGCGACAGCGCTAACCACTACACCACCGTGCCGCAGAAATGTTTTTAAAAATAAATGTTTTTTTAAAAAACATGTACTTGTGTGTAAATAACTCAATTATACCCCAAGAAAACATACCAGTATTGCCTTGAACCGTGTACTTGAAAACTTGCCGAAATACCGCAAAAGTTGAGGGCAAAGGGAAATTTTTTGTGTCAAAAGTTAACGTTGAGGCCTGCTTGTATTGCAGTAACATTTGACCAGGAGGATCTTTACTTTCACTCGAGTAATGGAGTTGTGGATTTTGTCCCAAAGTGCAGATTTGTCAAAGTGCTTTCAGTTTCTCTCTTTCTAACAGTAGAACAGTAGAACAGTTCTATTCAGCTTTACTTACATTGCTTTTCTGGATGTTGCAATCACAGGTATCACCCTCACAAGAACCCACTCTGGTATCTTCCCTGTCCTGGTATATTTACTCAGGTCAAACTCCTCCAGCTCCTGTGCTGAAGTCAGTAATGCAAACGCCAGAGCAGACCACTGTGAAGCAGAGAGTTTACTTTGTTTTCCAGATTTCAGGTAGCGTTGGATTTCCTCCACTAGAGAATCGTCACCCAGTTCATTCAGACAGTGGAACAGATTGATGGATTTTTCTGCAGGAAGAGCTCCACTAATCTTCTTCTTAATGTACTGAACTGTTTCCTCTTTGCTCTGGGAGCTACTTCCTGTCTGTGTTACTAAGGCCTGTAAGAGTTTCTGATTGGACTCCAGTGAGAGACCCAGAAGAAAGCGGAGGAACAGATCCAGATGTCCAGTCTGACTTTTTAAGGTCTGATCTATAGCACTTTTGTGTACATGTGAATTTGTTTTGGACCGACTGTGAACAAGAACATTTCTCTTTTCCTTCATGAAGGTCAGATGCACATACAGAGCTGCGAGATGCTCCTGAATGCTCAGATGAACAAAGCAGTACACTTTACTCTGGTGAAGCCCAACCTCCTCTCTGAAGATCTGCGTACACACACCTGAGTACACTGCTGCGTCTGTCACATCAATGCCACACGCTCTCAGGTCTTCCTCATAGAAGATCAGGTTGCCTTTCTCCAGCTGCTGAAAAGCCAGTTTTCCCAGTTTGATAAGCATTTCTTCATCACTCTCCTGTTTCTTTGAGTACTTTCCTCTGATGATGTTTGTCTGAATGATGAGGAAGTGTGTGTACATTTGAGTCAGAGTCTTGGGGATCTCTCCACTCTCTGCTTCACCCAACATTCTCTCGAGAACAGCGGCTGAAATCCAGCAGAAGACTGGGATGTGGCACATGATGTAGAGGCTTCTTAATGACTTCAGGTGTGTGATGATGTTCTCGGCCAGGCTCTGATCACTGACCCTCTTCCTGAAGTACTCCTCCTTCTGAGGGTCATTGAACCCTCGTACCTCTGTGACTCGATGGACATACTCAGAGGGGATTTGATCAGCTGCTGCTGGTCGGGAGGTTATCCAGATGAGAGCAGAGGGAAGCAGATTCCCTTTGATCAGGTTTATCAGCAGCACATGCACTGATGCTGATTCAGTTACATCACACACACTCACTGTGTTCTGGAAATCCAGAGGGAAACGACACTCGTCCAATCCATCAAAAATGAACAGAACATTTTCCAACCTGGACATTTCTGTTTCTTTGGTTTCCTTGAAACAGACATGAAGGAGCTCCATCAGACTCAGTTTCTGGTCCTTCATCAGATTCAGCTCTCTGAAAGGAAGTGGAAATATGAGGTGGACGTCCTGATTTGCTTTCCCTTCAGCCCAGTCCACAATGAACTTCTGCACAGAGACTGTTTTTCCGATACCAGCCACTCCCTTCATCACTACAGTTCTGATGGGTTCATCTTCTTCAGATAAGGGCTTAAAGACGTCGTTGCATTTGATTGGTGTTTCCTCTGTTGTTTTTCTCCTGGATGCTGCCTCGATCTGTCTCACCTCATGTTCTTTATTGACGTCTCCACTGTCTCCCTCTGTGATGTAGAGCTCTGTGTAGATCTCATTCAGGAGCACTCGGTTTTCCTGCTTTATTATCACTCCATTTAAACACTGAAACTTCTTCATCAGATTTAATCTGAACTTTTTCTGGACTTCATTTGCAGCAGCAGATTCTGGGGCGTGTCTGTGTGACAGGGTGAAGTAGGAAGACATGGTGAGACATGGGCTCCAATTATTACAGTTTAAGATCACAGTGTTTCTGACTGGATTCCACAGAGAGTTCTTTATGATGTTCTCACTGTGTGTTTGTTTTATTCTCCTGTATGTTTTCTATAATCTAATCAGTCTCTATGAAATAACAGCAGAGAGGTTTATAATACCAGTGCGTCAGTGTCACAGTCATGGTGTTGGGTTTGATCTTACCCTGTATCTGTGATGAAGATCTTTTCTCTTCTGCCTCCTGCCGTCTGTAAAACACTGGGAACAAAAATTGTTGCTGTTAAAGACAATAACTTTCATCACTTTAATCCTACAATCTAAACTTTAGCCTTAATTTTACTACAATAATTCTTTGAGTGCATTAACATTTAGAGAGCACAGTACTGAATACAACACGACAAAAATATTGTGGAATTGGAGAAAAAATATCTGCCCTGGTTCTAATTTGAGTTTTTCTAGATTTTCCTTCCTACATGGTCATTAGGGATGGAACAGAATATCACTCCATCATGCAGAATGAACAGATAATGTGTTTTAAATGGATACAAAATCAGGTGTGTATTTTTCAGAAAGCCGGCCAGAAATGTTCAGAGGTATAAAACCTGTAACTTGATCCAGAATTATACTTCACCCTGGATGATCCACCAGTCCATCGTTTTAGGGGCAATTTAGTGATCAGTCGACCTACTGACGTTTTTGGGAGGTGGGAGTTCAGGTTGAGGAAAAAGCTGATTTTCATTATTATTAATAAATACTGTAATGCCAGTGATGTGATTTATGGTAAATAGTCATTGTGTTCATATAAAGGGTCTCCATTTTCTATTATATTTTACAGAAACACTCAGACACATCGCTTTTCATGGAGACACGGCCAAGTAACAGTGATCTCAATGGGGCCGGGATTTTAATACAAAACAACGTTGTTGCCTTGCACTTATTATTAAATTTTAGAATCAGTGTTGAATACTTGTGTTTGTTTTCTTAAGTTGTCTTGCGTGATTTTTATTTCCTATTAGAACATCAGTTTATTGTTATTATTATTAGTAGTAGAGCAGCGGCTACAATTATCGACACCTTAACAATCTTCTGGCCATTGCAAAAGTAGAAAAGACTTTCAATACGCAAGTTGTGCATGAATCAGTGTTGTAGTCGAGTCACTAAACCTCAAGTCTGAGTCCAGTCTCAAGTCCCCAGTGCTCAAGTCCAAGTCATGAAAGAAAATTTAGAGTCCAAGTTGAGTCCACTATTGATCCGAGCCGAGTCCAACACTCCAACTGTACCAAGACGGTGGCTGTTTAGCGCCATTAACATTAATTCGTTCCTGAACATGCTGTATGAACAGGTGAATGTGTGTTCTCTGTCATGGTGTGTGAAGTATTCTGTCAGAGATGGTTGGGAGATGGATGTAAGTGCAGAAGGTGTGTTTATTAATACAAGTGAAGACGGGTAAACAGTCTGGGGTGGATTTCCCGAAAGCCTCTTAAAGCCAAAGGTGTCTTTAATTACCGCCTAAGATCCATCATCAAGCTAATGTGGTTTTCCTGAACAACATCAGAGCCAAAGTAGTCCTTTAGTTTGCTCGGAGTTTACGAGAGACCCGGACCACTCGTTCAAAACAAAGAGCGACTCGCTCACAGCCGAATAAACAGAATACACATGCACCTCTGAGGGACTCTCACAGTCAAAGGGGGAAACCGGTGTTGAATCTGCTGCCGGTGTTCAATTATTTTTCTTGTACACTGCATGTACATTGAGTTAACTATTAAATAAATATATGAAAAACATTCTGAATATATTTCAATATGGTCTGGAATCACATACAGTAGTGCTCAAAAGTTTGTGAACCCTTTAGAATTTTCTATATTTCTGCATAAATATGACCTAAAACATCATCAGATTTTCACACAAGTCCTAAAAGTAGATAAAAAAAACCCAGTTAAACAAATGAGACAAAAATATTATCCTTGGTCATTGATTTGTTGAGGAAAATGATCCAATATTACCTATCTGTGAGTGGCAAAAGTATGTGAACCTCTAGGATTAGCAGTTAATTTGAAGGTGAAATTAGAGTCAGGTGTTTTCAATCAATGGGATGACAATCAGGTGTGAGTGGGCACCCTGTTTTATTTAAAGAAGAGGGATCTATCAAAGTCTGATCTTCACAACACATGTTTGTGTAAGTGGATCACGGCACGAACAAAGGAGATTTCTGAGGACCTCAGAAAAAGCCTTGTTGATGCTCATCAGGCTGGAAAAGGTTACAAAACCATTTCTAAAGAGTTTGGACTCCACTAATCCACAGTCAGACAGACTGGGTACAAATGGAGGAAATTCAAGATCATTGCTACCCTCCCCAGGAGTGGTCGACCAACAAAGATCACCCCAAGAGCAAGGCGTGTAATAGTCGACGAGGTCACAAAGGATCCCAGGGTAACTTCTAAGCAACTGAAGGCCTCTCTCACATTAGCCAATGTTTATGAGTCCACAATCAGGAGAACACTGAACAACAATGGTGCGCATGGCAGGGCTGCAAGGAGAAAGCCACTGCTCTCCAAAAAGAACATTGCTGCTCGTCTGCAGTTTGCTAAATATCACGTGGACAAGCCAGAAGGCTATGGGGAAAAATGTTTTGTGGACGGACGAGATCAAAATAGAACTTTCTGGTTTAAATGAGAAGCATTATGTTTGGAGAAAGGAAAACACTGCATTCCAGCAGAAGAACCTTATCCCATCTGTGAAACATGGTGGTGGTAGTATCATAGTTTGGGCCTGTTTTGCTGCATCTGGGCCAGGACAGCTTGCCATCATTGATGGAACAATGAATTCTGAATTATATCAGTGAATTCTGAAGGAAAATGTCAGGATATCTGTCCATGAACTGAATCTCAAGAGAAGGCGGGTCATGCATCAAGACAACGACCCTAAGCACACAAGTCATTCTACCAAAGAATGGTTAAAGAAGAATAAAGTTAATGTTTTGGAATGGCCAAGTCAAAGTCCTGACCTTAATCCAATCAAAATGTTGTGGAAGGACCTGAAGTGAGCAGTTCATGTGAGGAAACCCACCAACATCCCAGAGTTGAAGTTGTTCTGTACAGAGGAATGGGCTAAAATTCCTCCAAGCCAGTGTGCAGGACTGATCAACAGTTACCAGAAATGTTTAGTTGCAGTTATTGCTGCACAAGGGGGTCACACCAGATACTGAAAGCAAAGGTTCACATACTTTTGCCACTCACAGATATGTAATATTGTATCATTTCCCTCAATAAATAAATGACAAAGTACAATATTTTTGTCTCATTTGTTTACCTGGGTTCTCTTTACCTACTTTTAGGACTTGTGTGAAAATCTGATGATGTTTTAGGTCATATTTATGCAGAAATACAGAAACTCTAAAGGGTTCACAAACTTTCAAGCACCACTGTATGGATATCATAATGTCACACTGATACTGGCACATTTTAATCAGATTTAACTCCGTAAGGCGAGTGATTATCTAATTTAGTGTCATAAATGAGAAGTTTCTGCACCTCTAATTGTGTGTGTGTGTGTGTGTGTGTGTGTGTGTGTGTGTGTGTGTGTGTGTGTGTGAGGGAGAGAGAAACGGAGTGCGTGAGAGCTTTTGATCTGTGTGTACCTAAGGAGGTTGAATGAAGATTTTTTATATATATGAGACACATACATACACAAAAAAATATACACAATACTTCGCAAAGTAAGCATGTTTTCACAGTTATATCAGTGTGCTGATTGCGCTTTAATCATGTGCAGGTACGAGTCATTTGTGGCGCGCGCGAGAGTCTATCTGATGCACGTGGCAAGGTGTGCAGGTGTGACACACTTGCACAAAATTAGTATAAAAATTAATGTAGATATAAATATCTTATGCCAAATTATTATGGCATATTACAAAAAAAAAATATGAAGAAAATCCATCCAAGTCCTCGTTTACAATTTACGAGTCCAAATGCAGTTAATGCACGAGTCCGAGTCATCAGCGCTCAAGTTGAGTCACGAGTCCTTAAAATTAAGGCACAAGTCGGACTCGAGTACTACAAGCCTGGCATGAAGAATTACTCCAACGTCCACTGGAAAAAAAATGAGTTGATTCCTGATTACTTGGTGCATTAGATCACGTGACACCATTCCACAATTATCAACACCTTTGTCCACAGTTATCGACACCGTTCCACAATTATCGGCCTCCAGATGATTTTACGCACACACAAAAATGATTTCTATTTGATTTCCAAATTATTTATTTCAAACAATGCTCGAATTTGTTGCAGTTAGATTCAGATTGGTGAACCTTCAGTATTTTCAAACAAGTGATTTTTTTAAAGTGATATTTTAAATTTACATCTGAAAATATAAACTGTCTGCTGATATTGTAAAGATCTACCACATATTACAACAAACTGCAAAAAAAAAATCTGAATGGAATAGGAAAGTTTTTTATATGCTAGGAATTTAATTGGGCGACACGGTGGTGTAGTGGTTAGCGCCGTCGCCTCACAGCAAGAAGGTCCAGGTTCGAGCCCCGTGGCCGGCGAGGGCCTTTCTGTGTGGAGTTTGCATGTTCTCCCTGTGTCCGTGTGGGTTTCCTCCGGGTGCTCCGGTTTCCCCCACAGTCCAAAGACATGCAGGTTAGGTTAACTGGTGACTCTAAATTGACCGTAGGTGTGAATGTGAGTGTGAATGGTTGTCTGTGTCTATGTGTCAGCCCTGTGATGACCTGGCAACTTGTCCAGGGTGTACCCCGCCTTTCGCCCGTAGTCAGCTGGGATAGGCTCCAGCTTGCCTGCAACCCTGTAGAACAGGATAAAGCGGCTAGAGATAACGAGATGAGATGAGGAATTTAATTCTGGTCCAATTCTACTTATTGCAACAGGATTCCAAATACTCTATAGCATTACATTCTGTTCTGAATCAGAAAAATAATTAAATAAATAAATAAATAAATAAATTTTAAAAAATAGAAAAAAAAAAAAAAAAAAAAATCGCAGCACTTTTTTTTTTCTTTTTTTTAAGAAAGCACTTCATCGACTTCAACAATGTTACACAAAGACCGATCAGTAAAAACATGTCCGTGATCTCTGCACCTTGATAATGTCTGGGTTTTCCATCTCAAGTAACGAGCAGTGTCATCAGACGACAAGCTCAAACGGCGAGGGAGGGTCTTCTGGTTGATTAATTAACCAATAATAACTGATGTAACCGAATCTCACCTTTGAAAAATTGTTTTTTATTGGTAAATCTGAAAAGGTGTCAGTTACAGACTGTCGATAATTGTAGCCGCCGCTCTCGTAGTAATCATTAGATTTGGGTTTTTGCTTCTATTAGCATTTCCTGCTTTAGTATTGAAGACATTACCTTTATTAAAACATTTTGACCTTCATAAATATTTACACTTTACTCTGAAGCATTTACTGAAAGAACTGTTGTGTCACTAAAGACTAAGAAACTACTGTATAATATAAACTGTAGTAGAACGATAGTTTCTTTCGTATATATTAATTAAAAATAGCTGCTAATGACAGTGTAGCACAGCCTTTAACTGGAACTTTCACTCTGAGAATTATGGGATGTTACCTGGGGACAGATGAGGGGTTTCCAGTGTTAAATCGCAAAGGAGGATCCATAGACGCATCACTCTTCATGGAGACACAGCTGGGTTCTGGTGAGTCTGGTCTCTTTCTCTTGAGTTCACTGTACAACGTTATGGCGGAGGCATGAGACAGAATTTCATTTTCTAAAATATCACAATACAAAATACTGGGAGAGACAAATTTGCTGCTCATATCATGTACTGCAATATTTCTGTTTAATATCCTTTATGAGCTCTACCTCTTCTTACACACTAGGTGGCAACACCAGAGGTCGCAGCCCACAGAGCACAGAGTTATAGAGTGGAAACCTAACTGTCTCAAAGCATGCTGACTTGACTTAATCCAGAAAGTGAAGCTCATCAGAAGGAAGTGTTATGGCACATGGGGTCAAACTCCAGGCCCACAGCCTCGTTTCATTCGGCCCGCGTGAACTTGGAAACAATAAAACAGAAACAGCCTGTAGAACACGACTGCTTAAAGTGCACATCACGGGTAAATTCAGGAGCAAGATCAATGTAATTCTATTTTATATTAAACTTTGGTCAAATATCTCTCACATTCTGCATTCTCTGCAATTTTTTTTTACCTTGCGCAATACCAGAAAAATTCAGTTGAAATCAAGCCATTTGAGGCGAATTGGTCCGCCTCTGAAAAAACTTGGCATTTGGATTTCCTGGCAAACACTGATTTTCGTGACGTCGCGTGCGGGACGCCTCCTTCTGAATCCTACGTCAGCGCTGGTTTGTTTATGAGAAAACGACCTGGTGGTTTTCTGCAAATTTCTTCAACATTATCACGTAATTATTAAAATGGTTAACAGATGTATCGTAGGAGGGTGTAGCAACACCAATCATGATGGGATTAGTACTCATCATTTCCCAAAAAAAAACGGACAATGAGAGAGAAATGGGAGCGCTTGGTCTACACAGGCTGTGCACTGAAACCGTGCAAAAGCTCGCGCAGCCTGCTGGCGCTTCCGCAGGTAATGTCACGAATCTGGCTCCAGAATCCCTTGGGATTTTTCCAGACGCATTTTGTTATTTTATTTTTTTCTGCTGTAGACAGATGGCCTTGTGCAAAATTACCCTTCTGGATGAGTGTGTAAAGGGACATACTATATATATATAGCTTGTAGTGCTCGAGTCTGACTTGTGTCCCAATTTTAAGTACTCGTGACTCACTCATTACTCTGAAGCATTTACTGAAAGAACTGTTGTGTCACTAAAGACTAAGAAACTACTGTCTAATATAAACTGTATAGTAGAACGATAGTTTCTTTCGTATATATTAATTAAAAATAGCTGCTAATGACAGTGTAGCACAGCCTTTAACTGGAACTTTCACTATGAGAATTATGGGATGTTACCTGGGGACAGATGAGGGGTTTCCAGTGTTAAATCGCAAAGGAGGATCCATAGACGCATCACTCTTCATGGAGACACAGCTGGGTTCTGGTGAGTCTGATCTCTTCACCTGGAGTTCACTGTACAACATTACAGACAGTCCTTTATATACACCATTTACACTGGTTATTCATTAGTTTTAGCTGTTTTAATTATTTTGCTTGCCATCGCTATGACTTTTATTGCCACATCCAGATGCACTTTCTGCCTTATCCTGTATGTGACACTGTGAAACACTGAACTGTGCAGTTATTGATATTAATTACTCTAAAATGTTGAGTGAAAGTACTGTAGCAGCATTAGGACCTAATTAAAGTATCACACACTGATAAATATCAAAATGCTGATGATGATCTGGACTGGATAAAGGAATGTGTAACACAGTCTTTCACTCTGCAGTGACTAACTATGAGAATTATGGGATGTTGCCTGTGTATAGATGAGGAGATTCTATTTTTAAATAGCAAAGGAGGATTCATAGACGCATCACTCTTCATGGAGACACAGCTGGGTTCTGGTGAGTCTGATCTCTTCATCTGGAGTTCACTGTGCATCCTTCTGAAGGAAGCATGAGACAGAATTTCATTTTCGCAAATATCACAATACAAAACACTGGGAGAGACGAGTTTGCTGCTCATATCATGTACTGCAATATTTCTGTTTAATATCCTTTATGAGCGCGACCTCTTCTTACACACTAGGTGGCAGCACCAGAGGTTGCAGCCCACAGAGCACAGAGTTATAGAGTGGAAACCTAACCTCTCCAAGCATCCTGACTGAACTTAATCCAGAAAGTGAAAGTAATCAGAAGGAAGTGTTATGGCACATGGGGTCAAACTCCAGGCCCACAGCCTCGTTTCATTCGGCCCGCGTGAATTTGGAAACAATAAAACTGAAACAGCCTGTAGAACACAACTGCTTAAATATCTCATTGCATCATTTTTTCATTAATTGTGCGGTAATGAATGCCCTGTGAGCCGGTTTTGGTGAAAAAAATGCTGTGGTTCTCCTGTTTCAGGCTGTTCTAGTTTGGTGGAGGAGTGGGTGGCGGGAGAACGACAGGATTTCAGCTCTTATTCATTAATATTCATGACGTGTAAACATGTTACCTCTGATTGGCTAACAGCAATCAGTAAAGGTGTTACCTCTGATTGGCTAACAGCACTGTGATGCTACCTCCAGTGGGTCAGAACAGGCGGATGTGGGTGTCTTTGTAAAAACTGTTTTGATTGGCTATTATGGTCTCGACATCGATGTTTTGACCAATAACAATGTAGATAACACGAATTTTACATCACATTCAACGAGATTTAAACGAGACTAAAGATGGCGACTTACAAATAATGTGCAAACATCGTTGGAGTTAATAAAGTTTGAACAGCATGAAGGAACATACCCCAACCCCCCCGAAATTAATTAAAAAAAAAAAAAATTCTCAACAGATTTGGCATAATATAAAAAGGTCGTTTTTTTACTCAGAAAAAGCGGAAATCCGCCGAAAAGCGGAAAACTCTCATCCCTGCCTAGCTTGTGCCCATGTCATGCATGCTAACGTGGAGAATATGAACATGCTATTTTGTAAGAAAAACCTTCGAACAAAAAGCTCATGTTTTACTTACAGCTTGTGAGCTGGTGGTCGATCGTCTTGACGGCACAGATCCAGGGATTAAAAACAACCTCGACGCAAAACCACTACTGAAGGCACCGAAGTTTGAAAAGTCACTGTGGTTGAAATGATCAGAACACAGTACTAACGCTGCATTATACTTCGCTGGTGGTGTTCCAAAGATAAATTCCAACCATTTCTTCTTCACCTCTTCTATCTTGGGCAAGAAATGCAACGCTGATGTGTTACTGCCACAAATAACACAGGCACGAACTTGTTCAGACATGTTTTCAGCTTGCTGTTAGGTCCTCTTCGTTAGCTACTGACGAGATGGGCTCTGCTATCTCTCCTCGCGCTTAAATCCGAACTTTCTTCCCGTGGGTGGTCGCAAGCCAAGCTGGGCGAGGCCATGAATACTAATTTTCGAACTTGCGCAAGTTCGAAGGGCTTTTCTGATTCGCTCGTTTTTCTGACTATTTTCTTTCATAAGCTAATACAGGGAATGGGGGTAGAATTACATTTTCACATGCAGCATGCATATGCAACTCGGAGTGAACTATGGTATTTCAAAAAGAGCCAGTATTAAACGTTTTTGGTGGAAGGGCAGCTTTAACATTTTCACACTATCCAGAATTCACAGCAGATCTGTAGTGGAGCCATCTGGAGCCAAATCAAAATAAATGTTGTGTGTCAACACCGTCTCATCAGTCTGGTCCTGTGAAGCCTGTATTGGGATGTGAGCGTAATTTTACTTACAATGAACAGAATCTGACATTTTTTCAAGTGGTGACTGATGTTAAATTAATTGTACAAATTTTATTTAAGTTTTTCTTCTCACATATACATACATTATCTCTCTCTCTCTCTCTCTCTCTCTCTCTCAGGCTTGTAGTACTCGAGTCCGACTCGTGCCCTAATTTTAAGGACTTGTGTATTAACTGCATTAGTACTCGTCAGTTGGAGACTTGGATGTTTTCTTTATTTTTTTGTAACATGCCATAATAATTTGGCATAAGATATTTATTTCTACATTAGTTTTTATACTAATTTCGTGCAAAAGTGTCACACCTGCACGCCATGGCGCATGCATCAGATAGACTCTCGTGCGCGCCACAAATGACTCGCACAGGATTAAATGCCCAACCAGCACGCTGATATAAAAACTGAAAACACACTTACTTTGCAAAGTACTCTGTGTGTGTGTATATTATATATATATGTGTGTGTATATTATATATATATATATATATATATATATATATATATATATATATATATATAAATAAATAAAATCAACCTCCTTTGGCATACACAGATCAAAACCTCTCACTTACACGTTCACTCCATGTCTCTCTCTCTCTCTCTCTCTCTCTCTCTCACTCACACACACACACACACACACACACACACACGTCAGAGGTGCAAAAATTTGCCTTAGACACCAAATTAGATAATCACTCGCCTTACGGAGTTAAATCTGATTAAAATGTGCCAGTATCAGTGTGACATTATGATATCCATATGTGATTCCAGACCATATTGAAATATATTCAGAATGTTTTTCATTTACAGTGGTGCTTGAAAGTTTGTTAACCCTTTAGAATTTTCTATATTTCTGCATAAATATGACCTAAATCATCATCAGATTTTCACACAAGTCCTCAAAGTAGATTAAAAAAACCCCAGTTAAACAAATGAGACTAAAATATTATACTTGGTCATTTATTTATTGAGGAAAATGATCCAATATTACATATCTGTGAGTGGCAAAAGTATGTGAACCTCTAGGATTAGCAGTTAATTTGAAGGTGAAATTAGAGTCAGGTGTTTTCAATCAATGGGATGACAATCAGGTGTGAGTGGGCACCCTGTTTTATTTAAAGAACAGGGATCTATCAACGTCTGATCTTCACAACACATGTTTATGGAAGTGTATCATGGCACAAACAAAGGAGATTTCTGAGGACCTCAGAAAAAGTGTTGTTGATGCTCATCAGGCTGGAAAAGGTAACAAAACCATCTCTAAAGAGTTTGGACTCCACCAATCCACAGTCAGACAGATTGTGTACAAATGGAGGAAATTCAAGACCATTGTTACCCTCCCCAGGAGTGGTCGACCAACAAAGATCACTCTAAGGTGGGGTTTACATTAGACTGTATCAGCGGATCATCAGATTAACGTTTTTAAAATGATTAACATGCACACAGCAACACCAATACACGATTCGCCTGCACACAGCAACGCCAATACACGGATACGCTCGGCTCCGCAGGCATCCTGCGCTCCAAATCACTCCGCCCTGAACAGCGAGTGCCCTCTGGAGGGTGCGCACTCCGGCCCTGCGCAGCTCACAGAGCGCGCGAGTGAAGTGCACGAGCAGTAATTCGGGACTGAGCCGCTGTGTGTGCGCTCTCAGTGCATATCGGGTATGCGCGTCACTTACCACTTGCAAGTGGAAGGATGGCAAGCCTAAAAACAATCATAACTACACAATGGGCAGTATTTGCATCAGTATTTGCAGTATTTTCATACTGTTATACTCTTTAATGAAAGGTGATACAAGGCGGAAGTCCGCGCCGTTTTTCAGCAGTCGCGTCACATGACCAACGCCAGCGAATCAGGAAGGTGGATGTCACAGTGACGTTGTCCAATGACGACACCAGCTAGAGCTCAGCACAGCATATCCGCGTATTCTCAATGTTTACACAGCACCGGACCAGACACGATCTAGATTGAATACGTGGACGCTGGCGGATTCCCGTTTCCCGGCATTTTAATGTAAACGGACAGTGCATCCGTGAAGAAAACGAGACAGATACGGTCTAATGTAAACTTGGCCTAAGAGCAAGGCGTGTAATAGTCGGCGAGGTCACAAAGGACCGCAGGGTAACTTCTAAGCAACTGAAGGCCTCTCTCACATTGGCTAATATTAATGTTCATGAGTCCACCATCAGGAGAACACTGAACAACAATGGTGTGCTTGGCAGGGTTGCAAGGAGAAAGCCACTGCTCTCCAAAAAGAACATTGCTGCGCGTCTGCAGTTTGCTAAAAGATCATGTGGACAAGCCAGAAGGCTATTGGAAAAATGTTTTGTGGACGGCTGTGACCAAAATAGAACTTTTTGGTTTAAATGAGAAGTGTTCTGTTTGGAGAAAGGAAAAACACTGCATTCCAGCATAAGAACCTTATACCATCTGTGAAACATGGTGGTGGTAGTATAATGGTTTGGGCCTGTTGCTGCATCTGGGCCAGGACGGCTTGCCATCATTGATGGAACAATGAATTCTGAATTATACCAGCGAATTCTAAAGGAAAATGTCAGGACATCTGTCCATGAACTGAATCTCAAGAGAAGGTGGGTCATGCAGCAAGACAACGACCCTAAGCACACAAGTCATTCTACCAAAGAATGGTTAAAGAAGAATAAAGTTAATGTTTTGGAATGGCCAAGTCAAAATCCTGACCTTAATCCAATCAAAATGTTGTGGAAGGACCTGAAACGAGCAGTTCATGTGAGGAAACCCACCAACATCCCAGAGCTGAAGCTGTTCTGTACAGAGGAACGGGCTAAAATTCCTCCAAGCCAGTGTGCAGGACTGATCAACAGTTACCACAAATGTTTAGTTGCAGTTATTGCTGCACAAGGGGGTCACACCAGATACTGAAAGCAAAGGTTCACATACTTTTGCCACTCACAGATATGTAATATTGGATCATTTTCCTCAATAAATAAATAACCAAGTACAATATTTTTGTCTCATTTGTTTAACTGGGTTCTCTTTATCTACTTTTAGGACTTGTGTGAAAATCGGATGTTTTAGGTCATATTTTTGCAGAAATATAGAAAATTCTAAAGGGTTCACAAATTTTGAAGCACCACTGTATTTATTTAATAATTAACTCAATGTGCGTGCACTGTACAGTACAAGAAAAATAATTGAACACCGGCAGCAGATTCAACACCGGTTTCCCCCGTTGACTGTGAGAGTCCCTCAGAGGTGCATGTGTATTCTGTTTATTCGGCTGTGAGCGAGTCGCTCTTTGTTTTGAACGAGTGGTCCGGGTCTCTCGTAAACTCCGAGCAAACTAAAGGACTACTTTGGCTCTGATGTTGTTCAGGAAAACCACGCTAGCTTGATGATGGATCTTAGGAGGTAATGAAAGACACCTTTGGCTTTAAGAGGTTTTTGGGAAATCCACCCCGGACTGTTTACCCGTCTTCACTTGTATTAATAAACACACCTTCTGCACTTATATCCATCTCCCAACTAAGGGGAAGCCATAGCGTAATGGTTAGAGAAACAGCTTTGGGACCAGTCGATTCCCTGGACCAGCAGGACTGGCTTAAGTGCCCTTGAGCAAGGCACCTAACCCCCAACCACTCCGGCAAGAGTGGTGGCGTACCTTGTGTCTGATTAGCCAAAGAAAAACTGATGATGCAGATTATCAGTTCGGGCATTGAACCCGACCGACCAACCAACCAATCAACCCAACCATCTCTGACAGAATACTTCACATGCCATGACAGAGAATGCACATTCACCTGTTCAATAGAATAGAAGAATGCCTTTACTGTCACTATGCACATGTACAATGAGATTAAAGCATCTCCAATAACAGTGCAACACAGCGTGTAGAGTGAGAGAGAGAGGAAGGGGGGGAGGAGAGAGAGAAAAAAGAGGGGGGGGGGGAGTGCATCGGGGGGGTAAGGTGCACAGTCCTGAGGTGTATGTGTTGTGTTACACATTATGGAGTGAGGTATTGCTCATTACACATAAATTATTGCACAGAGAGAGTCACATTATAAATTATTGCACGCGAGATTCACAGATTTATTATAAAATAAAATATTACACATTTATGAAGTATTGCAAGGTAAGGTAGGTGCACAGTCCTGAGGTGTGTGTGCTGTGTTTCACATTATGGAGTGAGGTATTGCACATTATAAAAGTATTGCACATAGAGAGTATTGCACATAGAGAGGTATTGCACATTATAAATTATTGCATGAGGAGTGTCACATAGTAAAATAAATAGACTGTAAAGTCAGAGCATATCCAAGTTCAGGGCGGTTATGGCTTTTGGAAAGAAGCTGTTTTTGAATCGGTTTGGTGGGCTTTCTCCCGTTTGTTCAAACAGCATGTTCAGGAACGAATTAATGTTAATGACGCTAAACAGCCACCGTCTTGGTACAGTTGGAGTGTTGGACTCGGCTCGGACCAATAGTGGATTTGACTTGGACTCAGTTTTTTTTTTAATGACTCGAACTTGAATACTAGGGACTCGAGGTTTCGACAACCTTTCAGATTTCTCCAATTTAGGTGATAAAAAGAATTTCCCCTGACACCCAATTATTTTTCTTAGTGGACCGAAAGGTACTGAATTAAAATCAGAAGAAGTCTATGATTTGATTACTTTTCCCCTTAAAAGAACCATGAATTAATTTAGATCCCTGTGGCCCGAAATTCTACGCCATTTTTTCCTTGCATCACATCAAGATACAACGTCATAGATCACGTGGTGGGCTTTCTCCCGTTTGTGCAAGGCATTATGGGATACAAATTTGAAACCGGAGAGAACAATGGAGGACGTGAGTGTGCGAATGAAATGTCGAAGACCGACTACAGTAACAGAAAGGGAGAAGAAAAGACGCTGTATTGCAAAAAGGAAAGACAGGACCAAACTAATAAATATCAGCGGTCAGCGAGCACCTCGGTGTGATCAGCTGTTCATTTCAGGACAGAATGATGGAACGGTCAGTGCATGGTCAAAGGTAAACCTGTAGATAGCAGTAATGCAACACTGAAAGTGAGAAAAGACGCTGTATTGCGAAGAAATGAAAACACAGGACCAAACTAATAAATATCGGCAGTCAGCGAGCACCTCGGTGTGATCAGCTGTTCATTTCGGGTCAAAGGTAAACCTGTAGATGGCAGTAATGCAACACTGGATGCCAGCTGCTGTAAAACCCAAAAAGTGAAGAAGACAACGACGGCTTAGGTAAGAGTGGGCATGCGCACACGGACTTCCTCTGTCTGCCTGACTACGCGAAGTGAGCGATTTCAGGCACATTATTTGCTCGGGAAGCCCCTCAAATTAAATAACTTCCCAGCCACAGAACAGCTTGTACGTTTTAGGATCTTGCATAAATAAACATACATCACAATGACCAAATTTCAGAGGGAACTAAACTTCACCAATTTTATGAAATTGAAAGGCCGTCTCACTTTAACGACTAAAATATTAGAACATGGTAACTTACTCTGTTGAGGGTCCGCTTGCATCATCTGTGTTTAGAGGATAGCTCTCCATTTTTTAATAATCGTGTGTGGACACAGCTCATGGATACACTGCCGACTGCTGAAGACCCTGATATTTTGGATTACTCTTGAATTGAATGGATTTCACTCCTAAAAATCAGGAAATAAAAAACAAACAAACATGCTGTTAAAATTGGAGAAAAAAAATATTTCCCATCAAATGAAGTGCACATGTGAAAGGCTCCAAACTTAAGAAACAGGAGGATTCACAGTAAGAGTAGTTTTAAAGACTGTGCATCATCATCATCATGCCCCTTTACATGCAGAAGACGTGTGTGTGCGTGTCCCCATCTGTCCAGACAGGACATGAACAGTTCAGTAATCAGGGAGGAGGATTTCTGCTGGAAAGGAGGAGACACAGTTTGAAGTCCAAGCAGGTCAGCTGTGATTCCTTCACTAAAAAAGCTGAACCAGGTGGTGACTAAAATCATCTGTAGTTAATAGAAGGGCTACTTTAAGTCTAATACTACTTTCTCTTTCCCAGCATTAAATGGGTTTTAGTTTGAATAAATTCTGATCCAGAAGTCAGTCAGTCTGAAATCAGCTGCACTAAACAGAGATGATTTCTCTGAGCCTAAAGTAGAGGTGTGATATGACTGTTTCAGACCGTGAACGATCCGATCCATGATCTGTTTTTACTGACAGATCACATGGACCGTGATGCTAAATATATTTTGTTAGTTGTGCTGAAAACGTAGTGTGGGAAATAAGGCCGGACCGGCAGACATCGACCGGTAATTTTCGCATTTGCCCATCTGTGTTTCAAAAGCATCAAACCGCATGGCCCATGAAAAATTGTAAAGATATGGGTCTAATCTATTTTTAATTTTCTCCCAAATGTTATACTGGGCAAATACAGTGCATCATAATACAGCCTGTTAAACGGGGGACCCTGCAGGTGCAGCTTTAAAAATTCATAACTCGGCCAACAATGGTCCTAGCCCCGCCCAAATTTACAGGCACCTCCCTCTTCCCCGAGACCTTTCGGACCAGCACAGGCACGGCCTGCTACGATCATGGATCGGCCCGTTATTTGGCCCCAAAACCCCCACGCGAACGCTGCTCGCTGAAAACAAATCATATGAGCCCTGGCTCAAGCCAGTTTTTAAAAATTCATAACTCAGCCACCAAAGGTCCGAGCCCCACCAAAATTTACATGCACCTCCCTCTCCTCGAGTGGCACACTACATAAGACAATAATAATGCACTAAGTATTCGCTGTTGTTTTTATTGCACGATGCAGATGAACTACTGTTTTAGGATTGACAGTATTTGATTGATCCAGTTGATTAAGAGTTCAGTTTACATGAAACGTTGCAGTTCAGTATTATCTTAAGTACCAAATTGCTAATCAATGGGGATGTGCGTTTTTTCATTTATAATAAGAATGACAGTTATATGCTTTGTAGGATGTAGATTCATAGTTTTTTTCTTCTATTTTGTAAGTTCTATTCCAGCAGATTTTATTCTGAATGCCAAATGATAGGACCATGTCTAGCTTTGAGTCATTTTAAGGCCATTATTAAAAAATGTTCTGTTTCCGGTCCACCGGCCGGGTGAGTGCCGTTTGTGCGGGTGAAATTTTTTTTTTTTAACGCCGGTTTTTCGACATTTTTTTCGGGTTCGTAAATCTAAACTCGAACTTGACATTTACACATTCCCAGGGCTTTCCACTAAGGCTCATACTAGCCAGCCATGACAAATAAGTAGCCGGGGGTGTAAACACAAAAACTCCTGTGCACGCAGTTCCCAGGATTAAATGTATTTTCCACAGACCATTTATTTATTCACTTTACTCAAATACAAAGTAAAATGGCAGTAAATCTTCTTTCTTTTCTTGCGTATTGCATCATGAGGCGTTCCTGGCTTGTAAATCTCTTATTTTCGGTGCAGGACACATTCACGCAGCTGAGCATGCTATGAATTAACAACGACAACGGTCTGCAGTGGGGCTACACAATTACACACTCCGCGAACATTTCTCCATTTGTGTAGGAAAATACACTCCAACCACTCAGTTTCGGTTCATTTACAACCAACGATGTCTTCTGATGCCAGCACGTAATTGAACGAGAGAAGACTGGTTTACCGGAGACAAAATAAGCGTTATCTCTGCTTCTGTTCCCTCCGACACACTACTGCCTCCTTCGAGTGCGCGCACACACCGCATGTCAGGGCCGCGGATGAGTTACTCTCCCCGATCAACGAAGTCGGCGGGGAATTTGTGGTTATTATCGGTACAAACAGCGCGAATCACAACTTAAATGAGCGCGGTTCAGTTTGACATTATTGTCAGTCCGTTAGATAAACATTTAATTTTATTAAAACCGAAAATTAATATTTAGAGCCTGTGGGCTACAAAAATAATAGTCATTAAAGTAGCCGGCTGGACTTAATTGTGTAGTCGGCTGTATGGCCGGCAGCCGGCGCTTGTGGAAAGCCCTGTCGAATCAGCTCTGCGCATGCACCGTGCGACACAAAAAAATGGCAGCCACCATGAAGGAAGGAGATCCGGAGTTTTCAAACATTTGCTTAAGTGTGAAATCGCAAAATGGTATTCTAGCGAACAACAAAATAGTAAAGATTCAGAAAAACAAATCATTCAGTGATCATTTTAATAGTGTAATTTCATCCGAACTAGGCCTAACGGTCTATTAAGAACTACAAAAAGTCTGTGTGTCGGACATTTTAAAAGTAAAAGTTTTGCAAATGTTGCAGTCAGAATTTAAAATGCTAACTTAAAGTTTTTGTACAAGTTTCAGTTGATTAAACTGTCATATTTTATTAAATGTGTCTGCTTTTGTAATAAAGTACTGAAAGAAAAAGTAAACAGCATTGAGATTTCTTATCCATCCATATATAATAAAATAAATAAATAAATAAATCCCTCCCTCCCGACTGAAAAATTTTTTGCTCACCCGGTGGACAGGAAACGGATTTTTTTTTAAGGATGGCCCAAGTCATTGTTACAAAGTTACTTGGAATCTCGTACTCAAAATTTTAACTCTCATGTAAGAAGAGTTGTATTGTTAATTACTAAATTTATTATTATAAAACATAGTATTAAAAAATAGTCATTGTTGACATGTTTGAGTGTTATTATAATACCTATACATGAGGATCAGCAAGTTGTAACCAACTGGAACATCCTCGCTCCCCCAAATACTTTTTTCTAGACATGGAACTGACCTGTGCGCGCTACTGTTTTCTTGGGTAGAATTTTAAGCATGTTTTTCTTGAATCTTCTGACATTTTCTTGTGAATTATATTCAATTTGTAGTATAATTAACAACTAATGTCAAGTATAATTTGGCCTCTGAAGATCACAAAAACGTGCCTGGAAATAGCTGAGAAGCCATCTCCAGACAGCTAAAAA
The DNA here is from genome assembly GCF_027579695.1 of Neoarius graeffei. Taxonomy (NCBI): domain Eukaryota; kingdom Metazoa; phylum Chordata; class Actinopteri; order Siluriformes; family Ariidae; genus Neoarius; species Neoarius graeffei. Next base: position 18,477,834 of record NC_083590.1, on the reverse strand, counting down.
GCCCTTCAGCTTCCCAGCCGCATTGTTCTGGGCCATGGGCCCGTCCTTCAGACAGGCTGAATTTTGGACGGACAGACAACATTTCAGACTTGTCTGTCCGGTGACAGTCTGCTTAAAATTCCTTATTTCCCCACACTGAAATGCTTACACATGGCATCTTGTTTTATGAGCCAGACTCCATTCACTCGTCCAGCTCACAGTCTTCCTGTAAGACACAGGAACAACTAGATAGAATTTGACGCCAACGGCGTCGATGGGGATGCCTCCGCCTGGTAGACTACATGCCTTATTAAGTTGTGATTTGGGGATGGACGTTTGACCTCACAGTAATCTTGACCTGGTGAAATTACGTGTATCAGCCTTGGAGATATTGTGTTCACAAGGTTTTCGGACAGACATTTGACCTCACAGTGACCTTAGACCTTTTGATCTCAAAATCTAATCAGTTTGTCTTTGTCCCCAAATGCACAAATGGTGAAAGTTTGGTGAAATTCCTTTCATTCGCCTTGGAGATAGTGTGTTCACAAGGTGTTCGGACAGACATTTTACCTCACAGTGACCTTGACCTTGGATCTTTTATTCTCAAAATCTAAATCAGTTCATGTTTGTCCCAAAGTGCACAAATGGGGAAAGTTTGGTGAAATTCCTTTCATTAGCCTTTGAGATATTGCGTTCACAAGGTTTCGGGACGGACGCACACACGGACAACCAGAAAACATAATGCCTCCTGCACCTTAAGGTGGCAGAGGCATAAAAACAATAGACTCGGCCGTTCCTTGGTTTCCGTTGCCTCATTTTGTTTACCGACAACATGGCAATGAACACAGAGAAGCTGGAGCCTAAAAAACATTCCATATCAGTTAAATGGAAATGCTGGACACAACAGACATGTTGAAAACAGCTGTTTAAAAAAAATGTGCAAAAACAAGAAAGAAGCCTAAAGACACTCTTTATGAGAGAATACTGATCACTGATGCCAGGACATTGCAGCTGCATTGAACCATTAAGCACCTTCTAACCATTAAGCACCTTCTAATTCTAACCATTAAGCACCTTCTATGGTATTTATACACGCATGTGTAGGTCAGTGTGTGAATGGTTGATTTTTGTGGGGCGTTTGTGTTTTAAATCATAATGTACAGCCTTCAATACATTTTATCATCATGGATACATTCAAGAAGATTACTGCAGATTATTTTTCCCCCAAACAAATAGAAAACTAGATAGAACTCCACGCCAACGGCGTCAATGGGGATGCCTCCACCCGGTAGACTACACGCCTTAAGTTGTGATTTGGGGATGGACATTTGACATCACAGTAATCTTGACCTGGTGAAATTTACTTGTATTAGCCTTGAAGATATTGTGTTCACAAGGTTCTTGGACAGACATTTGACCTCACAGTGACCTTGACATTAGATTTTGAGATCAAAAGGTCTAATCAGTTCATGTTTATCCCAAAATGGTGAAAGTTTGTTGAAATTCCTTTCATTAGCCTTTGAGATATCACGTTCACAAGGTTTCGGGACGGACGCACGGACAGACGGACAACCCGAAAACATAATGCCTCCTGCACCTTACGGTGGCGGAGGGATAAAAAAATAAAATACATAGACAATGTGTGTAACAGAGAAGAAAAAGTGCATATTACATGACAAAACAATTCTGGTTTCCACACAGATGGAGACAGCACGTGGGTCAGGGTCCACAAAAGTAAAGTCATTTCCTGTTACCCAGAGGCTGTGAACCCTCATGTACCGTTCCAGATCAGCAATTATTTATTTATTTAATAATAATAATAATAATAATAATAATCTCATAATTGCACAGAATGAAAAATGAAACCAATCATGCAAATAATGGCTAGAACAGAGTTACACAGAAATATTACAAATTTACCATTTAGAAACAGATTGATACCAATCCACAGCTACAATGACAATGTATAAATCAATCTAGTAATAAATTAAACAAGTCCTAGCTTACTTACAATTTACTGCATAATAAAACAATTATTCTAATACTCCATTTTTTTGAAAATATTTCCATACAAATTAATATTTCCAAAACATGAAAAATTTGACAAATTGCAAGAAAACCTAAATAACATCAGGCAATATCTATTTATCATGAGATCAAACAAAATAAGATCAATAGAACAATTCGGTAGTATAAAAAAAGCCAATGTGTAGTAAAGAAAATTAGATATTAGTGTGAGCACTGAGGAATAATCTGTGAATTAATGAACTCTATCAGGATTGATTCACGTGTGATGTGAATAGCCCCCAAGCATAACTACATCACTTATCGCAGTGCATTATGGGGGATAGCCGGGGTCAGTAGCTGTATAATATAGTGGATGTTAGATTAATTTTAATCAACCACACTGTACAACATCAAATCTCAGAACGTCTTTTCAAAACATTTATAAATAAGTGATTATTTAAATAAAACTTGATGTCAGGAAACATTACAAAAGAAAACATGTTTGGAAACCTGCTGATCTGCAGTGTCATGTTCAGTATAAATGCATTTACTTCAATGAATGCCGCTGGTGAGGTACACTGAACATTACACACACCCGAAAGAGAACCCTTGGTGGTTTGGGAGTTTTATCGGTCCGACAGGCTCGTTCAGCTGCCGAGTGTTTCGATACGTTGAGAGCCAAAGGCAGAAGAATGCTTCTTTGTTTTCCATGCTTTGGAATATCGCTAGTTTCAGACAACGAACAGTGTCGATTGTAATAATCATCTATAACCGAAAGCCATTCCGCAGACCACGGAAATATTGCTGGGTCACAGTTCACCTGTTACCTGTCCTCCTCGTGTCTCATGGCACATAGGACGTTCACAGAGCTCTTCCACCTCTCCCTGTTGGCCGCCATGACCCGCCCCTCGTCCCATGTACTCCAGCCCATCCCTCTTCTTTCCTGTTTCACAGCCCGTCTCCGTGTTGTTTTTGGTCTTCCTTTTCCCTTCTGGTGCCCAGGTCATTGCCACATGACAATCATTGCCTCGATCTTGCCTAAGAATATGACCAATCATCTTCACAGATGGAAGTTTCACTTCTTAACTCAGTGGTTTCATGCTTGCTCTTTCTAATAACTCATCCGCACTTATGTGATCTTGCCAACGGATGCGGAGGATTCTTCTTAAACATTTGTTAAATACATTCACTGTCCTATTGTCTACTTTAGTCATCTTCCGTCTTTCACATCTATACAGCAATACGGGCAACACGAGCATCTTGTACAATCTCTCATCTCATCTCATTATCTTGTACAATCTTAGGTTTTTTTTTTTTTGAGATGTTGTTAGAGCTCCAAATTCTCTTTAGTCTGACAAACACCTCCCTTCCTTTTGAAAGTCGTTTTATCAAATTGTTCATTCCACCTCCTTCTTTACAAAACTTTAGCTCCTAGATATGTAAATTCCTCAACATCCTCAATATCCTTTCCGTCGATTGTTATCTCTGCTTGACTCCTCGCATTTATTCTCAGCACTTTCATCTTTTCCAGATTAATTTCAAGTCCCACCTGTCTGGCTTCTTCATCCAATTTCCTCGTTTTCTCTTGAATAATGTTCTTTAGTAGCAGAGAACAGGACAATGTCATCAGCAAAATCCAAGTCATCAAGCGCTGACGTAAAACTTCCACCTTATCCCATTCTCACCTTGGCCAAAAGTCCTTCTCAATACCCAGTCCGTTACAATCAAGAACAAAAATCCTGAGATATTGCAGCCTTGTTTAACTCCGGTCTTAATGCCAAACCACTCACCCGTATCTCCCCAATCTTCTATGATAAGGTGGTGATCCCATGGGGTCACAGTTTAAGTACACTTGTCAATTTCGATTCAGTTTGAAGGTTTTCATTGTGGATTAAACTTACCCATTTCTTTCTTCTCATCTCCTTGACTGGCTGCTGATAAAAGCTCAAATCAGGTGTTCTCTTTGTTGTGGAGACACAGTAAGGCACACAGCAATTCACTTTAGGCACTGGTAAAACCGGTTAGGGGTGTCAAGAAGGGTTTGTGCCCTCTGTAGGGGGGCTTGCCATGTCTTTTTCAGGACAGCTCGTCCTGCATTGGTTCCCACTTGGCACTCAACTTCCACCTGTGGCTGCACGAAGCTGTAGGATGCTCAGCGGCCACACCCCGGTAACCGCTTTGGCAGGCGGGCTGAACCAGGTGAGGAGAGCCAGTCGGGTCTCAAACCCTCCGGTGAGTTTAACAGGGTATGCCTACCCAAGCATGTGAAGACTAGAGTCGGCGGAGTGAGCGGCAGAACGACACCTCCTCCGTTTCGAAGCATGATCGCTTCAAACACCTCCAGAAGCAGGCCCAAGCAGCACTGCCTAAAATGCAGGACAAGTCCTGGGAGAAGGCAGCAGATGAAGTCCAAAGGTACACCGACATGCAGAACTCCAAAATGTTCTTCAGTGCTATCAAGGAAGTCTACGGACCTGCCAAGCCATGTATCACCCCACTCCTGTCGGCATATGGCTCAACCTTGCTGAAGGAGAAGAGCAGCATTAGCTCGCGATGGAGAGAGCATTTCAATAACCTGCTCAACAGGCCTTCCACTGTAGACCCCTCTGCCCTCGATCTGATCCCACGAAAACCCACTGTCCGTGACCTCGACCTCCCCCCCTACAATGGATGAAGTCTTGAAGGCGATCAGACAGACCAGCTCAGGGAAAGCACCCAGGATGGATGGAATCCCAGCAGAGATCTTCAAATCTGCCGGTCCTGTGGCCCTAGAAGCCTTCCACTCACTCCTCGCCAGCATCTGGGAAGATGATGATCTGCCCAAAAGACTTTAGGGATGCCACGGTTGTCTCCCTGTTCAAGAATAAGGGCAGCAAGACTGATTGCAGCAACTACCGGGGCATCTCCCTCCTCTCCATTGCTGGGAAGGTCCTGGCTCGGGTCATCCTCAACCGCCTGATCACCAACATCTCAGAAGGAAACCTGCCCGAGACACAGTGTGGATTCCGCCCAAACCACAGCACCATAGACATGATATTCACCGTCCGCCACGTACAGGAGAAATGCCCTGAGCAGAATATGGACCTATATGCAGTCTTTATAGACCTGATGAAGGTCTTCGACACCATGAACAGGGAGGCCCTCTGGACCATCCTGTCCAAGCTTGGGTGCCCGGACAAGTTTGCGAACCTCATACGCCAGTTCCATGACGACATGACCGGGCAGGTTCTCTCAGACAGAGAGGTATCGGAGCTGTTCGACATCAGCAATGGCGTCAAGTAGGGCTGTACAATATATCGAAAAAGTATCGATATCGTGATATCATAGTTTGTGATACACATACCGCAAAAATTACTTAAATTTCGATAAAAGGCACATTTTTCTGTGCCGTCCAATCACATTTGAATGTCAACAAGCGCCGCGGGATAACTCCGCCCCCTATTGCAAAACAAGTAAAAGCCTCGTGGTGATGGCGGAAGGCGGGAGCAAGTGTGGTGAGACAAACTTGTGTGAGGAGGAACTGGTTTCCAAAAAAAAAAAAAATGCATGTCTGCTATTTGGAAGTGCTTTGGATTCAGGAGGGGTGATGTACTGCAAACTCAGGTACTTTGCAAGACATGTAAAACAGTGGTGGGGCGGCTCACTGGGACAAACACTGCTGTACAGCAGCATAAAAACATAAAACCGCGCTCTCTCTCACTGTCTCTCACACACACACACACACACACACACTACCTCTCACTCTCTCACACACACACAACCGCTCGCTCACTCACACACACACACACACTACCACTCTCTCTCTCTCTCTCACACACACCCGCTCGCTCGCTCACTCACACACACACTACCACTCTCTCTCTCCCTCTCTCACACACACACACACACACACCACTGCTCTCTCACCCGCATGTGTTATTAACAGATTGTGTTTGAGTTTCTGGTGAATCTGTGTCGCTCACCTTCATCTCCCGGGAGCCGCTGAAATTGCCATTTTGAATGCTTTATGTTAATGTAATGTAGTTTTCAGTTTTTTGTTTACTTCAACTTAAGACATTTTCTGCTGCGCTCACAAAAATTAAGAGATTTAAAGATGATTGATGGACACCATTGCAGGTGTAGCCATGTTTTTCCAATAAAAAATAATGTTGGAATGGAAGTGATGCATTGGGTGTTTTTTTTAAATGCTAGATACAGGGCAGAATGGCGAGTAGAGGTAAGAAAAACAGTATATATTTAATTAACCAGCACCTGCCTCCACCTCCCCCATCTCCATCGAGGGAACCCAACTGAAGAGGGTGGAGGAGTTCAAGTATCTCGGCAGCACCATCAGCAACAACGGCAGCCTGGACAAAGAGATGAGCGCCAGGATCTGCAAGGCCAGCCAAGCACTTGGTCGTCTCCGTGCACGTATCCTGAACCAGTACAGCATCAAGCTCTCCACCAAGCTCAAGGTATAGATAGTTTTCACATGACGTCACAGAGTTGGGGATTCCCTGGTGGCAGCCATCTTGCGGGGCAAGCTTACCGTACGGGTCACTGAGCACACATTGTAACGCGCGAGTTACATTTATTTATATATTTACATTTATAGTTACATTATTACTATTTAAAGCTAGCAATGGTGCACACCTGTTGTATTCACGGCTGTCGTAATAGGTCAGATGATGACATCAAGCGGAGCTTTTATGGAATTCCCACTGTACGGGAGCACGAAGGCGAGCAAACAAAGAAACTTAGCATACAAAGGAGAAATCTATGGCTTGCAAGAATCAACCGCAAGGATTATCAGCCTTCCAAACACAGCAAAGTCTGCTCCGATCATTTTATAAGTGGTAAGTTGTTTAAATAGGAAGTATAAGGATGAGAAAAACAGTGAATCGGAAAGCTGTGCAGCTTTCCGATTTAAATCAATTCCGATTTAAATCAACTCGATATTATACACACATTTATATGCAGTTTTGAGAGCTCTAAAATTCCAATGTTTACATACCTTGGCTGTAATTAGGACACGACTGTCACTTGTTTTTATATGGTGGACTTCACGGACCCAGCCACAGACAAAATAATTGTATGACTCCAGCGACTTGTATGCTTTGAGGTTGTCAAGTGCGTAGGCGCTTTTAGTATTCACGAAATAGTTCACAATATCAGGGTCCGATATGGATGGCAGCCCTGCATAGTCACTTGAAAATGCTTCTTTGTCCACTTCGTAGGGGTCAATTCCCCCAATCAAGGCCAGTTTGGCTGCATACCGTTGTCGTGAGATGTCGTCCAATGTATCCATATACTTCCGTTTGCTTGATTTTGCCGACAGTGATCTTTATTTTAGAAAACTGACTATATAACTTAATAAATTTGTCTGAGATAATGTAGCCGGTAGTGGCGATGGTCCATTTTGTTTGCCCCGCAAGATGGCGGCTGGGGGGCGTTCCCCGGAATGCCGTGACGTCAGTGAAAACTATCTATACAGGGCCGTGGTCCTCACCACCCTCCTCTACAGATGTGAGTCGTGGATCCTGTACAGACAACACCTTAAGCAGCTAGAGCATTTCTACATACGCAGCCTCCGGTCCATTCTGAACATCCGCTGGCAGGACCGGGTCACAAACCTCGAAGTCCTTGACCGAGCCGAGTCCACCAGCATCGAAGCCATGATCTTGAAAAACCAACTCTGATGGGTAGGACATGTTGTTCGAATGGAAGATCATCGGCTACCCAAACAGCTGCTGTTCGGAGAACTGTGCTCAGGCAAGTGAAACCAAGGCAGGCCACAAAAACGCTACAAAGACTGTGTAAAGGCCAACCTTGCACATGCTGGAATCGCCCCAAAACAGCTAGAACAAACGCTAGACAGATCAAAATGGCACACACTAACACAGCGAGCCCAGCTCAACTTTGAAGAAAAAAGACGGGAAGACATCACCGACGTGAGAACAAGAAGAAAGAACGCCTCAATTACGGAGCCGAACGGCCCTGGACAGTTCCCCTGCCCTCACTGTCCCCGCACCTGCTGCTCAAGGATTGGGCTGCTGAGCCACCTCCGAGCCCACAGCAGAAGTAGTCAACCATAAGAGGACAATGTCATCGTCGGATCGACGGACAACCAAGAAAACCCGTTAGACAGGACAACGCAGCGTTTAACAAAGGCAAAAGTAAACAATACGGTGGAGCTGACCCAGGGTATTGCCTATATTCCATTGCGGTAAACAAGCAATGACGTACTCAGGGATTAGGGTTATTGTGAGACCAATAAATACTGTTAAAACATGACTGTGAGAATGATGTGAAAATAGAAAGGAACATGAAAAAATAAGGCCATTATTAAAAAAATGTTCTGTTTCCGGTCCACCGGCCGGGTGAGTGCCGTTTGTGCGGTTGAAATTTTTTTTTTAACGCCGGTTTTTCGACATTTTTTGGGGGGGTTCGTAAATCTAAAATCGAACTTGACATTTACGCATTCCCAGGGCTTTCCACTAAGGCTCATACTAGCCAGCCGGGGGGGAGTAAACACAAAACTAGAGATGACAATTCCCCTGTGGGAAATGGTGAGAGTGATGCAGTGCGCGTAGCAGCCGCTATCGCAGGCTATGAGGCTCCGCTGCTCTGAGCCTGTGTGTGTTTGAGAGAGCAGCCCCTCCCCTCTCTGCTCCCTGAGTGGAGCTCGTCGCCTTGGTAACGGTGCTCAGGTGCAGGGAAGACACACAATATGACAAGCAAAGAGCGCTTTTTCTCAGAGTTCCCGCTCCTCGAACAACGGGGATTTACACGGAAACGCCAGGAGCTATTCACAAAATTCTTGCACATTGAGTGCTACGAGGCTCCCATGAACACATTGATGTACTTTTTTTGTCCCTAGTGTAAAAAATGTGGATAATAGAGCAAGTTAAAAACAAGTGACATTTCTGATTTTGCAGTAAAAGCGCTGCCACGTTTATAATGGGAGTCTGTGGGGCAGCGCGCCTGTCCTCTCCTTACTTTCAGGCTTCTCATTCAAAAACTGTAAATCCTGTCGCTCAGGTAGACACATTGTGTGAATCAAGACAAGTGTGACTACAACTTTTGAGAAAATTGTGTGTGTAGAGTGAAATTTGTGGCTGAAAACACAGTTTAAATGAGAAAGTTTGAGCTACTTTTTCAAGCTCTCCACACTCCAACTTAACGAGCTCCACTGAAGTGTAACGCCATAGACACCCATTATAAAGTCTGAATTTCTCCAGAATTGATCATGGTGACTGATCTGTGACTGATCAAAAAGTATAAAAACGCCAGATCCACACAGGAGAAGTTTGTCTGCGTTTTAAAGTTTGAGTCATGTCTCTAGGTGAAAGCATGCCAGAGCAGTGGATGTTTGAAAAACACTGAAAATGTGCGGTTTTTTCAATTAATTCCATAGAAAATGAATGGGAAATTGTGTGATTTTTTCGCGACTATGTGGCGAAAAAAATTGTAGAATGCTGAACAAAGTAATAGCATAGCGAGTCCGATCGAGCCGCACGTTTTGATGTATTGTTTGTCTGTGTGCGATGTATAGTTATTGGGTCATTCGAAATCGAAATTTGTACGGAAGATGAAAAACGGAAGAACAAGAGTTTGCTGTGCTTTGCTCCCTATATGGGAGTCAATAGTTTGCAATACATAGCACTGCATCACTAATAATAAACTCCTGTGCACGCAGTTCCCAGGATTAAATGTATTTTCCACAGACCATTTATTTATTCACTTTACTCAAATACAAAGTAAAATGGCAGTAAATCATCTTTCTTTTCTTGCGTATTGCATCATGAGGCGTTCCTGGCTTGTAAATCTCTTTATTTTCGGTGCATGACTCATTCACGCAACTGAGCATGCTATGAATTAACAACGACAACGGTCTGCAGTGGTGGCTACACAAACACTCAGCGAACATTTCTCCATTTGTGTATGAAAATACACTCCAACGACTCGGCTTGGTTTCATTTACAACCAACGGTGTCTTTTGATGCCAGCACGTAATTGAACGAGAGAAGACCAGGCATGCAAACTGGTCAGGGGTGAAAAAGGTGAGAAGGATGCACGGGGACACGGCACGCGCGCAAAAGTACATTTCGTAGTCTACGTTACAAAAAAAATTGCAACCAGTGACATCTTGAATTTAATACAGTACAAAATAACTTTCCATAAACATGTCTTAATAAGTTACTGTTGAGTGGCCGGTAAATTGTACCATTTATTTGTCAGTGGCCGGTAAAGTTTGATATTTTGTGAAGTTAATTTTCACCCGTGTACAACACAGTGGGCTATTTACAAAAAGGTATATATTACTGCCTGTGCTATCTAACAGACCTACCCCAGAGGACACACCTGGCCAATCCCTGTCTGTCAATTTTCTTAAAGACATCACCTATGTGAAATCAGGGGCGGATCTAGAAAAATATTTATGGGGTGGCAAGAGGGGGGCAGGAATTTTTGAGGGGTGGCAACGTATTACAGACATGTATATATACTGAATTTAATCACAGTTTGACGACAAATAGTATGTACACACTACAAAAGGGCACAGACTGCCATTTACAAACTCATACAGATAAACTTAATCTCATGCCTTTATTGTTCACGAAGAACACACATTCTCAGATGAGGTCTATACCATTTCTGGACAGTTTTATACTGTATATGCAAAAGAACAGACACTAAAAAACAACAATAACAACACTGCTTCAAGTTCAGCATGATTTAAACCATTTACACCAGTGTCACATTTTATAGTTTTTTTTCCTCACGCTTTGTAAAGGCTCACCAGTGAGCATAACATGAACTTGTCATGCCTACAACAGCTGAATGCGGCGATTTCCATGTTGCTCAGCAAAACGCTTCACAAATTTATCAAGATCTAATGCTTTTGTGCGCTTTGATTCAATGCTGAGTACAGCCAAACTTGATAGTCTCTTTTCTGTCATAGTCAACCGCAAATAAGTCTTTATGAGCCTGAGAGATGAAAAACTTCGTTCACAGGATGCACTGCTCACAGGCAAGACAACCGCTATTTTACACAACCTGAACAACTCAAAAAAAAACAACAACATGATGTCCATGAGACAACTCCATGAGAGTGGTAGGACTCTCCTGTTCCCCCTTTTTTCTGTCTAGTCCTCTCCTCGTCTGATGTAACTCATGTTTAAGATCCTCAATATTTGAATCATAAGCTTCAGCCAATAGCAATGTTTTCCTTGACAGACGGTGAATCAATATTAACTTTTGTGGCCGACTTTACACAAAACTAATGTCAGACCTAGCTAACATTAGGCCAAAAAAAAAATAAAGTGTGTTTCAGGTAACATGAAATACTAAAATAAGGTCGGTAGGTAGGAAATTTTTTTTTCTTAATTTGTTTTATTTTGTTCGAAAAAATTAACACAAGTAAACATCTTACAAAATAGTATTTTGGCACAGAATCCTTTATACCACACATCATAATAAAATAAGTGTTTTAAATCTTTAAACGAATAAAAAAAATATCGCAAGAGTTCGAGTTATGATCTGCGGAAGCGTATTGCTGCCACACTCAAAAAAAAAAAAATGGCTTAGACTCAAGTAATTACGTGAAAAGATATTGTTAACAGAGTTATCACGTTTTTACAATATATTTATCATGTAATAACATAACACGTAATTTCATGATATTTTCATGTGATAATGTGAAAACACCTTATCAAGAAATAACGTGAAAATATGGTTTAACGTCCTAGGCTCGGCTACTTCCATTAAAAGCAGACGGCCTCGCCTCGCCTACTGTAGAACTTGGGTCGAGCAAAAACACCGAGCACAAACATGGCTGAATCCTGAATGACTCCTATTTGTATAAATAGGGGACTACATAGGCGGCAAAATGTAGTGTTTTTCCCTGCCATGGAAGTGCACTTGTATACTGAAGAGGAAGCAATTTGCATTACAGCCAGGAGGGCTGATAGAAGTGGCAAAACATTTTACTTTTTATCGTTTCTTTCACAACTTGAATGCGTTGAAACAAAAAAAAATTATGACAAACTAACGCTGCTTACACTAAAATATCGAGGGAAATTTGTAATAAAAACTTTACGGTCGGCAATTTCGACGCGGAAATTCTCGATCGGTCGGGTTACCGGAAACACACTTTTTTTTTGCCTTACATGTATAGTTAGCTAAATAACCTTCTCCAACCTGATTTTTATCCTCTCAAAATCAGCATCGCAACTATGCTAGCACTGTTCATTCATTATAATTTCATTTTTTGATAGATAGTTAATCAGCTTTTACCCCTTTCCTCCCGTGTCTCCTTTCCTCGCGACTCCTGGCTCCCTCGCTTCGCGCCTCTCAATTTTCCAAAACAACCAATCTCTGGCGTTATCTCGTGCTGCATTCGCCGCAGTCGGACATTGGAAATTCGCACACGTAAATGTCAAATTGGCCGTAATTTTTCTTTGAATTCGTCGCTGCCAACTGGGGTAGCAGCAGGGGTGGCAAGGCTTTCTTTTAGAGTGGCATATGCCACCCCGGTAGATCCGCCCATGGTTATTCACCCCCGAGCGCGCTGGAAACTGTTCCATTGGTATTCAGATTCAGTCGCGAGATGAGGTTGCCAGATCTCTCTATAAAAAGGTGACTTTGCGGTCTGAATCTGTGGAATATTCGTAAGCGAGGACTGGCAACCAGCAGTGGGTTGTGCACCAGCTGATCAGAACTCCAATGGAAAAGAAGCGTGTTAGTAACTGTTTATCTTGATTGGCTGTAACTTTGTAAGTGAAATGTTTGGCAACAATAGCGTTGTAGCCTGCCTACCCCCCCCCAAAAAAAAAAAAATCTCTTCGGATCTACACGATTCACACAAGTGACCTATTTTGGGACCAAAACGGCGAATTTCGCCGAAAGGTGAGGAGTTTGCATGTGTGGAAGACTGGTTTACCGGAGACAAAATAAGCGTCATCTCTGCTTCTGTTCCCTCCGATGTCGCCTCTGACACACTACTGCCTCCGCCGAGTGCACGCGCACACCACATGTCGGGGCCACGGATGAGTTACTCTCCCTTGATCAACGAAGTCAGCGGGGAATTTGTGGTTATTATCAGTACAAACAGCACGAACCACAACTTAAATGAGTGCGGTTCAGTTTGACATTATTGTCAGTCCGTTAGATAAACATTTAATTTTATTAAAACCGAAAATTAATATTTAGAGCCTGTGGGCTACAAAAATAAGTCATTAAAGTAGCCGGCTGGACTTAATTGTGTAGTCGGCTGTATGGCCGGCAGCCGGCGCTTGTGGAAAGCCCTGTCGAATCAGCTCTGCGCATGCACCGTGCGACACAAAAAAATGGCAGCCACCATGAAGGAAGGAGATCCGGAGTTTTCAAACATTTGCTTAAGTGTGAAATCGCAAAATGGTATTCTAGCGAACAACAAAATAGTAAAGACTCAGAAAAACAAATCATTCAGTGATCATTTTAATAGTGTAATTTCATCCGAACTAGGCCTAACGCTCGATTTAGAACTACAAAAAGTCTGTGTGTCGGACATTTTAAGTACCTTTTGTAAAAGTTTTGCAAATGTTGCAGTCAGCATTTAAAATGCTAACTTAAAGTTTTTGTACAAGTTTCAGTTGATTAAACTGTCATATTTTATTAAATGTGTCTGCTTTTGTAATAAAAAAGTACTGAAAGAAAAAGCAAACAGCATTGAGATTTTCTTATCCATCCATTAAAAAAAAAAAATTCCCCTCCCTCCCTACTGAATTTTTTTGCTCACCCGGTGGACAGGAAACGGATTTTTTTTTTTTAAGGATGGCCTAATCCTGTTTCAACAACTGTCCTAAACAGAAAGGAAGAAGAAATATACAAAAGAGAAAGATAGATTGTATAAGACAGGGGTGGGGAACCTTTTTCCTACCAAGGGCCATTTCGAGTTTAACAACATCCTCTGGGGGCCAAACTAAGGCCCTGTCCACACGACAACGGATTAGGGTGACTCCGATACAATTGCTTATCGTTTAGGCCTGGCGTCCACACGGCACCGGCGTTTTGGGTGCCCAAAACGCAATCTTTTTGAGAACGGGTTCCAGAGTGGAAAGATCTGGCAACGTTGCCGTTGTGAAGTCGTCTGGATGAGTAGAACGGATTTGTTTACGAGGACGTCACAACCACATGACTGTGAGTGCTTCACGCCAGGTAGAAGTGTAACGAACTCGATGCGAGTTGTCAACAAATCCTATAACTTGGTTCATGAAACGCGCTTACAAAATATTTTCACTGTGAATATTTATTGTGTAATGGTGCAAAGTGAGAGAGAGAGGGAGAGAGACTCTGCCCTTAGGGCAGAGTCAATCCCGCCAGCAAAAATAGGGAAAAAAAAAAAAGGAGCGATCTCACCTCTTCAGATGTGGGTTTAAGTCCTACAATACATTCCTCAAAAAGGGCGTAGAAGAAATTAATCCATCAACGTGTATCATTCAATTTATTCCGGACCTTTAAAGACGCCACCTTCCGCGTAGAATCATACGTCATCCTCGTCGCCATATTGGATAGGTCAAAGCGGAGAATAAAGATTCATGTGCTGCGTTTAACTGTACCAACAGGTTTACCATCCAAACGAGATCACATGGGATTACCTTTCACTGGTGAGAAACAACAAATTAATCCATCAACGTGTATCATTCAATTTATTCCGGACCATTAAAGACGCCGCCTTCCGCGTAGAATCATGTCATCCTCGCCGCCATTTTGGAGAGGTCAAAGCGGAGAATAAAGATTAGCCGCGTTTAACTGTACCAACAGGTTTGCTGTCCAAACGAGATCACATGGGATTACCTTTCACAGGTGAGACTGGAAAAATACTTTTCATTGTATTTGGTCATTATAATGTAATTTTACGAACAGATTTTCCTGACTTTGTGGCTAATATGAAGTCTCGCGCATAATAGTTTATGCGCATGCGTCCTTACTACTTCTATTGTTCTGGTGTCTCCGAAGGGACCGTCTTACAGTGCCCCTAGAGGTGTGGCATGTGTATTGCATCGTTTTCAGCAAGCGTTGCGTTGCCATATGGACCTGATATTTTACTGATTGTTGCCCATTTGGACGCAATATATTTTTAAATAACATCTCGTTGCCGTTGTCATGTGGATGTAGCCTAAATTTAACCCATAAGCTCTGCTGAAAATTTTAAGATGCAGCCCATTTATTTGAGCTTTTTTTCATGCTATTCAAATAAAAAAGCAACTTTATTGGTGTAACTTTGTTTTATCCCTTTTTAGTCTTCCCATTTTCTTTTTAAATTTTATCTACCCCATTGTTTTAATGCTCTGTTTTTAGTCTTGTGTTCTTATT
The DNA here is from genome assembly GCF_027579695.1 of Neoarius graeffei. NCBI lineage: Eukaryota > Metazoa > Chordata > Actinopteri > Siluriformes > Ariidae > Neoarius > Neoarius graeffei. Next base: position 18,462,513 of record NC_083590.1, on the reverse strand, counting down.
GATTTTATATGTACTGATGTAAAGCACTTTGAGCATTTTATGTAATGAAGATGCTACAACATAATATTTTACCAAATTATTATATCTGGCCGACCTATTGTGAAGGTTGGAACTGCTTCTCTTTGGCGAGGCATCAGATGGTACAGATGACGATGCTACTCGCAGCTGGTTTTCCAGGTTTGGGTCAGTCAGTCTTGAGCAGAACCGATTCTTTCAAGGGTCAGTTTTGAGAAGAACTGCTCACAGCAGTAGGTTGCAAACAGTGATGCAAACTTCAGTGCATGTCTCCTTAGAGTGGGAAAATCCTCAGGACGCACATACAGTTTGTAGAACTCAAGCAGAGGAAGGTTGTTGTACCTAGCTTTGAGCTCACTGTTGCTTTGCAGCTCAAACAAATCCTCACCCTTGGTAGTGCCATGCATGGCTTGCAAAGACAGCATTTCCTCCCGCGTATCAAACTCAGCTGTAATCCCACGCACAAAAATGGAGAGTTGGGCAGTATTTGTGACGTCTATTGTCTCGTCACAGGCTAATAAGAAACTGAAAATCCCTCGCCATATCCTTCAGTGTTTTCTCAAAGTCTTGTGCCATGTCAGTAATCCGATCAGAGACAGTTCATCGAGACAAAGTGACACTAGGGCTGCACGATAAATCGTTAAAAAAAAAAATAAAAATCGCGATCTCGATTCACACATACACGTGATCTCATTTCGAAATGCAACGATTCTTAAGCATTTTATTTCACGAGCGGCATCACAAACAAATGCTCCCATTTCTTCCCAGATTTTTTCAAGCGCTCCTAAAGGCAGCGCTGCCTCTGACTCCTCCCTCGACCTACGGTAAAGCGTCTTTACAACACATGATTCAGTCAGTGAAGGAAGCCCGCCTGCAGCTGAGTGTGTGGAAACCACTGTTGCCAGATTGGGCGGTTTCAAATTCTACTTTGCGGGCAAAAAATGGCTTGGACGGGTTTGACGTTCAGGGTTCTCACCAGGATTTTTTTTTAGCGTAATGGGTTATGGCGAGGGAGCGTAGCGACCGAGCGGGGGGGATGGTGCGGAGATTTTGAAAAATCATGCCCAAAATTGGCCATATTTGATGTTCCTGGAGGGGATAAATTGCATTTTTTATGTTGTATATCCTTGATGGAAAATTGTTACATCTTTGGATCTTGACAATGTGTTACCTACTGTTGTATTTCACTGAACTACAAAGGGTGTTGTCAAAAGATATGTAAACTCAGACACAACCAAAGAGATAATGAATGTTTTATTGTATTAAGAAATTAAGAAATGCCTGAGCACATAAAGCCTCTGCTCGTCTTCCTCCATCTCCTCCTCTATCTCCAACAGCGGGCTCTCCCCCACTAGGCCTACCTCCATCCTCTGCCCGTTTATCTGCTACCTCCTTTCCTCTGCCTCCTATGTCCTTTCCTTCATCTCCTCCAACCTCTCTTGTGCCTGTCTCCTTATAGAAATATAACGATGGATGGCATGCAGGCAGATTACCAGTGTGTTAATGTTAGCCACAGTGGGATCCAGTAAATTAGCGCTAATCATCCGATACGTGCGCCCTGTCATATTGCTAAACCTGCTTACAAAGTAGACGTTTTCATTCATCAAAGGGCTTTGGGTTAAGTTTTCAAGCGTGATGGAAAACCTGTAGAAGTGGTGCACTTACATTTCTAACTGTGAAGAAAGAGCGAATGTCTCTTTTTTTGCGAGGGGGTCCGTCATCCATTGTCATTCACCGAAGTCCAGCTCAAGAGAAAGTTATCGCCAGGATCTCTCTCTCTCTCTCTCTCTCTCTCTCTCTCTCTCGGAACTGATTTCCAGGCATGGGTTTCCTAACAAACGTAGGCTGATTTTGACACCTTGAAAACTGCTCAAGTGCGCAGGAAAAAAAAAAACTTTTGGCGATGGTGATGAACAACTGAAAACAACCGTTACGCTATATTAAAAATTTAGCGTAACGGGGGGAAATTACCGTTGCGGTCTGAAATTTTAGCGTAGCGGGCCGCAACCATATAAAGCGCTGGCGAGAACCCTGACGTTAGTTTGGTGGGTTTTTATCAGATGTTTATAAATATTTTGCACCATAGACCTAGTTTACCCAGTACCCCTTAGGTATTTTAAGCAACCAATATCGAGCATTGGCCTAAATTAATCATTAACAATAAACAATCTCATTAAGTATTATTTAAACAAAAAAATGTCGATGTAACTGTAAGAATAATATGAATGTGCGTAATGTAGTGCAGGAACTGAACTCATAAACTAGTAAATAAGTGACAATCCATTCTCCATTTTCTCTTCTCATGTTACATTCAGCCATGCATCGAAGCCTTACTTTTTTTTTTAATTGAAGTATATAAAACAGGTACAATCTAACAAATCCACAAAAATCAGGATAACAGATGAAGAAAATACATGGATGTAGACAAAAATAAATTAAGCAGAATAACTAGGCCTATAAAGTCAATAAAACAAACAGGATAAATAAAAAGGGCATATTTCACAAAAATTTGACACCAAGGACTGAAATTCTGTAACAGGCTAATGAAAAGATAATGCATAGGCCATGGCATTTTTCTTTTGTTTCTAGTTTCAACTATAGACCTATTGTGCAATCTAAAAAAAAACCTGCTCCTGCATAAAGGCACCAGTGTGGATAGAAATTCACCTGATGTGTCCCGTACGTAACCTGTTTTCCCTCAATTTGCGTCAACCTGAGATGATGTATCTATTTTTACAAATGCCCATTCCAATTCGAAGCTGTTCCACTAAAGAATCCTTAATGTTAAGTCACAAGGAATTCTTGAAATATTGTGGAAACCAGATAGAATTTATTTGAAACAAAAAAAATTATATATATGTAATTACATATTTTTGTAACGCCAAGCAAAAATTTTCTTTTTAAACTAATAGTTTTGCCAATAAGAATGCCTAACTAAAGTAACTGTTAATATCTGGTCATTTTATGATAATATGACATTATTTCTATCATCCCTCACAAGGAAAGAACTTCAATGTGATTATGTGACTTCCTGACTGCCTATGCAAAATTGGAATTGAAATTGTCCCGTACGTAACCAGATTTTTTCAGTCTTCAGAATTTTTGTAAAATTATGGATTTCATAGACCAGATGCCAGAGGGATAAACTGAATAATGTCGATAATTCGAAGAGGTTATGATTAGATCAATAAACAATTCTTCATTCCACATGGGCTTAGAATGGAAAATGAGAGGTTTGTCCCATACGTAACTTAATGATTTTATAGTCCTTAGACGCATCAGAAAGTTTTTTGATTACTTTATTTTATTAGAAAAAGTATCAATTTTCATGTCTAAGCCTAGTGAGCTACCTCGCTTGGACAAAAAGTTCTGTAATGTGAGAGCAATCATAGGGCTGACATTTTTGAATTTTTCATCAAATGTCCCGTACGTAACTGAAATTGTAGCTCTAACTATTTGTCAGGTAAGCCAAACTATGGTTTTGATAGAATGTCTTAGAGCCATATTAAGACTATTTCATCAGACAATCTGAAATATAAATGGTTGACCATGGTATAGGCATTTAAAAAATGTATTCATATTGTCCCGCACGTAACAACTCAGGGCATAGGTTACGTACGGGACAGTTCCTCTTTAAATCATATATATGGTAAGATTTATCCAACTAGAATTGTTTATTCTTACTAATAGTGACTATTAAGGTGTAATGACGCAGTCAGAGCAGGCAGCCATGCCAAGCTTGGGTTTGCTGCCAAGACAAGGATGGGAATACTTCTGCAGATTTACTGGCAGTTTCCATAGTGACGCAGCTGGAAGAGTCAGTGGGCCGAGCTCCAAATCCAAAAAGCCAACCCGCTCCCTCCGAAAGCCATTTCCTCCTCCTCTTTCTTCTTAAAGAGGATTGTCGCACTGCCCTGTTCAGCCGCTTGCTGTTGGAAATCTAAGCAGCGGAGCACAGCTGTATGTCTAATAGGCGGGATATTAACCCTGGGTTACAGTGTAAGGCTACTTATTAAGCAGACATTAACACTCAGACAGACATTAACGCTGATGCAGTGTCTAAAATTCTGTGGATGACTAATCCCTCTGAACTGTGAGTTTTGCGAGTTCTGCATGAATAACTACTGATCTGCAATAAAAATGTCTGGACTTGTGGTTTCCGTCTGTAATCGAGAACACTTGTACAGAGTCGACCCTCGGTTTCGAAGCTGCTCGCTAAGAAGGCTCGATTCTCAGTTAAAGAAAGATATATTCAACCACAATGAGTGCATCACTTGTTTCTCCAAATGTGGAAAAGGCAGAGGACTTTGTCATTGCTGCCAATTCTGTGGCATGACAGAACTAGATAAATTTATATCAGGAAAAAAAGACTAACAGTTATTCCATGAAATCGAGTCGTACATGAGCTGATAGCTGACGAGGCGCGTAGCACCGAGTTGCCTAGAAGCCATGTACGACGAGATTGAGTGGAATAACTGTTTTACTCTATCCACATTCACTGGATTTTGAGAAAAACGGAGCATTTTTTTTTGCAAGTTCGATAAATAAAATCTTTCTACAAAACGTCCGACAAAGTCATTTCCGCTTAGAATGTAAACAAACCGGCGAAATGACAGGAGCAATTTGTGAAAAATGCTATAATAATAATAATAATAATAATAATAATAATAATAATTCTTGGGGGGGGGGAATGTTCTTACCATCAAATCAATTGGAGTATGGAACAAGAGATATTGGGGGACACGACTATATTCTTTTCGCTATTTCAGTGTCTTTTAAATACTTGATAATTTCCTTTTGTTTTGTTTTCAAGTAGAGTTTTTATTTCGTCCTCGGTTGGTTCAGCAACACGCTCCGTCATTTTCTTTTTCTCTTCGAATATAAGAGGAAGAGGACAGCAAGGAACTTTCTCAGACATTAATTTCATGACTTCATACTGGTTATGATGTCATTCCAATCAAATTACATGTGTCCCCTTGTTTGACATTCTATTTTCAACGAGGTTTTGAATCGGCTTCTGTTTTTTGTATGTTACATGTACATTTTGAACGTTACAGTAAATGAGTTGACTAAACATTGTCTTACAATACATTCCAAATCTTCAGTTATGTATGCAATCCATAAAGTTGGCTCCTTTTTCAGCAATTTTGCAACCTTTTGTTCAGTATTTAACCAGATGTCCCGTACGTAACCACGTGTCCCGCACGTAACCATATACTTTAAATCATGTCTGTAGGTTGACCATTACTTCATAATGCTTGATACTGATATAAATATCACTTGTGAATATTCACATCAAATTTATGAATATTTTTGTGACAATTCTGATACTATATAATAGATAAGGATAATTGGAAGGGAATCACATGCTGGCACATTAGGGACACAAATAATAATGTGAAAATATTTTCAGTGTTCACTTCTTCCGCTGACTTCTAAAGAAAAGATCCATTTTGGCAACCTCAAATAGTTTACAGAAATCAATATCAGATCTTTTTTGGCCTTTTATTGTATTACTCTGGGTGTGGTAAGGGCCTTGGTCCCATACGTAACTATTGCTGACTTAGCATGTTCATTGGTCAAAAAAAGTACCGAAACATTGGTTTTTTTCTTAGATTTTTGGCACTCTTATCAGCTGGATACTACTCTCAATGAAAACATACTTTAATTCAAAATTTGGGAAAGTCAATTTTTCAACCCTCTGGTTGACAGCAGTGTCAAATAATTATGAAACATGCCAAAGATAAATAAAAAGACAAATAAAAAACCTCAGCAATGCAGATGTTATAAACAGTGCAATAAACATTTTGTATAAAAAAATCGTGCCAAAGAATCGTGATCTCAAAGCAAAAAAATCGTGATTCACATTTTTTCCAGAATCGTGCAGCCCTAACTGACACTTTGGAAAAGTTTCACTTTGTCAGGTGCGAGCAGTTCCGAGGCACTCCTTCACAAACTCCCCTTCTGAATGTGGTTTCAGTTTCTTGGTGATTAGCTCCCTGACCACAAAACTAGCCTGTGTAACATTTTCTTGGTTACCTTGAGGTCTTGTGAATGTTGCTTGTTGGGCACCCAAACTCCGCCAAAGAGCATTAATTTTATCCGCACACACTTGTCCTTTCAGCTCGTCCAGCTTGGCGTGTTTGGTGCTGTAATGACGCTCCAGATGAGCCTTTTTCATCACTGCAAAGGTGCGCTCACAAACTAAAACTGGCTTAACCTTTTAATCCAGTATCTCACTGGGTTACAACAGCTTGCGACAAATTGCGAACGTCATTCGCGAGAGTTTCAAAAGTGTTTTGAAACATTCGCAGGGCTTCTCAATTTCCTCGCATGAGTCGCAAAGTGTCACTCCTTCGTCGCTGAAATTTTGAACATGTTCAAAAAATTTGTGCGACAAAATTTCTCTCAAAATAGCCGCAGATGCGTTGCTGGTGTCGCAAAGCCATCACAAACCCTTCTCAAGTCAGTTTCCGTGAGGCAGGAAGTGTGAGTTCAGCCAGTATCTCACTGGTCTGTGACAGTCTGCGACTAGTTGGAGACAACAATTGCGGTAAAATATGTAAATAGCAATCCAGTGTGATTCCAAGTGAAAATTGTTGCTAATTTGCATATTTTATCGCAATTGTTGGGTCTCCAACTAGTTGCAGCCCAGTGAGATACTGGCTTAACTTCTACAAAAAAAAATTGTTTGTCCATTTTTCCTGAAAAGCGCGACATTCCGCATCTACCTTTCTCTTCTTCATACTCGGCCTGGTGCATTTTGGTGAAATTGTTAAACAGTCTGTCTCTGCCCACTAAATGATGTGACGAGACCGCACATGATCACGATCTGCTCGTGTGGGGTTCAGGACCCTGACCTTGGCCCAGAAATACAACCACTCGCCTATTTGATGAACTGTGGTCTCATTTTTTCTGATTTTTTTTTTTTTTTTGTGAGGAGTAATTATGAATCATCTTGTGGGCCGGATCAAACAGATATACAGGACTTTCCCCACCCCTGCTACAAGAGAAAGACTGAAATAATATCCGGAAAAATTATTATAGCGGTAAAAGAGCCGTTCAAAAAAATTAAAATACCAGAGACTGAACTGGAAAAGGAAAAAAACAATAAGAATTAAGGGAGGCGCTATAAAAGATATGTAAGGAATGTGGGTAAAGGTGAGAAAATAAGAGGTAATGAAAGGGAAAAAGTCAGGAGATACTTTTCTTGGGGTAAATTTGATCGGATACGACAGTTTAACATATAAAGCATACACACAGGGCGGGTGTGGTAAGATGGCCGCCTCACTCCTCTCTACAGCGGCGGGTGAACAACGAGCTCTCCGGCCATTTCACACAGAGAGCGATGGGTTCAAATCGCAGGGTTTTACCCGCATACACAAAGTAGTTTCCTGTCGCTAAAGTGCAAACTACCCAAAAAACGTTCTACAGCTGAATCTCCCCGAACTCAGTGTTTAATAGACAGTCATTCATTTTGCCCTGCGTCATGCGTATTTTACGCAATTTTAAAATAAATGACACGTTTTGCTTGTGGTGCGTATTTTTGACGCAAGGTCACACTCGCAACATCCTCGAGTTACTTCTCTTCATTCAGGATATAGAGCGAAGGGATGTAGCTCGAGGTTGTTCCGAGTGGCAAGGTCCTAACGATGCTATATTTTTCTCGTTCAACATGACTGAACTGTTGTTATAATGCTTCATTTATCGACTACTATAGTCTTTTTTACTTGGCGGGCCTATATTTAGCTTCGTTTAATTCCGTCAGCAACGTGTCGGCAATTTCATTGGCTGGAAAGCTTCGGCATATGCAAATCCTTTCCAGCCTCGATTTGAAGCAAGTGAAAATAGCTCTCTCGTACTAATTGATAAAATTTATGTTTGCCAAAGCATTTCTTTGCGGTAATAAAAGATCGATCTAAATTTGTTTCTACTTACCAATTGACAGTCTCATGTGACTCTCGTTAAAACAGGTATTATAAATTATGCAATATACATGTCACTGATAAAACTTAAAAGACTAATTAAATAATCAGATGAACTGAGACAATCACATTCTGAAGCAAATTAAATAATCTTATAGCCTACCGGTAACTTAAACACACAATACAAGTTACAGTGGAGGAAATAATTATTTGATCCCTTGCTGATTTTGTAAGTTTGCCCACTGGCAAAGATATGAACAGTCTATAATTTTAAGGGTAGGTTTATTTTAACAGTGAGAGAATATCAAAAAGAAAAAATCCAGAAAATCTCATCTCATCATCTCTAGCCGCTTTATCCTGTTCTACAGGGTCGCAGGCAAGCTGGAGCCTATCCCAGCTGACTACGGGCGAAAGGCGGGGTACACCCTGGACAAGTCGCCAGGTCATCACAGGGCTGACACATAGACACAGACAACCATTCACACTCACATTCACACCTACGGTCAATTTAGAGTCACCAGTTAACCTAACCTGCATGTCTTTGGACTGTGGGGGAAACCGGAGCACCCGGAGGAAACCCACGCGGACACGGGGAGAACATGCAAACTCCACACAGAAAGGCCCTCGCCGGCCCTGGGGCTCGAACCCAGGACCTTCTTGCTGTGAGGCGACAGCGCTAACCACTACACCACCGTGCCGCCCCCAGAAAATCACATTTTATAAAATATATAAATTGATTTGCATTTCGTTGAGTGAAATAAGTATTTGATCCCCTACCAACCATTAAGAATTCTGGCTCCCACAGACCAGTTAGACACTCCTAATCAACTCGTTACCCGCATTAAAGACAGCTGTCTTAAACTGACACCTGTATAAAAGACACCTGTCCACAGAATCAATCAATCAATCAATCAGACAGGATGTGGCAGCTGTGGGAATGTGTCCAGCTCTACCACCCTGAGTTCTCCAACATGATCAAGCTAGCACAGCTTGCCTTAACCTCTGCAGTGCATACTGCTGGCTGTGAAAGGGGCTTCTCAGTGCAGAACCAGATTCTCACTAAAGGCAGAAACAGACTAACCATTGAAAAGCAACATCACTTGATGAACATAAAAACAAGCATTCTTACTAAGTCAGACATGATTGAGATGAGTCTGGATCACTTGAAAAAAAAAACAAGCAAAATAATTTTCTCAGTGAAGAAATGTTACAGTAGCTAAACCATAAACATGATAAATGTCATTATTAATTGTGAAAAAGTTAATCTTGTCTGATGTCACAAAAGTCAAGTGCCAAAGATATTGACAGGTTTTTTTTATGTTTTATTTGAATTCTAGTCAAAACAGCCATAATAACTATTCTGTTTAATTCCATACTTTTTTCTATTCTGAAAATTGTTATTGTTAGCTTAGATGAATAGCTCACACAATTGTTCACATGTTGGAATTAAATGATTTAAGTGTGAACAGTGATACCATTTGTGTTTTTTGTTTTCAAAGTGTGTATTGTAATTTTGACTCACTTTGGAAATTTTTGACTCACTGATTTAATATGTGGTGAGTCAGTTTGACTCAGTCATTAGGAGCAAAATGAAATCACTGAATAGATGAGAAACTGAAGAGAGAAACTCGAATATAGAACACACAGCCGATAAACAGCAGCTTTGCAGGGAAGATGATTTCAGTTCCGCAGTTTTACTGCTGTTTTTACACGAGCTCAGTCAAATACAACCACATTTCTCTCCAACACAGCACTCACTTTTACTCAGCACTCCATGCTGGGCTTCATTAATCTCACCGGTTCTGCCTGGAGTTGGAGTTTGTATTATTATTGTCTCCCAATAGCAACAAAACTGCGTCTCAGCTGAAAGAGAAACACTTTCACTTCAGGAGAACTGAAGTCATCCATTATTATTATTATTATTATTGTTGTTGTTGCTTCGATATTCGCGCCAAGGTTTATGCAAACGTAGCGACGTAATGACGTATACAGCGCTGAACGAGTTGCGAAGCAGCCCTGGAACTGATTTGGTGGAAAAAGGGTGTCTGAGTGATGTGTCGTTCAGGGAACGAATCGACTCTTTGATTCGGCTCTTTTAGTTGATTTAGTGATGGTCAGATGAATCCGAGTCTTCGAATCATGTGTCGAGTCTTAGAGCGCGTGACAAATGAATCGAGGCGAGTATCAAGTTGCATAAAACCACGTGACCGCTAACAAACGACGCCTCGCGGAACAAGAGTGACGCTATTGGTTCGTCTCGGGTTTTTTTTTTTAAATCTTTATTTGAAAATAACAGCAACAAAACACAAACACAGTCATTAATACACACACAAACAACAAACCAAGAGTCAGGGGGAGTTTTCAAATAAAGACATTAAATAATGAGCACAAATGCAAAGGTTTAGCAGCTTTCTTGCTCTTTTAGACGGATTTTAAACTGAAGAAAGCAAACAGTGAAAGTGAAATGTTTACTTGTTTAGGGACCCGCTTGACGTTTTATTGTTCTGAAGTTACACTGCAAATCCAGTCCACTTTAATTACCAAGAAATAGAATAAAAGTGCTGTCAATAATAATAATAATAATAATAATCTCACATAAAAGCTGTTTGTGAAAAAGACAAAAGAAGGCAGCTGAGACAGATTTCACATTTTATTCTGATTATCACAATTATTATTTTTTTTTTTGCACAGCTACAAATGACCTCCCTGTATATAACAGGTGTATCTGATACAGAGTGGAGTATATTGGGGGGGGTTTATTCCCTAAACATAAAAAAAATTCTACAGTATTTAGACACCTGACGATGACGCACACCTGAAAGCAAGAAAAGCAAAGCACGCCCAGGTGTTGTTTATTCGAGCTCTTCGAAATAAATATATGTTATTTACCAGCTGGGAGGTCCGTATGGTGAAATACCGTGACCGAGGTCTTGAAAGTACTGAGCGAGGCCCTCTGGGCCGAGGTCGGTATTCAAGGCCGAGGTCACGGTATTTCACCAAACGGACCAACCTTAAGCTGGTAAATAATATATTTATATTTTTTTCTTTACCAAATTCTAACAGAAAATGAGAGCGCCCGAAAGGGGAAACCTAGCCAAGCCACCATTTTGAATCCTCATTCACGGCTGTAATGCAAATTGCTTCCTCCTCAGTATACAAGTGCACTTCCATGGCAGGAAAAAAACTCTGCTGTTTCACAATTGAGTGTACCAAACAGGTGTCACTGAGGTTGAAAAATCAACTTTAATATACTTCAAAATTGATGTTGGCAGTTCAAAGGTACATACCTTGGGCTTAGTATCCCAGAAGATCTCTGCACAACACCTCTCTGTTATTGTGATACAGGTCTTTTTTTTAATGGGTCACTAAGGGGGTACGGACGGGACAACTGTAAGACTGTATGTAAAGTAACTGCATTGTACTGTAGTACTACACTTTTTCTACCATAAAGTTCATTAATCTGTATGCTGTATCTATCATGATAAGCATCCTTGACAGCCAAAAGTACTTATGATTTTAAATTAAACCATTCACAGTTTCACCACCCCCCTCCTCAAATTAGAACTGGCATAGAGGAAGATAATAATCACTTTTCTTACTGTCAAATCGTGTTCAGATGACCTTGGTGTAGGTGAAATCACATACCAAAAGGCTGGTCATATAACTTTCTTACGTACCTGTGAAATGTAGGCATACATGTAGAGTTGATACTGACTGAGCTGGGCTAGAGGAGAGCACATGGTCTGGGCAAAATGGGATGGTAACTCCAGGGGAATATCATATTTCATCTCATACCCATCCCAGGCAGCCCTGGAAATGACCATTCCTAAAGTCTATGGGGGTGTATACCAGATGTGGGTTAATGAAAAAATCTGTGAAATCAAATGTTGATGAATTCATTAGAAACTACAATTTTTAGTGAGGAGATTAACTGTTTGTATCTTTTAAGTCTTTAGTATATGTCTTCTTAGCAATTGGAGTGCCATTCTCCACAGTATTTTGCTAAAAACTAAAAGTGGGGGTACGGACAGAACAGGGGTACGGACGGGACATTTGAGGTTTATCGTGCTATATCAGGCAAGGTCTTTATCACAGGTATGGTTTATATGGTGGTTTGGTATTTGGCAAAAGAGACTTGTAAACCATCACAATTAAAAGCTTGTAGTATTTACTTTGTGTAGAAATTAGGAGCAGGTACGGACGGGACAGAATTTTTCAGAAAATCACAGCCTATACTTAATCCTTAGCTGTGTGTCAGATGAAAGTAGCAATGATCTCATTCTATGTTTGTTCTCTTACATACATCATATCAAAACTTTACATGTCAAACTAACACTTCACAGCACATTAAAACAATACTACAGACTTTGAAATCTTTAAGTAAATATTAGATTAAAATTGGTAACGTGGGTAAAAATAAAAAAATAACCCTGCTGGCAAAAAAAAGTTGGTATATCTTCAAAAAATGGTAATAAATCTCTATTTGACATATGACTGCTTGTACAAAATAAGCAATTTTAAGGTAGCAGCCATGTTGGTGATGTCAGGTGCAATGGTTAGAATGTGAAAAAAACTGAATGACTCCTGGTAACACTAAAATTGGGACATTTTTAGGTAGTATTTTTGTCGATAGTTTCACCAAATATTGACGGATTTCCCTATTTCTTTTAATGTTGTGTTCCTTGTTACACCAGCTTTGGGAAAATAAAAGTCTAAAAACAGTAATATCTTATGTAGACTTTATCAACTGGTAACGTGGGAAAATAAATGGGTACACTCAATTGTGAAACAGCCGACTACATTTTGCCGCCTATGTAGTCCCCCATTTATGCAAATAGGAGTCATTCAGGATTCAGCCATGTTTTTGCTCGACCAAAGTTATACAGTATTATGACCTTTATATTGCATAAATAAAGCCATTTGGTGAAACTTTGAAGAAGAGATTGTACTGGTTTAAAGTTTTTACCTAATGTAATATTATGTATTCAGTCCCCCCAGGATTTTGCGGGCCTTTTTTGTGATTGTTGCGGGCTAAAATGTCTGATGTTGCGGGGGTTTTCCAAAAAATTGTGATGAAAGTTGTGGTGTTTTTTTAGGTTTTTGTTGCGATTACATTGCGGGAGGAAGTGAAAGTTGCGAGAAATTGTTGTGATTTTCTCTTTTTGTGATTAAAATTGAGTGATATGTTAAATATTAAGTTATTACTGAAAAACTATTGATTAAAAGAACAAAGACATTGAGAAATGGTCCTATAAACAACTTGACCAATATAAAAGATTACCAGGACTACAAAAATGCAGAAAAATAGGCTTTACTTATCCAAATGCACCTGTTGGTTCAAAAGTTAAAGTGCATAGAACCTCACAGCGGTTTCCTCCGGGTGCTCCGGTTTCCCCCACAGTCCAAAGACATGCAGGTTAGGTTAACTGGTGACCAGGCCTGGCGCCATGGGGGGGCGAAAGGGGGCGTCGCCCCCTTGTGGCTACAGCCCCACCCCCTTAACGGAGACTCAGATCACTTAATTGTTTTCTTATGAAAATATAATGTATTATAGACGTATTAATAATTTGCATTTTCAAATACGAAATATTAAGTGGTTGCGCATTGCACAAAAATACATTTCACATAAATCACTACTAAAACTGGCACGGTAGAACAAATCTGATTGGTTGTTATGATTCTTACGTTGCAATCGTAGAATTCAACTGTATTAAGGTAGGATTATTTCAAAAAGCCTGAATTTAATATTAACCCTGTTTTAGACATATGTATCAATCCTAACTACTGGGGACTAGTTATTGTGGGTGTATGTGTGAAATGCTGACACAGCCGCGCACACACAGACCTGTGATAAGGACAAGGGGAGGGGTCGTGCGGGCGGGCGGGGGTTTTACATGTACACTTACAAGTGCACAATCCTGTAATATGCAGTCAGTTTACGGGAGTAGTCTTTCCCCCTCCGAATTAAACGAATTCAATCACAATATTGTGAATCCATTTTCTTTCTATAGGCTAAGTTTATCTCCGTTTATGTTGGTGTATGTGTTCATATATGGTCCGCTTTGTGCGCAAATAGCGCAAGAATATGTGTCGTTGACGTCACCCCCCATGCAGCGGGGGTGAAAATTCATCACTTCAGAGTGTTTAGTCCCCTACACGCCTAAACTGGGATCGCGGATTAAGTGGTTAGCGTTGACTCGGTGCGAGTCAGGAAGGCTATTACTGGTGCAGCCGTGGGGTCTGTTGATTTTTTTAAATTATGATTTTGGCCGCCGAGCCAAGCACCTTAGACTTGCATTGACGTTTTGTTTTCATGCCGCGGAGCTATTTGTATGTATTTTAAATGTAAAGGACTTGCCTGTAGGTTTGTGTGTGTTGTTTTATGTTTGGCATCTTTCCGGTTGTACCGCGTGTCTGTGAGAAAATCGGAGGGGAGGGTTAACAGGTGGGCACGGGTGCTGATAAAGCGCAACTGCCCTGGTAATATGCCACATGATTTTCCCGTAAGCAACCTTCGGGGCCGTGGTTTTGTGGTTGGCGCAGTTAATTGTTTGAAACACATTGTCAGACCGCCATCACTACTACACACTATATGAAAAATATTTGCCCCCTTGCGATTTCTAATTGCCCCCTTAGTAAACTGTTCCTGGCGCCGGGCCTGCTGGTGACTCTAAATTGACCGTAGGTGTGAATGTGAGTGTGAATGGTTGTCTGTGTCTATGTGTCAGCCCTGTGATGACCTGGCGACTTGTCCAGGGTGTACCCCGCCTTTCGCCCGTAGTCAGCTGGGATAGGCTCCAGCTTGCCTGCGACCCTGTAGAAGGATAATAAGAGAACCTCACAGCACAACATGAAGTTACCTTAAAACAGACACGTGCACACACAGGGCTTTAGGGGTGCTTGAGCCCCTGCCCTTTTTGCCTCGAATTAAATGTTGCCCTTTTAAAATAATAATAATAATAAATAATACAGTCCTGTTAGAAGTTTAAAACAACGGCGGTACAAAAACTCCACGGCAATCTACCAATGTTCTTGTAATCCGGGGTGGTTGTGTGCGTTGAGCTGCCGCTTCTCTGTCCATTGCTGCTCTGCTCGAGTGCGGCCAGAGAGAGGGGGCGCACGGACTGAGAGAGAGGGAAGAAGCCGCTGCGCGCGCTGCCACAATGATAACAGAGGAGACAGACAGTGAGGCAGCTTGAACATGTGAGTTATGGTCTAACAGTTAGCCCTTTCAAACTGTATGGACATGACATTTGGGCGTTTGTAGGGCTACTGACATTTGTGCGAGTAATTTAAGTCTCTGTAGTTTAATAATCTGCTTGTTAACTGATGTGACCTGACCTGTTACTGTTCACAATCGATTGCCTCGGCCGTGCTTCGGTGTACATGCAAGTATCATATATCATCGGGAAGCTTACATTCTCCTCTTGTGTATATATAACTAGTCGTCGACCTCTTCCACAACGTGCTCAAATCAAATGTGGGTTATGTTTCAGAAAAAAACAAATGTTATGTGTCAGTTTCTATTTTTGCTGGACATCGGAGTACGGCGCATCGAGCAGCACAGAGAAGTTTGCATGGTACAGGAAATCGTACATTTCCATATTTTGGAAAGGACCGGGGGAAAGAAAAACATGCACTTGCTGCCCTTTTTCTGACTTTGAGCCCCTGCCCCTCTATAATCCTGTGCACGTCCCTGCTTTAAAATATAATATAAATGCCTCAGCTTTCATGTAAGAAAAAAAAAAACTAATACTAGTACTGTGTGTAGGCAGTCTCTCCTGAAGACTAAATTAAACAATAATTATAAACTAATAAAATAAGTGGCTCAGGGTTCATAGAAGAAAAAAAAAACAATTTGAACAGAATCTCACAGTATGCTGCTGAAGCTGCCTAAACAATGGAAAATAAAATACCATTTTGGCAAAAATGTTGGCATCCATTAATTTCTTGTATTAAGTAAAAAAAAAAAAAAGTGCACACAGTCCTTCACTGTAAACATAACACACTTTCAGTAACAGAATTTAAGCCTATATAAACACTGACTCGCACATGCAGTGTTGCCAGATACTGCTGATGTTTTCCAGCCCAAAATATGTTCAAAACCCACCAAAATGCACTTGAAACCACCCAACCTGGCAACACTGTGCACATGCTGCTTCTCTTGAACATATACACGGAAGTAAGGCGGAAGGTAGTTTGTTGACGTCACCTCAAGACGACGCCAACGATTGGTCAAATTTGCGGGAAAGTTGCAGTGATTGGATATAATTGCAACACTGCCCTGAATTTGCGGGGACTGGTTGAATTTGCGTTGAAGTTGCAAATCGCAACATCGTGAAATCCTGGAGGGTCTGTGTATTAGGATAACATGGTCCAAAATGGGCCTCATTAAGTAATGAGATCAAACTGTTAGCAAGTTAGAGGTTTTTAGCTTTCTCCCGAAATGTTTTATTTCTTCTTCCTCAGGGTAGTAAAACTCGCTTTAAACACTGTCATTATCGCTATCCATGATGTAAAATTAATGCTATTTTCCTGAGAAATGCCGGCAAAAATTAAGATTTTTGATAATCTTAGAAATAAATCTTATAAAAAAAAAAAAAAAGATAAATGCTGACAAAAAAATTCGATGTTTATTGTTGCGAACGAGCGAGTCGCCAGAGGTCCATAACCAGGGTTCGTACCGTAGGATACGGACCCGCCCACCAGCCAATCAGAGCGCAGGATTTGGACCGCGAAAAAAATAAAAGGCCATTTATTTCAGTAAACGCTGCACACAGTTTGATGGTAGTGATGGTCAGATGAATCAGAGTCTTCGAATCATGTGTCGAGTCTTAGAGTGCGTGACAAATGAATCCCCGCTTCGAGGCGAGTATCAAGTTACATAAGATCACGTGGTCGATGACAAACGAGGCCTCGCCACTATTGTCCCTGTGTCTGAAATCACTCCCTATTCACTATATAGGGCACTACATAGTGAGGATGCCATTTTGTAGTGCTGTCTAAAACCTTAGTGAGGATTATTTACACCCTATATAATGCACTCAAAGTATCCCACGATGCATCATGAAAAGGAGTGTACAACGATGGTAACTAACCAAAGTAATATCCCATCATGCATTGCAGTCACGCTGAAAAAAATCAAAGTTTCAAACTTGATTGAATAAAAGGCAGCGGCAAAGAAGAAATTATTCAGCCTTGATTTAAGGAACTGAAAGCTGTAGGTACTTTGTGTTGATTAATGTGGGAAATACGCTCAAGATTTATCACAAAAACACACGCATGTATTTATTTTGAAAACCCACCAGCCAAACGATCTGGCGCATTTTAATTGTGCAACAATAATGATGTGAATACCAGCATGACAGACTAGTGTCCAAAAGAGTTTTTTCATTTTACCAATGAGCTCATTATATAGTCCTCTATACAGTAATTCCCTATATAGGGAGTAGTGAACGATTTCAGACAGAGGGTGTGTAAAATATCTGGAGAGCTCATAGCCCAATTGCTGGGTTTCACGGGATGTCACGTTCACCTCATTAGTTGTTCAAAACTTTAGCTGGTGGTCGACCAAACTATTTGTACAGAGAAGGTGCATTGCTCCATGAAAAATGCCTTACGCTTGCATTGTTTTAGGTTGTTCAAATAGATCAAACCATGAAACTGATAAACGTTTCTTCAGGGTTCCCCATGAGCTAATAAACAATTTTGAAAAAGGTGAACGAACACACAGGATTTCACAAAAAGACGTCGAGAAAGGTGGCTTTCGAACCTCTCAGTGAAATCGAAGGGAGTCGAGTCGAAGCATGCTTGAGTTTGCAGTGATCACTTGGTGAAAGGTTTGTATTTCCCTCTTAGTTATGGCCTTAGTGTTTTCCAAGTACTTTTCTTGCTGTGTCATTATTTTACGGTACTTTTTTTAGTCGCGAAGCGCTAAAGTTCTCAGCTGTTTCTTTATTTCCTCCCCACGAAGTCCATATACATGAAGGTTGCGACAAAATTCTTCCCCAGCCGTACAGTTACAATGCGCCGTGATCACTTCTCCGACTTGTTTAACTAAGATCCAGGTCTTTAAAGGGGTTTCTAATGATCTTTGTGAATGATGTATCTGAGCCATAAGAGCCAACACAAGTGAGAATCAAGTGAACTGCTGCTTGTTTGCACTTCAACTCGCAGCACTTCATTGTAAAGACATGAACGAAAAGCTTTAAAAAAAATTATTTACACGGGCAAAAACAATACAGGATTCATTGGGCAGTGACTTGATACCGAGGTCCTTTACCCAGCAATATACAAAAAAGTCATAAGCCTCCAAACTCTTCCACGCTTTCATCTGTTTTGTGGTGTAGAAGGACGTCTGCAACACCAGATAGTTCGAGATGTCGGGGAACTCGACTGAAGGGTAGTTTTTGAAATCATATAACAAATCCTTCTTTCCCAGACTGTCGTGGTTGATTCCATTGCACACCGCAATCTTCTGAATATATCTAAAGCCAGCAGTGGCTTCTAGATTATGAGCAGACTATGATAAGTTATCACTAGCTGTTTGCACTACAGCAGCCGTTTAGACCACCAACAATTTCACTTCCGGTAAAACTTCTAAGTCACGTGACTGAAACCCATCAATACGACCGGCAAATGAGCTCTTCAGATATTTCACACGAGATCAGTGGGGATTTCCTAAACCGCTAACACGCATGCATGAACTTGCGAAGTAGTTTCCTGTTTACTGTAAGTAATGCGAAAACTACCCAAAAAATCTTTCACAGCTGAATCTCCCCGAACTCTGAGTGTTTAATAGATGAGAAACTGAAGAGAGAAACTTGAATATAGAACATACAGCCGATAAACAGCAGCTTTACAGGGAAGATGATTTCAGTTCCGCAGTTTTACTGCTGTTTTTACACGAGCTCAGTCAAATACAACCACATTTCAGAAATCAGAAACACTTTTATTGCCAGGTATGTGGACACACACGAGGAATTTGACTCCGGTTTCACTTATAGCTCTCATAGTACAAGAACAGATAAAAAGCATATACACAAAGACAAACAAAAACAAATAGGTGCATTGTGCAAATTAATTCAGGTAAATCAAGTATGAAATAGATAAATATAAAGTATACAGTGTGCACAGAATGATGGTATGAGTGTGCAGATATTTTGCAAGTGATATTACTGATATATGAATCCGGATTTTAGCTGTTCATCACAGAGACTACCTGAGGGAAGAAACTATTCTTGTGTCTGGTTGTTTTTGCATACAGTGATCTATATCGCCTCCCTGAGGGAGGAAGTTTAAACAGTTTGTGACCAGGGTGTGATGGGTCCGCAGAGATGTTACCTGCCCGTTTCCTGACTCTGGACAGGTACATGTCTTGGATGGAGGGCAGGTTGACACCAGTAATTTTCTCTGCAGACCTTATTGTCCGTTGCAGTCTGTTCTTCTCCTGTTTGGTGACCGATCCAAACCAAACAGCAATGGAAGAGCAAAGAACAGACTGAATGATGGCAGAGTAGAATTGTCAGCAGCTCCTTAGGCAGGTTGAGCTTCCTGAGCTGGCGCAGAAAGTACAACCTCTGCTGAGCCTTTTTGATGATAGTGACTGTGTTAGTCTCCCACTTCAAGTCCCAAGAGATTGTGGAACCCAGAAACCTGAAGCTTTCAACAGCAGGTCACAATGTTGTTGGTGATGGTGATGGGCAGCAGAGTGGGGGGCCTCCTCCTAAAGTCCACTGTCATCTCCACAGTTTTGAGCGTGTTCAGCTCCAGATTGTTCTGCCCGCACCAACAGACCAGCCGTTCAACCTCCCGTCTGTATGCAGACTCGTCACCGTCTCGGATGAGGCCGATGACCGTTGTATCGTCCGCAAATTTCAGGAGTTTAACAGATGGGTCTCTTGAGGTGCAGTCGTTGGTATAAAGGGAGAAGAGCAGTAGGGAGAGCACACACCCTTGGGGGGCGCCAGTGCTGATGGTCCGAGTGCTGGATATGATGCTCCCCATCCTCACCTGCTGCTTCCTGTCAGTCAGGAAGTTTGTAATCCACTGACAGGTGGAGGAGGGCACAGTGAGCTGGGTGAGCTTGGTGTGGATGATGTCTGGAACAATGGTGTTGAATGCCGAACTGAAGTCCACGAACAGGATCCTGGCATACATCCCTGCAGTGTCAAGGTGTTTCAGGATGTAGTGTAGACCCATGTTTATTGCATCATCCACTGACCTGTTTGCCCGGTAGGCAAACTGCAGGGGGTCCAACAGGGAGTCTGTGATGTCCTTCAGGTATGACAACACCAGTCTCTCAAAGGACTTCATGACTACAGATGTGAGGGCAACAGGCCTGTAGTCATTCAGTCCTGTGATATTGGTTTTCTTAGGAACCGGGATTATTGTGGAGCGTTTGAAGCATGAGGGGACTTCACACAGCTCCAGGGATCTATTAAAGATCTGGGTGAAGATGGGAGCCAGCTGGTCAGCACAGACCTTCAGACAAGAGGGTGACACACTATCTGGGCCAGGTGCCTTCCTGATCTTCTGTCTGCAGAAAAGCTGACAGACATCCTCTTCACAGATCTTGAGTGCTGGAGGGGGGTCAGAGGCAGGGGGGTGGCAGAATGGTAGGGGGTGTAAATGGGTCTTTAATGACTGAAGGGGGGGGAGAGGTGTGAATGTGTTGAATTCACACATTCAGCTCGTCAGCCAGTTGATGGTTCACTGCAGTGTCGGGGGATGGTCTCCTATCGTCAGTAATGTTCTGCAGGCCTCTCCACACTGACGTCGGATCGTTTGCTGAAAGGCTGTTTTTAATCTTATCAGCATAGATCCTCTTAGCTGCTTTCACCTCCATTGTCAGTGTGTTTCTGGTCTGATTATACAGAACTCTGTCTCCACTTTTGTAGGCCTCTTTGGCCAAGTTTACATTAGACCGTATCTGTCTTGTTTTCTTCGCGGATGCACTGTCCGTTTACATTAAACCGCCTGGAAACGCAAATCCGCCAGGGTCCACGTATTCAATCCAGATCGTGTCTGGTCCGGTGCTGTGTAAACATTGAGAATACGCGGATACGCTGTGCTGAGCTCTAGCTGGCGTCGTCATTGGACAACGTCACTGTGACATCCACCTTCCTGATTCGCTGGCATTGGTCATGTGACGCAACTGCTGAAAAACGGCGTGGACTTCCGCCTTGTATCACCTTTCATTAAAGAGTAATAAAAGTATGAAAATACTGCAAATACTGATGCAAATACTGCCCATTGTGCAGTTATGATTGTCTTTAGGCTTGCCATCCTTCCACTTGCAAGTGGTAAGTGACGTGCATGCCCGACATGCACTGAGATCACACACACAGCGGCTCAGTCCCAAATCACTGCTCGTGCGCTCCACTCGCGCGCTCTGTGAGCTGCGCAGGGCCGGAGTGCGCACCCTCCAGAGGGCACTCGCTGTTCAGGGCGGAGTGATTTGGAGCGCAGGATGCCTGCGGAGCCAAGCGTATCCGTGTATTGGCGTTGCTGTGTGCACGCGAATCGTGTATTGGCGTTGCTGTGTGCACACTAATCGTTTTAAAAACGTTAATCTGATGATCCGCTGATACGGTCTAATGTAAACCCCACCTTTGTTCTGTCGAAGTTGCCTGAGTTTTGCAGTGAACCAGGGTTTGTTGTATATGCGGAAGGTTTTGGTAGGCACACACATCCTCACAAAAATTGATGTCAGATGTCACAGTATCAGTCAGTTCATGCAGGTCTGAGGCTACGTTTACACTAGACCGTATCTGTCTCGTTTTCTTCGCGGATGCACTGTCCGTTTACATTAAACCGCCTGGAAATGCCTGGAAACGGGAATCCGCCAGCGTCCACGTATTCAATCCAGATCGTGTCTGATCCGGTGCTGTGTAAACATTCAAAATACGCGGATACGCTGTGCTGAGCTCTAGCTGGCGTCTCATTGGACAACGTCACTGTGACATCCACCTTCCTGATTCGCTGGCGTTGGTCATGTGACGCGACTGCTGAAAAACGGCGCGGACTTCCGCCTTGTATCACCTTTCATTAAAGAGTATAAAAGTATGAAAATACTGCAAATACTGATGCAAATACTGCCCATTGTGTAGTTATGATTGTCTTTAGGCTTGCCATTCTTCCACTTGCAAGTAGTAAGTGATATGCGCTGGGATCACACACACAGCGGCTCAGTCCCGAATCGTGGCTTGTGCACTTCACTCGCGCACTGTGTGAGCTGCGCAGGGCCGGAGTGCGCACCCTCCAGAGGGCACTTGCTGTTCAGGGCGGAGTGATTTGGAGCGCAGGATGCCTGCGGAGCCGAGCGTATCCGCGTATTGGCGTTGCTGTGTGCACGGCTAACGGTTTGTGTAAACGCGAATCGTTTTAAGAACATTAATCTGATGATCCTCTGATGATCCGCTGATTCGACGTAATGTAAACGTAGCCTGAGGCTGCAGCCTCAAAAACACTCCAATCAGTGCAGTCAAAGCAGGCTTGTAGTTCCACTTTGGCCTCATCGGACCATCTCCTCACCGTCTTAACTACACGCTTAGCAGCTTTCAGCTTCTGCCTGTAGGACGGGATAAGATGAACCATACAGTGATCAGATAGTCCCAAGGCTGCACGGGGGACAGAGTGGTATGAGTCCTTTAAAACAGTGCAACAGTGGTCCAGAGTGTTAGAGTCCCTGGTGGGACACTTAATGTGCTGTTTATATTTTGCCAGTTCGTGGCTGAGGTTTGCTCTGTTAAAGTCCCCCAAAACAATGAGCAAAGAGTCCGGGTGTTTTTTCTCCACGTTGTTTATCTGGTCAGCCAGGTGTTGTAACGCCTCATTAATACACGCCTGAAGGGGGATGGAAACTCCAACCAGAATAAACGAGGAAAACTCTCGCGGAGCATAAAACGGCTTGCAGTTTATGAATAATGACTCCAGATGAGGACTGCATGCTTTGTTTAGAACTGTGACATCAGTACACCAGCCTTCATTAATGTAACAGCAGATTCCGCCTCCCCTCGTTTTCCCCGTGAGCTCCGTTTCGTGGTCCGCTCGGTGCAGGTGAAATCCAGGCAGGTGGAGAGAAGAGTCCGGGATGTGCTCACCGAGCCAGGTTTCGGTGAAGCACAAGGCAGCAGATCTGTTAAAATCTGTGTTGATTGTGTTGAGCAGCAGTTCGTCCATCTTATTGGCCAGAGAGCGGACGTTAGCCAGGTGAATAGACGGGAGCGCAGTGTGAAACCCCCGCTGCCTCAGCCTGACCAGTGCGCCGGCTCGCTTCCCCCAGTGTCTCCGGTATCCTCGGCGTAATCCATAGAGAGCTGCTGCTCCTCCAACAAGTAGCTCTGGAAAACTTTCCAGATCAATGAAAGCCAATGTAAAAAAAACTTTACTGGTGGTTATTCCAATGTTTATAAGTTCTTCTCTGGGAGTATGTGACCAGAGAAGCAGCACAAGAAACAACAGATACACAAAAACATAGAAAGTACGAGAGAGCGAAGTACCAAGGCAACTGTCCGTGGCGCCATGTGTTTCTCTCCAACACATCACTTACTTTTACTCAGCACTCCATGCTGGGCTTCATTAATCTCACCGTTTCTGCCTGGAGTTTCTCTCATTTTTCCAACAGCAACAAAATGGTGCCGAGGCTCAAAGATAACTCACTTCAGGAGAACTGATTCACTCCGAGTGATGTGTCGTTCAGGGAATGAATCGACTCTTTGATTCGGCTCTTTGAGATGAATTTTAAATTGAAAAAATAAACAGTGAAATTGAAATGTTTACTCGTTCAGGAAGACTCTTGATGTTTTGTTGTTCTGAAGTTACACTGCAAGTCCAGTCCACTTTAAATCACCAAGAAATAGAATAAAAGTGACCGCACAGTGGTGTAGTGGTGAGCACTGTCACCTCACAATAAGAAGATTCTGGGTTTGAACCCAGTGGCTGTTTCAGATAAATTTTCAATTTGTCATTAATAATAATAATAATAATATCACATAAAAGCTGTTTGTGAAAAAGAAAAAAGGCAGTTGAGACAGATTTCACATTATCATTACATTATTTTTTTGCACAGCTGCAATATGGCCTACCTGTTTATGAACAGGTGTATCTGATATAATGACTAAATAGTGTAGTATGTTGTTTTTTTTCCCCTCCAAGCATAAAAATTCTAGAGAATTTAGACAAATCAACATTATCTACAATCTGCGTTATTGTAAAGATGTTTTGTGACAATGTGATACTGTTAGGAGCTACAAATAAAATACCAATTAAAGATAGCAAAGAAAATACAGAAAACACACCACTCATCCTTTCCAAACAGTAACAGCAACCTGTTAAGTGTTTTAAATACAGATAGAAACTGAAATGTAATTGGAAGTCATATATCAAACCGTACAGTCTCAGAAATCCTCTATCCCAGCAATTAGTGACAGGAAGTGACCGATTACCCATAATCCTCAAACGCTCAGTGTGATGTATCTCAGGTGTACCTCACGTCCAGATGCTGGATTCTCCTGTCTTTCTCTGAGAGCTGGTTCTTCAGAGCCTGAACCTCAGGAGCGACAAAGTTGGGCTTCTGCTGAGGGTCCAGAGTCTTTATTACCTGTCCACCCACCCACACACAGTTTACCAAAGCCGTTTCTATAGTAACGATAGTGTGTTAGAACAAGCACTGTGATTTGCAGCTGCATCACTGTCAGAGCTGCTGTTATATAACCTTCAACTCAGAGAAAATACATTTCTGTGAACGTTTGCTCCTCGTGATTGCTTTGGACTGCAAGGTGGACAGCTGTCTGGTCTCCCAGGGTACTTTGCTTCTTCTTGCAGCTGACTGTGCAGCCCAGCACCAACTGCACCAGCCGACCCAGTTCTGTCGCATCCCCCATCTCCCCAATGAGAGAAACATCTGGAACATGTTCATCCACTACCTGCTGCCCCAGCACCTGGGGGGGAATAAACACGTTTTAGAGAAGTGTTTCTCTCACCTCTGTTGGATTTGTGTCTTGTGTCCAGGACAAGTCGCCTGTTATATTGATGAGGCTTGACAACCGACTTCATTTATAAACATAACTTTACTGTTCGTCTACTCAACTCGCAGCCATAAACACAGAGTAGCATTCAGAACCCGCTTCTTGTTTTTCCGTAACACGTCACACACCTACGGGAACCTCTAAGGCTCACAAGCCTATTACATTACATCGCCATATTTACTTTTTGATGATTTGACTGATCTAACAAAGGTGTTTTTATGGGGATTATAAAACGGCAATAAAAGTCAGATATATTAAGGCTCTGTTTTCACACAGCCTTGTGCATGACATGTTTAACTGATGTGTGTGATTGAAGTGATTATCACATACACGTTGCTCATTTGTTTGGGAATAGTCTGCTTATTTTCAGTAAAGGAATGAGCTGACAGATACCAGTGATTAAAACCGTAACTGGAAATGAATCGTGTTTTTATGAAGCTGCCAGAATTGATTTGACTTGACACAGAGGCTCCAAACAAGCTCATTGAAAAAGAGGGAGATCTCCCTCCACTCACCCCAGAAAATAGAGAGAATTTTAAGTACTTACCTTCTCTTTCTGTCACATCAGTCCTGTGTAATGGATTTAGAATTCTTACTGACTTCAATATTGGGTTTCCAAAGGGAAACTTCTTTAAAAACTTTTCCACAGCAGCAACATATGCAGCTCTTACACTCCTGTAAGAGAAAGATTTCACTATTTAAGAGAAAAGCACATACTATTATAAGCACAAAAAAGTTCAATATTCCAAGCTAAAACTTACCTATAGAAACGAGTAATAATCGCAGGATCACACTCCTCACTGATGGATTCTAAGTATCTGGAAGCTTGTATGCCAGTGGTGAGATCATCAGATTTCTGCTGTTCTTCACACTTATAATCTACTTTTGATATGTCATCAATATTCACAGCATCCACTTTCATGAAGTTCAGAACGTAAGCCTTCAAAAGACCCTCTGTTTCCTTCTCTAGCTCAAGTACACGACAGTCATGAGACTAAAAAGAGAGAAATTAATGATACCATTTTTATTCTAAGTTGAAGTGTAAAGAAGTATGGAGGAAATTAAATGTGATGATAATCTTCTACCCATAAAGGCAAAGATATACTTACCTGAAAGAGAATACTGAACTTATTCAACTTTGTGAGAGCATACTGGAGAAAGTAATACATGAGCTTCATCTCTTCACTTGCATAGGCATCAGCACATTGTTTGACATGACCAGGCTTTTCCTTGTCATCACTGCTGTTAAAGTAAGCTTGTAATGCTGGCCACTGGGGGAGGGTTCTAGCAACACATCTTTCCATCGACAGCCATCTTTGACACATGTTTAAGAACCTCCTCCATGTCGACTCCTGTGAATATTTGGAACTCTTTATATTCCTCCCTTCTTCTGGAACTGGAAAAAAGGCAGCCTTTTAAATAACTGATAATGGAGAGCAAAATTGAAAGACTTAAACCTCAGTGATATTCTACTTTTTTACAAGAATTTGTATAACTTACCTTCCATGAAAATAATAGTAGGTCTGCAGTTGACTTGCTGAACTTTAGGGCTGCGGTTGTCATGAACAGTTTTGGGCTCGGGTTTCCGTCGGTGGGGGTTTATAGCATCAACAAAGCTGACTTTGTGTTAGGACTGTTAATGTTATAGTCATGTTGTCTGTTGTTGCCCAAATGAGGATGGGTTCTCTTTGGAGTCTGGTTCCTCTCGAGGTTTCTTCCTCCCCTTACGAAAATCTACCATGGTTTACTATGGTTTTACCATGGTTTTTATGTAGTAACCATGGTTATACTATGGTTTTTATGTAGTAACCATGATTCTACCATGGTATCTCATGGTTATTCTAAGTACTATGAACCAACCATAGTATTACTATGGTTCATCCATGGTAGTAACCATGGTTCTATGGTATTTCATGGTTATTCTAAGTACTATGAACCAACCATAGTATTACTATGGTTCATCCATGGTAGTAACCATGGTTCTACTATGGTATTTCATGGTGATTCTAAGTATGAACCAACCATAGTATTACTATGGTTCATCCATGGTAGTAACCATGGTTCTACTATGGTATTTCATGGTGATTCTAAGTATGAACCAACCATAGTATTACTATGGTTCATCCATGGTAGTAACCATGGTTCTACTATGGTATTTCATGGTGATTCTAAGTACTATGAACCAACCATAGCATTACTGTGGTTTATCCATAGTACTGCAGTAGCTGTGTAGCATCATAGTTGTATGTGTATTAAGTCATAGTAACTATGAAATTAGTTTAAAAAGGGATAGTATGGTTTTTAAAAGGATGCACTAACTGTAGTATATTACCATGCTTTCGTCCAACAGTCAATGCTGTAGAGAAGGATCTCGATTAACAGCCCAGATAAATTAACATTTACTTAGAACCTAAAAATTTAAGTGAACATTGAGGTAAAATGCATATAGTACATCCTAAACAACAACAATAATAATACACTCTAAAAATACTTGGTCAAAAATAACTCAATTTTAACCCAACCACTGGGCTAATATTGCACGAACTCAACACTAGGTTATCTTAGCCCAAACAATTGGGTTGAAACGATTGGGTGCAATCAGCCTAAGAGTTGGGTTGACGATTTAACATAAAGAATGGGTTATTTTAACTATACTGTTAGACTAATGTTACATAATTGTTGGGTCAGTGTTTTTTCAACTCAACATTTAAATGAATAGTATTTTTTAGTGTGTACTTTAATATATTCCCATATTACTAAATTATAGTGACACTACATTGATGCAAAGTAGTATGTTTTAAAGCAATTTCCTGCATGTAATTTTAAACTAAAATGTAGGAAAAATTGTAAATGTAAGACTACAATAGTAATAATAATAAATTAGCCTACAACAACAAGAATGTGTTTTTTACATGGCGCCTTTCAGGTCACCAAGATTTAAGATTTAAAAAAAATAAATAAATATAGTTAAAGAAGTTGTATTGAGTGACGGACGAAACAACAGACCTGTTTTTTAGAGTTTTATTGCTGATTACGTGAGAAAAGGCATGGACCAATCCAGGAATGGAAATTCAGGGAACAATAGTCCACCCTGCCACAAGAAATACAAATACAAACAATACAAGTACAATACAATAAATACAATACAAAGTACAATACAATACAAAACTTTGTAGATAAAAGAAAACTTTAATCAGTTTCAATAATGTTCACTAAAGGGACGACATACTGTCTTCTGTTGATTTCTAGGAAAACACATTTTTTATGTAGTGATGAAGCCGTAACAGCAATGGTTTCTTTTTTCTCACAGACCTCTACAAGGAAATCAATACAGATTCTCAACTGTCTGTCTCTGCACAACACTTTTTGTTTCACTTCAAGAGGATAACCGAAAATCACGGGTATCTCATTACAAGTACATTTAGCTAGAGCACAACTACAGTGAATTTTCAGAAGGACAAAATCCTGAATTTGAATGAAGCTTCCATCAAATAGCATCACTACTGAGTTAGTACGTTTCTTCATACGTGTGTATCCTGCTGTTGTATAAAGTGTTCCTTTATATAAAAACCTTTTAAAAAATGGTACAGGCTCTTTCTCAAGTAAAACATTAAAACTTTTTTCAACAGCTGCACATTGTCTTGGCAAGAGGGTTGTAAATGTAGGTGCACCAAATATATTAAAATCACCTACAGTCAAATGCCTCTGGACTACTCTTTTCCCAAGCAGTTTACTACAGTAGTCAAACACAGTAGAATTTTTATCCTTGATGTAACTGGGAATGTTTCTAATGTCACGCCACAAAAGAAAAGTTCGGCATATCTGTCTAGGTACGCACTGGGTTCCATGGAAATATTGCATCAAATTATGATTATTGCCCTCAAATGTAAACGCAGATATGCACCATAGTGGGCCCCATAACTTCACACTCTCACATAAGTGAGTAAGCTGATGAACATTAAAGCTGACATGTTCCTTTCCATACAATAATTCCACCTGTAGGACAAATTTGTTTAACGCAATCTCAGCCTTTTCCAAGACCTGCCGATGGATGTCGTTCATTAAGAGTGTATACAGTGCATAAACCAGAAGTGCCCAGTGATTAAGATACTGTGTCGGCAATATACCATTCAGGGTAATCATAGAATAATAAAGAAGCCAACTTTTGAACTCGGAAGCTTTCCAAAATTTCATTTTGTCAAGTGACGAAGGTGTACGTGTAAGCTCTTTAGGGGGTTTCACAGTTAGCAATCGTCTGTTCAAGACATTTACTTTAGTGCCAATGTACCAGGGTTGAGTATGGTATGAGCTGTCAATCCATAAAGTAAGAAATTGCCGGACGATACCCAAAAGAACAGCATGCATATAATCTGGTATGAAACTAGTGATTATGTTAAACAGTGGTAAGAAAAGAAGAGGGGACACACCTTTCACACCATGAACAGGGCGGCCCTCCCGTGAGGCCTGAATTGCGTCATCTTCCCACATATTTAGTTGTCTCATATCTGCAGGTGGATCTAGATAGGGGTACGCATTTACATAGCCGTGACCTTTAGCTACTCTTTCACCAGGATGAAGACACCAGTCACAGCCATGCTTTCCATTAAATTGTGTACTGTGTTTCAGTAATGGCCTGGCTACAGAATCACAAGCACTAACAACAGCAAACACTCTGCTTTTACGAGTTACCTCACCATCAGTCCACTCAAAGCCACAATCCTTCAAACTTTCCATTTCATCTATGAACGGCTTAAGGAATGTGTTCATGACTGGCTTTGATTTGCCAAACCAAAGTGTAGACAATAGGACATGTTCTTTCCTAATAGTAGGTGGTAATTCATTTATTGTGAATTGGATTGGCCACAAGGAGTATTGGGAAGATTCAAAGACGGGCACACCATCACAATTCCATAGAAGTGATAGATCAAATTTCCCCATCATGCCATTTTGAATATAACTTTTCATGATGTCCCCATCAAATATATCACATATTTTGTCATCCCAAGTCCATGAAGTCTTGTCTATAAACGTCTGCACATTTTTTAATTGGTTCTCTAGTACATCTCTCAGTTGCCCTGCTAATGGTAGATAAATGAAGAATGACCCATTCCTAAGGTTCTGGGTTTTGTTGAAAGGATTTTGGCATTCTTGACACACATCAACTATGTTGTTGTCCTTACAAATGTACTCTTGACAAGATTCACAGTAGAAGTGGATCTCAAAACGATTGTTGATGGACACAAAACATTTGTCAAAAAGGAATTTTGTGACAGGAAGAGTACCAGGTAACATAATATTGAGTAACATTAGGAAATCACTTAGACCTTCTCCACTTAATCTGTGACGTAGAATGAAGACCAAGATCATCAGGATGGTTTGACCTTTGGTGACAGCACTCCCTGGATAAATTGGCTCATCACTTCCATGAAGATGGAAAGGTTCCTAAAATACAAAAAAATCCATTTAACTCAATGGGAGTGCATCCCTAATGCCCGTTAGGCCTAACACCAAGAACAAGGGAGTGAAATACCTACATACCTCTGTGCTTCTTTGGTACTGTATGTGAATGTCATTCTCGTCCGCATCATCATCTGAGAAGTCATTGATGTAATCCTAGGAAACATGAATCAAAACATGAATATTAAAAGTGCAATTTAAAAGTGCAACGCTACAAAGAATAGTAAGGGCTACATAAGAATGGTGACAGATGATTACAGGAAAAGTAATGTCATAAACTCAATTTGAAACAATACAGAAAAGAGAGAGAAGTGCTTTGTCTACATACCTCACTAGGGTCTGTCTCGGAGTCTCGAGCTTTGTCTTCTTCAAGTTCAGAGGGGTAGGGGATATCTCCCTGATACAACACAAAAATGGTGACAGATGATTACAAGAAAAGTAATGTCATAAACTTGTGTTTTCCCATTTATAATTAATGTCTACATATTTAGTAAACACTAGCCATACCTCCCTGTTGGCGACTGTGATCAATTTAAAACGATGCAGAATAGAGAGAGAAGTGCTTTGTCTACATACCTCACTAGGGTCTGTCTCGGGGTCTCGAGCTTCGTCGTCTTCAAGTTCAGAGGGGTAGTTGATGTCTCCCTGATACAACACATACAAATGGTGACATGATTACAAGAAAAGTAATGTCATAAACTTGTGTTTTCCCATTTATAATTAATCTCATTCATCTCATTATCTCTAGCCGCTTTATCCTTCTACAGGGTCGCAGGCAAGCTGGAGCCTATCCCAGCTGACTACGGGCGAAAGGCGGGGTACACCCTGGACAAGTCGCCAGGTCATCACAGGGCTGACACATAGACACAGACAACCATTCACACTCACATTCACACCTACGGTCAATTTAGAGTCACCAGTTAACCTAACCTGCATGTCTTTGGACTGTGGGGGAAACCGGAGCACCCGGAGGAAACCCACGCGGACACGGGGAGAACATGCAAACTCCACACAGAAAGGCCCTCGCCGGCCCCGGGGCTCGAACCCAGGACCTTCTTGCTGTGAGGCGACAGCGCTAACCACTACACCACCGTGCCACCCCCCATTTATAATTAATGCCTACATATTTAGTAAACACTAGCCATACCTCCCTGTTGGCGACTGTGATCAATTTGAAACGATGCAGAATAGAGAGAGAAGTGCTTTGTCTACATACCTCACTAGGGTCTGTCTCGGGGTCTCGAGCTTCGTCTTCTTCAAGTTCAGAGGGGTAGGGGATGTCTCCCTGATACAACACATAAAAATGGTGACAGATGATTACAAGAAAAGTAATGTCATAAACTTGTGTTTTCCCATTTATAATTAATGCCTACATATTTAGTAAACACTAGCCATACCTCCCTGTTGGCGACTGTGATCAATTTGAAACGATGCAGAATAGAGAGAGAAGTGCTTTGTCTACATACCTCACTAGGGTCTGTCTCGGGGTCTCGAGCTTCGTCATCTTCAAGTTCAGAGGGGTAGTTGATGTCTCCCTGATACAACACATACACATGGTGACAGATGATTAAAAGTAATGTCATAAACTTCTGTTTTTCTCCTTTATAATTAAGGTGACTGTCTACAATGCCTAAATATTTAGTAAACACTAGCCATACCTCACTGTTGGCGACTGTGATCAATTTGAAATGATGCAGAATAGAGAGAGAAGTGCTTTGTCTACATACCTCACTAGGGTCTGTCTCGGGGTCTCGAGCTTCGTCTTCTTCAAGTTCAGAGGGGTAGGGGATGTCTCCCTGATACAACACATAAAAATGGTGACAGATGATTACAAGAAAAGTAATGCCATAAACTTGTGTTTTCCCATTTATAATTAATGCCTACATATTTAGTAAACACTAGCCATACCTCCCTGTTGGAGACTGTGATCAATTTGAAATGATGCAGAATAGAGAGAGAAGTGCTTTGTCTACATACCTCACTAGGGTCTCTCTCAGGGTCACGAGCCTCGTCGTCTTCAAGTTCAGAGGGGTAGGGGATGTCTCCCTGATACAACACATACAAATGGTGACAGATGATTACAAGAAAATTAATGTCATAAACTGGTGTTTTCCCCTTTATAATTAATGCCTACATATTTAGTAAACATTAGCCATACCTCCCTGTTGGCGACTGTGATCAATTTGAAACGATGCAGAGTAGAGAAAAAATATGATGGGAAGGCTAACAAGCTAACAGTTAAAGTTACAACATTGTGGAAACGGCTCTAGCCAAGCTTGCTTGCCAATTACCTAAAGCCTTACGTAAAACAGACAAAACATCAATACTTAGAGGTATAGAGGGATATTACTGATGTCACCCGAAACCGGAAGTAAACAGACCCTGCGCCATATTGGAAGACCAACAAACTCGTGATTGGGGGAAATAACGGCAGCGGTATGTGAACCCACGAGAATAAAGTGGAGTGGCAAACAACTTAAACAAATCTGAGCTGTTTTATTTATGATTTATTGGCCCAACAGCAGACTTGAAAGAAACCTGTGAGAGACTTGGCAAAAAACTGTGGATATAATGGATAAGTCTGTGCATGATCTGTGAACATGGCAGATTATTTCAAAACCCTGAAGCCTGCTGAAAGGAAGCGATATGTTGAGAAACTGACTCTGATTGATGGTTTTGTCCCTTGGCTGTGTTTATTACAGCCAGCCACTGACACATTTAGTGTGTCTAATGACTAGGGTGTTTTCGTTACAATTTCATGCACTTGGTTCATCAAACAACCTACAATAGTAAACTTTTGTGCTGTGTTAGGGTGTTCTAACAAAGCTGATGGGAAAGGTGAAAAATAGTATTTCTACAGAATACCAGCTGTGATTGAGACACAAGGAGAGCAAAAGGAGCTTTCTGCCAGGAGACAGAGAGTATTTAGCTGCTTTATGCAGAGCGGATCTGAATACTTCAAATCTACAACAGTACAGAATATGTTCAGACCATTTTGTTACTGGTAAGTCACTAGGGTAGAGTGTTGTAGAACATTTTTTTAAATGTTTACTGAATAAAAACATCCTTAATTTTATCACATTTATGTTATATATTTCATTTCTTTCTTTTGTTTTAATTTTCCTCCCTCCATCCCTCTTTGGATTTTAAATATAGTTTTTCCCCATGTCCAAATAATTCAAAGATATATAAATAAAAACTTCACTCTCGCTCGTAGTTTGTTTTATATTGTGAGCATGTATGTACTGAGGTCTTCCAATATGGCGCGGTACGGTGACGTCACGCGATAGCCCTCGTATGCAATCTTCTTCAGGGACATCCTAAAACGCTTAACGTGAAAAAGCTTAACGTAGCTTAATGTTGATATTTAGTGTGGTCGTAGTGTGTATGACAAGAGATGTGCATGAGAAGTTTGGTGATGATTGATCATTGTTTTGGAACATTAAGCTACGTTAAGCTTTTTCACGTTAAGCGTTTTAGGATGTCCCCCAATCGGTATCAAACTTCTCATGCACATCTCTACTCATACCGTCTCCCATCTCTATGAAAATCAAAGCCGAAATCCCATTTTTGTGGACGCAGTCAACATGAAACTTTTTTCTCTACATAGGCGCCCACTATAGAGAAAAAGCTTAACGTAGCTTAATGTTCCAAAACAACGATCAATCATCGCCAAATTTCTCATGAACTGTAACTTTTTTAATACTTATTTTTATGTCTAATTCTGTTTTAGCTTTTTTTATTCTTTTTTTTTAAATTGTACTTGAATATCTGTTTATAATGTGTTTGTTCCTCCGTCCATTCACCACAATTCCCCCCGTTTCTTTCAGCGCGACTGCAATGCATGATGGTATAACATAGCATTATGAAGCTAGCCTAGGCTACTAACCACTAAGCTAATCACTTTTACTGGTTAAAGGGTTAAAGCGTAGAGACCAACGGTAAAGGCCGCTGCTTAGCGATTGGTCAGTTCTTTGGCCAACCACAGACATTAGAAACATGTTGATGGTCCAATGACATTAAATGTTGTCATTTGAAATTGGCGAGAACTTAAGACAGCCTGGCAGCACAGACTTACCCCATTCGTCCCTTTCACAAACTGCAGGAGCTTGTCTTCATCGTGCGTGAAGTGACCGTGTACTTCTATCGAACATTTTTTTTAATCATTAACAGTCTTTTTAAAGGCTATTTTGATCGAACTTTTTTTTATTCATCAACAGTCTTTTTAAAGGCTATTTTGATTGAACATTTTTATTCATCAACAGTCTTTTTAAAGGCTATTTTGATCAAACATTTTATTCATCAACAGTCTTTTTAAAGGCTATTTTGATCGAACATTTTTTTTATTCATCAACAGTCTTTTTAAAGGCTATTTTGAGTAGTAGGCAGTGTATACATACATTGTCGATTGCATCCTTTTACATCATTACATTAGCATATTGGACAATAAAAACATTACATATCTTTATATTCAATTCATATTTCTTTTATTATTTCACATCACATCATAAAATACAAAACACTGTGAGTCTACAATTACAGTAGATTTTTTATTTTGATTCATCATTTACCTAGTCACAGTGGTAAGGTGTAAAATGTCTTTCATGCAGAAAGACAGAGTTTACCCTGGCAGAGGCAGAGACCATTCTGAGCGATGCTGAAAAGTTTAAAGACAGCATTTTACACGAACCACCGTTGGAGCCAAAGGGGGGTGATGTATACCTTTACAAAAGTTTAAAAGAAGGACGCTCTAGCATGGATTTTTGGTTTGACCAAATGATTTGGAAGCAAAAGGGGTCAAATTTTCACAATATAAAAAAATACGGGGGGAAAGTACTGAAGCGCTACTATCACATCAGAACACTTAAGCACAACAACGGGTCAGCAATGTTTAAAAAGCATGTGTACACTTTGATGGATCCCGATAATTTGGCAGCAAATTTGTATTTAGTGCACTACCTGGGGGATGAAACAGTGTATGTGCCAATGAAGCATGGGAATGCAAAAACGGAGAGGGTTTTTGTTCCATCTAAAAAGCAGGTATTCACCAATATCCTTCAGAGAGATCATGGGCAATTCCCATCGAAAACCTATCAATCAACCTTAGCTGAAGCTTCCAATGAAAATGTGCAACACATGCCTGTAAATTGTCCACGAAACCTTAAACAGGTGCAAAACACTGTGTATGCCAACCGAAATAGTCAGCGCATCTGTCGTGATGAACTTTTTGGTCTCCACGAATTGGCATACCAACTTCCAGGCTTTGTGTGGCACATTTCCAGTTTTCCAGACCTGCTGGTTTTTGGTGGTATGCCCGAGATGCTAGATTTGGCACGGGCCAACTTGGAGGAGGCAGTTTCTCACAGCTACCCACAACTGATAAGTTATGACACTACTTTTCAGATGGGTGACTTTTACGTTTCAGTTGTGGCAATGAGAAACACTGCCTTAACCAATGACCCAGTGTTTCCCATTGGATTTATGCTGCATGAACGGAAATTCATGCAGCATCATGAAATGTTTCTACAGGACATCCTAGGAAAACTTGGGATGGGCTCAAAGAAGTTAAGCAAAGTGCCTCTGGTAGTAGACAGGGAAAAGGGCATTGTTGGAGCTTTGAAAAAGACATTCCCCAATGTCAGTTTGGTCTACTGCAGGAATCATGTGTTGCGGGACATCGAATATTGGGTTAAAAAGCATGGGGGAACAAGGGACGATGTAAAGGTACTCAAAGACCAAATAGACATGCTGATAGATTCGGCCAGCAAAGAAAAATTTGAGGCTCAAATTGCCAAATTTAGGCTTGGGTGGTCAGTGGGTTTTTTAAATTACTTTGATCAGCATTTAAATTTGGACTTGAGTGAGAATGTGGCTTCATTCTACACCCGACAGTTTGCAGCTTTCAAAAACAAGAGTCCCACTAATAACATAAGCGAGGCAATGAACAAAATGATCAAAACGCAAAATGACTGGAGGGAACTTCCTGTTGACTGTATGGTCCTGTCTTTGTACTACATGCAGTCTTACTTTCTTTTTGAATTTCAAAGAGCCAGATTGGGGTTGGGCAATTACACAGTGAAGCATGGGGTGCCTCTTGCTCCAAAAGATGTTAAGATGCCCTCATTTATACCTTTGGAGAGCATAATAGAAAGGGTTAGGTCTGAAACCAAACAGGAACCATCCAGAATGGACATACCGTCAGCCAGCCGATTAACACAGAACTCTCTGGCAAAGACGGTGGTAGAGATGGGCCTTGTGAGCCTGGATTCATCTGCGGGAGTATTTGTTGTCAAAAGTCCATCAAATGAATCGGTTCACGTGGTTCACAACACCTCAAATGGCACAAAATGTTCCTGTCCTAGCTCAGGGAAGTGTTTTCATGTCCTGGCGGTGGAAATGGCTACTGGGCTTCATTTAGACAGCAAACAGACATACAGCCTTTCAATGATGCGCAAAAGGGGTAGAGGGAAAGAGACAAAATCTGGAAGAAAAAAACCCAGGACAAAAGATTTTGATTACACAGTTAATCCGGCCCCAGACTCTATCATTTCAAATCTGCAGTCCAAAATTCCCTCTAGCGTTAAAACAGAGGACAAAACACATGCTTCCTTACAGCAGGACAATATAGCAGGTCCAGAAGCAACAGCAGCATTACAGGAGAGAGCCACTTTTGGACCTTGGATGCATACAGACCTCAATGAGCCAAATTGGTCAACAGTAGCTCCCAGAAGCCAGTGTCTAGCTCCAAAGACCTGGCTTGAGGGAGAAACTATTGAGCAGGCCATTGCAAGCTACATTAGTGACTGTAAGGTGTCAGACTCTGTTCTTTGCATGCCCACCTTTGTGTACCAAATGGCCGCAGTTTCCAGCTTTGGCCCAGTTTTACAGCTGTGTGCAGCACAAAAGGCTTTGAATTTTGACACCATCTTCATTCCCTTCAACACCGATGTGAATGGGCCTGGTTCACACTGGCTCCTTGCTGCAGCAGAGTTCAGAGAAAAAGATGTACGTGTCTTCAACTCAATCCACAGCTTCAGAACAACAGAAAATGCCAGTACAACACTACTAAAGGTTGTGGCATGTATGTATACAGCAGCTGGAGAAGACTTTCAGGCGACTGACTGGACAGTTACTGATGTCATAAATGCCCCACAACAAAGCAATGGGTATGACTGCGGTGTTTTTGCTATTGTATATGCCTGTGCAGCAATTAGCAACTCACGCTTAGGGCCAGTTGACAGCCATAAGGCAAGACTGTGGGTTCACTCACTTGTTGAAAAGTATAAGGAAGTGCAACACGGAAGGTCAGGCCTGTCACAAAAAAAGTTGTTGTGCTACAGAAGAAAAATGCAAACATATGATGCAGAAACAAGTGCCATGTGTGTTAGAGTGAGAGGGTATAACTCCATCAACTCAACTGACAGTGAGACTGTATGCTATTCCTCCACATGTAAGGGTGACGCTGCATACAACGATGAATACACTTTGTGTGTACTTTGTAGACGGTGGTTTCACCTTAACTGTGCAAAGCCAGCGGATTGTTTAGCAATTGCCTCCACTGACTACTACAAGTGTCTGATGTGTTCAAGCTGAACAAGCTGGTGTGTAAACTGTTCACAACATGTACATACTTTTTCTTGTGGTTATCCTCACAAAGATCTGACAAAGCTGTAAAGACAAAGAGAAAAAAATATTTTCTTATGTAAATAGTTACTGAATGAAATAATCCACTTGTTTGCGGTTACAGTTAGGCTACACACATAATGACAGGACAAAAGAAATCTACAGTAGTCAGGTGTCAATCTGTACAGTAGTCTGTAACACCATCTGGTCCCAGTACAAACACCCCCCCAGCTGTGTCTGATTGTTACTGCTGAATAGTTTAAAAAAAAAAAAGCAGCAACCTGTTCACGTGGGCACCCAAAGGTCCACCGGTAATGAATTTGAGCGGGTATGAATAAACTGGTGATATTAGCATTTACATTTTAGTTTAGTTCATCCCTTTATCAAAAACAAGAGTCCGTCGCTACAATAAAATATATACTATGATTCCGTAAAAAATGTCTAGGTTAGAATTTTAAGTGGGCGGCACGGTGGTGTAGTGGTTAGCGCTGTCGCCTCACAGCAAGAAGGTCCTGGGTTCGAGCCCCGGGGCCGGCGAGGGCCTTTCTGTGCGGAGTTTGCATGTTCTCCCCGTGTCCGCGTGGGTTTCCTCCGGGTGCTCCGGTTTCCCCCACAGTCCAAAGACATGCAGGTTAGGTTAACTGGTGACTCTAAATTGACCGTAGGTGTGAATGTGAGTGTGAATGGTTGTCTGTGTCTATGTGTCAGCCCCGTGATGACCTGGCAACTTGTCCAGGGTGTACCCTGCCTTTCGCCCGTAGTCAGCTGGGATAGGCTCCAGCTTGCCTGCAACCCTGTAGAAGGATAAAGCGGCTAGAGATAATGAGATGAGAATTTTAAGTTTAACTATCAGAAACAACCAATTCATTTAGCTGTAGGCCTACGACTAATTGGCTTTGTGATTAATCTAAACCAACATTATGGGTGATTGCGACTTAAACCTTTGTTTATAAAAATGTAAAGAAAAATGTTTACCTCAGTGCCAGTCCTTTATCCAAACACTTGACGACTTCTGACTTCTGAACTTCTCCTCTGACGATGTGAACAGCGATCTGACCATCTGAGGTAAATTGTCCGAATGAGGCGCATTAAAAGACCCCGCATCACCCCACTGGCGTGACAGCCAATGGGAAACTGTTACTAAGCCACAGAAACTTGCAAAAAAATCCAATTGGTTGTCTACATCAAAAAACGTTCATGAAGTTCTTTAAGCGCATATCCAACCTGTTGATTGCTTTCACAATTTCTGTTGATTGCTTTCACAATCTTTTCCTTTGTGTCTCAGTAAAAGTTATACCGTGACAATGCATTAAACACCTACCATGGCATCACCGGTTCTCGTTAATCTAAGCTGCTTTTGACAGTTCTTGCATCAAATATGCATTTGAATGAAGTCTTTGTTGGCTAATTTTAGCGCTAATACATTTTTCTGAAATAAATGACATAAACTCACCAGAAAAAACGTTTTCTAGCAAAAAAAACTTCTAAAGCCTTGCTCAAAATACATGTGGGAAATTCTGCATCACGTGTTCTCGAGCTATATGACGTCACCTGAAATGGGCACGGATTTCCGTATGGTGTCCCATGCAAAACATGCCAAAAAACCCAACGGTATTGTCAACGGTATTCTGGCAGCTTTATAAACGCTGATGCCATCTTCTTTTACTCTTTGGTAAGCTCGGACCATGTCATCATGGTGCCAAGATCTTAACTGGGCAGGACGACTCGAGTTCAAGAGCTATGGAGATAGAAAAACCTCTAGTAAGGAAACATGTCACACCTTTATACACTGCAATTTTTCATGAAAATATCAATAAACATTTAACATGCATGTCCCAAAGAGGCACCGTAGCAGAATATATCAAGTGCACTTCCGGTTTACTTTCAGTTCTATTTTTAGCAGGTGATCACGAATGACGTTTTAGCCAGCGTCCGTGACAACAGGCCTCACTTGAAGGCTTTAATTTCAATTTATTTGTACCATGTAAAAAGAATTAAGCTAGAATCGGATTCAGAAGGCTTTTACTTATTTAGGTTAGTATATATTTACCTTTATACGTAGCATTTTCGCGATTTTCGGCAAGAAAATAGCTCATCCACTGACGAAAACAAAAGGGCTTCCCTAATGTCAAAACGCGTCATAATCTCGCGGAAATTCCGAAAATAACGCGATAGCTCGAGAACACGTGATGCACGAGAACTGGTGACGTCACGATACAATAAATAAATAAATGAAGTAGACGTAGGTTGAGGCCAAGATGGCGTCGTCGAGTACAGACATGTGAAGTTAAGCTCTTCATCGGAATTCAAGTGAAGTGGACTGACAAATGGTTTAATCACAATTTGAGTAGCCTAATAACAGCATATAATTGATAATTGGAGCATACAGTTAAGCGTATGGGCAAAAGTTTGAAGAAAAAAGGAAAAAGAAGATCTCAAAAGAAGATGCAACAAGATATGGAGGTGGTGCAATTAGCGAGCTCCAGCCTTATACATTCGTCGGTGGATTCGGGTGAAGAAGACGGTAAAACTTGGTTTGATTCAAGTCCTTCTCTGGACACACATTTTACTGTGACTACCGAACCTAATACTCCTGTGAAACCCGCCAACAAGAAAAGTAAACGTGAGGAAAGAGAGATGCCGACCTACGCAAACTCTGAGAATAGCATGGACATTTTAGCTGCTATCCGAGAACTATCTGTTAAACACGATGCAACATTTCAAAAGATCTCTGCAATTGAGAAAACGACGCATGCTACTTCGAGAGAAATAGAGAGCCTCTCTGTTACGGTGAAACAGCTTGTTGTAGATGTAGGAGAAAATAAAAAAGAACTGCACCGTATGGACACAGAGATTCGAGCTCTGAAAATGGAAAATCGCAACCTAAAAACTGCATTGGATGAATCCCGACGTTATGGCTGGAAATGGTTTTTGAAGCTTCACGGTTTGAACGAATCTGAAGGGGAGAATGTAAGAAAAAAAGTCATCGACATCCTTCAACAGGTGGCACCTGATGTTTCTGATCTTTTATAAGTAGGAGTGGACATCGCCCACCGTCTCGGACCCAAACAAGATAAGAAGAATCGGTCCATAATCATCCTATTCGCCGCGCGACGAGTTCGAGACGCAGTCTGGAATGCCGCGAGGAAATCCAAGTATCTTCAATCGAAACAACTATCCATCACGGAGCCCCTTTCAGCGGAGGACAGGGCAGCGAGGGAGAAGCTCTGGCCTTTAGTGAAGAAGGCTCGCGAGGAAGGCAAAAAAGCTTCTTTCAAGAACTCCTTTGCCCTCATTGACGGGAAGAAATACAACTTCTCAGATGTCTCATAAAGAATAAAAGACAACATTAACAAACAGCATAAGGCCTAAGCTGGGAAATTAAGGTTGCCCTACACACATCTGACACTTTTGGAAAGTATTTTCATACCTTTTTTGTACTGCACTAACTGCATAGAGGAAACTTAAAAAATATATAACATGGCAGAATTGTCATTTTTTTAATAACTTAACTGTGCCTTATATCTTGTTTTCTGTTTCTTTTTCTGCTAATATTTTTTTGATACATTTGATTCTAAACTGTGTTTCATCTTAACTAGTGTCATCACACTAGGCCTGATAGGTTGTGATTTGCCATATTGTTATCCACCTCTCCTTGGTAGGGAAGTTTGTAGTTTCCCGAAGTTTCTTCTAGTTCTCGGTAAGTGTTAATTGTTGTCTTTATGGATTTTATTTTCAAGTCTTTGTCTATGTTGTCCTTAAATGTGAGAGGGATGCGTGATATTGTGAAGAGAAAAGCCTTATTTTTATTTTGTAAAAGAAGTGAGGTTGACATTGTTTTGCTCCAAGAAACTCACTCATCTGAACTGGATGTCAAGTTGTGGAGATCACAATGGGGGAACACTATACATTATAGTCATGGGAGCAATAATTCAGCTGGGGTTGCTATTCTTTTGCATAAATTTAAAGGGGAGGTGTTAGAAACGGTGAAATCTCCTGAAGGTAGATGGGTAATGGTTGTCATTAAACAAGATAATGGCCTTTTCATTGTATGTAATGTATATGGCTATAATTCACATTTAGCAAACAAAATTTTATATGGTCAAATATTGAATAATACCAAATTACTTCTTGGAAAATATGCTGATGCTTATATAATCTTGGGAGGTGATTTCAACGAATGTGTTGACCCCAGTGTGGATAGATTCCCTTCAAAATCGAATCAGAGTACTGTAGCAAATTTAATTTTATCATTATGTTCCAATCTCTCCTTAGTAGACACTTGGCGATTCTTTAATCCCGACTCATTAGAATTCACTTGGTCAAACAGGAATTCCTCTCTTAAATCAAGAATTGATCTCTTTTTGATTTCTCATTCGGCACTAAATTTTGTTAAAGACATCTCACATTCTTTGGCACCTTTGTCTGATCATAAATTAGTAAAAATTAGATTAGGAGGGCAACAAGATAATCCACATTTACGAGGTTATTGGAAGATGAATAATAACTTATTAAAAGATGAAGAATTTAACCAAAGTATTAAAGATCTAATATCCGATATATTCTCTGACGTAAGTGAGGGGTATAAACAAAAATGGGAGTACTTTAAATACAAAGCAAGGAATATCGCTATCAAGAGATCTAAAATGATAAATGCTAAATGGCAGTTCGAGACAAACTTATTTAACAGGATAAATGATTTGTCTAAAGACAATATTACAGAGGAAGAAAAAACAGAAAAGGAAAAACTCAGATTGACACTTGAAAACTTTGTATATAGATTTGGCGAAGGGGGCCTTTGTCAGATCAAG
The DNA here is from genome assembly GCF_027579695.1 of Neoarius graeffei. Taxonomy (NCBI): domain Eukaryota; kingdom Metazoa; phylum Chordata; class Actinopteri; order Siluriformes; family Ariidae; genus Neoarius; species Neoarius graeffei. The sequence goes on along the minus strand of NC_083590.1, from coordinate 18,419,652 downwards.
GGCCAAATGGCTTGAGGAGGGTGAAAAAAACTCATTTTTTTTCCTTAGAGAAAAGGAATGGACAAAGAAAAGCTTTAACCTCTCTTAACATAAATGGTACTACATCCAATAACCCTTTATCAATTTCTAAATTTGTTGAAGCCTTTTATAAAGATCTATATTCATCTAGATTTGACTGTAGCAATTGTACTGTGTTCATTGAAACAGTTAGAAACTGCATCCCGGTCATCAGTGATGCTTACAAAGCAGTTTGTGACGCCAATTTAAATACGGCTGAAGTAAAGAAAGTCCTCAATTCTATGAAAAAAGGAAAGTCACCTGGTATTGATGGCTTTTCAGCTGAATTTTATCAGCATTTTTGGGAATATATACAGGGTCCTCTGCTTTGTGTGTATAATGAATGTCTAGAACAAAAGGAGACGACAACTACTATGAAACAAGGAATAATTTCACTCATCCCTAAACCGGGCAAAGATTCGCTACTTATTGACAATTGGCGTCCGATCTCATTATTAACAATTGACTATAAACTATTAGCTCTGGTTTACGCTAGCAGACTTAAAACTGGTCTACATCATATTATATCAGAAACACAATCTGGCTTTATGAAAAACCGACATATAACCAATAATGTAAGACTTGTGCTGGATCTGCTGGACTATGCTGATGCAATACCTTCACAAGCTTTAGCTCTTTTCTTAGACTTTTACAAGGCATTCGATACGATCGAACATACATTTATTTTGAAAACCCTCAAATTATTCGGTTTTGGATCTTCTTTTATTAATATTGTTGAGATGCTTTATAGAGATATAAATAGTTCCATAATAGTCAACCAAAATACCACTAATAGGTTTGAGATTAAACGTGGAATTAGACAAGGGTGCCCAATCTCCCCCTTCTTATTTCTTTTGGTCACAGAGCTGCTCTCATTGAGTGTAAGTAACGATCTGAATTTAAAAGGTATACAAATTTTTGATAGGGAAATTAAACTCTCACAACTGGCAGATGACACTGTATTATTTTTACAGGATAAAAATCAGCTGTCTGGTGCCTTATCATTGATTGAGCTGTTCTCCAAGGCCTCAGGTCTTAGATTGAATGTTGCAAAATGCGAAATCTTACCCTTAGGTAAATGTGATGATACTGTCATAAACAATATACCAGTTAAGCACACTGTTAAATATCTAGGAATTCATATAACAAAGAATATGACTGATCGGCAACAACTAAATTTTACGTCCAAAATGGTTAAATCAAAAAGTATTTTTAACTCCTGGTTACAGAGAGACCTGAGTATATTTGGTAGAATCCTCTTGTCTAAGGCAGATGGTCTGTCACATTTTGTTTATCCTGCCCTCTCACTATTTATTAGTGATAAAACTCTAAAAGAATTTAATAAGAATTTTCTTGACTTTATCTGGAAAAATAAACCTCATAAACTTAAGAAAGAGATCCTCTCAGATTGCAAAGCCCAGGGAGGCTTAGAATTTTTGGATTTTGCAGATACTGTAAATTCATTTAGAGTTGGCTGGGTCAGGAGATGTCTCCTAAACTCCAAATCCTTATGGTTTTTTATTCCGAGCTATATATTTAGTCAAATTGGCGGTCTTTCTTTTGTCTTAACATGTAATTATCTCCCTCCTAAATTACCCATCACACTCAAAATTTCACCAGCAATGTCTCTTGGCATGGAAACTATGCTACACCCATAACTTCTCTCCTCATAAAGCACTTATTTGGAACAATGCTGATATCACAATTAAAAACAAATCCATATTTTTCTCTAGATGGTATGATAATGGTATCTGTAATGTCATCTCTTTGTTTGATAGATCTGGTGTTTTATTGACCTATGAACAATTTCTGTCACGTTACAATCTCCCAGTATTATTTAAAGAATTTAACTCCATCATTAAAGCTATCCCTAAGGGTTTAATCCAATTGATAAAAAATCACTTAGCTTTTGGTGAAGATAATATAATTCAACATAAATTAATGTTAAATGGGATTGATATAATGGACATAAAGTGTAGTAATAAACATATTCGTCAGGTCCTTCAGGTTAAAAAGAGAATTACTCCAAGGGGGAAATTCTTCTGGGAATCTCTGTTTCACGACATTATCTGGAGAAAAGCTTGGCTTTTGCCTAATAAATACTGTATAACAAATAAAACAAAGGAAAGTCATTTCAGAATTTTACATAAGATATATCCTGTGAATACCATTACAGCTAAATATACAGACGTCAGTGCAACTTGTTCATTTTGTGATGATGAGGATGAGACATTAGAACACCTGTTTTTTACTTGTAAAATTACCAAACTCTTTATCAATAATTTAAACAGTTACCTATTTGGCTCCTCTTATTCCCTTACTATAAAGGACTTTTTGTTTTATTATGACAACCCTGATGATAGATCTTTAGAATACGTAGTAAACTTTTTCATTTTACAGTCCAAGTTTTTTATCCACAAACGCAAATGGCAAAAGGTACAGCCCTCCTTCTGTGCCTTCAAGCTAGAAATGGACTCGCTCTTTAATTCTCTTCATGTCGTTAGAAATAATAAAAAAAAATGACAGACTTTTGTGCCTTCTACATTTAGTATTAAAAAATTGATTGTCATCCTCTCTCTAATATATGACTGTTGTTTCTTTTCCCCTTTGTACATTGTATATTGTTATAATATATTGGGTGTTTTTTTTTTTTTTCCTCATTTATCCTTTTATGTCGTGTCAGTTTGTCACGTCTAGATATTTGTATTATGTTGTGTACGGTTACTTATGTATTCTGTTTTTTGCATCAATAAAGAAAAAAAAAAGTAGACGTAGGTTAGGGTGTAATTTCGTAGGATTACAGAAGATGTTTTCTGACATTAAAGTAGGCTACGTTAAGCTTTTTCCTTTTCGTAGGCGCAAATGGAAAGGAAAATGCTTAATGTATACTGCGTCCATAATATTTTAAATTTGGCGATGATTGATGGTTTTCTGACATTAAACTGCGTTAAGCTTTTTCTCTATAGTGGGCGCCTATGTAGAGAAAAAAAGTTTCATGTTGACCGCGTCCACAAAAATGGGATTTCGGCTTTGATTTTCATAGAGATGGGAGACGGTATGAGTAGAGATGTGCAGGAGAAGTTTGATACTGATTGGTCGCCGTTATCTGAAATTAACCTACGTTAAGCTTTTTCCTCCCCATAGACGCCCATGTAAATGAAAAAGCTTAACGCAGGCTACGTCCATAATATTTGGATTTCTGTTTTGATATTTAGTGTGGTCGTAGTGTGTATGACAAGAGATGTGCATGAGAAGTTTGGTGATGATTGATCATTGTTTTGGAACATTAAGCTACGTTAAGCTTTTTCACGTTAAGCGTTTTAGGATGTCCCTGCCGCGGGACACGTGTTGGTGTTGCTCATTTAAATATTTGTTTATTACTGATTTATAGCTGATTTAATAGTGTCTGTGTTGCTCAACCACATAATATTTGGTAATTGTGCCATATTGTATCTTGTAGCCTATCTTGACAAACCAGTTTTGTTTTTCTCAAGAAAATGAGCAAACACTTGTAGCCAAATGAGAAGAACTCATAAATGCCTCAGGTGACGAGGAGTGTGGCAGAGGGAGGCGGAGGAAAAAGCCAACTCAGTATTCCTCGGAAGATGAAGAAGAACAGCCGAAGAGAAAAAAGGTAGACAATTTTTTTTTTTTTTGCCCAGACTAATTCACTGGCCTAATGTTTTAAATAAATTCTCTAATCTATTAATTATCCATGTCTAGACTGAAAAGAAAGGCCACACTTCATCATGCCACTTGGAAAAATTACTCCACAAAAGGCAGCAGAGATTTAGTGTAAGTTCTTTCATTTGTCATCAAATTGATTGAAATGATCTGGACCATGGTTTATTTAAACCACAACAAGGCTATGTTGCATAACTATGTAGGCCTATTCTCTAAAAGACTGTTATGACAAAAATCATGCAATTACATAATGTCTTTCCTTTTCAATCTATTTCAGGGTGAAGAACCCAGGAGAGAACAAGTTGCTGTAAGTAGCCTAATTCATCAAGCATGAAAAGAAAGAAATCAGTGGGTCCTTGAATAGATAGTTTTCACTGACGTCACGGCATTCCGGGGAATGCCCCCCAGCCGCCATCCTGGGGGGCAAACAAAACGGACCATTGCCACTACTGGCTACGTTATCTCGGACGAATTTATGAAGTTATATAGTCAGTTTTCTAAAATCAAGATCAATGTCGGCAAAATCAAGCAAACAGAAGTATATAGATACCAGTGGCGGCTGGTAGTCTTTCAAACAGGGGAGGCTGGTCGGTTACAATATTTCCAGATTTTAAAAGAAAAAACATCAATTTTGCCCATACTCTTGCCTCTGATCTGGCTGATTGTTGGCAGCGTCACAAACTGTGAAATAACAGGTTCTTTTGGCCCATTACTGTCCAATATACATGATGGTGGTGTTGGGGGGGGGTATATTTTAACATTTTATATTTTAAAATTGTGGCATGTTGTTTAGAAATTGATCATTATTGAAAGCAGCTCTTTGTCAGGAACCTCAGCAGTAGAGCTGGGTGCCACACATTTCATTCAATGGCACTTTCCCTATATTTTACTTATTTTGACTGAGAAATGTTTAATTGACAATTTTGATAACCCTTCACTTTTAATCCAGGTCTGTAGTGTGAAATGTTCTCGGCTGTGTTTTTGTTTAAAAATGTTTTCCAAATTGTAGCTGTGTTTAATTCATATCCAGAAAAATATATATTCCAATATAATATGCTCAGCATAAACATTTTAAATAGATTCTATATTTTTGGTCCATCCATGACATATTACTAAAGCAGCCTATTTACTGTTGTTGATGTGGGTCACTTGCTGTTAGCCAATTCACTTTCTCATACCAGGAGAGCTGAAAGGAACGAGTATTATTCCCTACCTTTTTCACCAAGTCAGTTTGAGGCGTTGGTCTACCCTGCTCTTTAATTTTAATTTTTTCCTCGAAAGGAAGACTGGCAAATGGCTTCGCCAAAATTAAATCAGCAATGCTTGGCATCCATGCGCAGCTTTCTTGCTAGCTGACTAGCCCCCTCAAGTTCAAGTTCAGTCACTCAAATAAACGAAATTTCTGGAACTAAGATAGCAAACTTGACACTATATTTACACTTTATTTACAATGAAAATATATACAAACTAAAAAAGCTGGTAGAAACCGTATGTAATGAATGAAATTGAAATGTAAGCTGATCTCTTACAATACACCACAGCACTTGCGAATCCGCATGGGACTGAACTGAGATTCGCCGCTGCCTGTCTATATTTGAAACGAGCTGTCAATCAAAGAAAATATCCGGCCACTTTCACCAATCACCAGTCTCCTCGCGGAAACTGCCATGTCCCTCCCATGTGAGGCTGGGAGTCCGTGGGCGGGCATTTTCGCAGTATTTGTCCAATAACCGTCTTGCATTTTGAGATTGAAAAGCGCATAGCTCCCAAATGCCGTTGAAGTCCACTGAGGCTGGGAGTCCGTGAGATTCCGTGGGCGGGCGTTTTCGCAGTATTTGTCCAATAATCGTCTTGCATTTTGATATTGAAAGCGCATAGCTCCCAAATGCCATTGAAGTCCACTGAGGCTGCGCTGCATCGCGCTGTCACGAGGGGGAAAAACTCACGCACACATTAAAGTTATAACGGAATGATTTCGCACTGTAGTGGGTTGAGCACATATATTTCTATGATTCTGGATCTGAAATAGCAATGTTATAAGGTCGGCTATAACATAAGCCTAGCGCAATTCATCCTACACGATGTTCGTCATTTTTAGAGGAGGCTGAGCCTCCCTCATTGTCTTAGAGCAATCGCCCGTGATAGATACACATCTCACAACAATGGTATGCAGCCAAACTGGACTTGATTGGGGGAATTGACCCTACGAAGTGGACAAAGATGCATTTTCAAGTGACTATGCAGGGCTGCCAAAGCCTGAAACTGCCAAAGCCTGCTCCAAAGCCTGAAACTGACTTCATCAAACTTTAAAGGCTGTCTGATATATACAACTTTATATATTCACAGCGCGCCTTTTGGCGGATGCCGCCTGAATCGTGCAGAACAAAAAAAAAAACAGTTTAAATCGGGAAGCTGCACACATTTGCGCAGTCCTGCACACCGCTCAGGCTGCACAAATGTGCGCAGCTTCCCGATTTAAACTGTTTTTTTCTCATCCTTATACTTCCTGTTTCATGGACTGTAACAGATTTGCTTATTTAGTAATTTTAATACAGAATTTACTTTGAAATTATAATCAGACACTCCAACGCCCCCCCTAAAAAAAAAAAACGGATCTGCACGATTCAGGCGGCATCCGCCAAAAGGCGCGCTGTTTGCATCCCAAACACAAATCAAATCATACCAAATAGACCTAAAATGTTTTTCAAAAATGACCCTTGCGTGAGTGAAGTGACGAGTTTCAAATAGAAACGTGACAAACGAGCGATATTAAGTGTACATTACAATGTAAACGTACACTCAGCGGTTCCAGTTAGGCATTCTCCAGAGATTGTTCACATGATGTTTTGGTTTCCAAAAACAAACTTAAACACAATTGATTGTTTATTTGAACAACTTACCACTTATAAAATGATCGGAGCAGACTTTGCTGTGTTTGGAAGGCTGATAATCCTTGCGGTTGATTCTCGCAAACCATAGATTTCTCCTTTGTATGTTGAGTTTGTTTGCTACCTTAGTGCTCCCGTACAGTGGGAATTCCATAAAAGCTCCGCTTGACTTCATCTGACCTATTATGACAGCCGTGAATACAACAGGATTGCACCATTGCTAGCTTTAAATAGTAGTAATGTAACTATAAATGTAAATAATATATAAATGAATGTAACTCGCGCGCTACAATGTGTGCTCAGTGACCCGTACGGTAAGCTGGCCCTCCAAGATGGCCGCCACCAGGGAATCCCCGACTCTGTGACGTCATGTGAAAACTATCTATAGTAACAAATGGTATTACCTGAAAAGGATGTCACAATGTTATTACATGGCTCCCCAGAGGGGGGTTTGGCCAGGTATTGCAATGACCCCTATTGTTATGTGACACTTTGGGCCATGTTGCCATCTGTGATTGTGCCTGTTCTTTCTTATTTTTAAGAGAAAGGACTGTTCAAAATGTAAACGCCTCGAACAGCGTGTCAGAGAACTGGAGGAAGATCGGCAGCGGTTAAGCCGGCAGCTGGATACATTTAATGGTAAGTTTAGACTTAAATTTATTGGCCAGATTCTGAAGCTTTACTCTCTCTTTCTTCAAATAGTGTAGTAACTTAGTTTAGAGACATCCGAAATCTAAAGCGGACTAACATATTTGAAAATGTAGATGGTAATAGTGATTTATTTTCTGTGATACAATTCTGTGATTTCTTAGATCTGAGAAATATGCTGGCTGAGGTCTTGGCCAGCCATCGCCAGCCCCCAACCAGCCATCACCAGCCCCCAACCAGCCATCACCAGCCCCCAACCAGCCATCACCAGCCCCCAACCAGCCATCACCAGCCCCCAACCAGCCATCACCAGCCCCCAACCAGTCAACCAAGAACAGGCAAATGATGATGTAAGTGAATTTTGTAAGAGCATCCATTTACCTCCCAAGCAATAGCCTTGAGACAGCCATCCCTCAAATCAAATAGCCTGCTGTCAAGCCTGTTGTTAAAATGTCCAAATGTTATCAGTAAATTTATAGTAGATCATGAAGTTAAGTTCAGAATTGTCAGCCAATGTTAACTGATGGGGGTGAGGAGGCTTCATATAGCCTATAACAAGTTTGTGATTTTTCTTCTGAATTTCAAGGTTGTCATTGGAGGAACCCTCAGGGTCAACAAAATTCAATTGCAAAGATGCAACCACCAACTCCCGACCAAGCTGGTGTGCGACCTGCTAGGAGTTGTATTTTCAAAAAGAGAGATGGCCACCTCGTCCCTGACTGGACAAAAGGGCAGTGCCAAAGACGAAATAAAACCACCACTGGAGGCCACCGCGGTCAAAGCTATTTTTGGTAAGTTTAGCCATTTTGTGTGTCTAATCTGCTGCACGTATTAAGATATACAGTATATGCCATTTTTGCAAATTAACACCACTACTACTGCCATTATGTTTATGTTGTACCGCACCATTATCACAAAAGAAACTGACCTTTAGAAAGTTGCCATGTCTTTTACTGTTAATCACATATGGGATTATGTTTTTCACATTACTTTGCAGAATACACTCTGCAGAAATTTCCTAATGTGGAACTATCCGTCCTGAGGGGAGCCGTCAGGAATAAGTTAAACAATGTCAGCAAGCTGTTCAAGAAAACACAGTAAGTGTACTCAACAGTGAACACACACACACACACACACACACAGGCATCAGGAAGGTCACCACTGTCTTAATTCATAGTAAGCCTGTGTATAATTAAAGGAGAATTCTGGCAAATTTTTAAATGTAAATAATCCATGCCCCATGAGAATGGCCAGGATAGGGCTTAACAAAAAAAAATGCTGCAATACAACTGCATGTTGAAATTGGCTGGAATTTTCTAGGCTAGCATTTCTTTTGACCCACTGACACTGCCGTAAAATAGAAATCCATATACATTAGTAGCCTATGGCAAACATTGTGTTATATCTTTTGCTAGCTAAATAAATAAATACATGCATACATAAATAAATCATTAATCTGTATTATATCTTATTCTCTGTTCCTCTCTCACACACCTAGGGCTGAAGCTGGATCCGATGAACCCTGATCCCTCAGACATTGAATTATTTGTGGAAAATAAAAACTTTATTTATATACAGATTGATTCTTCTGTTTTTATTTAGGCAGATGGAAGCATGAAGTCATTTAAGTGGGTTTTTTACGTTTGTGGATACAATTAGGCTATTTATTATTGTTTGCTGTGTGAATTATTGTAGCCTACTTTTGAAACTTGAATAAGAAAACCATGGTTTAAAAAGCATGGTTTGGTTAAAAAAAAAAAATGGTTTATGGCAAAGATTATACCATAGTGAAACCATGGTTAAATCATGGTTAAACCATAGTCATGAACCATGGTTTTCATGGTTACCTAAAAAAAAACATGAATAACTATAAACCATGGTAAAACCATGGCTAGTTTTCATAGTAAAACCATGGTTAATTTATGAACCATAGTTTTCATGGTTACCCAAAAAACCATGAATAACTATAAACCATGGTAAAACCATGGTTAGTTTTCGTAATTGTCTGAGGGAGTTTTTCCTTGCCACCGTCGCCACAGGCGTGCTCACTGGGGATAGATTAGGGGAAAAATTAGCTCATGTTTTAAGTCATTTAAATTCTGTAAAGCTGCTTTGCGACAATGTTTATTGTTAAAAGCGCTATACAAATAAACTTGACTTGACTAGTAGGTATCAATGAGCAGATCTTCTACTGGTAGGTGGAGTGACTTTATAAGACTGTTGGCACAGAGGTTTGCAATATGGGAAACACAGCCGAGTTCAAATACTTGGGAGCCTGTTGCTTGTCTTACACGGGAGAGTACAGAATTGTTCTTGCCCACCATGACACTTGCATTGTCAGATGAAAATCCTTTGACGCTTGACCAGGGTATATTGTGATGTCTGTAAAATATACAGTAAATAATGTCCTTAGCACAGAAAAAAGAAGTAGTAGTAGTGGTAGGTAGGCCTATCATTAGATTGACTGACAGAATTTAAGGACTGGGATAAAAAGCTATCCTCTTACCTGTTAATAATTATTATATTATGGGAAAAACACTTACTGTAGTGCGTCTTGTAGAGTTGTGAACAAGTTTGGAGCATTTGGTATATTGCACACTGGAATGCCTAGAAATCTGTTTTCAACTCTGAAGGTCCTTGTCAAGCAGTCGGACCATGATGGCACAAGCTTTGTCATCTGACCCCTTGTTGGACTCCTCCATCATGATGGTGATCGGGCCCTCTTGAGCAGTTTCCACGATGTTTTCCATATAGTTAGGAGCAGGAGCCTTATTGATTGTAGCTGCAGTTTTTGTGTGTCCACACTGATATTTTTCTGCTATCCTGCTGTCTGGAAAAGCTGCCTTCACAAGCTGAGTTATATGGTCGGTATTCTGCCCTTGTTACTTGTTGTGAACTTGGCAGATAGCTAACAGAATTCTTCAATGAACACTGAGTCAGCAAAGAAAGAAAAGCACAACTTTATTCATCACACACTTGTGAAATTCCTCTCTGCATTTAACCCATCTGAAGCAGTGAACACACATGCGAGCAATGAGCGCACACACACATACCAGTGGGCAGCCATGCTAACAGCACCCGGGGAGCAGTTGGGAGTTCGGTGCCTCGCTCAAGGGCACCTCAGCCCAAGGCCGTCCCATATTAACCTAACCGCATGCCTTTAAAGCCGGATGTGAGTGAGGAAAGGGGGAATGTTGTGCTCTTTATTGTTGTTGTTGTGATGATTAACACTATTTCTCTTTTCTTTTTGAACCCAATCTCCCTTTATCACCTTCTCAAAGGTGAAACTGTGTATCCGGTGATGAAGTGTCTTTGCTTGAGTTGAATGTGATGCTGTTATTGAGAGGGTTTGACTGGGACACTGTGAGAGTGAACACAGCTCGGTGTCTTTGTGTTGCACACGTGAATTAAGAAGAGTCCAAACTCAGTGTGGCTTTTGACTGTGTGTTTACTGATGCGCTTTTTGTCAACTCAAACTCTGCCAAATACAGATAGAATGCAGTGTTACACCACACGTTTTATACAGGCTTGTCTTGCTCGGCGCACCGCATCACAATAAATGTGCCTAGCCGCATACTCCCCCTTGTGGCGTAATGGAGGAACAACCTCTCCCAACGCATTCCATCTCCGTTTAAAGCACAGGAGCACAGATCGCCCTGTGAGCCACAACTACATGGAAGAACACAACTGTCTCAGCATCATCACTAAACAACAAGGGAGTACATATATTCTGTAAATATATACTAAATATCTATATTCTGAATATAACTTAGAAGTTTAATAAATATACAATTATATTTTATTGTGTAGAATTAGTATATTTCAGTGTTTTGTCTTATATGAAGGAATTGAGTAACAATAGATCATAATAATGACTACAGCTGGACAAAAGAGCCTGTGGGACTGATAATTCATATGGGACTCACATATACAGTGGTGCTTGAAAGTTTGTGAACCCTTTAGAATTTTCTATATTTCTGCATAAATATGACTTAAAACATTATCTACTTTTAGGACTTGTGTGAAAATCTGATGAAGAGAACCCAGTTAAACAAATCAGACAAAAATATTATACTTGGTCATTTATTTATTGAGGAAAATGATCCAATATTACATATCTGTGAGTGGCAAAAGTATGTGAACCTTTGCTTTCAGTATTTGGTCTGACCCCCTTGTGCAGCAATAACTGCAACTAAACGTTTCCGGTAAGTGTTGATCAGTCCTGCACACCAGCTTGGAGGAATTTTAGTCGATTCCTCTGCACAGAACAGCTTCAACTCTGGGATGTTGGTGGGTTTCCTCACATGAACTGCTCGCTTCAGGTCCTTCCACAACATTTTGATTGGATAAAGGTCAGGACTTTGACTTGACCATTCCAAAACATTAACTTTATTCTTCTTTAACCATTCTTTGGTAGAACAACTTGTGTGCTTAGGGTCGTTGTCTTGCTGCTTGACCCACCGTCTTTTGAGATTCAGTTCATGGACAGATGTCCTGACATTTTCCTTTAGAATTCGCTGGTATTATTCAGAATTCATTGTTCCATCAATGATGGCAATCCGTCCTGGCCCAGATGCAGCAAAACAGGCCCAAACCATGATACTACCACCACCATGCTTCACAGATGGGATAAGGTTCTTATGCTGGAATACAGTTTTTTCCTTTCTCCAAACAAAATGCTTCTCATTTAAACCAAAAAGTTCTATTTTGGTCTCATCCATCCACAAAATATTTTTCCAATAGCCTTCTGGCTTGTCCACGTGATATTTAGCAAACTGCAGACAAGCAGCAATGTTCTTTTTGGAGAGCAGTGGCTTTCTTCTTGCCACCCTGCCATGCACACCATTGTTGTTCAGTGTTCTCCTGATGGTGGACTCGTGAACATTAACATTAGCCAATGTGAGAGAGGCCTTCAGTTGCTTAGAAGTTACCCTGGGGTCCTTTGTGACCTCGCCGACTATTACATGCCTTGCTCTTAGAGTGATCTTTGTTGATTGACCACTCCTGGGGAGGGTAACAACAGTCTTGAATTTCCTCCATTTGTGCACAAACTGTCTGACTGTGGATTGGTGGAGTCCAAACTCTTTAGAGATGGTTTTGTAACCTTTTCCAGCCTGATGAGCATCAGCAGCACTTTTTTTTTAGATCTTCAGAAATCTCCTTTGTTCATGCCATGATACACTTCCACAAACGTGTTGTGAAGATCAGACTTTGATAGATCCCTGTTCTTTAAATAAAACAGAGTGCCCACTCACACCTGATTGTCATCCCATTGATTGAAAACACCGGACCCTAATTTCACCTTCAAATTAACTGCTAATCCTAGAGGTTCACATACTTTTGTCACTCTCAGATATGTAATATTGGATCATTTTCCTCAATAAATAAATGACCAAGTATAATATTTTTGTCTTATTTGTTTAACTGGGTTCTCTTTATCTACTTTTAGGACTTGTGTGAAAATCTGATGATGTTTTAGGTCATATTTATGCAGAAATGTAGAAAATTCTAAAGGGTTCACAAACTTTCAAGCACCACTGTAACATCATGACTTTACTCTGCTCGAACATTACATCTACGATAGATTTAAATACAGAAATGAGCAACAATCCCTGTGAAAAACGCCCAGAAACAGATTGTGCTACAATAGTTATGTTTTTATACAAAGAAATGAGACCAAAGTGTCGTTTAAATACAGATTTATTATATTTAGTTGATCTTACATCCAGTTTTATGGTTGTAGAATAAAAAAAAATGTCAGATTGTCAGTTTACACATTAAAATCAGAGTCCAGCTTGGCTGTAATGTACCGGGTTATTTCTGTCCAGAATGGGATGGTAAAGGGACATTGCCAGAGCGTTATTGTTTCCGGGTCCGTCTCACACAATGAACAGTCCACACAAATATCTCTCTTAAACTTAAGCAGTGAATGCTTGGCAGGAGAGCATCTATGAATCAGTTTGAAAGACACCTCCCTTACTTTGTTTGTAAGGAAGTATCTGGATGGGAGGTTTCACACACTGCTCCAGTTCAGGTCACCAACAAGACCAGTCCAGTACTGAACCACAGAGGGGATAGTGGTGATATCTGCCTGGAATAATGCACGAATATTGTGACTATTGTTCTTGGATGTGACAGAGAAACATACATAACCCACTGAGGTCAATATGGGGTCCAGAGATGGGAGGCGAACCAATAGCGTCACTCTTGTTCTGCGAGGCGTCGTTTGTCATCGGTTACGTGGTTTAAGCACCTTGATAGTGGGGATTCATTTGGCACGCGCTCTCAGACTCGACACATGATTCGAAGACTCGGATTCATCTGACACGAAACCCACACTGCAGGTAGTGAGGAATGTGAGTCTGTCACTGAGGAGCTTGGGAGGGCCAAGGTTATTGATCAGATCCAGAGAAGAGAACAAGCTGCGTGTGCAGTGATCCTGCAGAAATCTGAACAGTCCATGCAGCAGATCAGAAATATTAAATACACAAACTCTTTCTGTCAAAGGACCCGAACTACGGAGGCCGGGGTGGCTTTGTAGTGCCAGTCTCGGGCACGCGCACCAGCTCGTGCATGGATTGGAGCGGTTTCACCCAGTTAACATTGTGTGTTGTAAAAAAAAAAAGTATGCATTTATTGTAATTGGGTATTTTGTTTATGCATGGAGGTTCATTTATTTTTCACATGCAGAAAAAAATATATAATTAATTCAGGGATGTGCAACAGGTGCATCAGTCTCAACTGAAAAGTTAAATGAGTCTCACATTGACAATAAAGATATGTAAAGTAAGAATGTGATAATTTTTTGTAAAATGATTTTAACAATGATTTAGCATTTCCTATCCATTTATTGGCCAGTTTCACTGTCAAAAAAGCCCAAAGTCTGTCAGCTTCATCCCCCTACATTTTAAAATTTATTGCTATTTTATATGTTTGTCGTTATACATTCAATTTCTTTGTTCTGCAAGCGTTTGTGCTATGTTTTGATTTCCCAAATCTTGATTGGGCTTTGTGGCATACGAACAGTAATTGCCATGAGACCCAGGAATGACTGTTGAATTTCTATTTCAGATGGACCATGGAGAGCTAACGATTGGCTGTTAGAAACTGCGAAATTTGTTTTCGGACGGGGGCCCCCGGTCCCCCCACCAATACTCTAACCTGATAATTTAACTATTATTAGGTTAGAGTATTATATATCAGTGTTTTCTGAGAAAGTGTTTTCTGTTGACGAGGATAAATATTGTCACATCTGCACTGGATTCCATTCCACACTACATTTCCCAGAACCCACCACAGCTCTCACGTTCAAGCTCACTGAGTTTCTAATCACACACAACTGTCTCTAATCACAGCATTCAAGGACTGCACGCAGACACACTAACGGCAAAGTAATCACTCAGTTAACATGAAGTTCCGACATTACCAAGCCATTGGTTGTGTTTTGACCCTGCTTCTGATTACTGTTTTCTGCTCTCTGATTTTGCTCGTTATACTGTTTGCTGATCACATGACCTCTGCCGGGGTGGCACGGTGGTGTAGTGGTCAGCACTGTCGCCTCACAGCAAGAAGGTCCTGGGTTCGAGCCCAGCAGCTGGCGAGGGCCTTTCTGTGTGGAGTTTGCATGCTCTCCCCGTGGGTTTCCTCCGGGTGCTCTGGTTTCCCCCACAGTCCAAAGGCATGCAGGTTAGGCTAATTGGTGGCTCTAAGATGAGGCGGAGGAGCTCTGTGTTCTCCACACAGCAAAAAAGGTTCAACATGAACAAAAAGGAGATGTTTACTTTGTAAATTCACCACAGTGCAAAGTAAACAAGGTGTAAAAACTTTCCCAGCTCCATCTCGCTTCCTGTGTGTTAGGACTAGGACTGTTTTGGCCTCTAGAGGCCGCTGTTATTTCCTTTTCATGTCATGTTTATTTTGGCCTCTAGAGGCCGCCACTGTTCCTGTGTTTTGTGTTTTTGTTAATTGCCTGTTTGTCCTGATTATCTTCACCTGTATCCTTAATTAGTTTGTGTATTTATACCCCTGAGTTCAGTCCTCTTGTCACGGAGTCTTTGTGCTGTTATGTTTATCTCCAGTTTCCTCTGTACTGTGTTCTTTGTTTTGCACTTTGCTTTTCTTTTGGATTATACTCTGTTTTTTTTTTTGTCTTTTGTTTTGCCCTGTATATAGTGTATGTTAGGTTTATATAAGTATTATTCTTATTATTCTTATAAGTATTATTATTAAAATGGTGACAAAATTAAGAGTTAACTTAAGGTTCAGTTAAAAATGACCTTCTGTCTCGGCTGGACATTGTTTGGGAACATTTTGTTTATAAAATGTGTATTTTGAACAGAAAAGTGTCTGAAGGACCCACCAAGGTCTGTTTTAGTGTCAGATCGACCCACACACACACTTTAATGTTGGATGTAATGGTAGCCTTATTGCTGAACAAAGAGTTAAGACTCTTATATTATATATTATAGTATATATTACTTATAGTACATTTTAGAGCTTTTTAAGATCCTTTATTATTTTGGACTATTGCATATACTATGGCAGTGATTTTAAACTGTTCCTGTGTAGCCTGACCTTCGTCCAGTGGAGAAGAACACTTCTTTGTTAGACCAAACATAGTCTTTGTTTAAAACATTGTCGAATTGCTGAAATATTATTTTGCTTATGATTGAAGGTTTCATTCACACACACATACATATGGAATTAAGATGTGATTTGCTGACCTAGCACATAGACACAGATATCAAAATGATGTCACTCACTCACACCCTCCCATAGACACACACACCCCTCTCTGAGGTCACATACAAACACACACACATTTGACAGACACAATAGCCGTTTGGAGAGATTATGATTTGTTATAAAAGGTGTTTGTAATCTTTCATCTTTGACGAAGTGACTGTGCGAATAAACTGGCACGTGAACAACTCAGGTGTTCCCTTGTCTGTTTCTCTCGTTCTATCATTCGTCCGGGATCCGAGGGGACTCACGAAAGAATCTCAGGGTCTCTTTCTGGATGAACCCCAACAATCCCCAAGAATAATAAGAATAATACTTATATAAACCTAACAGTGTATATAGTATAAATAAACCTTTTGATTCTTTTTCTACTTCCGCCTCACGCCTCTGCATTTGAGTCATCCCCCTGGTGGCCTAGTGGGGGTTTGCTGGATTATCACACCAACGAACCAGGTTCGAATCCCAGCAAAACCCTAACAGAAAGACTCCGTCATGACCGACTCAGCAGAGGCTACTTCAACTGTCTACCCGGCCAACCTTCAGGGAATTATGGCAGCTTTGACACGCTTCGGAGCGACCATGGACGCTCATGGACGTACGCTCACCAGCCAACGTGAGGCCCTTGCTCGCCACGAGGAACTGCTTCAGCAAATCGGGAAAACCCTGGCACAGCTGACATCTCTGCCTGCATCTCCTGATCCTGTGCCTCCTGCCATGCTGCCTTCTTCACCTCGCGAACCCAGCCTTCCTGCACCACAGAGGTACGACGGCAAGCACAGTGAGTGCCGAGAGTTCCTTACCCAGTGTCAACTCACCTTTGAGCTTCAGCCTACCACCTACACTACGGATCGCCGCAAGATTGCCTTTGTGATAACCTTATTAGCTGGTAAGGCGCGAGCCTGGGCTACTGCTATCTGGCAAAGACAGGGACCTGAGTGCCTTGATTTCCAGCTGTTTTCTGAAGAGATGCTTCGGGTCTTCGATCAGGCGGACATCAGTACTGACGCAGCCCGAAAGCTCATGTCCATCCGGCAAGGAGGAAGCGTCGCAGATTACGCCATCTCGTTCCGAACGCTCGCAGCAGTAAGTGGATGGAACGAGACTGCCCTGGTGTCAGCCTTCCACCATGGTCTGTCTGACCCCATCAAGGATGGTCTGGCCTCTATTGGATGCCCAAGTGACCTCGAAACCCTCATCTCACATGCTATTCGTCTGGACAACAGGATGAGAGAACGCCACCAAGCCTTGAGCCCCCCCAGCCTCCCTACCTCTACCTGGAAACCATCTACCTCCTTCAGTGACTGTCCAGAACCCATGCAAGTGGGTCGTACTCGCCTCTCCGCATCTGAGAGGGAGCGCAGAAGGAGGGACAAGTGCTGCATCTACTGTGGCAAGCCTGGTCACTTCCGAGCATCATGTCCCGAACTCTTGGGAAAAGGACCACCCCGTCCAGCCGAGGGAGGGTTGTGACGGGGCCTACCCTCTCTCCCGGACTCCCTGGCCAAGGAATCTACATCCCGGTCTCCATCTCCTGGGGTGAGTCTGTCCACTCTTGTCAAGCTTTGCTAGACTCAGGGGCGGCTGGGAACTTTATGGATATTCACTTCGCCCAAAGCATCAATATTCCTACGGCACCTCTTGAAGTCCCACTGTCTGTGTCTGCCCTCGATGGCCAAGCGTTAGGTGATGGAAGAGTCACCCAAGTTACTTCTCCAGTCTTCCTCCAGTCTCAAGGTCACAAGGAAGAAATATCCCTGCACCTGATTCCTTCACCTGAGTTCCCAGTTATTCTAGGCCTTCCTTGGCTTACTCGCCACAACCCTCGCATAGACTGGGTAACAAGCCAGGTTGTGGAATGGGGCCCTGCATGCCATGCCTCTTGTCTGCTCTCTAGCTCTCCTGTGTCTCCTGCCGAGCCCCCTGATCTCACCGAGTTATCTCAAGTTCCCACAGAGTACTGGGATCTCAAGGAGGTATTCAGCAAGAGCAGGGCCGCTGTCCTTCCTCCGCACCGGGCCTATGACTGTGCCATCGACTTGCTCCCTGGGACTACCCCTCCTCGTGGCAGACTGTTTTCCCTCTCTCAGCCAGAACGCAAGGCCATGGAGGAATACCTCAAAGATGCCCTGGTCTCTGGGTTCATTCGACCCTCCACCTCACCTGCTGGAGCCGGCTTCTTCTTTGTCGGCAAGAAGGATGGGGGGCTCCGACCATGCATTGACTACAGGGGCCTGAACAAGATCACTGTGCGCAACCGATATCCCCTTCCGCTGATGTCCACTGCTTTCGACCTGCTCCAAGGCTCCACCGTCTTCACCAAGTTGGACCTACGGAACGCATACCACCTCATCCGTAACCGACAGGGAGACGAGTGGAAGACTGCCTTTAACACCCCGTCTGGGCACTACGAATACCAGGTGATGCCCTTCGGACTCACCAACGCACCAGCTGTTTTTCAGGCCCTAATCAATGACGTCTTAAGGGACATGATTAACCTGTACGTTTTTGTCTACCTCGACGACATCCTTATCTTTTCCAAGACCGTGCAGGAGCACCGCCACCATGTCCGCCAGGTTCTCCAGAGGCTGCTACAGAACAATCTGTTCGCCAAGGCCCAGAAATGCGAATTTCATGTTCCCGAGGTCTCCTTTCTGGGATTTATTGTACGGACAGGCCAACTCCAAATGGACCCTGCCAAGACCCTGGCCGTCCGGGATTGGCCTAGTCCCAAGTCCGTTAAGGAGGTTCAGCGGTTCTTAGGATTCGCTAACTTCTACCGCAAGTTCATCAGGAACTTCAGTTCTGTAGCAGCACCCATGTCAGACCTCACCAAAAGGACAGGTGGATCTTATGTCTGGTCTCCTCAGGCGGAAAAGGCGTTCAAAGACCTCAAGGACCGCTTCTGCACGGCACCCATTCTGGTCCTCCCGGACACCTCCCAACCATTCATCGTGGAGGTGGACGCCTCGGACAGTGATGTCGGCGCGGTGCTCTCTCAACGTTCAGAAGGAAAGCTGCACCCCTGCGCTTACTTCTCCCACCGCCTGAGTCCTGCGGAGTCCCGGTACGATGTGGGGGATCGAGAGCTGCTAGCGGTCAAACTGGCCCTTGAGGAGTGGAGGCACTGGCTGGAGGGAGCACAACATCCATTCCTGGTTTGGACTGACCACAAGAACCTGGAGTACCTCCAGCAAGCCAAGAGACTGAACCCTCGACAGGCTAGGTGGGCCCTGTTTTTCAGTCGGTTTGACTTCACCCTCTCGTACCGCCCCGGCTCCAAGAACACCAAACCTGACACACTGTCCAGGCTGTTCTCTGCCACTAACAGGGAGAATGAAGTTGGGCCTATTATCCCAGTGTCCCGGATTGTGGCCCCTGTCCGCTGGGGTATTGAGGAGGCTGTTCGACGAGCCCAACGCCAGGACCCCGGTCCTGGGACAGGGCCACCGGGCCTCTTGTATGTCCCACATCAAGCCCGGGCCAAGGTTCTCCAGTAGGGTCACTCTTCCCCTCTCACCGCCCACCCGGGAGCTCGGAGGACCCTGGACTTCCTGAAAAGACGCTTCTGGTGGCCTAACATGGAGAAGGAAGTAAGGTCATTCGTCCTGTCCTGTGAGGTTTGCACCAGAACCAAGAACCCACGACAGCGTCCCCAGGGTCTCCTGCATCCTCTGACCATTCCCCGGCGTCCCTGGTCCCACGTGGCAGTCGACTTCATCACGGGTCTCCCTGAGTCACAAGGTAACATGGTTATTTTGGTCATAGTTGACAGATTCTCCAAGGCCTGCCGCTTCATACCACTGTGCAAACTCCCCTCTGCTCTTGAAACAGCTAAACTTATGTTCAATCATGTCTTCCGAGTCTTTGGTCTTCCACAGGACATCGTCTCAGACCGAGGGCCCCAGTTCTCCTCCCGAGTGTGGCACGGGTTCTGCAAGGTCATCGGAGCCACTGCCAGCCTCTCCTCTGGGTTTCACCCACAGTCCAATGGTCAGACGTAGAGAGGCTCAACCAGGACCTGGAAACCACCCTGCGAGGCCTGGCTATGGATAACCCGACATCGTGGAGCACCTGGCTGCCATGGGCGGAGTACGCCCACAACACCCTGCAGTCATCGGCCACCAAGCTGTCGCCATTCCAGTGCCAATTCGGGTTCCAGCCACCTCTGTTCCCGGACCAGGAGGAGGACGCGGGGGTGCCCTCGGTCAACCAATATGTGAGACGGTGTCGCAAGACCTGGAGCAAGGTCAGGAAGACCCTCATACAGACCTCCAGAACCAACCAGACTCAGGCCAACCACCATAGAAGACCTGCACACACTTTCCGCCCTGGGCAGCGGGTTTGGCTGTCCACTAAGGACCTTCCGCTGCGGGTGGAGAACCGCAAGCTTGCTCCTCGCTACATTGGCCCCTTCAAGGTGGTGAGCAGGGTGAACCCTGTCTCCTACCGGCTCCAGTTGCCCCGGACTCTGAGGATCAACCCCACTTTCCATGTTTCCCTGTTGCGGCCCGTACTGACGTCTACGTATGCCCCTGCCCCTAGGAACCCCCCACCCCCCCCGCATCTTCCAGGGGCAGACTGTGTTCACTGTGCATCGCCTGCTTGACTCCCGCCGGGTCCGCGGCGGGTTGCAATATCTGGTGGACTGGGAGGGCTATGGTCCTGAGGAGCGCTGCTGGGTTCCTGCTCGGGATGTCCTTGATAAAGAACTATGTCGGGACTTCCATTCGGCCCATCCGGATCGCCCTGGGAACGTCAGGAGACGCTCCTAGAGGGGGGGGGTCCTGTTAGGACTAGGACTGTTTTGGCCTCTAGAGGCCGCTGTTATTTCCTTTTCATGTCATGTTTATTTTGGCCTCTAGAGGCCGCCACTGTTCCTGTGTTTTGTGTTTTTGTTAATTGCCTGTTTGTCCTGATTATCTTCACCTGTGTCCTTAATTAGTTTGTGTATTTATACCCCTGAGTTCAGTCCTCTTGTCACGGAGTCTTTGTGCTGTTATGTTTATCTCCAGTTTCCTCTGTACTGTGTTCTTTGTTTTGCACTTTGCTTTTCTTTTGGATTATACTCTTTGGTTTTTTTGTCTTTTGTTTTGCCCTGTATATAGTGTATATAGTATAAATAAACCTTTTGATTCTTTTTCTACTTCCGCCTCACGCCTCTGCATTTGAGTCATCCCCCTGGTGGCCTAGTGGGGGTTTGCTGGATTATCACACCAATGAACCAGGTTCGAATCCCAGCAAAACCCTAACACTGTGAAGGTGAATAATATCACATCAGGAGCTCCATGTGTTTGAGGAGTTTTATTGAGTTATTTTTTCTTGTTTCTGATGCTAAGGCTACTGGTTGGTGGTGTTTTATTTGAAATGTGCTGAAAATATCTTTGAAGTGCCCAGGCAGTCGGATCGGTTTGGTGTGTGTGTGTGCTCTCACAGATAAATGTTCTCATCAGTGCTTTACTAGACCGCAATGCAATCAGCACAAAGAGTTTAGTTTTTGAATTCTGTAACCACTTGGTGGAAACTACTTGAATTTGTATGTTTTTTTTTTTTTTTGCACAAATGCAGATACAAATATCGTGAATAAATCACACAAAATCTTCAAGTTCAAAAACTGCACATTAATTAGTTCTCTTTTGGGAGGGAAAGTGAAACACAGCGATCCTGGTAGCGTTCCTCAGCCGAGTAGAGAGCCATACTACTGAAAATCCCATAGACCCAATTAAAAAAAAAAAAAAATCCCACGAAGTTATGACATGGAACTTGTACACCCCAAAAATATGTTGTACATGTTGGGATTATCTGCTAACTGTGAAAGTATCAGGTGAAATTTTGCTGTCTTTTAAAAGATCGAAATTGCGCCTAACCTGTCAGAAATGGACTACAACCAAACTGTCTAGTCATCCCCACGAGGGATGCATTTCTTATTGGTCCAGAAATACTCCGCCAACCACGCTATACAAATCGGCATATTGATGTAGGCTACTCGCCGGCCACGACCTGCTACAGATTTGGAAAGGCGCTAGACTTGCGGTGACGTCACATACGCGACGTTGGGTCCGTGTAGTCTTTGATCAGCTTATTAAAAAAAAAAAATCAAAACAATTAAAATTGGTGGAAAAAATAAAGTATGATCACCAGGATCAATAGAGCTGCCCAGAGGCGTAGCACCAAATTCTGGGCCCTATGCACAATCACTCAAAAAAAAAAAAAACATTGGATTTACTTAACCGAGTTATGGCAACTGGTCCCACGAAACTGTTAATTTAGATGTATTGAATACAGTTATGTTGAGTTTATTCAACAGAGTTATGTTAGATTTACTACACAAAGTTGCATGGACGGTAATAAATAAAGCCATGTTGGATTTAGCTGACAAAGTTATGTTGGATTTAATTAACAACATCATGTTGCATTTTGTGAACAGAGTTTTGTTGGATTTATTTAATAAACTTGTGTTTAATTTACATTTCTGTGTTCTGTACTGTCTGCATTTGTTCCAACAATCTCATCTCATCTCATTATCTCTAGCCGCTTTATCCTTCTACAGGGTCGCAGGCAAGCTGGAGCCTATCCCAGCTGACTACGGGCGAAAGGCGGGGTACACCCTGGACAAGTCGCCAGGTTATCACAGGGCTGACACATAGACACAGACAACCATTCACACTCACATTCACACCTACGGTCAATTTAGAGTCACCAGTTAACCTAACCTGCATGTCTTTGGACTGTGGGGGAAACCGGAGCACCCAGAGGAAACCCACGGGGAGAACATGCAAACTCCGCACAGAAAGGCCCTCGCCGGCCCCAGGGCTCGAACCCAGGACCTTCTTGCTGTGAGGCGACAGCGCTAACCACTACACCACCATGCCGCCCCTGTTCCAACAATATCTACTTAAAGTACCGTACACAACACAAAATAACTATTTAACTCAGTTTTATTTGTTTGCCCAAGTGCATCTTTCAATTTGAAAAACTAAACATTTGGCAGATTACAATGTCAAAAAAATAGAAAGGTGATTCAAGTTACTTTAAAGAAAAAAAAAAAGCCTTCACCTTTGTTGTAAAGTGCACGGGCATCTTTAAGTGCATAAAAAAAACCTTAGGCTATCTATAAACAGAAAACATTTGGCAGCATTACCAATGCAAACAAAACGTGTAACAGCCCAAAACAAGCTCAAGACTTAAGTCGTATCAATGTGGTATCAATTGGGTTAAATGACAGCTTTCATTTAAAAATTTAATCTTAAATATATCAAAATATCAAAAACCAGTAATGCCTACTGGGAGATGTTCGAGGACTCCCAAGATTTCAGTGCAATACCCAACAAGTCACTTGTTGACATTTGGCAGCATTACCAATGCAAACAAAAAGTCTAACAGCATAAAAACAAGCTGAAGACTTCAGTAGGGGAAAGTTATGTAACCCTCCACAGCTTTGTTCTTAACAAATTGACCACTGTGCCAAGTAAAAAACTCAAAATAAAATGACAACATAATGAATATCATATATTGGGTGCTTTTGTAAAATCGTTATACTTCAGACAACAGTAAAAAGATAAACTAAGCTCCTTGCTCAAAAATATTGTCTGATCCAGCATGTCAAGTGAGGACTGACAAGAACAAATGTCGTCTTTTTTATACAATCTAACTGTGGCAGCGGGGGCGTGGTCTAGCATCGGTCTGTGACAGGAGGGCGGAGTCGGGGAAGTTAAGTGGCAGAATCATTACACCTGTTGTTAATTGATGTGTTTGTGTGTCTTCCCAGTGACCGCGCCCTTCGTAAGGAGAGAGAGTGAGAGCAGAGGGAGTCTCTCCACAGCAGATAGCTGATGTGTGTGCGTGTGTGTATTGACAGCTGAAAAGCTGAATAAAGAGGTTTTTGTATTCTCAGTTCTGTCCTGCCGTCCTTCTGTGCTCCACCCATTTACACGAACTGCCACAGTGGTGCCGAAACCTGGGAAATGAGCACAGAAGACAACAGCCCCATGGAGTCCTCCACCTTCGCCGACCTGATCCACGCCCTCGCCACGGCCCAACAGACCCAGCACCAGGGGCTGCTCGCCCTCCGAAAGGAGCAAGAACAATGGTTCGAGGCCCTGGTGCTGGCGCAACAGGAAGATCGTCGGGCGTTCCGGCACCTCCTCGCGTCGGCGGGGTCCACCAACTCCACCGCCGCGGGCCCTTCCCCCCTCACCCTCACGAAGATGGGCCCGCAGGACGACCCCGAGGCATTCTTCACGCTCTTTGAGCAGGTAGCAGAGACCTCGGGGTGGCCGGTGGAACAGCGCACGGCGCGCCTCCTCCCCCTGCTAACGGGAGAGGCGCAGCTGGCCGCGCTACAGCTTCCCGCCGACCGCCGGCTGGCCTACGCGGACCTTCGCCGGGCCGTCCTCCAGCCGGTGGGACGCACCCCGGAGCAACATCATCAGCGTTTCCGCGCTCTGCGCTTGGAGGAAGTCGGCCGGCCGTTCGCGTTTGGCCAGCAACTCCGGGATGCCTGCTGGCAGTGGTTGAGGGCCGATAGCTGCGACGCCGAGGGACTCATCGACCAGGTGATACTGGAACAGTTCGTCGCGCGTCTACCAGCAGGAACCGCAGAGTGGGTCCAGTGCCACCGCCCGGCGTCGCTGGATCAGGCAATCGAGCTGGCAGAGGATCATCTGGCGGCTGTCCCGACGGCAGGACAGCAGACGACCTCTTCTCTTCTCTCCTCTCTCTCTCTCTCTCTCTCTCTCCTCCTCCTGTGTCTTCTCCTCGCCCCATTCCCCCACCGCGGAGACGGGGGCCGGTGCCACCTCAGCCGGCCCGCCGCACCCGCGGTGCCCTTTCGTGTCTCCCTTCTGTGTCTGTCTCTCCCCCCCCTCAGGTGAGTGAGCCCCAGATCACTAGTGCAGAGAGGAAGCCCGGGCCGGTTTGCTGGCGCTGCGGGGAACCGGGCCACCTCCAACAGCAGTGCTCGATAATGGAGGTGGGCGCGGTGGTTCGGATCCCCAACGCGCCAGGAGCCGCCCTCGATCGGGCCGGAGCGTATCGCATACTGGTGAGTATCCAAGGGGATACATATCAGGCGTTGGTGGATTCGGGCTGTAATCAGACCTCAATCCACCAAAACCTGGTGCAAGACGAGGCATTGGGGGGAGCACAATTGGTGAAGGTGTTATGTGTGCACGGGGATGTTCACAACTACCCTTTAGTGTCGGTCCACATTATTTTCAGAGGGGAAAAATTTATAGTAAAGGCGGCGGTTAATCCTCGCCTTACCCACTCTTTAATTTTGGGGACGGATTGGCCGGGATTTCGGGGTTTAATGACACACTTAGTCAAGAGTGGGTCCTGCCATTTGACAGGGGGAGGTCCCAGTGTCGCTTTGGCGGGAGCAGCTGTCACAGAGCCGTCCACGTCATCTCCGCGCCAGAGTGAGGAGCCGCCGGCTCCTCCTCTCTCTATTGGGGAATCCCTCGCGGATTTCCCGTTAGAGCAATCGCGAGACGAGACTCTGCGGCATGCTTTTGACCAAGTGAGAGTAATCGATGGTCAAACGCTCCAGCCGAACGCCACCCCGTCCTTCCCCTACTTCGCGATTATGAAGGATAGATTATACCGAGTGACGCAGGACACTCAAACGAAAGAGCGAGTCACGCAGCTGTTAATTCCGAAGAGCCGCCGGGAATTGGTATTTCAGGCGGCTCACTTTAATCCCATGGCTGGACACTTAGGGCAGGATAAAACACTAGCCCAAATAATGGCCCGATTCTATTGGCCGGGGATTCGCGGCGATGTCCGTAGGTGGTGTACGGCATGCCGCGAATGCCAGTTAGTAAACCCAGCGGCCATTCCAAAAGCGCCTTTGCGCCCTCTACCGTTAATCGAGACCCCGTTCGAAAGAATTGGCATGGATCTTGTCGGGCCATTAGATCGGTCAGCACGAGGGTACCGCTTTATATTAGTTCTGGTGGACTATGCAACGCGATACCCGGAAGCGGTGCCTCTTCGCAATATCTCAGCACGCAGTATTGCGGAGGCACTCTTCCGCGTCATCTCCCGAGTTGGAATCCCGAAAGAGATTCTGACTGACCAAGGCACCTCGTTTATGTCACGAACACTGAAGGAACTGTATGGGTTATTAGGTATTAAGCCGATCCGCACCAGCGTTTATCACCCACAAACGGACGGCTTAGTGGAACGGTTTAATCGCACCCTTAAAAACATAATTAAGAAATTTGTAAGTGAGGACGCGTGTAACTGGGATAAATGGCTCGAACCCTTGCTCTTTGCAGTGCGAGAAGTCCCCCAAGCCTCCATGGGGTTCTCCCCGTTTGAATTACTATATGGGCGTAAGCCGCGCGGCATTTTAGATGTGCTGCGAGAAAATTGGGAGGAGGGACTTTCACCAAGCAAAAATGAAATTCAATATGTTATTGACCTGCGCGCAAAACTCCACACACTCACACAACTAACCCAGGAGAATTTGCGGCAGGCCCAAGAACGGCAAACCCGCCTGTACGACAAGGGTATGCGCCTTAGAGAGTTTGCACCGGGAGAGAAAGTACTCGTACTCTTGCCCACATCGAGCTCTAAATTAGTCGCCAAGTGGCAAGGACCCTTTGAGGTCACACGGCGAGTCGGGGACGTCGACTATGAGGTGAAATGAACGGACAGGGGTGGGGCGCTACAGATTTACCACCTCAACCTATTCAAACTCTGGAACGAGGAGGTCCCCGTGGCGTTGGTGTCGGTGGTTCCAGAGAAGGCGGAGCTGGGGCCGGAGGTTCAAAAAGGAACATTGGCGTCACGTCCCTCTCCAGTCCCCTGTGGAGACCACCTCTCCCCGACCCAACTCGCGGAGGTTGCCCAGTTGCAGACCGAGTTTTCGGACGTGTTCTCACCCCTGCCCGGCCGCACTAACCTCATAGAGCACCACATTGAGACGCCCCCGGGGGTGGTAGTGCGTAGCCGCCCTTACAGGTTACCCGAACACAAGAAAAAGGTGGTTCGGGAAGAACTCGAGGCCATGCTCGAAATGGGCATCGTCGAGGAGTCCCACAGTGACTGGAGCAGCCCGGTGGTCTTGGTACCCAAGGCCGACGGATCGGTCCGGTTCTGTGTGGACTATAGAAAAGTCAACGCGGTGTCTAAATTCGATGCGTACCCAATGCCTCGTATTGATGAGTTGCTCGATCGGCTAGGCACGGCTCGTTTTTACTCGACACTGGATTTAACAAAGGGTTATTGGCAGATCCCCTTGACTCCATTATCCCGTGAAAAAACGGCCTTTTCCACACTGTTCGGCTTACACCAATTCGTCACACTTCCTTTTGGGCTGTTTGGGGCGCCTGCTACGTTTCAGCGGCTGATGGACAGGGTCCTCCGCCCCCATGCCACCTATGCGGCTGCGTACTTGGATGATATTATTATTTATAGTAATGACTGGCCGCGGCACCTACAACACCTGAGGGCCGTCCTTAGGTCGCTGAGGCGGGCGGGTCTCACGGCCAACCCGAAGAAGTGTGCGATTGGGCGGGTGGAAGTACAGTATCTGGGCTTCCACTTGGGCAACGGGCAGGTGCGTCCCCAAATTAACAAGACTGCAGCGATTGCGGCCTGCCCGAGGCCCAAGACCAAAAAGGGGGTGAGACAGTTCCTGGGGCTGGCTGGCTATTATCGTAAGTTTATACCTAATTATTCGGACGTCACCAGCCCGCTGACTGATCTGACTAAAAAGGGGGCACCAGATCCGGTCCAGTGGACGGAGCAATGCCAGCGGGCTTTTTCTAAGGTTAAGGCTGCACTGTGTGGGGGGCCACTTTTACACTCCCCTGACTTTTCTCTCCCTTTTATGTTGCAGACGGATGCTTCGGACAGAGGGCTGGGGGCCGTTTTGTCCCAGCAGGTGGAGGGGGAGGATCGCCCTGTCTTGTACATTAGCCGCAAGCTGTCGGTGCGTGAGGGGCGCTACAGTACCATCGAAAAGGAGTGCCTGGCAATCAAGTGGGCGGTCCTTGCCCTCCGGTACTACCTGCTGGGACGCCCTTTCACCCTCTGTTCGGACCACGCGCCCCTCCAGTGGCTCCACCGCATGAAGGATGCCAATGCGCGGATCACCCGTTGGTATCTGGCACTCCAACCCTTTAACTTCAAGGTGATCCACAGGCCGGGGGCACAGATGGTCGTGGTGGACTTCCTCTCCCGTCAAGGGGGGGGGGGGGGGGGAGTCGGCTGTGGCCCGGCCTGAGTCGGGCGGTGGGGGTATGTGGCAGCGGGGGCGTGGTCTAGCATCGGTCTGTGACAGGAGGGCGGAGTCGGGGAAGTTAAGTGGCAGAATCATTACACCTGTTGTTAATTGATGTGTTTGTGTGTCTTCCCAGTGACCGCGCCCTTCGTAAGGAGAGAGAGTGAGAGCAGAGGGAGTCTCTCCACAGCAGATAGCTGATGTGTGTGCGTGTGTGTATTGACAGCTGAAAAGCTGAATAAAGAGGTTTTTGTATTCTCAGTTCTGTCCTGCCGTCCTTCTGTGCTCCACCCATTTACACGAACTGCCACACTAACAAAAATATAATCAAGCCAACAATCACAAACCAGTACCACCTACTGGGACTCCCAAGATTTCAGTGCAATACCCAACAAGTCCCTTAATTCAACCAATGTTTAGTCTGTAAAGCCAAGGACGTTCTTTAAATCCAACAATGCAAGCAGTCCGCCACTCTGACTCATTCCCATGCCTTGCAGCAAAGTCCTGTGTTGACTAAAGGAGTTATAGGCTGTTTTTTTACAGGTCTCTTTTCCAGGTTTCAGTCACGTGACCTTCGTAAACGCGACCACCATTTTGGACATGTAGCGGACTTCGGCTCGAATTGGTTTGAATGCGAGGAAGGCGACAAACGGAGAACATACAAGAAAAAGGAGCGAGATGCAGAAAACACCTTCGCTATCCAGCGACGTAGGGCATTTACAGGGCGAGCAGAGGGAGAAATAACAACAGTAATGACACATTAGCAATGCCGTACAGAAATAACGGTTTATGGCACAGACCCTTTCGGTTCTCACTCATCTAGCTGCTACAATGACTGCTTAGACTGCAACAATAATACCTAACACACATTTAAGTATCCGTCGTAAAGACGTGAAACTCGTCGAGTGATGAGTGTGTTCATTGATAAGCTAACACAATCTAAGGTGGGGTTTACATTAGACCGTATCAGCGGATCATCAGATTAATGTTTTTAAAACGATTAGTGTGCACACAGCAACACCAATACACGATTCACGTGCACATAGCAACACCAATACACGATTCGCGTGCACATAGCAACACCAATACACATACGCTCGGCTCCGCAGGCATCCTGCGCTCCAAATCACTCCGCCCTGAACAGCGAGTGCCCTCTGGAGGGTGCGCACTCCGGCCCTGCGCAGCTCACAGAGCGCGCGAGTGAAGTGCACAAGCAGTGATCCGGGACTGAGCCGCTGTGTGTGTGATCCCAGCGCATATCACTTACCACTTGCAAGTGGAAGGATGGCAAGCCTAAAGACAATCATAACTACACAATGGGCAGTATTTGCATCAGTATTTGCAGTATTTTCATACTTTTATACTCTTTAATGAAAGGTGATACAAGGCGGAAGTCCACACCGTTTTTCAGCAGTTGCGTCACATGACCAACGTCAGCGAATCAGGAAGGTGGATGTCACAGTGACGTTGTCCAATGACGACGCCAGCTAGAGCTCAGCACAGCGTATCCGCGTATCTGTGTATTCTCAATGTTTACACAGCACCGGATCAGACCCGATCTGGATTGAATACGTGGACCCTGGCGGATTCCCGTTTCCCGGCGTTTCCAGGCGTTTTAATGTAAACGGACAGTGCATCCGCGAAGAAAACGAGACAGATACGGTCTAATGTAAACTTGGCCTAAAAGTAGACATACCATCACACTGCCCTGGCGCTGTGTACAGTTTACCTTCTATGGTTTGTGCACTCACTATTTGCCATTACTTTCTCCAACCGTTGTTACAGATTACAGGGAACGGCCTGGATTTAAGAGACAAATACATGTTCCTCTTGTTTTGAACACTTATTTGTAGGCAGTGCTTAATTTGTAAAGTGGGGAGGTCCCGGAGCGCAGAGGATGAGCGGCTCCGGTGCGGAAAAAAAGAGGGGGGGAGGGGGGCGTGGCGCTGCGCTTCTGGGCATGTTTTGTAATAACACTGCAAATTAAGTTCATCTGCAGATATTTTGTGGATGTCGTTTCATGAGAGAAATCACCAACAAGACAGATATCAAAATCAGACATTAACACTAAATAAACTTGCTTTTTTTTATTTAATTATTTGGTTTTTTTTTTGTTACATAGTCAAAAGAGGTGTCGGATCACCGGATCCAGTGTAAATAGCTGCCGGAGCCAACGCCCGAGGTTCCGGAGCGCGCTCCAGCTTGCTCCCCCTCAAATTAAGCGCTGTTTGTAGGACACTGCCTCTGATCTGTCCTACAGTCTACCAACAGCAAAGGAACACAACGTTAGCTAATAGCTACTACAGAAGAACAAAGAGGTTACAATGGGTTATATTAGCCTATTTGGTTACACACTCGCCGCCACAGAATGTTAACAACAATGTAATGCCTTTTCTGGCTAATTTTATTCGTCTTACCTCCAACAAAGTGGTCACTGCACAAGCGTTGGTATGCCGAGGGCTGCCAATCTTTCCTGTTTATGGCCGCTATCCATCTTCTCCGTCGGGATCCGATAAAATGATAACCCTTGCCTTGTTTGTTGATGGTTACTACATCCAGGTGCACAACAATATAGTGGCATGATGGAAGTCTTGCTGAAAATAAACACTTTCTTTGCTGCCGTTCCTCAATGCTGGCTGTGGTAAACTACTGGTAGTACATGTCCAAAATGGCGGCTGCATTTGTCATGACGTCATGTTAAAAGGGTCCATAGGCTGTTTTTTTCCAGGTCTCTTTTCCAGGTATGAGCCATGCTCTTCTGAGCAATGAAACACGGCTTGAGTCACAGAGTGTCATTCATTGGTTAGCGTTCCTTGATGGCGTTCCATTCAATTTCACCCCATTAGACACAGTCACCCCCATCTCTAATTCAAATGATCAGCAATGCTGTATGTGAGAGACAATACGTATGCGTGTGTGCGCGCGCGCACGCGAGTGTGTTATCCAACTAGCACTGCATATGTTGAGAGGACACAAGTTGAAAAGATCACTGGAGGAGCCGGTTTTTAAGGACTTGCACCTTTGTGGAGAGTCGGCTGCCATCCAACTCCATAATTACACTGTAAAAAAAAAAATCCGTTGTTTTTACGGAAAAATAGTGGCAGCTGGTTGCCAGAATAATTCTGTTAAAAATACAGTGAAATGTAAACAACATTACAGAATAACTTACATTTCCCTGGGATTCCATGTACAATTAATGATAACTAAATGTAAATTTTACAGGTATTCAATGTACAATAATCAATACATAACTTAATTTTACAGATATTCATTGTACAATAAAAAAGCATCTAGGAATGAATTGCGAGTGTTCTAAATTATTGGTTTTTGTGGCTCCAAAATGATGGTTACAAGCAATGATCTACTAGACAGATATTTTATTTGATTTAGAGTTTTACGAAATGTGCCGGAGAGCCTCTACTGACATTTTTTTATTTTTTTAACAGGGCAATGATGTAATTTTAACTATCACATTCTGTTTTAGTATTACAGTTTGTCTGTGTTTAAACTACAACAATTTGTAAATTCTATAAAAAAATATCAATTCAACATATTCTTACTGTTAAATTAACAGTGGTATTTGGTTAGGAGTTTTACAGTATATTGATGTAAATTACACACTGCTTCATTGTTTTTGTATTTACAGTTTTTTTATGTCATGATTTTACATAAATTCACTGTTAATTCTATGGATATTTTTTACAGTGTACTTTCTGCAGAAATTCAAATGTGCTCTTCAACTCTTTCGGGTAACTTAAATTCAGGCAGTAAATGAGGCCGAGCAGCAGCGCGCATGCGTTTGCAGTGTTCCTCAGACCGTGCAGAACTTCCACCCAGAGTGCGAATTACCCCACCATAATTGGGAGGTACCATCATGGTCCACTATCATATCAATCCCCCCCCCCCGGTCCTGTCCTGTCTCGTCTATGGAAGTCGGTGTCAGTAACTCAACACAATAACTCTGAACAATAATTTTTAATGTCATTAAGAAGCATGACAAACCATGCAGTACTACCACAGAAGAAAAACAGCAGTACAACCTGATAACCTTCTTTGTCAGAACAAACTGGGTATCAACACTACAAAGGAGTCACATACAGTATATACACACATGCAGAACAGTCCTGCTGAATGTCTTGCTCTCTTTCATCCTGCTGTGCCTCTCCTGTCTGCTGAGAACCCATTTTCTTTATTCACATGAACAGTGTATAAAACCTAACTGCACCTACACTTGTACTGTAATTGTCTGTAGATCTTAGTGCTAATATTTACTACTTACTCTTTTAGCACCAAAAAAATGCCTGATGTCTGGCCCTTTTCTTTTCCTCATGTTTGGCCTACTGTCTCTGTGAATAAACTCAAA
Source organism: Neoarius graeffei (assembly GCF_027579695.1). Lineage (NCBI taxonomy): Eukaryota > Metazoa > Chordata > Actinopteri > Siluriformes > Ariidae > Neoarius > Neoarius graeffei. The sequence goes on along the minus strand of NC_083590.1, from coordinate 18,387,041 downwards.
CAGGGTACTCAGATGAAACTATGAATATCTTAAAAATAATACAAAAGGAATGTAAGTAAAAACAATAGAAAACATCCATGTACTAGGCTATTTTGCATAGGCTAGCCTACTACCTGGCTCTTTTTATGTTGCCCCCAGTCCCCAGAGGTTCTGATTGTAATTTCACATAGGCTTAGCCAGGCCTACATAAGAACTTCTTGTGCCTAATCACACAGACATGTTGGGCCTATGTGCCAAATGAATTTCAGAAGGGCACAATTTATTCATGATAAAATGAGAATGGAAACATATGGAGTTCTTCTCCTTTGAAATGAGAATCATTTCTATACCACACTGTAATAAGCTTGATTTAAATAGAGACTTAGCTTATCTTGCTAACTAATGTTGGTAACTAACGTTAATGTCCGTCCACTGTAGCCTTCTGGCCTCAGTGGGTAAGTAATTCAATGTATAAAGATGTGACATGAGCTGAAAGAACAAATCACTTTAATAAATGAAAGTTGTAAAATAACACATTTTCAACAGGCTAAAAGTTGGTTAGCAACTAACATTACCAATGCACGTCTTCTGCTGCAAACCACAGACTGTATAAATTGCTGCAAACCCATGGACTGTATCTGATGAATCAGCTGAATATGGTGTGGACTAGAAGCTATTGCTTCTAGCGCAGGGCTTTTCAAAGTGTGGGGCGCGTCTCCCCTAGGGGGCGCCAGAGTTCTTCGGGGGGGCGCAACGTGAGGAAAAATAAACCAGAATAAGTTACTATTGCAGACATTTAGCGAACTTCAGCTAGCCTTTGCCAGAGACAAAATGGATCGATTTTTAGTACCTAAAGCTACAGTGAGTGAGGAGACAGAGTCTGGGCCAAGCAAAAAAAAAGAAGTATGACCACGATTATTTAAAGTTTGGATTTTCATGGACTGGATCTGAAGATGCTCCACTGCCACAGTGTGTTGTCTGCCAAGAGGTGCTAGCTAATGATGCTATGAGATGTTTAAAATGTGTAAAATAAGATGTTTTAAAAAAAAGCACAGATGTTTTAAATGTGTAAAAAAAAAGATGCTTTCAAAAAGCACAGATGTTTAAAATGTGTAAAAAAAAGATGTTTTAATAAAGCTCGTGTTTTAAATGTGTACAAAAAAAGAGATGCTTTCAAAAAGCACAGATGTTTAAAATGTGTAAAAGAAAAAAATAAAAATGTGTACAACACCCATTTTTTAAAATACGAATGGAACATTAAGTATAGCAACAACAAAAATTGTGTGTGTGGGGGGGGGGGGGGGGGGGGCGCTGTTGTTTATTTGCTCTCTGCGGGGGGGCTGACTCTCCCACACTTTGAAAACCCCTGCTCTAGCGCGTTCTAGCGCTGCGGTGACTAAAAATGGTACGGTCCACAATAGGGGTGTCTGTCTGAAATCAATTTACATTAAAATGTTCCTACAATAAGAATGCCGAATGGGAGTTGGTTTGAATTATATATTCCTTTTCACAATATCAGAAAAAATATCGGATCCCCCAAAAACTTATATTTTTGTCTCTTTGGGGGGTACTGGGTCTTCATTGGGGGGTATAGTACCCCCCAGTACCCCCCGTAATTCGAACTATGCTTCCACCCCTTCTATGACGATTCCAACATCTTCAGGATCCTCGTCGGGCTCTGCTCCCTCATGTTTTAGGACATAGATCCCCATGATGGCCTCCATCCCACGGGTTGCCTCAGGATCAACATCCTGACAATGATATGAAACATACAATTGGTTTTCGCTCACACTTAAAATAAACAAACCATTACAATTACAGAGTTCACTTGTTAGTCAGTATACAGGTGCTGGTATTATAATTAGAATATCATGAAAAAGTTTATTTTTTTGTCCCTCATTTCAAGTCCAGCTATTGTATAGATGTGTTACACACTGAATGAAATATTCTTTGCAATTATTTCTTGATATTTGGCTCATAGATGATGAAAAACCAAAAATTAGTGTCCCAGAAAATAACACTGCAGAGGATCAATAATAAAGGGTGTTTTAAACAGAAAATGTTTAAAGGCTTCTGAAAAAGTATGTTAATTTCACTGGCCAGCAAACTCTCCTGATCAGAACCCTATAGAGAATGTGTGGGGTATCATTAAGAGGAAAATGAGACATCAGAGCCAAAAATGCAGATGACCACAAGCATGCAATTAAAGCATCCAGGACATCCACTACACCTGAACAGTGCCCACAGGCTGATCATCGATGCAGTTATAACATATAAAGGAGGTTCAACCAAGTGCTGACCACATAGAAATGAGAATACTTTTCAGAAGCTCAACATTTTCTGCTTAAATTAATTACTGATCCTCTGTAGTATTCTTATTTTCTGAGATGCTAAATTTTGCATTTTCATCATCTGTGAGCCACTATCATAAAACATCAAGAAATTAAGGCTTGCAATGTTTGACTCCATGTGTAACAAATCTATACAATAGATGGGTTTTACTTTCTGAAATCAGTGACAAAGAATATTCAACTTTTTCATGATATTCTAATTAGATGACCTGCACCTGTACAAACTAACAAAATCAGCAGGGGATCAAATAGTCATTTCCTCCACCGTAGCCTCAATTTCAATCTGGCAAAAAGTAGTACGTTAACATCAGTGACTATTACTAAGGTAAGGTCCATACTCTTAGGCCCTATCCACACGGCAACGGATTCAGGTGAATCTGATAAAAGTGTTTATCGTTTCGGCCTGGTGTTCACACGGCACCGGCGTTTTGGGTGCCCCAAAACGAAATCTTTTGAGAACGGGTTCCAGAGTGGAAAGATCTGGCAACGGCGCCGTTGCGAAGTCGTCTGGATGAGTAGAACAGATTTGTTTACGATGACGTCACAACCACATGTGCTTCACGCCGGGTAGAAGTGTAACGAACTCGATGCGAGTTGTCAACAAATCCTATAACATGGTTCATGAAACGCGCTTACAAAATATTTTCACTGTGAACATTTATTGTGTAATGGTGCAAAGTGAGAGAGAGAGAATAGCCCTTAGGGCAGAGTCAATCCCGCCAGCAAAAATAGGGGAAAAAAAAGGAGCGATCTCACCTCTTCAGATGTTGGTTTAAGTCCTACAATACATTCCTCAAAAAGGACGTAGAAGAACAAATTAATCCATCAACGTGTAGCATTCAGTTTATTCCGGACCATTAAAGACGCCGCCTTCCGCGTAGAATCATACGTCATCCTCGCCGCCATATTGGATGGGGCAAAGCGGAGAATAAAGATGCCTCATTCATGTGCTGCGTTTAACTGTACCAACAGGTTTGCCGTCCAAACGAGATCACATGGGATTACCTTTCACAGGTGAGACTGGAAAAATACTTTTCATTGTATTTGGTCATTATAACGTAATTTTACGAACAGATTTTTCTGACTTTGTGGCTAATATGAAGTCTCGCGCATAATAGTTTATGCGCATGCGTCCTTACTACTTCTATTGTTCTGTGTCTCCGATGGGACCGTCTTACAGCGCACCTAGAGGTGTGGCATGTGTATTGCATCGTTTTCAGCAAGCGTTGCGTTGCCATATGTACCTGATATTTTACTGATCCGTTGCCCATGTGGACACTTTTTTAAAATCTCATTGCCGTTGTCTTGTGGATGTAGCCTTAATTACAGCTTACCAGGTAGGTCCTTACTAGACTTTCAGGCTGTTCATTTAGGTAGATGCATAGCCCTTTGAGGACACATTCTCTGCTAATCTGAACACTGGGATTCAGAGAGGGGGGGGTAGAGAATTTAAAAAATGATTCAATATAAATGAGAGTCAATGTCCGGTTCAAATAACAGTTAAGTATGATCGTTACCTTTAAAATAATGAAACAAAAAACATTAGAACACCACATGCAAGAGAGAAAGAAAGAATGCTAGCGTTGAAAACGAATGCATCAAGGATTAGCATCAGAATCTTGTTTGAAACATTATCGTGGCTCATTTCAACTACAGTTCTGACGAGACGCCGCTCATTTCATTTCGTTTCAGACGGCGGTAGTGCAGTCTCGGCTTATTTATAAAGCAAGACAATGATCATCATTACCTTACATGTTGCCATTTATGATCGTGCAAACTAGAAAATCCTAAGCCAAGCAAACTTTCTTTTCAGGCTTCATGCTGTCACTTGCGCTAACCTGTGCCATTACTTCTCGCAAACGTTCCAATGCCCGTGCCATCTGCTGCCAGCACTCTCGCTAAATAATTATATTGCTTTAGTACAGACAAGTTGTGAATAGCTGTGTGTGATGAACAATTTGTTCACTTCTCTCGAAAAAAAATCGAATGAGATGGTGAACTGTAATCTTGCAGCATTTACTCTACTGTTAATATTTACAGGTTACTTTTTTTTAACCAACAACCAAAAAAATTTGACTGATTGACCAGGATTCCTCGACCATCGGTCAAGCGTGGCCATCTCGTCAGGCAATGTTGGCTTCCAAAAGCTAATCGGTTCATGTAGCCTCCCCTAAGTTTTAGCAGAAAAAAGTAAAAATCCGGCCACCATTACAAAAGTTATTGTGCAAACAAAAATCTGTTATGGACACCCGTACATTCAGCCCGATGACAGCCTAAAAATAAAGGCTTGGAGCAAATATTCGGAAAGCATCCGTTAACACACTGAGCCAGCGCACACATGTTCGTATCTGCATGACACTATTTATCTACTACAAACGTTTTTGTGGAGTTCCTACACTCGTTTTGAACAGCCAACGGCGATGTTAATTAGGATGCCAAACAACTTGTGTTTAATAAATCATGCTTAGGCTAATCCTTGTTTAACAGCCACCATCCGCCACTGGCCACAAAACCAAAATTACACACAAATGTACCTTGCCTAATGTAGAACACGCACTGTTTCTTTCAATATTGTAAAAAAAAAAAAACACACACATATTGAACTTACCAGGAAATAGATCGATGATAGATTAAAATTTACCAGATAACCAAGAAAACCATTATGTCTTCACACTGATCTGCATCAAGCCGAACCATGCGCGGGAATTCTACAAAAATGGCCGTTGCTCCCATAGATTTACATAAAAGACTAAATGCCTCGTCCCCATTGCCCGTCAACGAAGTCGAACTGCCGCACATGGTGGCCATCTTACCTCAGACAGTTGGCTTACCCATTACATTGTGTTGGTAGCAATATGTACATTTCCGATGACCGTAACTTCCTCAAATTTCAATCGATATTCAAACAGTTTGGTTTGTTATATAAAAAAAACAAACGGAAGTATGTATTTATGATATTAATGATGAATAATCATTTTATGTTTTAAAAAAATACGCATAGCTTGGCGAAAATATTTCAGTATACTACAGACTGTAAGACAGGATGCATGCTGAAATTCCTATGCTGTGAGAAGCCTAACACTGCATACTTATGGATAACTGCAGCCTTAGGACAAATAACCATACAATTTATTTCCAATTTTTAGTGAAAATATTTTTACATGTGATAGGGCCGTAGGGGGAAGCTAAAGTTAAATAAACAGCTTACTCACTTCTGAAACTTCAGAAATACTTCATCCACCTCAAAAACCTAATGCACTCACATCATAGCATAATAACAAATGCACTGCCCGAGTAAGTAATAGTATGAAACAGTGACAGCGAATCACGGTAGTTTGTGACAAAAAAAAAAGCATTTAGTTAATCACATGTGGTTATACTTCCAAGGATAACAAGATCTCTTTACATTTACAAAAAGAACATTCAAAGCTGATTATCATGTCAAAGTCAATATATGTTAGCACAGAAGATTGAAATTTCATTTGACTAGGCTCCAATGTGCAGTTAAAATAAAACTAAACATACTGATATAAACATCTACAATTAAAACACACACAGACACACATCATCTTATCATCAAAGTCAGTACTTTGATTTTCTGTAAATCATAATGTGAGTGCTGGGCTGTGCTTGTGTAAGTCTTCATACCCCTTGAAAATTTTTACACTGTATATTTGGCTAATGCCCTTTAAACAGTACTGCTTTGTTGTGCTTCTGTCTCATGCTGTTGTTCTTTCTGTAAGGAAAGGGTTGTCATCTTGGCAATGTGGTGGAGTCTAAGCTTAAAAAATAGGGACACAACCAGTGTTAGCAGTGTTACAAAGCTGCAGTAAGTCGTTTTTGAAGAGAAAAGGTACGATTTTAGCATGTTCAAGCACCCAGAATTACAACCACATTAATAATGTTTTAAGAAATCAAACCATTTGTATATACGTCAAAATTTCAGTGAGATAAGAGTATAAACATTTAAGCACCTCAATGGTCTTACCTCAGTTTACCTCAGTGTACCGCAAATTCTGTGGAAAAGCTTGTCTGTGGTAAGATGGCCGCCCTGTGCGGACGTTCTGGAATACGCGGTGAGGCATCTAGTCTATGTACATCTATGGTTGCTCCCCCCGTCTGCCTTACTGAGCGTGTGCAAGAAAGTACGGAGAGCGCATTGGGACAACCTTAATGCAGTTTAATCAACTGTATTACATAAATCCAACTCAATAAGGTCTAATAATCATAAAAACCAATACTGTTAGGTTATTAAAACAAAACTCACTTGATTTAATCGTTAAACACAACAATATTTAATACATTTAACATGAACTAGTTATTTAACTCCAGTAACATGCATGTTTCATTTCTTTGAGTGATCAGTGGCCATGGGCCCCCCAAAAAACTCAGCAGTTAACAATGCTGAAAGTATCTAACAAGGTCGTACTACCAGTCCAGTCAGTTATGTAGCCACACATTAATCTAACAACTCTTAAATGAATTAAAAAAACCTAAATCACACAATACTTCACTGAATCTTTGTTTTATTTGCAGAATGATTAAAAGTTGTAACAGTAAATGCCACCAAAGGTCACCAAACATAATAGGCCTGCATGAAAATTGAGCACCTTTGCATTGGGCTGAAGAGAACAGATTTTTATCAAGTAGCTTATTTATTACATGAAAGAAAAATGCCATTTCCAGGTTTTGTGTTGTGCAGTTTTTAGCACTGACAATCGCGGTGGTATTGAAGCATTTATAACCATGGGTGTTCATTTAATGTAGGCTATTTGCTTTCACATTTGGACTCACCTTTCTTGGGAAAGAAGTTTGTGAGCAGTTGCTTTCCCTCATTTCTTTTCTTGTCTCTTTCCTGCCTCTCTTTTCGTTTCTGAAAACCGGATTTTGTTTTCTTGTGCGTCATCTTCCATAGCACAGATAGCCTACAATGCGCAGTGCTGCTTCAGCAGAATGAACGCTACGTTAAATGCGCCGAGTTAAAAAGCCCGGTGAACCACGGGCGCAGATAGAGGGGGGGACGGGTGGGATTCGTCCCACCCAGATTTAAATTCACTTCGTTCGGTCCCCCCCACTTATAGGGAGGAAAAAACATCTATGCTGTCTTTCTTTGCATAAGGCAAACCTCACGGAAAAATCAAAAGACTAATTACCATTCAGTTTATTGAGGTGCACAGCAGTGTATACATAGTTGCAACAACTCACATAAAACAAAACAAAAACTGATATTCGGTTGGTTGAGCTGCGCAGACTGCACAGGTTGTGAGCTCGAGCTTGGTTGCTATGGTAACCCACAACAAGTTTGACAGGCATATCGGGGTTGGTTTGCTGGCAGCTTTGTCACCCCCAGTTTTTTGTTCCCCCCAGTTCAAAAAACGTATCTGCGCCCCTGCGGTGAACGCGGACTAAGCCATTTCGTGCAAAGGGTGGGGGGACCTGTCCCCAGACACTATATGTAAGCTCGGACACACAATTCAATCCATTAATCAAACGATTTATTTACCCAAAACTTTACATTTACATTAGTTAGCAACATATATTGTGATTTTTTAAATTGTATTGATATTTAAAGGAAAATAAAATTAGACTCCTCAAGGGCCCTCCCCCCACTTGGGGCCCTGGTAACTCAGTCCCCCTTTTCCCCCCACTACGACGCCCCTGGAGCTGCCCGACATGCACAACATATGGAAGCCATTGTCTTAACTTTGAAGTGTAACCCGAAATGCAATTTTTTGAAAAGATATTCCCATTCATTTTGCCATAGAGGTTGGAACGCATCCAGTAGGGGGCGATGAGATTACTTTACCTCCCTATAGTTTATTTTGTGAAGCGCCCTCTTGTGTCTGAAATTGGAAATGTGTAATTTTCTATGTATTTCTGATGCTTTGGAGACTTTGGCCCTGTCCACACGGCAACGGATTCAGGTGACTCCGATACAATTGCTTATCGTTTAGGCCTGGTGTCCACACGGCACCGGCGTTTTGGGTGCCCAAAACGCAATCTTTTTGAGAACGGGTTCCAGAGTGGAAAGATCTGGCAATGTTGCCGTTGTGAAGTCGTCTGGATGAGTAGAACGGATTTGTTTACGATGACGTCACAACCACATGACTGTGAGTGCTTCACGCCGGGTAAAAGTGTAACGAACTCGATGCGAGTTGTCAACAAATCCTATAACTTGGTTAGACTTGATATGAAAAGATTCAGTTGTTCATTTACATTGCTTGCTGAGGTTTTAATAAATTATTTACCAAACGATTTAAAAGGAGCCTACCATGACTAGTGCAATTTGAAGTGTAACTTCACAGTCATGGTAGGCTCCTTTTAAATCGTTTGGTAAATAATTTCTTAAAACCTCAGCAGGCAATGTAAATGAACAACTGAATCTTTTCATATCAAGTCAATAGAATTTGTTGCCTGAAGAATAACAAACGAACGTCCAGACTGATTAAATTAATGGCCTTATACAAGAAATCAAAGCTAACATGAACCTGAGTAAGCTATCGGTTGCTGGCTAGACTCCAAACTAACATTCATTATGATAGCTGTGTTGTTATCCGCCGCCCACAAATTAGGCTACATATTGGTAACTTTACAGCATGATAGTGGGCTCACAGAAAGTGTGACTGATATTCGTAACTCTTGACTTACCTCCTGAAATGTTTTTTCTTGCGATCTTAAATCCGAACTTGCTTAGGTCTTGCTGTCCACTCCGCTTGACCATGATGCTGCAATCCGCTGCTGTCACTGACGCCGAATGAAATAAAAAATAACGGAACCCCAACTGAATGTCACCTCCTCAAACGCTTGGCTTGCGCGCGCCCTCTCTCACGGTAGCTTACTGTATGCTCAGTTTCAGCAAAGCTACGTGGAATGGCATTTCTAATTCCAATGTTAAATAGAAGTAATGTCCACATTTATTGATAAAATTGCTCAAGGGAAGGGAGGGGGGATGCCCGTTTTAGAGGGGGGATGATTTTGACCATTTTTTATTCCGGGGGGATGGCATCCCCCCCATCCCCCCTCAACTCGAGTACAGACTATTATATTGAGATAATAATAATTAAGAGATCATCAGCTTAATATATTAAATGAATAGGATGTATGAATAAATTACTTGATATATACATGCACATGCAATTTTTCTGTTTCATAGACGCAGAGATGATGATGGACTGTCGCTGAGGATCATGGGAAAGCTAATGTAGCGTGGGGAATAGAGAAAATCAATAATCGTAAATTAGAGTTATTATTTCGTTTTGGTTTCCCTGTTTATTATTTTTTTCTGTTTTGAGTTGGAAAAAGGAAAACAAACACCAATCCCTCATTTTTTGGTCATACAGAAAAACAGGAAAACGAAATATTGAGTGGTTTTTTTGTTTTTCGTTTTCCAGATTTAATGGAATACTTGAATGATCGGATGATACACGGACCGGGAAGTCCCTCCAGAATTTATAAGTGAATTCACATGACCAAAACAAGTGAGCATATGTTTCAGGATGCTTTTGGCAGAAAGAACAGTTAACATCAATATCATTCTTAAATCTTGATAAATATTGTTTTGCAGGGTAGAATTTGTGTATTAATTTAAATGAGATCTCTGACTTTGTTTGATAGGAAAAATCTTTGTGGTAACGTCCAAACTTTTTTCCATTCAATATCAGACAAAATTGGCCCAATAAAATGATGCTGGTGGGACAGAGACTAGGCCATCCTGAAACATGGCTCTTACTTTGGGGTTAAAAAGCTTACCAGATGAAAAACAAACCCTCCCAAGAGAAGACTGATGCATCAGGAGGATTGAATGATAAGCAGAGGTGATTCTAGAGTCTGTTGTGGCCCCAAGCAAAAATTTCCAGGGGGCCCTTCTGACCAGTGTTCATCACCAATATGTTATAAATAATCTGACACCAATGAAAATGTATGAAACCAAAGTTTTTTTTAAATTCCAAATGTGAAAATGGTAAAGAACAATAAAAACAAAAAACAAAATAAGCCCTCGGGCCCTGACTCTCGGGGGGGCCCCTGGGCCCCAAGCAGTTGCCTGCCTTGCCTGTTCACAAGCTGCGCGTCTGATGATAAGGGAGGAGAGCTGTAAGAGCCCCTGAATAACATAAACAGACCAGAAGGAATAGCATCAAAAACCACTGAAAATTATCTAGGTGTTGTTGATTATAAGAAATTCAGAATAATTATACAGCAACCCATCTTTTTTGAACAATTGACTAACCGTAACAATTCCATTGTTAAACCATTTATCCAGAAATAGTGTTTTGTTTTTATAAACAATATTACAGTTATTCCAAATGAAGCAACTCTGTGGAGAGAAACTATGTTTGTAAATCAATGCCCATGCGAGAAGAACCTGTCGATGGAAGTGAGAAAGTTTCAGTGGTATTTTTGGAATGCTGTAATTGCAGAGCAGCAGGAAATTAAGGCTGCCTAAATTTGAGAATACATGATGTGAAATAAAATTCCAAATAGATGTGGGGGTTTTCAAATACTTTTTGATCCAATTTATTTTGAAGGTACTATTAAGTGCACCAAAATCAATAAAATTCAAGCCACCTTTGTCATAGGAGTTTAAAGTGACATTTCCTTAAGTAGTGGGTTTTGTTTTTCCATAAAAAATTATGTAACATTTTATCAATTGATTTACACGTTGTGTTAACGACTGAGCAGCATAGGTTAGACGCGAGATTCCCTCTGCCTTCGAGAGCAGAACTCTTCCCTTCAAAGACAAGTCTCTCTGCAGCCAGTGATTAAGGATTTTTTGGGTTTTTTCAATAATAGGAGTGAAGTTTACAGAACATCTGGATTGCCCATTTTTAGTGACTTGAATACCAAGGTATGTTACAGAGTTTCTCACAGGAATTCCATGAATTGAGGCTACCAAACAGTCTTTAACAGGCAAAAGTTCGCATTTATTAAGATTAAGGGAAAGTCCAGAGGCTTTCGAAAAGGATTGGATACTGTTGATTGCCACTGATACTTGCAAAGCATCCCTGAGAAAGAGAGCAGTGTCATCTGCTAGCTGACTTATAAATATTTCTTTGTCAGCAATGACCATACCTTTTAATGGACTGAGTTTGACATGTAAACTGAGGAGTTGCACAGAAAGAAGAAATAGGTCCACTGACAGGGGGCACCCCTGCCTCACTCCACGTTTCAGAGAAAATCTTGGAGAAGTACCATTAGCAAGTTTTATAGAACTATTACTATTAGAATATAACGTATGAACTGCATTGCAAAAAGATTGACCAAAACCAAATTTATTTAAAGCAGTAATAATAAAAGTCATGTTCCAAGGAGTCAAAAGCCTTATAGAAATCCAAAAAAAAAAAAAAAAGAATAAAACCATCATCCTGCACCAATTCTGGGTAGTCTATTATGTCTAAAATTAGTCTTATATTATTTGAAATATGACGATTCTGCATAAATCCAGATTGACTCATCAATAACAGCATCTAAAACAGGCTTTACTCTATTTGCAAGAATCAGAGCTCGTATCTTATAATCGTTGTTCAATAAGGAAATTGGTCGCCAATTATCTAAGAGTAAAGGGTCCTTTCTTGGTTTGGGAATCAGGGTGATTAAGCCCCGACAAAGTAGGAGGAAGTGCACCCCATCAATGCTTTCCTTAAAAACTTCTAAAAGAAACTGTGCTAGGCTGTCAGAGAATTGTTTATAAAGCTCGGCAGTAAGGCCATCTATCCCAGGAGACTTATTAACTCTTAGATACTTTATAGCATCTGCGACTTCATTCAGAGAAATTGTCCTGTCACAAAATTCACTATCAGCTTCACTCAGCTGAGTAATATTATCTATGGAATTAAAAAACTCAGAGGCAGCTTGAGGGCAATATTTGGAAGAATAGAGTTTACTATAAAAATCTGCACAATATTTTGCAATTGTATTCTTATTGTTAGAAATTAACCCATTAATATTCAGTTGTAAAATAGAGTTAGTGTTGGATTGGTGTTTCTCAAGTCTGAAAAAAATGTGCAGAGTTCTGTTCTCCTTCTTCAAGCCACTTTTTACGAGACTGAACAAATGCTCCTTCAGCTTTGCGCTTGTACATCTCATCCAACCTATGCTGCAAGTCAATCAGTTCTGTCTTATCAGATTCATTGAGAGCATCTATTGGTTTGGAAGTAAGAAATGCAATCTTGTGTATTACTTCTCTCTCATCAGCCCTTCTCTTAAGTCCCGGCTTATTTTTAATTTTTAAAGTAATATATGAAATATTCCATCACTGAAACTAATAGCACAGGTGCATGGCTCCAGCAGATGAAGTGCTTAACTGTCGTGCATGTAACTGGATAATGCATCCACATTTTGGGCTGTGTTGTAATTTTCTGAAACATAAAAATGGCAAAGTGTTTCAAAATTCCTACCAAATGTGTGTTTAGAGATGGTGATGGTCTCCAGGACACAAGGGACAACTGTCCTGAAATCCCCAACAGCTCTCAGGTGGACTCGGATAACGATGGCGTCGGAGATGATTGTGATGATGATGATGATGATGATGACAATGATGGAGTTCCAGACATTGCATATCCTGGTCCTGATAACTGCAGACTCATCCCAAATCCTAACCAAAAAGACTCGAACGGTACACACACACACACGAGGATCAATGTACTTCTATCTTTGTGGGGACACTGATTGACATAATGAATTCCCTAGCCCCTTAACCTAACTTTAACCGTTACAACTAAATGCCTAACCCCACCCCTTACCCTAATCCCAACATAAACCTCATTCTAACCTGAACCTAAAAACTAAGCCTTAACCTTCAAACAGCCCTTTGAAGAAGTGAGGACCAGCCAAAATGTCCTCACCTCCCAAAAATGTCAGAACTCTGTTGGTTAAAAATGTGTTTCAGTCCTCAGTATGTAGCAAGTAGCAGTACACACACAAATCAAAGTCCTTCCCATGCCATAGGCACATTGGACAACACCAATCTCCATTTTAGTGGCCCTCAGCCTCTCATCTATATAGCTAGGGTTACAGTGGGGGTCTGGTCCTCTGGTAATAGCAAGAGTTTGACTCCCTACTCACATCTGTACTGTTGCATGCCTTGCCAGAAGGTACCATTTTTATGATGGTCTTTGGTATGACCCAACCACAAGTAGAACTCACAAGCTCCCAGTTGAGAGGCAAACACACTAACCACTAGGCCAAATCATGGTGTACACACAAACACATGTATATGTGTGAAAGAAAGAAAGAAAGAAAGAAAGAAAGAAAGAAAGAAAGAAAGAAAGAAAGAAAGAAAGAAAGAAAGAAGTATAGTGAAATATTCCTGCATTTTTTTTCCTCCTCCTATCCTCTCTTCAGCTGATGGATTGGGTGACGTGTGTGAGAATGATTATGATAATGATAAACTGAGCGACACGATGGATGCCTGTCCTGAAAATGCTGACATCACTATGACAGACTTCCGAGCCTTTCAGACAGTCATCCTGGACCCACGTGGGGATTCCCAAATCGACCCCAACTGGGTGGTGCTCAATCAGGTGAGCGCTCGGCTAAACTACAGTTCCAGCAGCTGACGGGGCAAAAATCATGCTTCACAGCCAAGAAAATACTGAGGTGCACAGCCAGCTAGCTTGTTTTTGTCTGTTTGCTTGTTGTGTACTTCCTGGCTGATCTTGTGTTAATCTGTTTAACTCCATAAAAGTGTTCATGTTTATGCAACTGTAGGGGATGAAGATCATACAGACAATGAACAGTGACCCTGGTTTGGCTGGAGGTAAGCCTCGTGTCTACTCTTTTTTTTTTTTAAATATATATCTTATGATTATATGGTATTTGTCGGCAGCACAGTGGTGTAGTGGTGAGCACTGTCACCTCACAGCAAGAAGATTCTGGCTCAGTGGCCTTTCTGTGTGGAGTTTGCATGTTCTCCCCGTGTCTGCGTGGGTTTTCTCTGGTTTCCCCCACAGTCCAAAGACATGCAGGTTAGGCTAATTGGTAGCTCTAAATTGACTGTAGGTGTGAATGTGAGTGTGAATGATTGTTTGTTTGTCTCTATGTATCAGCCTTGCAATGATCTGGTGGCTTGTCCAGGGTGTACCCCGCCTCTCGCCCATAGTCAGCTGGGATAGGCTCCAGCTTTCCCGTGACCCTACACAGGGTAAGCAGTTACAGATGTTGGATGGTATTTGTCTACATGTTAGACATGATACAGGTCCTTCTCAAAAAATTAGCATATTGTGATAAAGTTCAATATTTTCCATCAGTTATTTAAGAAAGTGAAAATGTTATATATTATAGACTCATTACACATAAACTAAAATGTTTCAAGCATTTTTCTATTTTAATTTTAATCAGTATGGCATACAGTACAAAAACATAAAAAAAAACCCATCTCAAAATATTAGAATATTTCATTTCGAGTTTGAGTAAAACAGTATGAACACAGTGTATCTCTCGAGCTAGTTCAGTACACACAACCACAATCATGGGGAAGACTGCTGACTTGACTGTTGTCCAGAAGATGATCACTGATGCCCTCCACAAGGAGGGTAAGCCACAAAAGGTCATTGCTGAAAAGGGTGGCTGGAAAAGGTGCACAAGCAACAGGGATAGCCGCAGTTTTGAGAGGATTGTCAAGAAAAGTTGATTCAAGAACTTGGGAGAGCTTCACAAGGAGTGGACTGAGGCTGGTGTCAGTGTATCAAGACCCATCACGAACAGACATCTTCAAGAAAGGGGATACAACTTTCGCATTCCTAATATCAAGCTACTCCTGAGCCAGAGACAATGTCAGAAGTGTCTTATCTGGGCTAAGGAGAGAAAGAAATGGACTGTTGCTCAGTGGTCCAAAGTCCTCTTTTCAGATGAAAGTACATTTTGCATTTACTTTGGAAATCACGGTTCTAGTGTCTGGAGGAAGAGTGGAGAGCCACAGAATCCAAGGTGTTTGAAGCCCAGTGTGAAGTTTCCACAGTCTGTGATGATTTGGGGTGCCATGTCATCTGCTGGTGTTAGTCCACTCTGTTTTATCAAAGGCAGGGTCAATGCAGCTAGCTATCAGGAGATTTTGGAGCACTTCATGCTTCCATCTGCTGAAAAGCTTTATGGAGATGAAGATTTCATTTTTCAGCACAACCTGGCACCTGCTCACAGTGCCAAAACCACTGGTAAATGGTTTACTGACCATGGTATTACTGTGCTCAATTGGCCTGCCAACTCTCCTGACCTCAACCCCATAGAGAATCTGTGGGGTATTGTGAAGAGGAAGTTGAGAGACACCAGACCCAACACTGTGGATGAGCTTAAGGCCGCTATCGAAGCATCCTGGGCCTCCATAACACCTCAGCAGTGCCACAGGCTGATTGCCTCCATGCCACATCGCATTGAAGCAGTCATTTCTGCCAAAGGATTCCTGACCAAGTATTGAGTGCATAACTGAACATAATTATTTGAAGGTTGACTTTTTTTGTATTAAAAACACTTTTTTTATTGGTCAGATGAAATATGCTAATTTTTTGAGATAGGGATTTTTGGTTTTCCTTTACTTTTTTGCCAAAATCATCAATATTAAAACAATAAAAGGCTTGAACTACTTCAGTTGTGTGTAATGAATCTAAAATATATTAAAGTCTAATGTTTATGAGTACATTACAGAAAATAATGAACTTTATCACAATATGCTAATTTTTTGAGAAGGACCTGTACTTTGTTCACTACTTCATAATGGTGTGCCCTTGTTAGGGTTTTGCTGGGATTCAAACCTGGGTCACTGGTGTGATAATCCAGCAAACCCCCACTAAGCCACCAGGGGAATGACTCAAGTGCAGAGGCATGAGGCGGAAGTAGAAAAGTATCAAAAGGTTTATTTACAATATTTACAGTCCAAAAGAAATAATCCAAAATGTCAGAAGATGAAGGGAAAAATAAAAAAATATCCAAAAGTCCAAAGTAAATACAAAAGCCAAAAAACCAGAAAAGAAAAGGCAAAAATACCAATGCTCAGAAGATCCAAAAAACAGTAAATACTAAGTCCAAAAAGTCCAAAAAGAAAAGCAAAGTGCAAAATCAAAAAGACAAAGGCAAGGAACACGGTACAGAGGTAACTGGAGCTAAACATAACAGCACAAAGACTCCGTGACAAGAGGACTGAACTCAGGGGGTATAAATACACAAAATAAATTAGAAACAGGTGACACTAATGAAGACAAACAGGCAATCAACACCAACACAAAACACAGGACACAGTGGCGACCTCTAGAGGCCAAAACAAACATAGACAAAAAACAGGAAATAACAGCAGCCTCTAGAGGCCAAAACAGTCCCAGTCCTAACATGACCACCCCCCCAGGAGTGTCTCCTGACGTTCCCAGGGCGATCTGGATGGGCTGAATGGAAGTCCCGACAAAGTTATTTGTCAAGTATGTCCCGAGCTGGGACCCAGCAGCGCTCCTCAGGGCCATAGCCCTCCCAGTCCACAAGATATTGGAGACCCCCGTGAACCCGGCGGGAGTCCAGCAGGCGGCGCACGGTGAAAACAGTCTGACCCTGGAAGATACGGGGGGGCGGGGGGTTCCAGGGGCAGGGGCATACGTGGACGTCAGTACTGGCCGCAACAGGGAAACATGGAATGTGGGGTTGATCCTTAGCATACGTGGTAACTGGAGCCGGTAGGAGACAGGGTTAACTCTGCATACAACCTTGAAGGGGCCAATGTAGCGAGGAGCAAGCTTGCGGTTCTCCACCCACAGTGGAAGGTCCTTGGTGGACAGCCAAACCCGCTGCCCAGGGCGGAAAGTGTGGGCAGGTCTCCTATGACAGTTGGCCTGAGTCTGGTTGGTACTGGAGGTCTGGATGAGTGTCCTCCTGACCTTGCTCCAGGTCTTGCGACACCGTCTCACGTATTGGTTGACCGAGGGCAGCCCAGCGTCCTCCTCCTGGTCCGGGAACAGAGGTGGCTGGAACCCGAATTGGCACTGGAACGGCAACAGCTTGGTGGCCGATGACTGCAGGGTGTTGTGGGCGTACTCTGCCCATGGCAGCCAGGTGCTCCACGATGTCGGGTTATCCATAGCCAGGCCTCGCAGGGTGGTTTCCAGGTCTTGGTTGAGCCTCTCCGTCTGGCCATTGGACTGGGGGTGGAACCCAGAGGAGAGGCTGGCAGTGGCCCCGATGAGCTTGCAGAAGCCGTGCCACACTCGGGAGGAGAACTGGGGCCCCCAGTCAGAGACGATGTCCTGAGGAAGACCAAAGACTCGGAAGACGTGATTAAATAATAATTTAGCAGTGTCAAGGGCAGAAGGAAGTTTGCACAGTGGTATAAAGTGGCAGGCCTTGGAGAATCTGTCCACTATGACCAAAATGACAGTGTTACCTTGAGACTCAGGGAGACCCGTGATGAAGTCGACCGCCACGTGGGACCAAGGATGCCAGGGAATAGGCAGAGTATGCAGGAGACCCTGGGGACACTGTCGTGGGTTCTTGGTTCTGGTGCAGACCTCACAGGACAGGACGAATGACCTCACTTCCTTCTCCATGTTAGGCCACCAGAAGCGTCTTTTCAGGAAGTCCAGGGTCCTCCGAGCTCCCAGGTGGGCGGTGAGAGGGGAAGAGTGACCCCACTGGAGAACCTTGGCCCGGGCTTGACGAGGGATGTACAGGAAGCCCGGTGGCCCCGTCCCAGGATCAGGGTCCCGGCGTTGAGCTTGTCAGACAGTCTCCTCAATACCCCAGCGGACAGGAGCCACAATCCGGGATATAGGGATAATAGGCCCAACTTCACTCTCCCTGTTGTTGGGCGAGAACAGCCTGGAGAGCGCGTCCGGTTTGGTGTTCTTAGAGCCCGGGCGGTATGATAGAGTGAAGTTGAAACGGCTGAAAAACAAAGCCCACCTAGCCTGTCCCCCTCCTAGAACTGCCACCTTATTGTGGTGGAGGGGTTTGTGTGCTTGAATGATCCTAGGAGCTATGTTGTCGGGGGCATTATGCCCCTGTCAGGGTTTCCCAAGGCAGACAGGTCCTAGGTGACAGGCCAGACCAAGAGCAGTTCACCAAAACCCTTATGGAGAAACCATCAAGGACCGTGACGTCGCCCGGTATGGCGCAGCCGGGGCCCCACCCTGGAGCCAGGCCTGGGGTTGGGGCTCGTATGCAAGCGCTTGGTGGCCGGGCCTTTGCCCATGGGGCCCGGCCAGGCTCAGCCCGAAGAGGTGACGTGGGCCCGACCTCCTGTGGGTTCACCACCCACAGAGGTAGCAGAAGGGGACTGGTGCAGTGTGGATTGGGTGGCATTCGAAGGCAGGGGCCTGGACGACCTGATCCCCGGACACAGCGGCTAGCTGTTGGGACATGGAATGTCACTTCGCTGGGGGGGAAAGAGCCTGAGCTTGTGCGG
Source organism: Neoarius graeffei (assembly GCF_027579695.1). Lineage (NCBI taxonomy): Eukaryota > Metazoa > Chordata > Actinopteri > Siluriformes > Ariidae > Neoarius > Neoarius graeffei. The sequence goes on along the minus strand of NC_083590.1, from coordinate 18,368,339 downwards.
GAGGTTGAGAGGTATCGGCTAGAGATAGTCGGGCTCACCTCCACGCACAGCTTGGGCTCTGGAACCCAGCTCCTCGAGAGGGGCTGGACTCTCCACTTCTCTGGAGTCGCCCATGGTGAGCGGCGGCGGGCTGGTGTGGGCTTGCTTATAGCTCCCCAGCTCAGCCGCCATGTGTTGGAGTTTACCCCAGTGAATGAGAGGGTCGCCTCTCTGCGCCTTCGGATTGGGGAGAGGGCTCTTGCTGTTGTTTGTGCCTACGGGCCGAATAGCAGTATAGAGTATCCGGCCTTCTTGGAGTCCCTGGGAGAGGTACTGAGGGGTGCTCAGACTGGGGACTCCATTGTGTTACTGGGGGACTTCAATGCTCACGTGGGTGATGACAGTGACACCTGGAGGGGCATGGTTGGGAGGAACGGCCTCCCCGATCTGAACCCGAGCGGTGTTTTGTTATTGGACTTCTGTGCTAGTCATGGTTTGTCCATAACGAACAACATGTTCGAGCATAGGGGTGTCCATAAGTGCACGTGGCACCAGGACACCTTAGGTTGGAGGTCGATGATAGACTTTGTTGTCGTTTCATCTGATCTCCAGCCCTATGTCTTGGACACTCGGGTGAAGAGAGGGGCTGAGCTGTCAACTGATCACCACCTGGTGGTGAGTTGGATCCGCTGGTGGAGGAGGAAGCTGGACAGACCTGGCAGGCCCAAACGTATGGTGAGGGTCTGCTGGGAACGTCTGGCCGAGCACTCTGTTCAGGAGGTCTTTAACTCCCACCTCCGGGAGAGCTTTTCCCAGCTTCCGAGGGAGGCGGGGGACATTGAGTCTGAGTGGACCATGTTCTCTACCTCCATTGTGGATGCAGCTGTTCGGAGCTGTGGCCGCAAGGTCTCCGGTGCCTGTCGTGGTGGCAATCCCCGAACCCGGTGGTGGACACCGGAAGTAAGGGATGCCGTCAAGCTGAAGAAGGAGTCCAATCGGGCCATGTTGACCTCCGGGACCCCTGAGGCAGCTGATGGGTATCGGCAGGCCAAGCGTGCTGCAGCTCGGGCAGTTGCGGAGGCAAAAACTCGGAACTGGGAGGAGTTCGGGGAGACCATGGAGAAGGACTATCGGTCGGCCTCGAAGAAATTCTAGCAAACCGTCCGGCGCCTCAGGAGGGGGAAGCAGTACTCTGCCAACACTGTTTACAGTGCGGGTGGGGAGCTGTTGACCTCGACTGGGGACATTGTCGGGCGGTGGAAGGAATACTTTGAGGATCTCCTCAATCCCACCGTCATGTCTTCCATAGAGGAGACTGAGGCTGATGACTCAGAGGTGGACTCGTCCATTACCCAAGCCGAAGTCACTGAGGTGGTTTGCAAGCTCCTCGGTGGCAAGGCACCGGGGGTGGATGAGATCTGCCCTGAGTATCTCAAGTCTCTGGATGTTGTGGGGCTGTCTTGGTTGACATGCCTCTGCAACATTGCGTGGCGGTTGGGGACAGTGCCTCTGGAGTGGCAGACTGGGGTGGTGGTCCCTCTTTTTAAGAAAGGGGACCGGAGGGTGTGCTCCAATTATAGGGGAATCACACTTCTCAGCCTCCCGGGGAAAGTTAACTCTAGGGTACTGGAGAGGAGAATTCGACCAATAGTCGAACCTCGGATCCAGGAGGAACAATGCGGTTTTCGTCCTGGTCGCGGAACACTGGACCAGCTCTATACCCTTCATAGGGTGCTCGAGGGTTCATGGGAGTTTGCCCAACCAGTCCACATGTGCTTTGTGGATCTGGAGAAGGCATTCGACCATGTCCCCCGTGGTATTCTGTGGGGGGTGCTTCGGGAGTATGGGGTTTGGGGCTCTTTGCTAAGGGCTGTCCGGTCCCTGTACGAACGGAGCAGGAGTCTGGTTCGCATTGCCGGCAGTAAGTCAGACCTGTTCCCAGTGCATGTTGGACTCCGGCAGGGCTGCCCTTTGTCACCAGTTCTGTTCATAATTTTTATGGACAGAATTTCTAGGCGCAGCCAAGGGCCAGAAGGAATCCTGTTTGGGAACCACAGGATTTCATCTCTGCTTTTTGCGGATGATGTTGTCCTGTTGGCTTCTTCAAACCAGGACCTCCAGCATGCACTTGGGCGGTTTGCAGTCGAGTGTGAAGCGGCTGGGATGAAAATCAGTACCTCCAAGTCCGAGGCCATGGTTCTCGACCGGAAAAGGGTGGCTTGCCCTCTCCAGGTTGGTGGAGAAGTCCTGCCTCAAGTGGAGGAGTTTAAGTATCTCGGGATCTTGTTCACGAGTGAGGGTAGGATGGAGCGTGAGATCGACAGGCAGATCGGTGCAGCCTCCGCAGTGATGCGGTCGCTTTACCGGTCCGTCGTGGTGAAGGAGCTGAGCCAAAAGGCGAAGCTCTCAATTTACCGGTCGATCTATGTTCCTACTCTCACCTATGGTCATGAGCTTTGGGTAATGACCGAAAGAACAGGATCGCGGATACAAGCGGCCGAAATGAGTTTCCTTCGCAGGGTGGCTGGGCGCTTCCTTAGAGATAAGGTGAGAAGCACAGTCACTCGGGAGGAGCTCGGAGTAGAGCCGCTGCTCCTCCACATCGAGAGGAACCAGCTGAGGTGGCTCGGGCATCTTTTTCGGATGCCTCCTGGATGCCTCCCTGGGGAGGTGTTCCAGGCATGTCCCCCTGGGAGGAGGCCCCGGGGAAGACCCAGGACACGCTGGAGGGACTATGTCTCTCGGCTGGCCTGGGAACGCCTTGGTGTTCTTCCCGAGGAGCTGACCGAGGTGTCTGAGGAGAGGGAAATTTGGGCTTCCATGCTTAGACTGCTGCCTCCGCGACCCGGTCCCGGATAAAACGGAAGAAGACGAGACGAGATGAGACACCTAGCCTGTTGTGGGTTCAGCCTCTTGGCTTGCTGGAGGTACTCCAGGTTCTTATGGTCCGTCCACACCAGGAATGGATGTTGTGCTCCCTCCAGCCAGTGCCTCCACTCCTCAAGGGCTCGTTTGACCGCTAGCAGTTCCCGATCCCCCACATCATAGCGGGACTCCGCAGGGCTCAGGCGGTGGGAGAAGTAAGTGCAGGGGTGCAGCTTCCCTTCCGAGCGTTGAGAGAGCACCGCGCCGACACCACTGTCCGAGGCGTCCACCTCCACGATGAATGGTTGGGAGGTGTCCGGGAGAACCAGAATGGGTGCCGTGCAAAAGCGGTGTTTGAGGTCGTTAAACACCTTTTCCACCTGAGGGGACCAGACATAGGATCCACCAGTCCTTTTGGTGAGGTCCAACATAGGTGCTGCTATGGAACTGAAGTTCCTGATGAACTTGCGGTAGAAGTTAGCGAATCCTAAGAACCGCTGAACCTCCTTAACGGACTTGGGAGTAGGCCAGTCCCGGATGGCCAGGGTCTTGGCTGGGTCCATTTGGAGTTGCCCCGTTCGTACGATAAATCCCAGGAAGGAGACCTCGGGGACATGAAACTCGCATTTCTGGGCTTTAGCAAACAGATTATTTTGTAAAAGTCTCTGGACGACTTGGCGGACATGGTGGCGGTGCTCCTGTAAGGTCTTGGAGAATATGAGGATGTCGTTGAGGTAGACGAAAACGTATAGATTAATCATATCCCTCAAGACGTTGTTGATAAGAGCCTGAAAAACAGCTGGTGCATTGGTGAGTCCGAAAGGCATCACCTGGTACTTGTAGTGCCCTGACGGGGTGTTAAAGGCGGTCTTCCACTCGTCTCCCTGTCGGATACAGATGAGGTGGTATGCATTCCGTAAGTCCAACTTGGTGACGATGGTGGCGCCTTGGAGCAGGTCGAATGCTGTGGACATCAGTGGAAGGGGATAGCGGTTGCACACGGTGATCTTGTTCAGGCCCCTATAATTAATACATGGCCGGAGCCCCCCATCCTTCTTGCCGACAAAGAAGAAGCCAGCACCAGCGGGTGAGGTGGAAGGTCGAATGAACCCAGAGGCCAAGGCTTCCTAGATGTACTCCTCCATGGCCTTGCGTTCTGGCTGAGAGAGGGAGAACAGTCGGCCCCGAGGAGGAGTAGTCCCAGGGAGCAAGTCGATAGCACAGTCGTAGGTGCGGTGCGGGGGAAGAACGGCGGCCCTGCTCTTGCTGAAGACCTCCTTGAGATCCCAGTACTCTGTGGGAACTTGAGATAACTCACTGAGATCAGGCGGCTCGGCAGGAGACACAGGAGAGCTAGAGAGCAGACAAGAGGCATGGCATGCAGGGCCCCATTCCACAACCTGGCTTGTTACCCAGTCTATGCGAGGGTTGTGGCGAGTAAGCCAAGGAAGGCCTAGAATAACTGGGAACTCTGGGGAATGAATAAGGTGCAGGGATATTTCTTCTTTGTGACCTTGAGACTGGAGAAAGACTGGAGAAGTAACTTGGGTGACTCTTCCATCACCTAACGCTTGGCCATCGAGGGCAGACACAGACAGTGGGACTTCAAGAGGCGCAGTCGGGACATTGATGCTTTGGGCGAAGTGGATATCCATAAAGTTTCCAGCTGCCCCTGAGTCTAAAAAAGCTTGACAAGAGTGGACGGACTCACCCCAGGAGATGGAGACCGGGATGTAGATTCCTTGGCCAGGGAGTCCGGGAGAGAGGGTAGGCCCCGTCACAACCCTCCCTCGGCTGGATGGGGCGGTCCTTTTTCCGAGAGCTCGGGGCATGATTCTCGGAAGTGACCAGGCTTGCCACAGTAGATGCAGCACTTGTCCCTCCTTCTGCGCTCCCTCTCGGCTGCAGAGAGGCGAGTACGGCCAACTTGAATGGGCTTTGGACAGTCACTGGAGGAGGTAGATGGGCTCCAGGTAGAGGCAGGGAGGCCGGGGAGGCTCAGGACTTGGCGGCGTTCTCTCATCCTGTTGTCCAGACGAGTAGAATGTGAGATCAGTGTTTCGAGGTCACTTGGGCATCCGATAGAAGCCAGACCGTCTTTGATGGGGTCAGACAGACCATGGTGGAAGGCTGACACCAGGGCAGTCTCGTTCCATCCACTTACTGCTGCGAGCATCCGGAACGAGATGGCGTAGTCTGTGACGCTTCCCCCTTGCCGGATGGACATGAGCTTTCTGGCTGCGTCTTTACTGGTGTCTGCTTGATCGAAGACACGAAGCATCTCCTCAGTAAACAGCTGGAAATCAGAGCACTCGGGTCCCTGTCTCTGCCAGATAGCAGTGGCCCAGGCTCACGCCTTACCAGCTAACAAGGTTATCACAAAGGCAATCTTGCAGCGATCCGTAGTGTAGGTGGTAGGCTGAAGCTCAAAGGTGAGTTGGCACTGGGTAAGGAACTCCCGACACTCACTGTGCTTGCCGTCATACCTCGGTGGTGCAGGAAGGCTGGGTTCGCGAGGTGAAGAAGGCAGCATGGCAGGAGGCACTGGAGCGGATGGTGGAGCAGGAGCAGGCGGAGGAGATGGGGGCAGAGAAGTCAGCTGTGCCAGGGTTTTCCCAATCTGCTGAAGCAGTACCTTGTGGCAAGCAAGGGTCTCACGTTGGCTTGCGAGAGTCCGTCCATGAGTGTCCATGGTGGATCCGAGGCATGTTAACACAGCCATCATTCCCTGAAGGTTGGCCGGGTAGACAGATGAAGAAGCCTCTGCTGAGTCGGTCATGACGGAATCTTTCTGTTAGGGTTTTGCTGGGATTCGAACCTGGGTCGCTGGTGTGATAATCCAGCAAACCTCCACTAAGCCACCAGGGGAATGACTCAAGTGCAGAGGTGTGAGGCGGAAGTAGAAAAGTATCAAAAGGTTTATTTACAATATTTACAGTCCAAAAGAAATAATCCAAAACGCTCAGAAGATGAAGGGAAAAATAAAAAAAATCCAAAAGTCCAAAGTAAATACAAAAGCCAAAAAAACAGAAAAGAAAAGGCAAAAATACCAATGCTCAGAAGATCCAAAAAACAGTAAATACTAAGTCCAAAAAGTCCAAAAAGAAAAGCAAAGTGCAAAATCAAAAAGACAAAGGCAAGGAACACGGTACAGAGGTAACTTGAGCTAAACATAACAGCACAAAGACTCCGTGACAAGAGGACTGAACTCAGGGGGTATAAATACACAAAATAAATTGGAAACAGGTGACATTAATGAAGACAAACAGGCAATCAACACCAACACAAAACACAGGACACAGTGGCGACCTCTAGAGGCCAAAACAAACATAGACAAAAAACAGGAAATAACAGCGGCCTCTAGAGGCCAAAACAGTCCCAGTCCTAACAGCCCTGTTGAATCTATGGCATTTCTTTATATTTTATACCAACTTTTTTTTTATTCTGGCATCCGTCCATCTAAAAAGATGGTCATTGTCACTTGTGTGATCACTTTCTAGAATGGCTTAATAAGCCAATTCATGCGTGGCAGTCACAGCCACATCGTTCACACTTGTACTGAGAGGGCCCGGATGACCCTTGCTTGCATTTTCATCTTAGCTCTGCAGCTATAGACTCTATCATCACTTCAGACTCCCGTACACTTTGCCTTACAGCTGACCACCAGACAGAATGAGGTGATGCTTTGTCTTCCAAGTTCTTGACTTCGATCCTTGTCTTTTTTAGATCTTGTTTAACAACGTCCTTAAAACAGAGTTCTGGATGGCCAATGGACCTTATCCCTTCAGAGAGCTCCCCGTAGAGTAGGTCTTTTGGAATTCTACCATGTTCCATCTGATGAATGTGTCCAAGCCAGGTTAGGCGTCTTTGGTAGAGCAGACCATATGTGCTGGGAAGGTTAACATGCTTCAACACTTCTGAGTTGGTAACCTTGCCTGCCAGGGGATTCTTAGAATACGTCTTAAGCTGTGCAAGTGGAAGGTATTGAGCCTCTTTTCTTGCTTCGTGTAGTACAGGATAGTGCTTAATACACATGCCTGATAGACAAGCACTTTGATCTTAATGGTGAGAGAGCTGTTTTCCCACACACAATCTCTAAGTCTTGACATTGTACCTATGGATTTGGCTATCCTTGTGCCAATTTCAGCTTCTAGAGAGAGGTTCTCAGTGATGATTGAATGCAGGTAGGTAAAGTTGTTGACCCCTCTGATGTAGGAGCCATTTATATTCAACATGGGAATAGACATGTTTTGAGCTCGAAAGTAGCCTAGGTGGTAATATGGAAATCCTGGACTGCCCAGACAACAGGATTCCCCTCTCTTGTCTTGCCAGCGGGATCCAATGGAGAGGCAGAGCCAATACAGTTGGTGCTAGTTTGATCGCAGGAGTTGCCAGGAGGTAGTGACTTACAAATACCAACTGTCTAAGGGGATATTTGTATGTGTTTGTGAAAGAGCCCCCCTTTTTATACCAACACAACTGGAGAATAAGTAGTTCCTTTATTATAGCTGAGGTCCACTGATCACACTGATCCAGTCTTCATCACCATCCCTTTTCCTCTTCCTCCAGGCTACACAGCATTCAACGGTGTTGATTTTGAGGGCACATTCCACGTGAACACAATGACCGACGATGACTATGTGGGCTTCATCTTCACCTACCAGGACTCGTCCAGCTTTGTGGTGATGTGGAAGCAGACGGAGCAGATATACTGGTAAAACCTGCCCTTCACAGCACTGGCTGAACCTGGTCTACAGTTAAAGGTGATTGTTTAAACAGCAGCTGGTAATTACTAAGGGTGCCACAAAAGGGATGCAGTACAGTACAGCAAAGCATAAACAGGAAGCATATCTATTATTTTCCAGACAGTAATAAATGCTGCCTTTATGATGAAATGTTTAGGAAAGAAATAACATTCTAATAATTTTAAAAATATAATGTTAAATGCTGTGTACATTTAATGTCTCTCCCTGGGTCTGTCACTCAGGCAGTGAAGTCTCGTACAGGTCCAGATGAGTATCTGCGTAATGCATTGTGGCACACTGGTGACACACATGGAGAGGTGACCCTGCTCTGGAAGGATCCGAGGAATGTGGGATGGCGTGATAAAACATCGTACCGCTGGAGCCTCAGCCATCAGCCACAGGTCGGCTACATCAGGTAGGAATCAATTCCAAGTCCAACAAGCAAGTCCAAAATAATAATAAACTAAACAATTCCAAACAAATCAAATAAACAAGTCCAACAAACATATGAAAAATGAGTCCAATAAACAAGTCCAAAAAAGCACATGAAATAAACAAGTCTAACAAGCAAATCAGAGACAAGTCCACCATATCAAATGAACAAGTCCAATAAACAAGTCTAACAGACAAGTCAACAAGTTCAACAAATTTGTCAAGGTTTTTTTTTTTAACGTCCTCATATTCAGAGGCAGTAAGTTACAACAGTGGTAACATTGGGAAAGTTACTCATATTTGGACTCGTCTTACACAGGTGCCTGAATTTCATGCAGTTAGGAGGATTTTTATTTATTCCTCCAATAAATTCAAGCTGTCTTTATATAACCCAGCTGTTTTGATAAGTTAGTCTGAACCAGCTGTGTTTTTCATTAAACCATGTTTGTAAGATCCAGGCACATTACTGATAACATGCCCCTGTCATGTTTATTAGATCAGTAGGGTTTGTGGGATTTACTGTGTGTGTTTGTTTTCAGAGTGCGTCTGTATGAAGGCGCTGCTCTGGTTGCGGACTCCGGTGTGGTGATTGACACCTCGATGAAAGGAGGACGTCTGGGTGTTTTTCTGCTTCTCACAGGAGAACATTATCTGGTCCAATCTGAACTATCGATGTAACGGTGAGGACCCCATAGTGAAGCTTTGTTGTATAAGTCACATAACATTTTTTTTGTTGTTTATAGAATAGCAACAGTGTAGCTTAGTGCAAGCTGGAGCTACTAATGTAGTTAACAAGGGAATTTATAAATTTATACACCTTTATAGAGCTGTGAAAGCACCCCAAAAAGATTTGTTGAGGTTCCTGACACTGTATGGTCTCTAAAACTGGATGAAAGGACTTCACAGAGCTAAAAACAGTCATCGCTTCATCTCGAAGCTGAATTACTTTTCTTCCTTAGCACATACTTCATACCAGTGTTCTTTATTTTGTGTGTGTGAAATTTGCGCTGGACCTCTGAGGCGAATATGGCTAATAGGGAACTCACGGACCACGCATCTCAAAAATGAGAATTGTATATATTTTTTTAGAAAGAAAACATGTTAGCTGAGGATTAACAAGAGTAAGGATTATAGCAAAGCAAGAAAGCAAATTTATTTGTATAATGTTCAGGCCAAAATTATGCACTTTAAATTTTCACTTAAAATTCTACAACTGTAATATTAAATATTTCTGATGAACATGATTTGATGTGAAATCTGAAATTTTAATAAAATCTTTGAGTTCAGGTTTTGCCATAAAATCTAAAGTCATGGACTGGGATGATGAGATGCTAATTAGTGAATGTGTGTGTGTTCTCATCAGATACAATCCCAGATGATTTTTACCTCCATCACAAACAGATGAACCTCAGGACGGGAGCATAGATGAGCGTCCATGTCTTTAATCACTGCATCATGCAACCTCAAGATACCACAGTCTGCAGTGTGTGTGCGTGCGTGCTAGTGCTGTATGTGAGCTCATGTCTCTGTGTCTGGATAGTGTTTTATTTCCCCCTTAATCTTATGATTGCTGATTAACTCAGTGTCTGTATTAAACTCAGTATTTAGTCCAGAGAGTCTCACACTGAGGACAGCTAGTATGCAGATGTGACATAATTAATGCTACAGAGTGAAAGCTTCTGTTACAAACACGTTAAAACACCACGACAAATACACTGAACACCACCAAAGCCTAGAGGTGCGTATCTGCTCACCCACAACTTGTACAGCCATCATTTTTATCAGAAATAATATTTCTTTTCAATAACAAACTGAGTTTTAGCTTCAAGTAATCTAGCTTTTGTGAATTTGCCAGCTAGAAATATCCTCAGCCCTACATGCCCCACCCTCTTCTCCTGCTAAACCAATAAAATCACAGGATTTCTGTATTAAAATATGATACTTTTATATTTTATAACACAATAAAACTTCTCACATAATACTCAGATGAGAAGTGGCAAAACTTTTTTTCTTTGTTTTTTTTTCTTCTATTTGACTAGTCCTCATGCTCAAGTTAGTTTCCTGAACTAATTAAACATGTTTTATCACTGAATTTAAAATGCTTCATAAGGTGTAGGGCCAAGGTCAGCAGTTGAGTATAATGCAGTGTAGAGAGCAGTGGCGGCTCCTGAATTTTTTTTCGGGGGGGGGGGGGGCAATTTTCCCGTTATGTCTACACGGACCATAAATGTCCACAGGACTGAAGTAAATTGACCTAGGTAGCAAGTCAATAGTCAACCAAACCCAGAAAAACACCACGGTGACTGGAGCCCTCAGTTTCATCTTTGCCTCGTAGAGCTAACCTGAACACTCCACAAAATTTCATGCATTGGGTGAGCCGGTTTAATATGTGCCTGTTCTTGCTCACTTCATCGTTGTGGCGGCGAACTGCTAGCCTGTAGCCCTCATCCGGTTGTGTAGCGATGTTCACTCTCCCAAAAGCCGAAAATTTCAGGCAGCTGCCCATGTGAATCTTTGATGACTCATGTTTTTTTTATTTTCTCCGACAAATGATGCATGTCCGAAACTCCAGTGACCGTCCAAGCAGTGTTGTCCGTGGAGCCACCTCCAGGGTGGAAGAGTAAGCAGCGGGAGCAGAAAACCGCTGAGGCGTCCTTGCAGCCAGCTCGCCAGGATTTGCGCTGGGACCATGTTGAAGTAAAACCTCGAGTATATGATTTCCCCCCTTGTCGAAATTTGTTTTATGTTTAGATTTGGTCAAGGGGGGGGGTCCAGCTTGTTTTGTTGCCAATTTAGCTCGATTTGATCGCTGACTAAATGGAACTTCTTTTAAGGACCGCACTGAATTGCTTTCCGCATCCACAGACATATAAACATAGACGCCGCATTGAGCCTGGTGGCCCGTTGCTGGGATACGTCAGAGTGTCCGCTATATTTGATGTGGCAAATCTTCCCCGTAAACCAATGCAAGTAAATGGACTGAACTTCATAAAGCCCCTTTCTACAATAATATTTAACTCGATGCCTTTTATTCACCCATTAAGACACACATGTATATATTTGGGAAACAAACAGGCATCAAAACAACACATATAACTTTTAATGTGATGGTTATAAATAGTGTGCGAAATACCCTGTACACTGCAAACTAGCGACAGATACGTGATAGATAGCTCAGGTAAGCTAATCAGTCAACATACCGTAGCAAGCTACCAAAACCTGAGGCCACAATAACCAACCTACAAGACTGAATATGATAAATGATGGAAATAGTGGAAAAATTGGAAATAGTGAATAAAAATAAAAATGTACTGTTTTATTTATTGAGTCACCACACAGACCTACTCTCGTTGAATAAAGTGAGCTGAATGACCGCCAAACTGAGTTCGGCCAGGTTCTAACGTCATACCAAAACAAAATACATCACTGATTCCTTCACATTCATCTCATCTCATCTCATCTCATTCATCTCATTATCTCTAGCCACTTTATCCTGTTCTACAGGGTCGCAGGCAAGCTGGAGCTATGGTGAGTGGTGAAGTGTTCTCCTGGTCCTATTTAAGTGCTGGACTTATGGTGTTTCTAGGGCTGTAGCCAATGGATCTGGAGAGCTGCGAATAGTTGGCTGTCTTTATGCTGTCCGCCTAAGCTCGTTGGGAGCTGCGCTGTTCCGTTATGGTTGCCGTGGTGGACTTCATGCGCTTTATGCGGTTACAACAGACTTGGGTGTTGCGTAAGTCCTGCTGATTGTTGTGAATGTGGAGGCAGTGCTGTTTTGCTTGCCGTGTGTAGCTATTGACCTCTGCCACGCCATTGCTTTGTAGAAACTCGGAAACGTTGTGTGTAGTCATGTAAGAGACTGTGAAATGTGGTGCATCCAATATTTGATTAGCAAGCAGTATGACCAGCTTCAACCAGGTAAGTTTGTATGCCATGTTTACATTAAGTGTTCTTGATACATGCCATTAATACGTCGTGTTTGTTTTCAGAGGTCTAACCCCAATAACCACTGCCGTTTTGCCTGGAGTGAGTGATTGCAGTTATTGTTTGCTGTGGTCCTTTGTTGCTTCTTGTTCGTCACCGTTCCCAGTTTGGTGTGAGAGATCTGTGCTACTGTGGAGCTGAAACCTGTGTGTGTAACTGTTGCTTTGTGTTGTCTTGAGTTTGTGTTTTTGTTTGCTTTAGTTCTATGTGCTTGTTGTATAATGCTGTTTTATATTGTGTTTGAATGTTTTTGTTTTTCTTGTTGTGTGTTTTGCATTTTTATTATTGTCTGTGTAAGCCTATTTTGTCTTGTATGTTTATGCTTATTTTTTTTTTTAGCAAGCAATCCAGTTACTCCAGTAGTGTAATGTGGGACTATCTTTTCCCTTCCTCTAGCTCTCCTCCACCTGGCTCCTATGTGGAGTGATTAGGCTTATAGAGTGCAGATGTAAATTTTCCTTTTCCCTTTGTGTGTATTTGATTTTCTTTATTGTAGTGTTATTGTCTTTAATGTGTTTTTTTTTCCCTTTTATTTGCAGTGTAGGTTGTGGTGACTTTCGGTGTGGTGTGCACTGGTGGTTTTCTGTTTAGTCTGCCTATATAGCTTCTTCTCCTAGGTTTATAGTGAGGGTGGTGGGTGAGTGTGAGGGTGAGTGTGAGGGAGGTAAGGGATGTCCCCCTTTTTAATTAATTGCCATTTGGTGTCTGATTTTAATGAATTCATGGTTAACTATTTATAGTTTTCTAGTTTGTGTGTTTGCCTTGTGTCTCCATTTATAATTACTGTGAATAAATATATTTTGTATTGGCATTTTCCTGTTTGTCTTTTTATTATTCTAGAGTATTTTTGCACATAAGAATCTGTGAAGTTCTTGTCAGTGCTTTAGTCCTGGGGTAGTGTCCCCAGGTGGCGTAGTCGGTAATTTATAGTATCTGCCACTGGTTACAATTTGGCGTAGCCAGCAGGATTGTGCAAAATGGAGTTTTCACAAGGCTGTTAGCTGGTTTGTTTGCTTTTTTTCAAATTTTTTTTATTTTCTTGCCTCTGTTTATATTGTTTGGTTTGTAAGTTTGTGTGTTTGTTTTTTTTTCCTTGTTTATTTGCTGGGTTGTTTGCGTTGGTTATTGTATTGTGTGTGTGTGTGTGTGTGTGTGTGTGTGTGTGTGTGTGTGTGTGTGTGTAGGTTTGTTCTGCTTATTCTTTAAAGGCAAAACGGCAGTGGCGTAACCGGGTTGGAAAACCTCAGCAGTTGGTCTCCATACAAGTAAGTGGTTTGTTTTTTTACTAACATGGCGTCAGAGTTACAGGAACTTAAGGAGCTGGTCCAGCAATTAAAACTGGACAATGAGCGCCTGCGTTGGGAACAGGCAGAGGTTCAGGCTGCACTGTCTAACCTGACAGGTGTGTCAGGTGGTAGTGGGAATAATCGTTCTGCTTCTTCCTCTGCCCCTCAGTCAGCTGTTTCATATGATCGTTTGCTTTATATACCCAGAGAACAGGAGTGCCCCAAGTTCCATGGCCCTGGTAGCATGGGAGTGGCCGAGTGGATCGAAGAGGTACGTGCTAGTATCCGTGCCAGACATCTGAATTCGATAGACCAAGCCGATTTTATTTACGACCATCTGGAAGGTGAGGCTAAGAACGAAATCAAATTTAGGCCTGACTCTGATCGTGAAGATCCAGAGAAAATTCTATCCATTCTTAAAGATCTATATGGTTGTTCCCAGTCTTATGTCTCATTGCAGGAGGCTTTCTTTTCTCGCTGGCAAGGTGAAGGAGAATCTTTGCAGGAATACTCGCATGCTCTGTTTCGCCTTATGGATCAAATAGTAACTAGTGCTCCTGACAGGGTTCCAAATTCAGAGGGTGTTGGGTTTTCCAATGGCTGGCTAAAGTTAGGTAGCCTAGATGGCAAATGAACCTGAAAAGTTTGGGGAGCATGTTCATTATCGCAGTGGCTACCATAATGACCAGGCTGGTTACAACGCCTACAAATCACAGGGTCATTGCGACTTCTCAAACGCGGCCGAGCGGTGTTCTGGATCCGCATGACCTGTTGAGAGAGTTGATTTAAGCTGCTCCTGCTGTTGCTTTAACATAACATGGGGTCATACAAATCACAAATTCAGATGAAAACCCAACACCCTCTGGAGTGCAGAGCCACATTTCAGATGGGGTTAAGTTGGGTTCTGTCGGTGCTAACCAGTCCACTGTATCCCAGGTCGTGGGGGCTTGTCCCCATGTCCCTGTGTGTATTGGTGGCATTGAATTGCAGTGCTTATTGGACACCGGCTCTATGGTTTCCACTATGCCGGAGTCCTTTTTCTTTCAAAATTTTAAGGGATCAATTTATTGACAATGTGCTCGATCTTTCTCTCCGTAGAACTCTGAAACAGTGTTCGTGCCAATCCTCTGCTGACTTTGCTGGAGGTTCGCGACGAGGCCTTAAGGTGGGAGCGAGAGGGGAGAGTGATCGAAGGTAGGCCAAGGAGTTATTCTGTGCCTTCCCTTTGTGCTGCAGTTGCGTCTAGGGCACCCTCTGCTACTTCCACCTTTGAGGCCCGCGAGGGGCCATTTTCTGAGATTTCTGAGATCAAACAAATGTTAAAGCAACAGCAGGAGCAGCTTAATCAACTCTCTCAACAGGTCCTGTGGATCCAGAACACCGCTCGGCCACATTTAAGAAGCCGCAATGACCCTGTGATTTGTAGGTGTTGTAACCAGCCTGGTCATTATGCTAGCCACTGCGATAATGAACGCGCTCCCCAAACTTTTCAGGTTCATTCGCCATCTAGGCTACCTAACTTTAGCCGGCCATCGGAAAACCCAACACCCTCTGGAGTGCAGAGCCACATTTCAGATGGGGTTAAGTTGGGTTCTGTCGGTGCTAACCAGTCCACTGTATCCCAGGTCGTGGGGGCTTGTCCCTGTGTGTATCGGTGGCGTTGAATTGCAGTGCTTATTGGACACCGGCTCTATGGTTTCCACTATGCCGGAGTCCTTTTTCTTTTAAAATTTTAAGGAGCAGCTTCAGACCTGTAATTGGTTGCAGTTGAAGGCAGCTAATGGACTTTCCTTACCTCGGCTATGCCGAGTTTGATGTTTCTGTTTTTGGTAAGGTCATTCCCAGGCGAGGCATATTGGTGGTGAAGGATGGCCCGACTGCCATTCTGCGTCCTGGTGTGCATGGTGTCTTGGGGATGAACATTATCACCCAGTGCTATGAGGAATTGTTTAAACAACATGGCTTTGCTTTGTTCGATGCTTCAGGAAGTCCACCTGTGGCGGAGGTGTGGCGGCAAGCTTTTCAAGCTTGCCATACCTCGCCACCAGAAGAACGTCGGGCAGGTGTAGCGAAGGTCAGAGGAAGATATCCTATCTATATACCCGGGGGCACGGTGCGTTTAGTGCCAGCTACTTGTGCTCAGCAGTTCTCGGTCCAATCCTGTACGGTACTTTTTGAGCCATCCAATAGGCTAGATGCCCAATCTGTCGATGTGATAGTACCATCCACTGTAGTGAAGGTTGTCAGGGGTACAGCTTATATTCCCGTGGCCAACGTTGGCACTTGGACTGCCAAATTGTACCCTAGGTCTGTACTAGGCTGTTTGAGTACTGCCCAGGTGGTTAGCCTACCCCCTGGGATTTGTGAAGTGGTGGAGCCAGCAGTTGGGTCTGCTGCGGTTGTTCATGCCCAGGAACAACAGCCAGATAAGATTGAGGCCTTGATCCAGGCGATGGACTTATCAGCCCTTTCGGAGTTGGAACAAGGGAAAGTGCGGGCATTATTGCAGAAGCACAAGTCTGTTTTCTCCATGCATGAAGGTGATTTTAGGTTGTACTGATCTGATCCAACATGAAATTCCTCTCCTTGACAATGCCCCATTTGCCAGCGCTATTGTAGGATTCCACCCTCTGATTATGAAGCTGTGAAATCTCATTCACCAACTGTTGGAGGCTCGTGTGATAAGGGAGAGCTGTAGTCCCTATGCTTCACCGATAGTGTTAGTGAGGAAGAAGGACGGCAGTTTAAGGCTTTGTGTGGACTATCGTCAGCTTAATAGCAAGACTCGTCGTGATTCCTTTCCTCTGCCTCGAATTGAAGAATCGCTGGACGCACTGTGTGGGGCCCGCTGGTTCTCAACTATGGATCCTAGCCAGCGGGTACAATCAGGTTCCCGTCGCCGAGCCAGATCATATGAAAACAGCCTTTTGCACTCCATTTGGCCTCTTCGAATTCAATCGAATGCCTTTTGGTTTGTGTAATGCCCCGAGCACTTTTCAGCGACTCATGGAGCACATGTTCGGAGCTCAACACTTTGAGACTCTCTTGCTTTACCTTGACATTATCGTGTTTTCCGCATCCGTGGATCAACATCTGGAACGGTTAGATTCTGTGCTTACACGTCTTCATCGAGAAGGTCTCAAGGTGAAACTTTTTTTTTTTTCAGGCAGAAGTGTGCTACCTTGGACATGTCATCTCCAAGGATGGTGTATCCACCGACCCCGATAAAGTGGCTGTGGTGGCCACTTGGGCGCTTCCCCAAAGTGTAGCAGAGTTGAGATCCTTAGGTTTTGCCAGCTATTATCGCCGCTTTGTAAAGGGGTTTGCTAAGGTGGCTGCACCCCTTCATCGACTTGTGGCAGAAGTAGGTAAGGGCAATTGGGGCCGTCGTATCCCGTTACAAGGTGCTTGGTCTGAGTTATGTTCCCAAAGCTTCGAAAAACTGCCTGGTGAGTGCACCTGTGCTGGCATATGCGGATTTCTCACGCCCCTTCATCCTGGAGGTGGACGCGAGCCATAGTGGCTTGGGGGCAGTACTGTCCCAGGAGAAGGATGGTCAAGTGAGACCTATTGCATATGCCAGCCGAGCACTTAGTCGCTCGGAACGGAAGATGTCCAACTACAGCTCTATGAAGCTGGAATTCCTGGCCCTGAAATGGGCTATGGCAGACAAGTTTAGGGAATACCTTTTGGGGCACAAGTGTGTTGTGTGGACCGATGATAATCCTCTCAGTTACTTTCGAACAGCTAAACTCGGTGCCACTGAGCAGCGTTGGGCTGCTCAGTTAGAGGTGTTTGACTATTCAGTTAAGTATCGGTCTGGGCGGATTAATAGGAACGCTGATGCCCTGTCTCGGCAACATCCTCCTGGCTCTTCTCCAGCTCCTGTTACCGGCATTGGCACTTCCCTCCCGGTAGCGTTGCAACAGTCCATTGGATTGGGCCGCCCTGCCCCGGTGTTGCAGAATACTGTTTCTGCCTTGCCGGTCCCCTCTGGCCTTGATCTAACTGCCCTCCAGAGTGCTGATCTGGTTATCAGCACTTTTGCCTCCTTTTGGAGGCTTGGGAGGCGACCTAGCAGCCAGGAATGTAAAGCGTTGTCTAGACGCATCCTTGAATTGTTGCGTCAGTGGGAGAGAATAGTGGAACGCGATTCTGTCCTGCATCGTCGGGTTTGTCGATCTGATGGGGGTGAGGACATTTGGCAGGTGCTCTTCCCAGCCGCTTTGCGTGATGAAATCTTGCAACAGTTGCACCAAGGTCACGGACATCAGGGGGTAGAGAGGACTACGGAGCTGGTTCGGGCCCGGTGTTATTGGCCAAGGATGTATGAGGACATCAAAGAGTGGTGTTGGCGCTGTGAGCGCTGTACCCTGGCAAGGACCGATGCATTGGGGAAGGCACCCATGGGCCACCTGGTGGCCGCCAAACCTAACCAGGTTTTGGCAATAGACTTCACCTTGTTGGAGATGGCTCGTGATGGGAAGGAACACGTGTTGGTTATGACGAATGTGTTCTTGAAGTTCACTCAAGCAGTGCCCACGTCTGACCAGAGAGCTTCCACTGTTGCTGGTATTTTGGTGCGTGAGTGGTTTTATAAATTTGGCATCCCGGCCCATATACATTCGGACCAGGGGAGGAATTTTGAGAGTGCGCTGGTGCACCAATTGTGTCAACTGTATGGAATAACTAAAACTCGTACCACGCCAGATCACCCCCAAGGGAACGCCCAATGTGAGTGTTTCAATAGAACCCTACACGGTCTTCTTTGTGCACTGCCTGCATTGAGTAAAGCAGAGTGGCCTCGTTATTTACCACAAATTCTCTTGTTATAATACAACTGTACATCAGACTACAGGAGAGTCCCCCTATTTACTGATGTTTGGACAGGAGCCCAATCTGCCGGTTGACTTTCTGTTGGGGAGGGTCCCTGCTCAGACTGCAGGGACAGTGATTGGGTTCTAGAACATAGAGGGCGCCTACAGGTGGCCTTTGATGGGGCCTGGGACCGTATTGAACTGGCTGCATGTCTTTGTAAGGAGAGACATGATCAGAAGATCTTTGATCACCCGCTCGAGGAGGGCCAGGTGGTTTATTTGCGTAACACCAGTGTACACGGTAGGAATAAAATACAGGATGCATGGAGCCCCACTAAGTATGTCGTGCTGAAGGCGCCGGCTCCAGGGGGGTGCATTTATTCTGTTGCCCCACAGGACCAGCCGGATGGCATCAGGCATGTCCATAGGTCCATGCTGAAGGCAGTGTGGCCTTCAGCTACGGCGGAGCTGCTAGCACCTGCCCCGCCCATTCAGGGAGGGCCTTAGAGGAGGAATCGGGGCATTGGGTGGCATTGCAGCTTCATAGTGAGGGTGTCCCATTGCATCCGACAACGCTTGAGGTTCCATCTGAACCACTGCCCCCTGGGGGGGGTGGACAGTGATGTGGTCTCAGTACCTAGTGCCCTGGAGGTGGTTGCTCCAGGTGATTCTGGCCAGCAGGTTTCCTCTTTGGATGAATCCTATCTGGCCAAGGGGGTGCGCCGCAGTAATCGGGAGACGGCAGGGAAGCATACAAACATCCACCACCTTCCCCGGTCAGTAATACCCCCTGGCCGAACCCACAGAACCTCAGTTTTCTTAGGAAGCAGGTATAGTTCTCCGGAAGTTTTTTTTTTTTTTGGTATGTTGTCAGGGCGACGACACAAAGCGGGGGATAGATTGTAACCGGGAGAGCGCGGATGGGGGCGGAACTATGGTGAGTGGTGAAGTGTTCTCCTGGTCCTATTTAAGTGCTGGACTTATGGTGTTTCTAGGGCTGTAGCCAATGGATCTGGAGAGCTGCGAATAGTTGGCTGTCTTTATGCTGTCCGCCTAAGCTCGTTGGGAGCTGCGCTGTTCCGTTATGGTTGCCGTGGTGGACTTCATGCGCTTTATGTGGTTACAACAGACTTGGGTGTTGCGTAAGTCCTGCTGATTGTTGTGAATGTGGAGGCAGTGCTGTTTTGCTTGCCGTGTGTAGCTATTGACCTCTGCCACGCCATTGCTTTGTAGAAACTCGGAAATGTTGTGTGTAGTCATGCAAGAGACTGTGAAATGTGGTGCATCCAATATTTGATTAGCAAGCAGTATGACCAGCTTCAACCAGGTAAGTTTGTATGCCATGTTTACATTAAGTGTTCTTGATACATGCCATTAATACGTCGTGTTTGTTTTCAGAGGTCTAACCCCAATAACCACTGCCGTTTTGCCTGGAGTGAGTGATTGCAGTTATTGTTTGCTGTGGTCCTTTGTTGCTTCTTGTTCGTCACCGTTCCCAGTTTGGTGTGAGAGATCTGGGCCCTGTACTATGAAGCAGGTTTTCTGGCTTACCAGGGTAACTTCGAGAGTAACTTGATCACGTGCAGCGTGACTTCCCAATTAACCCATACTACAAAAGTTGGCTATGTTCAAACCGAGGTATGCTGCCATGGCAACTTGCGCTGCATCTCAAACCTGCTCGTCTCAGGTTATGTTCTTGGTTAACCCGAGGTTTCCGATTAACCACACCCTTTTTAAACACCACCTCTCCACCGACATTTCCTCTAGAGACAATGCCAGCATACCTGGATGACCCGTGCGATATCGGAGCGCAGATTAGAGATGGGATTTATGGCTCTTTGATGGGATCCGCATCTTTGTGATCAGTTCTTTTGAAAAGAGCCGTTCAAAAGCCTGGCTCATTTGGCTCTTTTTAAATATTTATTCAGTTTTAAGAAGCCAGCGTCTAAAGAAGCCAGATCCCTCTGCTTAGACAGTGACATCAATATTTCTGGACATACCTTTTATATAAAGCAACCTAGACTTACATTATTGTAACCCCTAAATGCTCATAAATAACCATTAAAAAACAATGGGGGCTTCAATGAATGTCCATGCAGAATGGCTTTTCTGTAAAAAAAAAACCCACTCAAGAACATAGTTATCAAGAACGCAAGAATATTTTATAGAAAAAAACTTCTCATCTCATTATCTCTAGCCGCTTTATCCTTCTACAGGGTCGCAGGCAAGCTGGAGCCTATCCCAGCTGACTATGGGCAAAAGGCAGGGTACACCCTGGACAAGTCGCCAGGTCATCACAGGGCTGACACTAATGCCGCTTTTCCACTACAAACGCGGCTGAGCCGTGCCGTGCCGAGTCGAGCTGAGTCGGGCTGAGCGGGGCTGTTGGAGTTGCATTTCGACTACAACCGTGCTGGCTGGAAGTGGGTGGACACATTGGGTGGAGTTAGCGAAAGTGGGTGGACGTCATGTGATGTCGTTAAGCAGCGCAAACAGTGACATCAGTGACAGTGGCGGAACAAGTCAGAGCCGGGCCGGGGGCGGGGCAAATGACCGGGCCCTTTATTAAAGCTTATCATAACATCATTTTAGGCTACAAAATGTCCGCAACTGCGGTGTTTACCAATTTCAACACTACCGGGTGCAACTATGTTATTTAGTACATCAAGTCCTTCAAACGAACATGTAACTCAGAAACAAAAAACATTAGGATACTGTACATGGCTCATAATAAAACATCAATAGCCTATACTGCGCACATTATTTGAAGGGCATACGAATGAGCGCTCAGAGGTTGCAACGGTGACAGGAAGAGTCAGAAATAAAAGGAGGGCGGTGCAAACCTCACTGAATGCACTGTGTTTACCAATTTCAACACTACGGGGTGCAACTATGTTATTTTGTACATTAAGTCCTTCAAACGAACATGTAACTCAGAAACAAAAAAACATTAGGCGACATACTGTACATGGCTCATAATAAAACATCAATAGCCTACTGCGCGCATTATTTGAAGGGCATACGATGAGCCTTGCGCTCCGCGAAATCGTCCACGATGCTCTGTATGTCACTGATTCAGTGAGCTTTTAAGCAGTAGTCTCACGACCCGAATAGTAAACAATAAACATGGAGGACATGGAGTCGTTAGTGTTGCTGGTCTTGGTGCTGTGGCTTGTTGTCACTGACAACGCCAACAGATACTGGCAAGAGCGTATAGATGAGGTGAGGCGCATAAGGCTTCAGAAATTTTCGTAATTCTTCCGGGTTTGCGGTGTTTACAGATCCCAGCGTGCTCGTGGGGCATGTGTGGGCATGTGAGGACACTCCTCCTCACCAATCAGTGCACAGGGGAGTGTCTGCTCACTCCCCCAGCCTCACTCGGCACGGTTTGGCTCGCTTCAGCCCCACTCCAAAACGGTGCGAGTTTTAGGGGCTAAGCAGGGCTGAAGCGAGCTGAGTCGTGCTGGTTTTTGGTAGTCGAAACGCGAGCCGTGTCGGGCTGAAGTGAGCTGAAAAAGGGTAGTGGAAAAGGGCCAATAGACACAGACAACCATTCACACCTACAGTCAATTTAGAGTCACCAGTTAACCTAACCTGCATGTCTTTGGACTGTGGGGGAAACCGGAGCACCCGGAGGAAACCCACGCAGACAACATGCAAACTCCACACAGAAAGGTCCTCGCCGGCCCCAGGGCTCGAACCCAGGACCTTCTTGCTGTGAGGCGACAGCGCTAACCACTACACCACCGTGCCGCCCTAGAAAAACACTTGTTTTACAAAAATATTTAAGTCTGAGATACAAAATAGATACAACTACAATAAATATAACACAAGAACTAGTTATCACACAAGAACATTTTAATAGAAAAAAAACCAAACTTTCTATATTAAAAATATTGAAATTGTAACAAAAATAGATACAACTAAACAGTCAGATAAATAGATAAAGTTATAACAAGAACACAAGATTATTTTAATAGGAAAAAACTTAATGCAGAAAATATTAGAAAATAGATACAAATAGACCAAACAGATAAATAAAATGCATAAATAGAACAAACAATGACGATAGAATAAATTAAATGAACGTCCGTGCAAAGTAGTTTTCCCACAATATTATCATTAATATCACACAACAACATTATAAACTGTATACAAAACAATTTGAACTATTAGGCAAACAGATAAAACTTGAATAAATAAAAGGCAAATGAATGCTTGCTTGCACACACACCCCATTATGAATGATGTTTTTATATTTCATTTTCACCTGTTGCCAGGTGCGTTTGGCACTGCTGTTGCCTCTGAAATGTTCACAGGACATACACCAACTTGAGACACAACAGGGAACCAACCAGAAAGACAACCCTCTCCATCAAGAACCAGATACTCTGTCTTTCTACTGCTGATGACAGGAAGACCCTTCAGAGTGAATGCACGAAAAGCAGTGCGTCTTGACAACATACCTGGCCGGGTACTCGGGGAATATACTCATCAGCTGGCAGACATCTTCACAGAGCACAGCTGTGGTACCTACATGTCTCAAAATCATCCCGGTGCCAAAGAAGTCTACCATGTCCTGTCTAAAAGACTACCAGCCTATAGCATTCATGCTCATCATCATGAAATGCTTCCAGAGGCTGGTATTGAGGCACATGAAAACACAACTGCCACAGGAATTAGACCCCCTACAGTTTGCTTACCGCTGAAACCGTACCACAGACGATGCCATTTCAACTACGCTCCACCTGACCCTCTCGCAGCTAGACAACAAGGACAGTTATGTTAGAATGCTGTTTATTGACTTCAGCATTCAACACAATCATTCCACAGAAGCTGGAACAGATGTTAGACCTGCTGGGCATGATCGCTTCTCTGTTTTTGCATCAGATTAAAGAAAATAATTATTTAGTGAATAAAATATTGTAATGGCAAATTACTGCAGTATAAGAGAAATAAAACGCTTAAAATTGGTTTGGAACCTGAACATTTGGTTCCCACCTGGAACCAAAATATACCTGATTTTTCCAACATGAACTGTGACGACATCAGTGGGCATGTCATTAGTTTGGAAAGGAAGCAGAGCACAGGCGGTATGGTGGTGTAGTGGTTAGCATGGTCATCTCACAGCAAGAAGGTTCTGGGTTTGAACCCAGTGTCCAATGAAGGCCTTTCTGTGTAGAGTTTGCATGTTCTCCCCGTGTCTGTGTGGGTTTCCTCCGGGTGCTCCAGTTCCCCCCACAGTCCAAAGACATGCAGGTTAGGCTAATTGGTGGCTCTAAATTGACCGTACAGTAGGTGTGAAGGTGAGTGTGAATGGTTGGTTGTCTCTGTGTCAGCCCTGTGATGATCTGGCGACTTGTCCAGGGTGTACCCCACCTCTCACCCATAGTCAGCTGGGATAGGCTCCAGCTTGTCTTCGACCCTGCACAGGATAAGTGGTTACAGATAATGGATGATTTATGTCGAGATGAATCATGCCACCTCATCATTGATTACTTTCCTATTCCAGTACACCCCAGCTCGTTTTTTTATTCCTTACATATTTCACAAAATGAGCTTAGACAAGAGTCAATAGTATTTTTTAAACTTTTATTTATAAACAGTATTGTTAATTACAGTTGAACAGTTGTATCCACAACATGAGTATACTGTGTTAGTTACAGTGTTACATACAGTACAGGCATAACACACACACACACACAGGAGGAAGTAGACCTTAGCACCATAATGATAAGTAAACAGCAGAGTGTAAAGTCAGTTGACTCAATGCATTTGTTAAAAGTCTGACTAACAGTGAAATGCAGTCGCTCTACACTGCATTATACTCAACTGCTGACCTTGGCCCTACACCTTGTGAAGCGTTTTAAATTCAGTGATAAAACATATTTAATTAGTTCAGGAAACTAACTTGAGCATGAGGACTAGTCAAATAGAAGAAAAAAAAAAGAAATTAAAAAAAAAAGTTTTGCCACTTCTCATCTGAGTATTATGTGAGAAGTTTTATTGTGTTATAAAATATAAAAGTATCATATTTTAATACAGAAATCCTGTGATTTTATTGGTTTAACAGGAGAAGAGGGTGGGGCATGTAGGGCTGAGGGTATTTCTAGCTGGCAAATTCACAAAAGCTGGATTACTTGAAGCTAAAACTCATACTTTGTTATTGAAAAGAAATATTATTTATGATAAAAATGATGGCTGTACAAGTTGTGGGTGACTGTTGTGA
Organism: Neoarius graeffei; assembly: GCF_027579695.1. Lineage (NCBI taxonomy): Eukaryota > Metazoa > Chordata > Actinopteri > Siluriformes > Ariidae > Neoarius > Neoarius graeffei. Next base: position 18,344,002 of record NC_083590.1, on the reverse strand, counting down.
GCAGATACGCACCTCGAGGGTTTGGTGGTGTTCAGTGTATTTGTCGAGGTGTTTTAACGTGTTTGTAACAGAAGCTTTCACTCTGTAGCATTAATTATGTCACATCTGCATACTAGCTGTCCTCAGTGTGAGACTCTCTGGACTAAATACTGAGTTTAATACAGACACTGAGTTAATCAGCAATCATAAGATTAAGGGGGAAATAAAACACTATCCAGACACAGAGACATGAGCTCACATACAGCACTAGCACGCACGCACACACACTGCAGACTGTGGTATCTTGAGGTTGCATGATGCAGTGATTAAAGACATGGACGCTCATCTATGCTCCCGTCCTGAGGTTCATCTGTTTGTGATGGAGGTAAAAATCATCTGGGATCGTATCTGATGAGAACACACACACACACATTCACTAATTAGCATCTCATCATTCCAGTCCATGACTTTAGATTTTATGGCAAAACCTGAACTCAATGATTTTATTAAAATTTCAGATTTCACATCAAATCATGTTCATCAGAAATATTTAATATTACAGTTGTAGAATTTTAAGTGAAAATCTAAAGTGCAGAATTTTGGCCTGAACACTATACAAATAAATTTGCTTTCTTGCTTTGCTATAATCCTTACTCTTGTTAATCCTCAGCTAACATGTTTGCTTTCTAAAAAAAATATACGATTCTCATTTTTGAGATGCGTGGTCCATGAGTTCCCTATTAGCCATATTCGCCTCAGAGAGCCAGCGCAAATTTCACACACAAAAAAAATAAAGAACACTGGTATGAAGTATGTGCTAAGGAAGAAAAGTAATTTAGCTTCGAGATGAAGCGATGACTGTTTTTAGCTCTGTGAAGTCCTTTCATCCAGTTTTAGAGACCATACAGTGTCAGGAACCTCAACAAATCTGTTTGGGGCGCTTTCACAGCTCTATAAAGGTGTACAAGTTTATAAACTCCCTTGTTAACTACATTAGTAGCTCCAACTTGCACTAAGCTACACTGTTGCTATTCTATAAACAAAAATATATATATATTTTATGTGACTTATACAACAAAGCTTCACTATGGGGTCCTCACCGTTACATCGATAGTTCAGATTGGACCAGATAATGCTCTCCTGTGAGAAGCAGAAAACACCCAGACGTCCTCCTTTCATCGAGGTGTCAATCACCACACCGGAGTCCGCAACCAGAGCAGCGCCTTCATACAGACGCACTCTGAAAACAAACACACACAGTAAATCCCACAAACCCTACTGATCTAATAAACATGACAAGGGCATGTTATCGGTAATGTGCCTGGATCTTACAAACATGGTTTAATGAAAAACAACACAGCTGGTTCAGACTAACTTATCAAAACAGCTGGGTTATATAAAGACAGCTTGAATTTATTGGAGGAATAAATAAAAATCCTCCTAACTGCATGAAATTCAGGCACCTGTGTAAGACGAGTCCAAATATGAGTAACTTTCCCAATGTTACCACTGCTGTAACTTACTGCCTCTGAATATGAGGACATTTAAAAAAAAAAAAACCTTGACAAATTTGTTGAACTTGTTGACTTGTTTATTGGACTTGTTCATTTGATATGGTGGACTTGTCTCTGATTTGCTTGTTAGACTTGTTTATTTCATATGCTTTTTTGGACTTGTTTATTGGACTCATTTTTCATATGTTCGTTGGACTAACAAGCAAATCAGAGACTAGTCCAACAAGCAAATCAAACAAGTCCAATAAACAAGTCCAAAAAACATATGAAATAAACAAGTCTAACAAGCAAATCAGAGACAAGTCCACCATATCAAATGAACAAGTCCAATAAACAAGTCTAACAGACAAGTCAACAAGTTCAACAAATTTGTCAAGGTTTTTTTTTTTTTTAACATCCTCATATTCAGAGGCAGTAAGTTACAGCAGTGGTAACATTGGGAAAGTTACTCATACTTGGACTCGTCTTACACAGGTGCCTGAATTTCATGCAGTTAGGAGGATTTTTATTTATTCCTCCAATAAATTCAAGCTTGAAAGCTCTGGGTTGGGAGTGAGTTGCTGCACCAAGTGAAGGAGTTCAAGTAGCTCAGGGTCTTGTCCACGAGTGATAGTAAAAATGGAGCGCGAGATGGGCAGGCAGATTGGGGTGGTGTCAGCAGTAATGCGGGCGTTGTACCAGACCATCGTGGTGAAGAGGGAGTTGGTCATGGTCATGAGCTTTGGGTAGTGACCAAAAGGATGAGATCGGGGATACAGGTGGCTGAAATAAGCTCTCTCTGAAAGGTAGCTGGGCTCACCCTTAGAGATAGGGTGAGGAGCTCAGACATCCGTAGGGATCTCGAAGTAGAGCTGCTGCTCCTTCATGTCAAAAGGAGTTAGCTGAGATGGTTCGAGCATCTGATTAGGATGCCTCCTGGGCACCTTCCTTTGGAGGTTTTCCAGGCACGTCCAACTGGGAGGAGACCTCAGGGTAGACCCAGAACACACTGGAGAGATTATATATCTCATCTGGCCTGGGAGCAGCTTGGGATAACCCCAGGAGGAACTGGAAAGTGCTGGGGAGAGGGACACCTGGAATACCCTGCTTAGCTTGCTGCCACCGTGACCCGACTTCAGATAAATGGAAGAAAATGGATGGATGGATGGATGGATGGATGGATAAGAAAAACAACACAGCTTGTCATGTTGCTGAAAACTCAGAAACTCATCTGCCTGAAAACTTTCCCGTGTCGGAAAACTTACTGATGGTTACAAAGCACTGACACTGGAGACTCCTTTCATGAATGTTAAATAAACCCCTTTTCAGAGAAAAATGTGCATTTTGTTCTTTGTTAAATAACAATAATCCTCAGGTTACGTGGTGCATCTGGTACACAAGTCCCGAATTTAGTGAAATTAGTTATTTGGATTTATGGATTATATGTCTATTTAATGGTGTTTTATGGTAAGACCAGTGCTACAATATTTTGTTTTCTGGAGTATATACACGAGTTTATGAGTAAGCATACACCTGAGTGGGGTCGTTGATGTCAGGACAGCTGTCACACACGTCTCCCACTCCATCGTCATCTCGGTCCGTCTGCATGGCATTGGGGATTTTTGGGCAGTTATCCAGCATGTTAGGGATTCCTGCAGAAAAATCACAGACATGAGAAAAGAGCTTTGTATAGATGAATTGTACACGTACAAAAGTGGTTCTTAATTTTCCTTTAGAAATAAGTGGTACTAAATAAAAGGTATAAATACTATGCACGCATCTGTACCCTCTGGAAAGGGGAAGGACACAAGGATTTGATGGAAGCAGTATGAACATGGTGCTAATATTTTCAAAGACTTGGTCATGCTGATGAGTGTATCACAGGGTGTGGCGCATATACCATCTCCATCGATGTCACTATCACAGCTGTCTCCCACGCCATTACCGTCTGTGTCCAACTGATCTCCATTAGGAACATTTGGACAGTTATCACACGCATCGCCATATGAGTCGGTGTCTGAGTTCTGCTGGTCCTTATTGGGCACCAGACGACAATTATCCTGCGCAAAACATCCTTTTAAAATAACTGATAATTAAAATTTCTTTGATTTCTATTACATTATATCAGCTTCATTAACACCTGTCAGTCCTGCGTGCTGTGGCGCGTACACCTGAAGACGCGCCCTGGGCTGCGCATGCGTTGAGCGGACTCCAGCGTGCGCACCGTTAACGACGCGCACCTGAACTCAGTTAAGGAGCTCTGTGCACCTATTTAAGGACCGTGCTGATGCCTGATCTATGTGAAGTATTATGTTACATGAGTACGCATTACCGAGCCTTTCTACCCATGGGTCTGATTTCCTGTTCCTTATTCCCGGTCTCACTTTGCCTCTGATATCCTGTTTGCGCCTCGCCCGACCCTTTGCTTGTTTCTCGTTTTTGATCTATCCTGCCGTTTTGGATTGTTTGCCACAGACTGTATTTTGACCAAGAAAACACTCTAAATCGAGTCATTAAGCATATATCACGTTTAAGGAACCTTCAGTCAAATGCAAAGAGAGTCTTAAATGATTAGCTTATCTGTTTGCGTCCTCCGGCACGCGCAGGTTGAGCAGTTCGACATTCCTTTTTCTTCCGCAGTATACACGTCCGAGCCCGTTTTAAGTCCGCGGAAATCCAACGACTCCAGTCCGTACGGTAATAAGCCCGTTTCGAAAGTTCACAGACGAGCTCAGGTAGTTCGGATAAGTGAACGTTTGCCCACACAACTTCGTGCAGGCTGTGCTTGGGGATTAAAGGAGGCTGCAGACAGAGCAGGTTGAATTGGCTGCAGATCCGCCTGAACTTACTTGCAGGTCGAGTTTGACTATCACGCCCTCCAGGGCCCTGTACTACGAACGGAGGTTAACCTACCCAGAAGTAACCCAGGGTTCCCCCGCTAAACCGGGGTTGACAAAACCTGGTTATCTTGTTTGGGGTTAAACGGTACTACGACGCCAGTTATGAAGTTGATTTGTTGAACCTGGTTTAACCTAATCAGGGTTAATGCGCGTTCACGTTAAAGGGGAGGTTATCAGCGCAAATCCCCACTGTTCACAATGGCACGGTCGCCGTGCTTCACGGAGGAAGAATGCGCTGTCAGAATGCAAAGCTACGAGGAGTTCAAAACAACATTAAGAGCAAAATCTAACACAGCGGCTGCCAATAAGGAGCGGCAAGCATGTTGGCAACGAATTGCCGATCGGGTAAATGCGCAAGTACATTCTCCCTTCTACATGTTCCAGAACAGAAGTATAGGGTGAGAGAAAGCTTCATGATCAATCACAAGTCACAGAAAATGGTCCTTCGACGTGGCCCCAGTCATATATAGCTTGTTTAATGTCCGAAAAATCCTGAATAAAATTTGGTATGGTAAATTCATGGAGTAGCCTACTTAAGCTGATATGTGCACATGAGTCACATGAATTAGGATGACTGACTGTTCAGTCCCTTTGACTAAGTTGGTGTATGTCCTGTGAACATTTCAGAGGCAACAGCAGTGCCAAACGCACCTGGCAACAGGTGAAAATGAAATATAAAAACATCATTCATAATGGTGTGTGTGTGTGTCGTTCTTTTTCTGTACTGTGTTTCAGATGAAAAAGCTTTTGCCCAAGGACAAGAAGTAGGCTAAACAGCATTTGCCTTTTATTTATTCAAGTTTTATCTGTTTGCCTAATAGTTCAAATTGTTTTGTATATAGTTTATAATGTAGTTGTGTGATATTAATGATAATACTGTGGAAAAACTACTTTGCACGGACGTTCATTTAACGTATTCTATCGTCATTTTGTTTGTTCTATTTTTGTGTATTTTATTTATTTATCTGTTTGTCTAGTTGTATCTATTTTTCTAATATATTTTTTGCATTAATTGTTTTTTCCTATTAAAATAATCTTGTGTTCTTGTTATAGCTTTATCTATTTATCTGACTGTTTAGTTGTATCTATTTTTGTTACAATTTCAATATTTTTAATATGTTTTTTTCTATTAAAATGTTCTTGTTATATTTATTGTAGTTGTATCTATTTTATATCTCAGACTTAAATATTTTTGTAAAACAAGTGTTTTTCTATAAAATATTCTTGCGTTCTTGATAACTATGTTCTTGAGTGGGTTCTTTTTTTTTTTTTTTACAGAAAAGCCGTTCTGCATGGACATTCATTGAAGCCCTCATTGTTTTTTAATGGTTATTTATGAGCGTTTAGGGGTTACAATAATGTAAGTCTAGGTTGCTTTATATAAAAGGTATGTCCAGAAACATTGATGTCACTGTCTAAGCAGAGGGATCTGGCTTCTTTAGACGCTGTCTTCTTAAAACTGAATAAATATTTAAAAAGAGCCAAATGAGCCAGTCTTTTGAACGGCTCTTTTCAAAGAACGGATCACAAAGATGCGGATCCCGTCAAAGAGCCATAAATCCCATCTCTAATCTGCGCTCCGATATCGCACGGGTCATCCAGGTACGCTGGCATTGTCTCTAGAGGAAATGTCGGTGGAGAGGTGGTGTTTAAAAAGGGTGTGGTTAATCGGAAACCTCGGGTTAACCAAGAACATAACCTGAGACGAGCAGGTTTGAGATGCAGCGTAAGTTGCCATGGCAGCATACCTCGGTTTGAACATAGCCAACTTTCGTAGTAGCCTATGGGTTAATCGGGAAGTTACGCTGCACGTGATCAAGTTACTCTCGAAGTTACCCTGGTAAGCCAGAAAACCCGCTTCGTAGTACAGGGCCCAGTAGTGTAATGTGGGACTATCTTTTCCCTTCCTCTAGCTCTCCTTCACCTGGCTCCTATGTGGAGTGATTAGGCTTATAGAGTGCAGATGTAAATTTTCCTTTTCCCTTTGTGTGTATTTGATTTTCTTTATTGTAGTGTTATTGCCTTTAATGTGTTTTTTTTTTCCCCTTTCATTTGCAGTGTAGGTTGTGGTGACTTTCGGTGTGGTGTGCACTGGTGGTTTTCTGTTTAGTCTGCCTATATAGCTTCTCCTAGGTTTATAGTGAGGGTGGTGGGTGAGTGTGAGCCCAGATAGCAGAGGGACGTTGAAACGGCGCCGATTCTTGGTCAGAATGGTCGGTTTCCATTGTAAGTCAGAAAATCAACGCTGAAACGGCGCCGTGAAACGTCGATTTCTCCGCCGTCGGAGAAGGTCGATTTATCACTGTTGAATCACCGTGGGTAAAGGTTGATCTGTCGACCGTCAGAGAAGGTCGAATATACGATGTTGAACCATCGTCACTTTTGGCGGCCAGTTTTCAACATTGGTAGGATGAGCAAATAATTGTTCAGAATATAAATTCTGGCCCGTAGCCAGGGGGGATCGGAGGGTTCGTTCGATCCCCCCCCCCCCGGACACACACGCCCCTCAAGATTACTCAAGATTTATTCATTTGTTCATGTCCGATGAATATACATTGATTCACATTTAAATTTACAATATCAAATCCAGACTAATCAAAAAAGAAAAGTAGACTAAGTGAGGACGAGTTAGAAAAACGGGTTCATTTCTCCTATGTTTATGTTTACACGTTTTGTTCAGACTGCTTTACACCCCAATCCAGTGGGTGGCGGTAATGCCCCCATTAGACCCCTTTCACTGACGTCACCCGTAACCGGAAGTAAACAAACCCTGCGCCACATTGGAAGACCAACAAACTCGTGATTTGGGGGAAATAAAGGCAGCGTGCGGTATGTGAACCCACGGGGCACTTGGTTCATCATAAACCTACAATGGTAAACTTTTGTGCTGTGTTAGGGTTCCAACAAAGCTGATGGGAAAGGCGAAAAGAAGTCTTTCTACAGAATACCAGCTGTGATTGAGACACAAAGGGAGCAAACCAAGGAGCTTTCTGCCGGGAGACAGAGAGAGGATTTAGCTGCTTTATGCAGAGCGGATCTGAATACTTCAAGTCTATTTTGTTACTGGTAAGTCACTAGGCTAGAGTGTTGTAGAACATTTTTTTAAATGTCTAAATTAGAAGATTTGAAGTGTGCTCGTGTATTTGGGGGGTACGGGAGTAGGGGGCCAGATGAAGTCCACCTTTGGGGAAAAAAGATCCCCCCCCCCCCCCCCCCAATGCTGGCTACGGGCCTGAAATTGCCACTGTTTGTCTTATCCTGCTTACACATAGATACGAGTAAATGATATAAGTGATAATGATAAGTAAATGATAAAAAAAGAACAAAAACCAGTTTACTTTCTTAACTCAGCAATGGATTTGACCTTCTATCTTTGAAAGTTTTTTTACAAATAACTTAACATTTCCAAGATGATCATAAATTAATTCTAAGAAGATTGAAAGTGTTACAAAACCTGCATCTTATACCTAACTGGTGGGAATGGTGGTGTTACAACTTATCCTGGTGTTACTTTCATACCTGGTGTCTCTCATCTCTGTTGTATTGACTTTCATTTCAAGGCATGATATAAAAAAGGGCCAGTACGTATACGTAGCGATATGTCGTTGGATGTCCCACGCTGTCCCATAATGCAGTGCGATTACCACTGCTGTTTACTGGATGACGTCATTTTCGTTATATACCTGGGTGCACGTGAAACTCCCACACCACTCGGTTGGATCGTGACTCTCTTGTGGATTGGCCTGCTGTTACGCTTGGACCATTGAAACAACATTGAGAAAAACACTGGACCACGCTACATTTTCATTCATCCCTGGACATCTGGTACGTACCATTATTCAGTCACTATTAATAAAGGGAATTTCGAATACAATTTCAAGCAGTTTAAGAAGTTATGATGAACTTCAGTCATATCACGCGTTGGAGAAATTTCCCTCAACTAGTATCCATTTGAAACAACAACAATGCAGATGCATTATTCAATCGAAAAACGAGTCGAAGTAGTTGTCTTGTTGGAGTGAAAACTTAGCGTTGGTGTGAAAACTTAGCGTTTAAATCGAGCATGTAGGCCTAGGTCGCATGTCGTTTTGAGCTGACCTGTTCTTTTGTGTAGCCTCATTATTGTCTCATTATTGTCTTCATGCTACGTTTTATTCTATCAGGTGTCTACCTTAGCCCTTTGTGGAGGAACCGACGTAGGGGTCACAGTGAGGCGGATTCTGCGTAGCCTCCTGGTCAACAGCTTGGCCAGCCAATTTAACTGGGCTGGAAAGGGGGGAAAAAACTGCGTTTAAGGACACCAAGATCCATGATGTCCTGTTTGGTAGGTTATGCATGTGCACAAAGCTGTAAAAGAGGGTAAAATAGTAAGCTGTCGCAAGTACTTGCACACTACTTCTAAACGTTCTTTGATAACTCCTTCACTAACTGTAACATTACGATTATAACAACAACGACAAACATATTGTGAAAGATGCAAAGGATTAAAAAGGATTAAGAAACTCACCAGGCGCCTTACTCAGAAAAAGCAGGTGTGCAGGCAAGTCCAGAGAGGCTGACTGAGTGACGAACGGTCCGGTAGTGGCATTTCTATTTCCGCTTTGTGTCAATGGGGAAATTAAAATGTTTGGTTTTTTTTTTAATCCCGTTTAAATTGTCACAAGATTCACATCTATGGTTTCTGATTTTTACATATATTTTCTGTACTAGTACCATTACTTGCCACCTACCACTAGAGTGTGACGTGCATAGTCTTAACAACTCAAACTTTAACAATTATCACCATGCAAAGTCTCAATGTTGTTTTGTTCTTTTTCTTTCAGATGCTCTACAAAAGCAGCTGCCAGGGAGCACACACGCTACTTTTAGTGACGCAATCAAGAAGTGGCTTAAGTATGCGCCAGAGAGAGAGGGAGGGATGAGGAGACGTGAGGTAGGGTGGCATTTAGAAACCCATAGCCTACTGCTGACTTTCTTTATCAATGCTGCATCAAATTAATTTTGGTTATGTTTTTCTGTTTCCATGTACAGGTGTCTGCGCCGCAGGAGGAATAGGCCACAATTATAAATTATAAATAAATCATAAAATGTTTCTAAGAACTTGTTCAAGTGTGTTCTGTTCCTTATAAATGTTAAAAGTTATGCCTCATTAGATAGCTTGACAAACATTAGGAGAGGTGCATTGTTGCATGCATTTTTATATCCTGTTGTACATAAAACAGGAAGTAAAGTTGGATGAATCATCGCCGAAAATTAAACGATAAATCGACCGAAATCCGTAGTTGAATAAAGGGTGAAAGGGGGTCTATTCTCTGTCGGCCACCATCCACTTTTCAACGTCGTTTCAACGCAAACTCGTATGAGCAAAGCGGTGTTGAATCAACGCCGGTGATCCACGATGATTCGACGGCGTATGGTCGAAGAACATGCCGATGATTCCCCGTCGAATCAACGCCCTTTTGCTATCTGGGAGGGGAGGTAAGGGATGTCCCCCTTTTTAATTAATTGCCATTTGGTGTCTGATTTTAATGAATTCATGGTTAACTATTTATAGTTTTCTAGTTTGTGTTTGCCTTGTCTCCATTTATAATTACTGTGGATAAATGGAGATTTTGTATTGGCATTTTCCTGTTTGTCTTATTATTCTAGAGTATTTTTGCATATACGAATCTGAAGTTCTTGTCAGTGCTTTAGTCCTGGGGTAGTGTCCCCAGGTGGCGTAGTCGGTAATTTATAGTATCTGCCACTGGTTACAGTTATAATGACCAAATACAATGAAGTGTTTTTCCAGTCTCACCTGTGAAAGGTAATCCCATGTGATCTCGTTTGGATGGTAAACCTGTTGGTACAGTTAAACGCAGCACATGAATGAGGCATCTTTATTCTCCACTTTGCCACATCCAATATGGCGGCGAGGATGACCTATGATTCTACGCAGAATGCGGCGTCTATGTTTGTCTGTCCGCATCCATCTCACCTCAGAAACTGAGCGGATCGAATGCAACTTTGCCACGCTGTGCAGTGACGTAAGCACGTCAGGGCAAGCCCCCCCGGAACCCATAGAGATTGCATTGAAGTGTCAGTCAGGAGAAAAAAATATATTAATATGGGACTCTATCAGTGAACTCTTGGGCGATTTTCAGCGTAACTGAAATCGCCCCAAAAGGGGCAGTACTCTAGAAGCAAGACCACCCTGATTGGACAATGATACCCAGAGACGGATTAAAACGGCCTCGAGCAGCGCTGGTGAAAGTTTGTTTAAAAAAAGAAAAAAAACCTTTTTTCGTTTTGGCAGTGCGTCGCCCAATCACCCTTATGCACCAGCCGCCCTTGGTAGAGAGACTGCATTTCACTGTTAGTCAGACTTTTAACAGAAATGCATTGTCAATTGACTTTACACTCTGCTGTTTACTTATTATGGTGCTAAGCAAGGGCGGTTGGTGCATAAGGGCGATTGGGCGACGCACTCCCAAAACGAAAAGTTTTTTTTTTTTTAAACAAACTTTCACCAGCGCTGCTCGAGGTCGTTTTAATCTGTCTCTGGGTATCATTGTCCAATCAGGGTGGTCTTGCTTCTAGAGTACCGCCCCTTTTGGGGCGATTTCAGTCAAGTTGAGAATCGCCCAAGAGTTCACTGATAGAGTCCCATGTTAATATTTATTTATTTATTTTTCTCCTGACTGACACTTCAATGCAATCTCTATGGTTTCCGGGGGGGCTTGCCCTGACGTGCTTACGTCACTGCGCAGCGCGGCAAAGTTGCGTTCGATCCCATATACAGAAACATAGATGCTGCCTTCTGCGTAGAATCATACGTCATCCTTGCCGCCATATTGGATGTGGCAAAGTGGAGAATAAAGATGCCTCATTCATGTGCTACGTTTAACTGTACCAACAGGTTTACCGTCCAAACGAGATCACATGGGATTACCTTTCACAGGTGAGACTGGAAAAATACTTTTCAATACTGTTCCTTCAGTCTTCAGTTTCCCAGCTCATCTCCACCGGGTAGGTGTAGTTATAAGCAGTGAGAATTAGATAATACAGTGCCACACTATGATTAACGTTTTTGAACATATGATGAATGTTTTTAACCTTTCTGAATGTGAAGGAATCAGTGATGTATTTTGTTTTGGTATGACGTTAGAACCTGGCCCAACTCAGTTTGGCGGTCATTCAGCTCACTTTATTCAACGAGAGTAGGTCTGTGTGGTGACTCAATAAATAAAACAATACATTATTTTCATTCATTATTTCCAGTTTTTCCACTATTTCCATCATTTATCATATTCAGTCTTGTAGGTTGGTTATTGTGGCCTCAGGTTTTGGTAGCTTGCTACGGTATGCTGACTGATTAGCTTACCTGAGCTATCTATCACGTATCTGTCACTAGTTTGCAGTGTACAGGGTATTTTGCACACTATTTATAACCATCACATTAAAAGTTGTGTGTTGATGCCTGTTTGTTTCCCAAATATATACGTGTGTGTCTTAATGGGTGAATAAAAGGCATCGAGTTAAATATTATTGTAGAAAGGGGCTTTATGAAGTTCAGTCCATTTACTTGCATTGGAAGATTTGCTACATCCAATACAGCGGACACTCTGACGTATCCCAGCAACGGGGCCACCAGCTTAATGCGGCGTCTATGTTTATATGTCTATGATTAAACCGGCTCATCCAATGCATGAAATTTTGTGGAGTGTTCGAGTTAGCTCTACGAGGCAAAGACGAAACTGAGGGCTCCAGTCACCGTGGTGTTTTTCTGGGTTTAGTTGACTGTTGACTTGCTACCTAGGTCAATTTACTTCAGTCCTGTGGACATTTATGGTCCGTGTAGACATAACGGGGGAAAACTGCCCCCCCGAAAAAAAATTCAGGAGCCGCCAGTGGTGTTATGCCTGTACTGTATTTAACACTGTAACACAGTATACTCTTGTTGTGGGTTCAACTGTAACAATACTGTTTATAAATAAAAGTTAAAAAAATACTATTAACTCTTGTCTAAGCTCATTTTGTGAAATATATGTAAGGAATAAAAAAAACTAGCTGGGGTGTACTGGAATAGGAAAGTAATCAGTGATGAGGTGGCATGATTCATCTTGACATAAATCATCCATTATCTGTAACCACTTATCCTGTGCAGGGTCGAAGACAAGCTGGAGCCTATCCCAGCTGAGTATGAGTGAGAGGTGGGGTACACCCTGGACAAGTCGCCAGATCATCGCAGGGCTGACACAGAGACAACCAACCATTCACACTCACCTTCACACCTACGGTCAATTTAGTGTCACCAATTAGCCTAACCTGCATGTCTTTGGACTGTGGAGGAAACTTAAGCACCCGGAGGAAACCCATACAGACGCGGGGAGAACATGCAAACTCCACACAGAAAGGCCCTCATTGGACACTGGGCTCAAACCCAGAACCTTCTTGCTGTGAGATGGCCATGCTAACCACTACACCACCATACAGCCTGTGCTCCGCTTCCTTTCCAAACTAACGACATGCCCACTGATGTCATCACAGTTCATGTTGGAAAAATCAGGTATATTTTGGTTCCAGGTGGGAACCAAATGTTCAGGTTCCAAACCAATTTTAAGCGTTTTATTTCTCTTATACTGCAGTAATTTGCCATTACAATATTTTATTCACTAAATAATTATTTTCTTTAATCTGATGCAAAAACAAAGACATGATCATGCCCAGCAGGTCTAACATCTGTTCCAGCTTCTGTGGAATGATTGTGTTGAATGCTGAAGTCAATAAACAGCATTCTAACATAACCGTCCTTGTTGTCTAGCTGCGAGAGGGTCAGGTGGAGGGTAGTTGAAATGGCATCGTCTGTGGTACGGTTTCAGCGGTAAGCAAACTGTAGGGGGTCTAATTCCTGTGGCAGTTGTGTTTTCATGTGCCTCAATACTAGCCTCTGGAAGCATTTCATGATGATGAGCATGAATGCTATAGGCTGGTAGTCTTTTAGACAGGACATGGTAGACTTCTTTAGCACCGGGATGATTTTGAGACATGTAGGTACCACGGCTGTGCTCTGGGATGTGTTGATGTCTGCGAGCTGATCAGTATATTCCCTGAGTACCCGGCCAGGTATGTTGTCAAGACCCACTGCTTTTCGTGCATTCACTCTGAAGGGTCTTCCTGCCATCAGCAGTAGAAAGACAGAGAATCTGGTCCTTGATGGAGAGGGTCGTCTTTCTTGTTGGCTCCCTGTTGTGTCTCAAAACGTGCAAAGAAGTCATTCAGTACATTTGGCAGGGAGGGCTCTCTGTTGCAGGCCTGACATGTTGGCTCGTAGTCCGTGATGGTTTGAATGCCCTGACATATGCACAGAGTGTCCTTGGTGTCTATGAAGTGACTGTTAATCATCTCTGCATATGCTCAGTTTCCCTCTTTGATGGCCTGTGACAGTTTGGCCCTAGCTGTAGTGTAAGCCTCTCTGTTTTTGGACTTCAAGGCAGAATCCCTGATTTTCACCAGGGTGCATAGATCTGCAGAGAACCAGGGTTTATGGCTTGCATGGGAGATAACAGCTTTGGAGATGGTGACATCCACTTGGTGATGTAGCCAGTCACTGAGGCTGTATACTCCTCCAGGTCCACTGAATGTTCATTGGTGGTAGCTTACCGGAACATGTTCCAGTCTGTATAGTGAAAACAGTCTTGTAGGGCAGACGTGGCACCTTGTGGCCAAATTCTCACCTCTCTTGCAGCTGGTCCGATTCATTTGTGAACGAGTCTGTAGGCAGGGGTGAGAAATATCGAGATATGGTCTGAATGTCCGAGGTGGAGGATGGGTGCAGGCTTACATGCGTGATGGATGTTTGTGTATGCAAGATTTAGCATGTTATCCCCTTGTGTAGCAAAGTCAATGTTTTGATGAAATCTGGCTAGAACTGACTTGAGTGATGTGTTGTTGAAGTCCCCTGCAACACAGAAGACATCAGAGTGAGCTATCTGAAGCTCACTGATTATCCCATAGTGTTCTCTCAGGGCACTGCTAGCTTTAGCACTAGGCGGGATGTAAACAGCAATGATGATAACTTAATAGATTTCCATTTCCAGTTGAGAGTACACTGTGCACATTTTGGCTGTCGCTTCTCCCCAGAGCTTTTTATTCCCCCCCCCCTTTTTTTTTCATTTTGTGATCGTATGATTTGATGTTTGTTCTTTGTTTGAATGTTTTGTCCGCTGGATGTGGTGTAGTTCCGGCCCCCTTCGGGCCTTGTTTCGCCATGGGTGATGCTTGTGCTCCTTCTTATGGACTGCAGTGAGATTGTTGCTCTTGTAACAGCGGGGTTGGAAAGTGCTCTGTGCGGCGGCGCTTCTGTGCTTGATGCGGTGTTCCGAGTGATGTTGCTTGCCCGGTGGCGTCATGGTGGCTGTGCAGGCAGTTTGTGACATACCAGCAGTCTGTGTGATAGGGCTTCTGTGCTTGCTTTATGGAACCATGGCATGTTGTTCTGGCCAGTGTTGCCTGGTGATGTCACGACAGCTGTGCGGGACATACCTTTGCGTGCCTTTTGGTGGGACTGTGGACAGCTATACCACTGGAATTACATCCTAAGCCTTCTTGTGGTGGACTTTTTTTTTTTTTCTCCAATTGTAAAGCGACCTTGGGTGTGAGAAAGGTGCTATATAAATTGACATTATAACTGTAGTGAGCTATATAAATATAGCTATATTATATATTGGGAATATTAAAGGTCTGAATCTGACTGCTAAAACTTCCACGTGTGCTGAACAGTACATAAAGACAATCACTGCATATACCAGCTGTTACTGATGTAAACACACAAGCCACCGCACATCTTACCCAACAAGGAAGCATTTATGTTGGTGCAGAAGGTGTCTAGCTGGATCGCAGACTCAGCGATACCCTCATGCGACCATGTTTTGGTGAAGATGAGAGCACAGCAGTGTCTTATCTCTTTTTGGAAGGTCAGAAGTGATCTTAAACAGTCCAGTTTATTGTCTATGGAGCACATGTTGGAGAGTAGAAGGGAGTGCTGACCAGCTCTGGTTAGCCTTTAGCCTAGTATGGATTCCGGTTCGGTGGCATGGTGTAGTGGTTAGCACTATCACCTCACAGCAAGAAGGTTCTGGGTTTGAGCCCAGTGGCCAACGGGGGCCTTTCTGTGTGGAGTTTGTATGTTCTCCCCGTGTCTGCCTGGGTTTCCTCCAGGTGTTCCGGTTTTCCTCACAGTCCAAAGACATGCAGGTTAGGTTAATTGGTGGCTCTAAATTGACCGTAGGCGTGAATGGTTGTTTGTCTCTGTGTCACCCCTGTGATGATCTGGAGATTTGTCCAGGGTGTACCCTGTCTCTCGCCCATAGTCAGCTGGGATAGGCTCCAGCTTGCCCACGACCCTGCACAGGATCAGTGGTTATGGATGGATGGATGGATGGATGGATGGATTCCGGCTCTCGACATGCTTCTGCTTCCTCACACACCGCTTTTGCTGAACTTCCGGGTGGGCATGGAACTTAAGTGATACCATGGCATGGCTGCATGGAGTCCTTACAATACAGATGCAGCATAGTTTCTCCAGCATGTCTTCATCTGGTTGTGTGGTGTCCAGAAGCTGTTGACCATTGTAGGAGTGTTCACCAGTTGTTTCTACTGACATTTCCAGCTGAAAGAGAAGCAGTTTCTGCAAGAAAAGTACAAAAATTGCACCACGATTGAGACTCGGTGTGGCTGCTGCAACCTAGTGCACCGCCATCGTGGATCATTGATCTACAGAGATTGGGGCACACCAGTTCATCAACCAGTGAGAGATACATTTGGAAATGTATTCTAAATATCTGTATTCTGAACTTTAACTTAAATCCAATTAGTGTGTATACCGTAGTATATTTCAAGGTTTTGTCTTATATTAAGGAATTGAGCAATGTAATAGATCATCATGGTATTACTGCAGTTGTGTTTAGTAAGAAGCAATGTGCTTGTGAATCTGGACAGAAGAGCCTCTGGGACTGATAATTATATGGGCCTTATAATTATGTGGGATTTGTGTCCTTGTGGGACTGGACTGAAAAATCTTATTGATTTTTACTAAGGAACAGAATTTTCTCTACAGTGTTAGGGCTAAGACAATTTTTTAAAAACCAATTTCAGCCACCTTTGAAAAAACAAGCACATTTGCAGGGACCAGAAGAGGCTGGGACACACAAACATCTCAAAGCAAGGAGATAATGTATATATTTAGGTACTGCATAAAAGGGGAGCCGTTTAAATACAGATTTATTATATTTAGTTGATCTTACATCCAGTCTTATAGTTGTAGAATAAAAAAAAGTTGCAGTTTAAAGTGCATATCCTGGACCAATTTCGTGGTTTCTTTTATATGAAAGTATGTCCCTTTACACACTCATCCAGAAGGGTAATTTTGCACAAGGCCATCTGTCTACAGCAGAATAAAATAAAACGCGTCTGGAAAAATCCCAATGGAGTCTGGAGCCAGATTCATGATGTCACCTGCGGAAGCGCCAGCAGGCTGCACGAAATTTGCTGAGTCTCCGCGTACAGCCTGTGCAGACCAAGCGCTCCCATGTCTCATTGTCCGGTCTTTTGGAAAACGATGAGTACTAATCCCATCATGATTGGTGTTGCTACACCCTCCTACAGTACATCTGTTAACCATATTAATAATTGCGTGATAACGTTGAAGAAATTTGCAGAAAACCACCAGGTCGTTTTCTCAAACAAACCAGTGCTGACATAGGATTCAGAAGGAGGCATCCCGCACGCGACGTCACGAAAATCAATGTTTGCCAGGAAATCCAAATGCCAAGTTTTTTCAGAGGCGGACCAATTCGCCTCAAATGGCTTGATTTCAACAGAATTTTTCTGGTATTGCGCAAGTTAAAAATTGTGCAAAATGTGACAGATATTTGACCAAAGTTTAATATAAAATAGGAGAATTACATTGGACTTGCTCCTGAATTTACCAGGGATATGCACTTTAACAAGCCCGAATCATGGCACGTCACTTCCGGATATCTAGAACTCCACAACTGAGATGAACCAATAGCATCACACTTGTTCTGCGAGGCCTTGTTTATCATCGGTCACGTGGTTTTATGCAACTTGATGCATGCCTCGAAGTGGTTTTGAATCCTCAGAATCATCTGATCATTACTGGTTCTCGCAACAGTCATCATCCTTGTTATTATTAAGGTTAGATTAACGTGGGGCGGCCTTGAGCTGAAGTGCCCTTGAGCAAGGTACCCAACACCCCTGACTGCTCCCCGGGCGCTGTAGTGTGGCTGCCCACTGCTCTGGGTGTGTGCGCGTGTGTGTGTTCACTGCTTCAGATGGGTTAAATGCAGAGGATGAATTTCACTGTGCTTGAAGTGTGCATGTGACAAAGGTTTCTTCTCGTCTATTATCTTCACTATCATCTTTAACAATGTCGTTGCCGCTGCGATCATCATCACTGCTTACTTTGAAATACAATCCTGATCCCATGTAATACTGAAAGACAAACAAATCCCAAAAATAAATGCCATGCGCCGATCACAGCAAGTGCCCTGATGTGCCCCACCAGACGTTCAAGTTAAAAATAAAACCTGATCACAATTTAGCAATTTTAAGTTATGATGCTGGTAAAAATAGGTTTACCTGGATGCAACCATTTGCACTGAAACTAAATACAGAGAAAGAACTTCACTGTGCTGTAATGTATATGTGACAAAAGCTTTTAATTCTAAAAATCCAATCAAATTTTCTGTAACCATGTGCTTTCTACTGGCAACAAAATCTGTGAATCAACGGACTTCATTTTTATGACATTTAAATCTCACTTCGCAAGATAACGCTGTGGCAGTGGGGGCATGGTCAAGCGCCGGTCTGTGACAGGAGGGCGGAGTTGGGGAAGGTAAGTGGCAGAATCGCTACACCTGAGTGTAATAAACCTGTGTTTTGTGGGTTCTCTCCCCAGTAAACCGCGCCCTATTTAAGGAGGGAGAGTGAGAGCGGAGGGCAGCTTGCCGAGAGGAGATTACGGAAGTGTGTGTGTGAATCTCCGAGTATTACTTGTTGAATGCCCGACTGCAAAGTGCGGCAATAAAAGACAATATTTATCCTGATCTCTGTCCTGCCGTCTTCTGTGCTCCACCCACACGTTAAACCCGCTACAATGGTGCCGAAACCCGGGAAGGTGGAGCACCTGTCCTGCAGCCCCATGGAATCCTCCCCGTTCGCAGACTTGGTCCACGCCCTCGCCACGGCTCAGCAGAGCCAGCACCAGGCACACTCCGGAAGGAGCAGGAGCGCCGCTTCGAAGCCCTGGTGCTGGCTCAACAGGAAGACCAAGAGGCGTTCCGGCGCCTCCTCGCGTCGGTGGGGTCCACCAGCACCCCGGCCGCGGGCCCATCTCCCCTCACCTTGACCAAGATGGGCCCGCAGGACGACCCCGAGGCTTTCATCGTGTTGTTCGAGCAGGTTGCCGAAGCCTCGGGGTGGCCGATGGAGCAGCGCGCGGCGCGCCTCCTCCCCCTCCTGATGGGAGAGGCGCAGTTAGCCGCACTACAGCTCCCCGTCGACCGGCCTACGCCGACCTTCGCCGGGCTGTCCTCCAGCGCGTGGGGCGCACGCCGGAGCAGCAGCGCTTCCGCGCGCTGCAGATGGAGGAGGTCGGCAGCCCGTTCGCGTTCGGCCAGCAGCTCCGGGACGCCTGCTGGCGGTGGTTGAGGGCCGAAGATCGCGACGCCGAGGGAATCATCGACCAGGTGGCGCTGGAACAATTCATCGCCCGCCTACCCGCCAGAACCGCGGAGTGGGTCCAGTGCCACCACCCGGCGTCGCTGGATCAGGCCGTAGGACTGGCGGAGGATCATCTGGCGGCTGTCCCGGCGGCAGGACAACGGATGACGACATCTTTTCTCTCTCTCTCTCTTTTCCCCCTCCTCCCGTGTCCCGTCCTTGCCCCATTCCCCCACCCCACCCCAGCCGGCCCGCTGCACCCATGGTGCCCTCCCGTTTCTCCCTTCTGTGTCTGTCTCTCCCCCCCCCTTGGGTGAGTGACCCTCAAAACACAGCTGCAGAGGGGAGGCCCGGGCCGGTTTGCTGGCACTGCGGGGAACCGGGCCACCTGCCGCAACAGTGTGCAGTGATGGAGGTGGGGGCGGTGGTGCGGATCCCCGATGCGCCAGAGGCTGCCCTCGATCAGGCCGGAGCGTATCGCATACCGGTAAGTGTACAAGGGGCGACATATCAGGCGTTGGTGGATTCGGGTTGCAATCAGACCTCGATCCGCCAAAGCCTGGTGCAAGACGAGGCATTGGGGGGAGCACAAGGGGTGAAGGTGTTGTGTGTGCACGGGGATATTCACAGCTACCCGTTGGTGTCGGTCCACATACATTTCAGAGGGAAAAAAACGATAGTGAAGGCGGCGGTTAATCCTCGCCTTACCCACTCTTTGATCTTGGGGACTGATTGGCCGGGATTTTGGGGGTTGATGGCATGCCTAGTAAAGAGTGGGTCCTGCCGGTTGTCAGGGGAGGGTCCTGGTGTCGCTTTGGCTGGAGCTGCGGTCGCAGAGCCGTCTACATCATCTCCGCGACAGAGTGAGGAGCCCCCGGCCCCTCCTCTTTCTATTGGGGAATCCCTCGCGGATTTCCCACTGGAACAATCGCGAGACGAGACTCTGTGACACGCATTTGACCAAGTGAGAGTAATCGATGGTCAAACGCTTCAGCCGAACGCCACCCCGTCCTTCCCCTATTTTTCCATTTTGAAGGATAGGTTATACTGAGTGACGCAGGACACTCAGACGAAGGAGCGAGTCACCCAGTTGTTAATTCCAAAGAGCCGCCGGGAATTGGTATTCCAGGCGGCTCACTTTAATCCCATGGCGGGACACCTCGGGCAGGATAAGACACTTGCCCGGATAATGGCCCGATTCTATTGGCCGGGGATTCGCGGCAACGTCCGTAAGTGGTGTACGGCGTGCCGCGAATGCCAATTAGTAAATCCAGCGGCCATTCCAAAAGCGCCCTTGCGCCCCCTACCATTAATCGAGACCCCGTTTGAAAGAATTGGGATGGATCTCGTTGGGCCATTAGATCGGTCAACACAAGGGTACCGCTTTATATTAGTTCTGGTGGACTATGCAACGCGATACCCGGAAGCGGTGCCTCTCCGCAATATCTCCGCACGTAGTATTGCAGAGGCCCTCTTCCACGTCATCTCGAGGGTTGGAATCCCGAAAGAGATTCTGACTGACCAAGGCACCTCGTTTATGTCACGAACACTGAGCGAACTGTATGGGCTACTGGGTATTAAGCCGATCCGCACCAGCGTGTATCACCCACAGACGGACGGTTTAGTTGAACGGTTCAATCGCACCCTCAAGAATATTATCAAAAAATTCGTAAGTGAGGACGCACGTAACTGGGATAAGTGGCTTGAACCCTTGTTGTTTGCAGTGCGAGAGGTCCCCCAAGCCTCCACGGGGTTCTCCCCGTTTGAATTATTGTATGGGCGTAAGCCGCGTGGCATCTTAGATGTACTGCGGGAAAATTGGGAGGAGGGACCTTCGCAGAGCAAAAACGAAATTCAGTACGTTATGGATCTGCGCGCAAAACTCCACATGCTCACCCACCTAACTCAGGAGAATTTGCGGCAGGCCCAGGAACGGCAAACCCGCCTGTACAACAAGGGCACGCGCCTTAGAGAGAGTTCACTCCGGGAGATAAGGTACTCGTCCTGTTGCCCACGTCGAGCTCCAAATTAATCGCCAAGTGGCAAGGGCCCTTTGAGGTCACACGGCGAGTCGGGGACGTCAACTATGAGGTTAGGTGAACGGACAGGGAGGGGGCGCTACAGATCTACCACCTCAATCTGCTGAAACTCTGCAACAAGGAGGTCCCCGTGGCATTGGTATCGGTAGTTCCGGAGAAGGCGGAGCTGGGGCCGGAGGTCCATAAAGGGTCATTGGCATCTCGCACCTCTCCGGTCCCCTGTGGAGACCACCTCTCCCCGACCCAACTCACGGAGGTCGCCCAGTTGCAGGCCGAGTTTTCGGATGTGTTCTCGCCCCTGCCCGGTTGCACCAACCTCATAGAACACCACATAGAGACGCCCCCGGGGGTGGTAGTGCGTAGCCGTCCTTATAGATTACCCGAACACACAAAAAAGGTGGTTCGGGAAGAACTTCAGGCCATGCTCGAAATGGGCATCGTCGAGGAGTCCCACAATGACTGGAACAGCCCGGTGGTCTTGGTTCCCAAGGCCGACGGCTCGGTCCGGTTCTGTGTGGACTATAGAAAAGTCAACGCGGTGTCTAAATTCGACGCGTACCCAATGCCTCGTATTGATGAGCTGCTCGATCGACTAGGCACGGCTCACTTTTACTCGACACTGGATTTGACGAAGGGATATTGGCAGATCCCCTTGACTCCATTATCCCGGGAAAAAACGGCCTTCTCCACACCGTTCGGCTTACACCAGTTCGTCACACTTCCGTTTGTGCTGTTTGGGGCACCTGCTACGTTTCAGCGGCTGATGGACCGGGTCCTCCGGCCCCACGCCACCTATGCGGCCGCTTACTTAGATGACATCATTTATAGTAATGACTGGCAGCGGCACCTGCAACACCTGAGGGCCGTCCTTAGGTCGCTGAGGCGGGCGGGGCTCACTGCCAACCCGAAGAAGTGTGCAATCGGGCGGGTGGAAGTACGGTATCTGGGCTTCCACTTGGGTAACGGGCAGGTGCGTCCCCAAATTAATAAGACAGCAGCGATTGCGGCCTGCCCGAGGCCCAAGACCAAAAAGGGGGTGAGACAGTTCCTGGGGCTGGCTGGCTATTATCGTAGGTTTATACCTAATTATTCGGACGTCACCAGCCCGCTGACTGACCTCACTAAAAAGGGGGCGCCAGATCCGGTCCAGTGGACGGAGCAGTGCCAGCGGGCTTTCTCTGAGGTAAAGGGCTGCACTCTGTGGGGGGCCACTTTTGCACTCCCCTGACTTCTCTCTCCCTTTTTTGTTACAGACTGATGCGTCGGACAGAGGGCTGGGGGCCGTTTTGTCCCAGCAGGTGGGGGGAGAGGACCGCCCAGTGTTATACATCAGCCGAAAGCTGTCAGTGCGTGAGGGGCGCTACAGCACAATCGAGAAGGAGTGCCTGGCGATCAAGTGGGCGGTCCTCGCCCTCCGTTACTACCTGCTGGGGCGCTCTTTCACCCTCTGTTCGGACCATGCGCCCCTCCAGTGGCTCCACCGCATGAAGGATGCCAATGTGCGGATCACCCGTTGGTATCTGGCGCTCCAACCTTTCAACTTCAAGGTGGTCCACAGGCCGGGGGTGCAGATGGTCGTGGCGGACTTCCTCTCCCGTCAAGGGGGGGGGGGGGGGGGAGTCGGCTGCGGGCCGGACGGGCGCCCGGCCTGAGTCGGGCGGTGGGGGTATGTGGCAGCGGGGGCGTGGTCAAGCGCCGGTCTGTGACAGGAGGGCGGAGTTGGGGAAGGTAAGTGGCAGAATCGCTACACCTGAGTGTAATTAACCTGTGTTTTGTGTGTGTTCTCCCCAGTAAACCGCGCCCTATTTAAGGAGGGAGAGTGAGAGCGGAGGGGAGCTTGCCGAGAGGAGATTACGGAAGTGTGTGTGTGAATCTCCGAGTATTACTTGTTGAATGCCCGACTGAAAAGTGCGGCAATAAAAGACGATATTTATCCTGATCTCTGTCCTGCCGTCTTCTGTGCTCCACCCACACGTTAAACCCGCTACAAACGCATACGTGGTACTGACACAGATACTAGTAAACAATGGCTGCTGTCATAGCAACACAATTCTTGTCATCTTAAAAAAATTAAAATAAATCTCTTCTCAGTGAATAAAAACAAACAAAAGCATATATCACCTAATATGATTGGATTCAGGCCTGGAATTTCGTCATTTTAGGGGCAAGGCCAGTTGGCCTGTCAATTTTTTGAGGGCACGAAGGCCAAAAGCCAGGGCACCAAGGCCATAAAATAAAACAATGATTTTAAGTTCACGTCTATAATGAATTTAATTTAAGGACCAATGACTCTCCTGAGGAAGATTGGAGTCTCAGTCGAAACTATCAAGCAGATAAAGAAACATCTCCTACACCATTATATCTGAACATAAGAAAATATTGAACACATCAAAACTTATCAATCCACCACTCACTTCAAAAATTGTAAAAAACTTATTAAACCTATATCCTCCCATAATTTCCTCCCATAATTTTTGTTCAATTGACACCGAATGTGCATGAGCATCTTCAGACTGTACTACTACGCAGATTTTGGATTAATCAAAATGTTTGACTGTAAATGGAACATATACTAGCATGCAGGCTACTGATTAACCCATAAGAGCCCAGACCGATTTCTCAATCAAGGAAAATTATTGAGGAAATAAAATGAACTAAATAGACGACAAAGAAAACATTTCTGACCTTTTATTTTTTAAAATAGCACTTTCATGTCTCAAGATCTGAAATATTAAATTGCAAATTTGCAGAACACTGCAACACTATTACACTGTTAACCCCAAAGTTCATTCTATGCAAACAGTTTGAGTAAATACCACTTTTAAAGATTAGTTTTATTGCATTACTTAAACAGTATGAGTATATGAAGAGTATGTGAGACAGTCATTGGGTTACTCATTTTTGTAATTTAAACAAACTTAAACTATCATGTTTTACCTCAGGCCACAGTGCTGCCCTGTTGTGATTGGCTCAAAACTCAAGACAAGTCTGTGCTTGCTTGGCATAATTATTACTGGGGGGTAAATGAATAAAAGTAAATGTTAATGTTGTAATGACGCCGAAAACAATGAGATAAAATCTCTTGCGATGGTGATCTCGTCAAGATGGCAGCAGTTACACTTCGGTTAAACAGCAAAAAGAAACACACAATACTAGTAACAAAACATTGCTAACTGCATAGATTAAAAAAGTGGCTATGAACAGACAACAGCACATATCACGTATCATATTACGGCAGGAACAAGCAGTAGGAACATCCATGACCTTATGCTTAAAGCTCGACAAAGGAAAAACTTGACAGCAAGCTAATTAGCATTTGTTAGCAGCTACAGTCGGTACTCGGCACGTTAAAAGTGGGTCAGCGTTGTAACGACATAACGTTACTGTACAAGCAATGCTTATTTAACGGTAACAAACTTAAGCCCTATATGTTGAAATTCCTCCCTTATTCGTTCGTTAATTTATCACACAGTCTTACCTCAGTCAACTTCTTCCCTCCTTCTGTAAAAATTCAACGTCTCAGACGTGGACACAAGTGGGCAGGGGATGCGTTTGATTAAGTCTCCTGGTTGGCTGGTGATAGATTGGTGTCATTATAGCACGTCGGAGCGGTTCATGCCAGGCTCGAGTCCGATCCACCACTGATGAGTTGCCCAATAAGAATCCAGAATGTCATCAAAAGACGTATTTTTTTCTCAATAGACGCAGGTGATGTTAAAGCCTATTGGCAGTCACGAGGCAGACTACAAAACCGCAGGGCATCAAGGCCACTGTGGCCTTACGGCAGATACTTTTTTCCAAGGGCACAAGGCCAAATTGAGAGGGCAGGAGGGCCGTGGCCCTGGTGAAATTGCTGCCCTGATTGGATTTATTGCTACACCCAAACACTGGACACTCTGGCATCTTTAGGGTTGTTTACAACAGTTTAGAAGCGATATACAGCCGCTTGGTCTTAGCTTCAGTAAGTCGTGTGGCGAGTAAGTGACGTCACAATCTCGGATTCTCTGATGTAATCTGTACTCAGAGCGTAACATCTGAACCTCGGAGAGAGGGAGGGTTTTGGATAACTTTAGAGTTGGGGTTCTGGAATGAAGTCACAGATCGCCTCAGTATAGATTTAATTTCCTGTAACTATTAATATTTAGGAACATTATATTTAACCTAAAATGTGTGCAAGAATATTTTAGCACTTCACTTTTAATCTTGACATATGTTAAATTTACACAATTTGAGAGTTAATAAATATACAATTTATACAGGTGTTCCTAATAAAGTGATCAGCCAGTATATTAAATTCCAAAAGACAAAGAGATAAATGTGCCTTGTAGTGAGTCTCCTCGGGGCTTCCTCAGATTAACTCCCCAAATGCCGATCCTGTCAGGTGAGAATCCCACCAACGTGTTAGAACTAAATGACTGACGTGTTTATGAATGTGTTGTCCGTTCCCCAGTATGGAAATGCAGGAACACCAGAGTCTTCATCACACACACAGATGTTCACCACAACCTGGGGAAAAAATAAAAATAAATTAATTCAGTCTTCTATAAGATTTGAGTTAGAATATTTAGCTCCAACAAATGAGAACTTCCACAAGATCTAACAGGAAAGTGAGCAGATGTTTCCCATCACATCACTGCTCTTATCCAATCACAGGCTTTGGAGCTTTTTAAACAGTAACTAACACTGCGGTGGGTTTGATCTTTTGTTCTACATGTAGATTTAAGTGCAGACTTTAAGAAGAAGCCGAGGTGAATTTTACAGGAACGACAAAAGACACGGTGTGGAGGTGGAGAGCAGGAAGGAGTGTTAGAGTGAGTAAAGTGGCTCCTTAAATCACATATTTGTGGCAGTGTGGCATTAAAGATGATCATTTTACTGAGTTTTGAGGAGAGTTGAGAAGAAAGTGTGCTGCTGATCAGAAACAGGGAAAAGCCGAGATCATCTTATTCAGACAAAAGCAGCAGGATGAAGTCAGAGACAGCAGGGTGTCACAAGGAGACGAGGTGCTCATTTACAATCACTCTCATGTACTCAGACGGGACATTTTGGAGACTCTGACTGACTCCATCTTCTGCTTTCAGATGAATTTTAAATCAATTTTACTGAACAACAAACAGCATTAAAGACAACTGGAAGGAAAAAGTCGGATTAAATAGAATAGAGCAGGGGTTCTCAACCTTTTCTACTTTAAGGCCCACCTATTCATACTTGTAACGAGTTGGGGTCCATTAAAAAAGATCCCCAATTATTTTGGCTCATCTATTCTATCAGAATCTAATAATCTATTGTAAAGTGTATTAATGGGATGTGATATCACTTCCTGTTACAGACTGGAGCCCAGGAATTAAATTAATGCAATAAAAGCAAACTGTTTTTAATTGTAGGTATTGCATTTAAAACTGTATGAATGTGCCAGAAGTGAACATAAAACCATGCACGACATTCTCAGTCAAAAGGGATTAATGATCCAAAAGTGGAGTCTGGTCTTTTAACACAAGAACTTATTGCCATGTTTGCATACCACAAACAAACAAACAAGTTATTAAGACCAAGAAGTACACTCAAAAGAAGTGGATATAGAACCCACTCAATGGGATAGACCCTTACACGCTAACAAAGAAGGATTTTTCCTACGAGTTGGAAAATTATCCATCCGTCGAGTTCCCCGACATCTCAAACTACCTGGTGCTGCAGACATCGTTCTACACGCACACACAGATGAGAACCTGGAAGAGCATGGACGTGTACAACTTTTTATATGCGGCTGAGTTAAAGATCTGGGGATCAGGACACTACAAGATAGACGGCAGTAGACGGATCTAAGTGCAGGAAGAATGCATTATTTATTAGCAGGCGTGATATTTAAGCCAAGTTTATTTGTATTGCGCTTTTAACAGTCGACACTGTCGCAAAGCAGCTTTACAGAGAATTAAAGACTTTAAACATGAGCTAATTTTAACCCTAATTTATCCCCAATGATCAAGCCTGTGGCAACGGGGCAAGAAAAAAAACTCCTTCAGACGACACGAAGAAGAAACCTTGAGAGGAACCCGACTCAAAAGGGAACCGATCCTCATCTGGGTGATAACAGATAGCATGATTATAAATAACTCGCTTCTATAACTGTGTCCTACAGAGTCACAAAGTATAACTGTGTAACCAGAAAATTCATTATAGATTTAACATGAAGTCGGTTTTGTTGAAGTTATAAACTGTTCATGATAACTGCAGTCCTAAAGTTAGCAAGTCAGCTGTAGTCTTCAGGCACAAATGTATTACTGTAAGTGTCCAGAGCGTCTTCCAAGTGGGTTTATTGTTATTTTTTGAACAAAAGCAGAACAGAAAGCAGAGTATTTAAACAGCGTTATAAACATGGCTAGAAACAAATGTGACAGTGATAATGACAATACTTTGCAAAGTCTCTGTGAAAACAGTGTCCATATCTGCGTGTGCTGATTGTGCTCAAATCAGTGTCAGGTGTTTCCCATAACGACTGGGTCCCAAATGCGTGCACGGCCGCTCGAGCTGTGTCAGACTCAAGTGCGCAAAGGCACGACAGTCAGGTGTGCACCTGCTGTGTGACCACAACTTTTAGCTCATGTGTACATCACCACGCATTGCCACCAAAATGCCTCATTTTCATCGATAACCCACTGCAAAGCATCGCGAGCTGTAGTGCGACCGTAGCTTAATGAGGCAGATGTGATGTCGGATGCAACCCAGTAATTTTACCTTACTATGAGAAAAAAATTAACTTAAATTTTTTGGTGGGGGGGGGGGGGGGGGAGTAGCAGGCTACAAGATGGTGCTTCGCAGCCCACTAATGGGCCGCAGTGGTTGAGAAAAAGTGGAATAGAGTGAAAATTTCTAAAACTGCTTTCATTTCATGGCCTGGTCATGTGATATTTACTGAAATTAAAAGAAAAATGATAATCTTAAAATTATTATTCTTTTTTTTTTCAACATTAGCCTCAAAAGGTTATCGCTTACCCGAGTGTCTGTAGTTTGTAACTTTCATCATCCTTAAGAGCAGAGAGCAGCTCCTTTCCTGAGTCTCTGATTTTATTCCCAAACAGACTCAGTTCTCTCAGGTGTGAGGGGTTTGATCTCAGAGCTGAAGCGAGAGCAGCACAGCCTTCATCTGAGACACCACAACCACACAACCTGCAGAGACACAATGACACACACTTCACTGCCTCAGTTTATGAACATCAACATTTGTTTTGTCTTTAAATTAGGTGTGTGTGTGTGAGAGAGAGAGAGAGAGAGAGAGAGAGAGATGGGAATACATGATTAGTGTAGGATGGAAATGATTTTCATTGGTTTTGTAAACAGACTTTCTTTGTAATTTATAACAGTTTGATTGTTCAGTGTTGTTTCTGACAGTGGACACATGAACAGAGACTTTAGTGAGTTCTAGAGATTTCTGCAGCTGTTCTGCTCTCCTCTGCTTTCTCTTTCACCTCCTTCAGTATTACATGCCGGGCTCTCAGTGTGATTTTTGCAGGATGCCTCAATCTTAGGCAGAGGAGCAACAGCACTGAATCTGCTCTCTCTCTCTCTCTCTCTGTGTGTGCGTCCATGGATTTAGCCTTTTTTTTTTGCCATTTTGTGCAATGGAAGTAGCTAAGCTGCTCGCTGAATAAGGAAGTGACAGTTCACTAGTGAGAATCATAAATAAATTTCAGACATTAATGCAAATAATCAAACAACTTTATATTTTCAATTTATTTGCAATATTTACAAATTATTCCACCACTGCAGGCTCCGATATGCTCAAGTTTGAGATGTCAATCATGTTCTTTCCTGATTTACTGACTGGCAGTTGGTTATAAGGTTCCGCCCCTTTGAGAGATCTACCAATCCTAATAAGGAGAAGCCGTGCGTCCAGGTGGGACAAACGAAAAACGCGTTATCCAGTAAAACGCCGAGATTTTTTTGATTCACTAATGTCTGCAATGTCTCTCTCACACACGGTTCACATTTATTTTTTTCCCTTTTCATATACTACCTCAATTCCTCATGCCATCAGACTTCTCAACTCTGAGGAACTGGTCTGATTCTCACGGACTGTTGAACACACCACTCACACTACACTCTTTACACAGTCAACAATAATGCATTATTGCTTTACAATGTCTCTCACACACAAGGTTTACATTTATTTATTCCCTTCTCATAGACGACCTCATTATGCACACTCAACTCCGCACTTTATGTTGTTTGTGTAGTTTATTGTCTGCAGTGTTGCACTTTTGCACTTTGTTGCATTTGTAGATTTGTCGTCCTGTGATGTGTAATGTAGCACCATGGTCCTGGAGAAACGTTCTTGTGTTTTAACTGTGTACTGTACCAACTGTATATGGTTGAAATGACAAATAAAAAAGCCTTGACTGCGATATTGAACGACACCAAGACTGATGAATAAAAGAGACACTTTGGGAAACGTTTCATTGCTGCATTTTAATGAAATGTGAGGGGAAGCCGGGCTTCCAGTGTCGTCTTAAAGCAAATCACCACTGACAGAGATGGACTGGAAGATTATTTACGATTTTAAAGTGCATATCACGGGTAAATTCAGGAGCAAGATCAATGCAATTCTCCTATTTTATATTAAACTTTGGTCAAATATCTGTCACATTCTGCATTTTGCGCAATTTTTTTACCTTGCGCAATACCAGAAAAATTCAGTTGAAATCAAGCCATTTGAGGCGAATTGGTCCGCCTCTGAAAAAACTTGGCATTTGGATTTCCCGGCAAACATTGATTTTCGTGACGTCGCGTGCGGGACGCCTCCCTCTGAATCCTACGTCAGCGCTGGTTTGTTTATGAGAAAACGACCTGGTGGTTTTCTGCAAATTTCTTCAACGTTATCGCGTAATTATTAAAATGGTTAACAGATGTATCGTAGGAGGGTGTAGCAACACCAATCATGATGGGATTAGGACTCATCGTTTCCCAAAAGACCGGACAATGAGAGAGAAATGGGAGCGCTTGGTCTACACAGGCTGTGCACTGAAACCGTGCAAAAGCTCGCGCAGCCTGCTGGCGCTTCCGCAGGTGACGTCACGAATCTGGCTCCAGACTCGCTTGGGATTTTTCCAGACGTTTTATTTTTTTCTGCTGTAAACAGATGGCCTTGTGCAAAATTACCCTTCTGGATGAGGTGTGTAAAGGGACATACTTTCATATTAAAAAACTAGATAGAACTCGACGCCAATGGCGTCGATGGGGATGCCTCCGCCCGGTAGACTACACACCTTATTAAGTTGTGATTTGGGGATGGACACTTGACCTCACAGTAATCTTGACCTGGTGAAATTACTTGTATTTGCCTTGGAGATATTGTGTTCACAAGGTACTTGGACAGACATGTGACCTCACAGTGACCTTGACCTTAGACCCTTTGATCTCAAAATCTAAATCAGTTTATCTTTGTCCTCAAATGCAGAAATGGTGAAAGTCTGGTGAAATTCGTTTCATCTGCCTTGGAGATATTGAATTCACAAGGTTTTCTGACAGACATTTGACCTCACAGTGACCTCAGATCTTTTAACCTGAAAATCTAAATCAGTTCATGTTTGTCCCAAAGCGCACAAATGGTGAAAGTTTGGTGAAATTCCTTTCATTAGCCTTTGAGATATCGCGTTCACAAGGTTGCGGGATGGACGCACGCATGGATGGACGCACGGACAACATAATGCCTCCTGCACCTTACGGTGGCGGAGGCATAAAAAACGAAATTGGTCCAGGATATGCACTTTTACATGTATTATTATTACTACTAAAATAACGTATTTGAAAAATTCAACATCAACTAAAGGATTGTTGCCATGGCTTTCAGGTTATTGGAAGTTCTTTTCTGCTCCTATTTAATTTAAAAGTCAAATTTTTTAATGTATTTAATTTTTCTATTGCATCAGTTCTATGGCATTAACGTCTCATTTTAGTTTTAAACTCTATATTCCTGAGATCATTTCCACCATGTCACTGCTGCTTTAAACCCTGCAGCTCACACAGAGGGCAGTTAGTTTGTGTCTCAGGTGCAGTTTGTGTGATTAGTTACAGTGTTGTAGTAAATTTCACAGTGATTTCAGACACATTGCAGTCGGATCAAGTCCCGTTTTGTGCTGCAGCTTCTCACATACGTCCATCTGACCCAAAGACTCTGTGACAAATCATCAGTGTGCAGTGAAAAGAAACAATCTTCCTCCTCAGGACATTGATGATGAACCTAAAACCTCTGCTTCAGTCTCACTATTAGAGAATGTGTCTTACTGAGGAGCAGGTCATGTGACTCTCAGAGAGATGATCTTACCCCAGTTTCTCCAGTTTACAGTGAGGATTCTCCAGTACAGCACAGAGACGCTTCACTCCTGAGTCTCCCAGATTATTATAGGACAGATCCAGGTCTCTCAGGTGTGAGGGGTTTGATCTCAGAGCTGAACTCAGAGCAGCACAGCCTTCATCTGAGACACCACAATCCCACAACCTGCAGAGACACAATGACACACACTTCATCAACAGATTTTCATCTTGGTGTAATAGTGGTTGTGAAGATGATGTCTCTCATGTTGGACTGCCTCTATTCTCTTCACCAATCACAAGCTATTATTAATAATGACTCAAACATTCCCACTGTTACTGACATTAAGTTTACTCGAGGTGCAAATGATTCAGCAAAAAGTCAATAATTTAAAGGTTTAATGATCACATATTTAATTGTTAAAGATATTTTAATTATTTCTTGAAAGTAAAAGTGATTGAGGAGAAATGATCACTTCATGACTAATATATTTGCTCTGCATGTTTTACTTTTACAGAAAATTTTAATTGATAAACAACACTGTATACAACTATTAACTGCTGCTTTAGTGAGTTATTGTGACTCTCAGAGAGATGATCTTACCACAGTTTCTCCAGTTTACAGTGAGGATTCTCCAGTCCAGCACAGAGACGCTTCACTCCTGAGTCTCCCAGATTATTACTAGACAGATTCAGGTGTCTCAGGTGTGAGGGGTTTGATCTCAGAGCTGAACTCAGAGCAGCACAGCCTTCATCTGAGACACCACAACCCCGCAACCTGCAGAGACACAATGACACACACTTCATCAACAGATTTTCATCTTGGTTTAATTCTTACTTTAAAGATGAGGAGTGCAAATTTAATTTTATTATTCAGAATGTCATGAGGATTTAATTAATTAATTAATTAATTAATTAATTAATTAATTAATTAATTATGATAATACTGAGTGTTATATTTAGTTTCCAGGGATGAGAATGAAAAATATTAAGAGAGTCTGAAAAAAGCCGGGGGTTTGGGGGTCGCAGGCACCCAGCGGGGCCCAGGGGCAGAGACCCGGGAGCTAATGATTTTTGGGTTTTTTTTTTTACCCCAAAACCATTAAATTTTATCAGCAAAAAGTTGCAGTTTATTTGGAAATAAATTCCCCTTCTTGGTGGACGACCAGGTGAAAATGATTAATAGGGTACACGAGACTTGTCTTTAATCAATTCACATTTGATGATTTCAAAAAAATCAATGCACCTTTTAATATATACAAGAGCTCTACAGTATTATATTTCTGCATTTTTGCTATTCATGTCTTTGTTAACATGTGGATATCAGTGTAAATTAATGAATATATAATTTTTTAAATATAAAAAATTCCTTAGCAAATGGAGACTGGGCTGCTTTCTCTCAAGTTCTTTTCATAATAGTGATAAGGTTACAATACTTTTCAAAATACAATATTATTCACATGATCAGCGACTGATATCAGAGGCTTTACAGTGGAAGTGTGGCCATCTGTGCTTTTCACCAGTGGTTGATGTATATGAGATGCACTGCTACTATCACTAGTCTGAAGTGATGCTGGTAACTGGTAGTTTGTCCTCAGAAGTTTCAGTTTGTCGAAAATGATATCATCAGTCTCATATGAAATTTATGTTCTTTGCTGATATACTCTAATCCTTTAAAATGAAGTGCAAACCAGAAAAAAGTTCTATCATATAATTATCTTCAGCTTTCTTCTGATGTTATCATGGTAGCAGGAGGGCTTGCATATTAAGCAGGCAACATTCAACATCACTTATCACTTCCCTTTCAACTGCTGTGTGTACTAACTAGGTTTTATCTGGACAGGATGTTGTGTAATGTAATACATATACCATATGGTCAATTTGAAGATCAAGATGGTGATTTTGAATTAAAGAACAGGCATGTACAATGGGCATTACATATTGGAATTTTTTTAAAATCAAAAACTATGAGTTCATCTCGGCATAAAAAATTTGGGCAGACGCTCCCGCGCGGCACATGCCAGCATCCCCCCCCCCCCCATGAAATGAGCAATAAGTAGGAGAGTTATACATGGTATCATACCTAAAATTATATCAGAAATATAGATATGATACTATGATTCTCCCCAACATGCTACATTAGATAAGCTAACCCCATTTATAAAAGATACACACTTATATATGACATGTATTTGATAGATATACATTATATACACCATGACATTGATTCGTGCAATGTACATTATAAATAATATAATGAATCATTGAACAGACAAAATAATTTTCGACCTACCTTTGTGTTTTTTGGTGTATATGTGAAGTTCGATAGTCCTTGCCCCTCTACTAGCGGAGTTTATCATGTCAGAACACAATGAGCAAAGTACTTTTCCTGGGACGTCTATTTTCCGTATGTGATCACCGAGCTTCGTTGTGACAGTCTGCTTGTCGATCTCGACATTCAGTGTTCTTTCTAACCAAGCCCATCGAAAACAGTTCTTTATTCCTGCACCTTTATCAATCTCCCTCGCTCGATCCTCTTCTTTCTTATCTAGGGCTTTTGCCATTGTTGATATGCTAAAATATCCCACCTGAATACGTGTCTTTACGATGTTACCAATGCATATCGTCAAACAGTGTGTACGGTCAGTGAACGGTGATTGCAAGCCATGCGTGGAGAGCATGCGTACTTGTGTTTATACACTGCACGCGATGGGATTTCCCGAAAATTCTACCGCAAATAAGTCAAACATTGTCGCAAAAGGGAATGTTAATTACGACATGTCGAAAGACTCGAGTGTGTTAACCCGGAGCCCACCAAGAATCAAGACGTTATAAGGTGACCACAGATCATTAACCATACACCCCCCCCGAAAAGTTCTCAACAGATTTACATCGATCTCAAAAATGATCATTTTGGTCTGAAAAAGTTGGAAATCCACCGATCGGCGGAAAATTCTCATCCCTGAGTTTCTCTCCTCTGTTGTGTGTGATATTAAACCATCAGCAGCTGAAGCTGAACAGAGAACAGCAGAGAGACCATGAACTTTAATCAGAGAGAGAGAGAGAGAGAGAGAGACTGAATCTCAGATGGTTCTATTTCGTTTCTACTGACCGCCAGAGGCGGTGCTTTCAGCACATGGATATCCATCACACGAACGTGCAGGTCGAGTAATAGTAACAACAAAGTCACGTGTGACCTGGGTGACGTCACCCCGTGACCCCGGCATAAAAGACCGGTAAACCCAGGAAGTGACCTCTTACATCTTCTCGCGTTTGCAGGTTGCGAGTTGGATTGAAATCTGGACAAAGCGCTGTGGTAGTTTCGTTACCCGTAGGGTTGGGGCTGTGCTTATGCACCCTCCAAGAAACTGCGCTAAGTCCACCAACTCTTTTCTTCTTGATTTATTACTCCGTAAGCTGAGCGCTCTCGCTCGGTGGAGTTAGCTGATTAGCCCTCCGGGGCGGTGTCCTCACCGCTGGAGGCCGGCTTGTTTTCGCTTCAGGTAAGCGGGTTTCATTATTTAAATTAAAGCGGCGTTCCTCTCGCCGCTGTTTATCAGTTCTGCGGCGCTCGGCGCCTATCCTTGTTAATATTATTAACCACCTTGTTTTGTGTAGCCTCGCCGCCGGCCTGTTCACAGGCCGGCTGTCTTGTGTGTTGTATTCGTATTGATTTATTACTCCGTTAAGCTGAGCGCTCTCGCTCGGTGGAGTTAGCTGATTAATCCTCCGGGGCGGTGTCCTCACCGCTGGAGGCCGGCTTGTCTTCATTCAGGTAAGCGGTTTTCATTCATTTAATTTTAAGCGGTGGTTCTCGCCGCTGTTTATCAGTTCTGTGGCGCACTGCGCCTATCTTTGTTAATATTATTAACCGCCTTATTTTGTGTAGCCTTGTCTCCGGCCTGCTCACAGGCCGGCGGTCTTGTGTTGTATTGTTTGTTACTCCGCTAAGCTGAGTGCTCTCGCTCGGTGGAGTTAGCTGATTAGTCCTCCGGGGCGGTGTCCTCACCGCTGGAGGCCGGCTTGTCCTCATTCAGGTAAGCGGTTTTCATTTATTTAATTTAAAGCGGTGTTCCTCGCCGCTGTTT
The DNA here is from genome assembly GCF_027579695.1 of Neoarius graeffei. Classification (NCBI taxonomy): domain Eukaryota; kingdom Metazoa; phylum Chordata; class Actinopteri; order Siluriformes; family Ariidae; genus Neoarius; species Neoarius graeffei. The sequence goes on along the minus strand of NC_083590.1, from coordinate 18,308,474 downwards.
ATCAGTTCTGTGGCGCACTGCGCCTATCTTTGTTAATATTATTAACCGCCTTATTTTGTGTAGCCTTGTCTCCGGCCTGCTCACAGGCCGGCGGTCTTATGGGTTGTATTCATATTGTTACTCCGTTAAGCTGAGCGCTATCGCTCGGTGGAGTTAGCTGACTAGCCCTCCGGGGCGGTGTCCTCGCTGCTGGAGGCTGGCTTGTTGTCGCCCAGGTAAGCGGTTTTCATTCATCTAAATTAAAACGGTGTTTCTCGCCGCTGCTTATCAGTGCTGTGGCGCACGGCGCCTATCCTTGTTAATATTCCCGACCACGGGTGTGTTCGCCCGGTCGTTTTTCATTACCGCCTGATTGTTTATTTGGGCTGCTTACTTGGGGTGTTCTCGCCCTATTTTTTAAGTTCCCTTCTGCCAGCCAGGCGTCATGGACCTCTTCTCTCGCTGCGCTGCATGTGCCTGAGCGTGGCTGCGCGGACCGCCAGGCTGGCTCGGCTGGATTCTCCGTCTGACATCCCCCGGGCCTCGGGGGGACAGGACACGGTGTCGGCTGCAGCAGCGGGGCCCAGCAAGCGCCGTGGGTTCCCCCACACGTCTTCGCTTTTAAGGCGAAAAAGAAGCGCTCGGGCGATTTGGCTCAGAAGGTGGAGGCGATGTCCACCGAGCTGGAGGAGATGAAGGCCCTGCTGGCGAATCTTCAGCCTCCGCCACAGGGGGCAGTGTTCCCGCTGCAGGGCCCTGGCGGCAATGCAGGACACCCCTACCTATGGCCTCCTGCAGATGCCCAACATTGAGAAGCGCAGCCTGCTCACGGGCCGGCTGTCTTGTGTGTTATATTCGTATTGTTTGTTACTCCGTTAAGCTGAGCGCTCTCGCTCGGTGGAGTTACCTGACTAGCCCTCCGAGGCGTGTCCTCGCTGCTGGAGGCCGGTTTGTTGTCGCTCAGGTAAGCGGTCTTCATTCATTTAAAGCGGTGTTTCTCGCCGCTGTTTATCAGTTCTGTAGCGCACGGCGCCATCCTTGTTAATATTCCCGACCACGGGTGTGTTCGCCCGGTCGTTTATTTTTTATTTCCGCCTGATAGTTTATTTTGGGCTACTTACTTGGAGCGTTCTCGCCCTATTTAAGTTCCCTTCTGCCAGCCAGGCGTCATGGACCTCTTCTCTCGCTGCGCCAACTGCCGGTCCCCCTCGAACCGGAGGACGGCCACCGCGAGTGCCCCTCATGCCTGGGTATTGATCACCTGCGGCAGGGGCTGACGGACATGGCCTGCGCAGACTGCATGTGCCTGAGCATCCAGCCAACGCTGAGGGCTGCATTGGCCCGTCTGGGGTTGGACACGCCCCGGTGGCCCAGCATCAGAGCGCTTTCTTCAGAGGTCCCACATAGCCTTCCTCGTTGTCTGTTCCGCCCTCGGCCTCATACATCGAGGAGTTACAGAGGTGTTGGGCGGACCCTAGATGCCTTCCCACCTCCCTAGTGACTGCAGGGCCCTGGCGGCAATGCAGGACACCCCTACCTATGGCCTCCTGCAGATGCCCAACATTGAGAAGCGGCTTTCATTCATTTAAATTAAAGCGGTGTTTCTCACCGCTGTTTATCAGTTCTGTGGCGCACAGTGCCTATCCTTGTTAATATTATCAACCGCTTGTTTTGTGTAGTCTTGTCTCCGGCCTGCTCACGGGCCGGCTGTCTTGTGTGTTATATTCGTATTGGTTGTTACTCCGTTAAGCTGAGCGCTCTCGCTCGGTGGAGTTAGCTGACTAGCCCTCCGAGGCGTGTCCTCGCTGCTGGAGGCCGGTTTGTTGTCGCTCAGGTAAGCGGTCTTCATTCATTTAAATTAAAGCGGTGTTTCTCGCCGCTGTTTATCAGTTCTGTAGCGCACGGCGCCATCCTTGTTAATATTCCCGACCGCGGGTGTGTTCGCCCGGTCGTTTATTTCTTATTTCCGCCTGATAGTTTATTTTGGGCTACTTACTTGGAGCGTTCTCGCCCTATTTAAGTTCCCTTCTGCCAGCCAGGTGTCATGGACCCCCAGACGCTGGAGGGGACGAGCGCGGCATCACGGGAGCTGTGTGACGCGGCTCCAGGCCTTTGCCTACTCGTCGCGGGAACTGGGCCGGCTGATGTCGTATCTCACCCTCGGCCGCCAGCAGATATGGCGGGCACAGTCCCCTCTGGCCGAGCCCGACCGGCGTGTGCTGCACTCTCTCCCTGTTGTCCCCGGGGAGCCGTTTGGCGAAGCCACTCAGCAAGCCCTGGATCGGAGTGCCCAGGTCATCTAGGCGTAACAGCAGTTCGCTGGCCCCCGCCAGGCCCACCACCATGGCAATGCTGCCCAGTCCTTCAGGGGGCCCACACCGACTCTGTCTCGGCCACGCACCCGCCAGGAGACCAGACGGGTTGATGACTTTCGCCACCCCACCACCTCCCGGACCCGTGGTGCCGCCCCCTACACCCAGTCCACTCCTTGTCGCCCCCATGGTGACCGACGGGGGCGCTCTGGACAGCGCTGACATCAGCGCGCCGGCGGTCGGCCGCTTTTTCCAGCGAACAGCTCCAAAGCTGGAGAGCGTTGACCCCTGGGTGCTGGTGACCCTCACCGAGGGTTACCGCATCCAGTTCTGCCGCCGTCCACCACGTTTCATGGGGTCAAACACCACCGTGAGCCATCCGGGGAAGTCCCTCGTCCCCCGGCAGGGAATCGCCACCCTCCTGGAGAAAGGAGCAGTCTCTCCCGTCGACAGGCAGAGACAGCAAGGTGGGTTCTACTCAAGGTATTTTCTGGTTCCGAAGGACGGCGGTATCCGCCCGATCCTCGACCTGAGGTCCCTCAATTCCCACTTGAGGACCATGAGATTCCGCATGCTGCGTACAGTGGATGTCTTACACCACATCCAGGCGGGCGACTGGTTGTCACCTTGGCCTGAAAGACGCCTACTTCCATGTTCCCATTGTGCCACACCACAGGCAGTTCCTGCGGTTTGCCTTCGAGGGCTAGGCTTTCGAGTTCAATGTTCTGCCCTTTGGGATATCGCTGGCACCCCGTGTGTTCACCGGGTGTGCGGCAGCGGCATCGGCACTACTTCAGGCAAGGGGTTTGCGTGTCCTGCCCTACCTGGACGACTGGCTTGTCTGTTCACGGTCAGCAGCTCAGGCCCGCACCAACATCGCGACTGTGCTCTCGCATGTCGTAGAGCTGGGGCTCAGGGTGAATTACAAGAAGAGCTCGCTGGTGCCCAGCCGGGAGACGACTTTCTTGGGCGTGCACCTGGATTCGAGGTCGTTGATGGTAACTCCCTCCCAGACAAGGATCCACAACATCCGCCTACTGCTTGGCCGCTTCGGACGGGGTAGGTCACTCGCCCTGAAGACCTTTCAGTGCCTGCTGGGCATGCTTACGGCAGCCTCCTCTCTGGTCCCGCTGGGACTTCTGGACTTATGCCGCTTCAGAGGTGGTTCAACGGTCTCCACCTCCACCCGGTGCTGCACGGGCGCAGCACATCAACGTGCTGGAGCTACGGGCTGTGTTCCTCGGCCTACAGCACTTCCTCCTAGGCCTGACCGGCAGACACGTTCTGGTGCGGACGGACAACGCTATGGTAGTGTACTACATCAACCACCAGGGAGGCACAAAGTCCCTCCAGTGCTTGGAAGTGGCTGGCCAACTTCTGCGGTGGGCCCATCGACATCTCTTGAGCCTGCGTGCCATGTACTTGCCAGGCACTGCCAACAGGGCAGCAGATCTGCTGTCCCGCCAGGACCCCGATCCCGGGGAATGGAGACTCAACCCAGCGGTGGTTCTCGCCATCTGGGAACATTTTGGCAGGGCAGAGGTGGACCTCTTTGCCTGCCGGGAGTCGACACACTGCCCTCTGTGGTTCAGCCTCCACGGCCCAGTCCCCTGGGCCAGGATGCGCTGGCGCATGCTTGGCCGAGGCAACTGCTGTATGCCTCCCCCCCTCTGCTGCTGATCATGCCAACCCTACACAGGGTTGCGATGGACCACCACGGGCTGCTGCTTGTCGCCCCCCCCGGTGGCCGGGCAGAGTGTGGTTCCCAAGTTGCTGCAACTTCTGAACGGCGACCCCTGGTGCCTGCCAGTGAGGACTGACCTGCTATCACAGCTGGGAGGGCAGATCTGGCACCCGGATCCAGCCCGTCTGCAGCTCTGGGTATGGCCGCTGAAGGGCCGGACCCCCTGCGAGGTCCTTGTGAGCCGGCAGTGGTCAATACCATTGCAAGCTCTCGGGCACCCCCCACCAATGCCCTCTATGCCAACAGATGGAGGCTTTTCTCCAACTGGTGCTTAACTCGGGGGGAGGAGCCTACATGCTGCCCCCTGCCGACCATTTGACTGTTCCGCCAGTCTCTGCTTTTGATAAGGGTCTTACCCCTGCCACCATCAAGGTCTATGCAGCTGCCATCTCTGCTCAGCATGCCAGAGTTGGGGGAAGGACCGTGGGGTCCCACGCCTTGGTGGCACGTCTCTTGAAGGGTGCTCTCCGGTTGAGACCCCCCCCGACGGAGCCGGGTACCCACATGGGACCTTCATTGGTGCTACAGGCTCTCTGCGACGCACCGTTCTGAGCCCCTGCTCACGGCAGACATTTCATGGCTCTCCCTGAAGACTGCTTTTCTTCTGGCTATTACATCGACGAGGCGCGTCGGGGAACTACACGCGCTGTCAGTCAGTGGGGAGTGCCTGCAGTGGCACTCCGGCGACAGTGGGGTCACCCTGTGGCCTAACCCCTCTTTCCTCCCAAAGACCCTCTCTGCTACCCTCGTCAACCAGCCCCTTAGCCTTGCGGCGTTCGAGGCGGGCCATGGTGAGAGGTCGGAACTTTTGTGCCCAGTTCGCGCCCTCAGGGTGTACGTGTCGCGTACAGAGGGCTTCCGTAGGAGTGACGCCCTGTTTCTGTGCCACACAGGACCGTCGAGGGGTCTGGCGCTCTCTAAGCAGAGGCTATCCAAGTGGATAGTCGAGGCCATATTACATGCCTACAGGCACAGTGGCTTCCCGATTCCTCCGGCTGCCAGGGCGCACTCTGCACGGGGCGTGGTAGCCTCATGGGCATCACTGAAGGGCATGCCCCTTTCAGACATATGCAGCGCAGCCTCCTGGGCTTCCAGCTGCACCTTCACCAGGTTTCACCGTCTTAATGTCGTCCCACATAATCCTGTGGCGACGGCTGTCATTCCAGGCCCGTCGCAGCAGCACTGGGTACGGGTAGGCACTCCTCCTGACCTGGTTGGTATTAGTCATCCATGTGCTGAAAGCACCGCCTCTGGCGGTCAGTAGAAACGAAATAGAACGAGGGTTATGTATATAACCGCGGTTCTATGAGTTTCGGATGACCGCCAGAGCTTGGCAGTCACTCGGAGTGTACACGAGAAGATTTGCCAAGAGGTCACTTCCTGGGTTTACCGGTCTTTTATGCCGGGGTCACGGGGTGACGTCACCCAGGTCACACGTGACTTTGTTGTTACTATTACTCGACCTGCACGTTCGTGTGATGGATATCCATGTGCTGAAAGCACCGCCTCTGGCGGTCATCCGAAACTCATAGAACCGCGGTTATATACATAACCCTCGTTCTCTACTAGACTTATAGTGCACTACACAGGGGCAATAAACTTGTTTCTCCAGAGTCTACAGAGTGCATTTATAGAACACTATAGATTTATATTATTGTAGAATCAGAGAAGTAAACAATGATTATTCCATATAAATCCTACAAACATTCAGCCACTCGTTCTTGAGACAGCGTGCGAACAAGAATTTCAGAAAAAATGGACAGAAAACCCGAAAACATACCGGTTTCACCTCTCAGTGTCGGAGGAATAAAAATGTCAGTGTAATTTATGATGTTCGTTTGTCTAATTACTTTTTATCCCTCAAAAAGAGGGACCACATATAAACAGTGCTGTAATTTCAACACCAGTCGCCCAATCTGGATGCAAGTTTCCTCAAAATAAAGCTGAAGCTCTGCACTTTGAGCTCATCTCATCTCATCTCATTATCTCTAGCCGCTTTATCCTTCTACAGGGTCGCAGGCAAGCTGGAGCCTATCCCAGCTGACTATGGGCGAAAGGCGGGGTACACCCTGGACAAGTCGCCAGGTCATCACAGGGCTGACACATAGACACAGACAACCATTCACACTCACATTCACACCTACGGTCAATTTAGAGTCACCAGTTAACCTAACCTGCATGTCTTTGGACTGTGGGGGAAACCGGAGCACCCGGAGGAAACCCACGCGGACACGGGGAGAACATGCAAACTCCACACAGAAAGGCCCTCGCCGGCCCCGGGGCTCGAACCCAGGACCTTCTTGCTGTGAGGCGACAGCGCTAACCACTACACCACCGTGCCGCCCCACTTTGAGCTCATCTTCATTATTTAATTTCATCAACAATATACTGTGCAGAAAAACAAACAATTAAAATTATTTAGATTCATATCTAAATCAGGGCTGGATTTAGGGGGGGGTCCTGCGTTGGGATATGCCCCACCCTAAAACTGTCCCTGCACTGCATCAAGACTTTTTTAGGATCACATTATCTAGTAAATCAATTCCATCTCGTGTCAAACCTAAAGCCTGAAGGCCAAAATACGGCTCACTGCCTCGTTTCATTCGGCCCGTGTGAACTTTAAAAAATAACACTGAAACTACTTTTCACACAAACCCTGATAATTTCATGTAACAAGAAATAAATAGCTTAAAAAATGACTTTGGATCTTCTGTCCTCTACATCTCAGAAACTAATGCAGATACAAGTCCGGAATTTTTCACTATTTATCGGGAACTGTGACATTATTCAAAAAGTTTGAAGCAAATCTGAGATTACCAGTTGGAAACTTTTTTTTTTTTTCCAATCTGGTGATTATGATTTTAATTAAATTTCTAAAAGAAAAAATACATTTCAGACACACTGCAGTCAGATCTAGTCATTTTTTGTGCTGCAGCTTCTCACATACGTCCATCTGACCCAAAGACTCTGTGACAAATCATCAGTGTGCAGTGAAAAGAAACAATCTTCCTCCTCAGGACATTGATGATGAACCTAAAACCTCTGCTTCAGTCTCACTATTAGAGAATGTGTCTTACTGAGGAGCAGGTCATGTGACTCTCAGAGAGATGATCTTACCCCAGTGTCTCCAGTTTACAGTGAGGATTCTCCAGTAGAGCACACAGACGCTTCACTCCTGAGTCTCCCAGATTATTATCAGTCAGATCCAGTTGTCTCAGGTGTGAGGGGTTTGATCTCAGAGCAGCACAGCCTTCATCTGAGACACCACAACCACACAACCTGCAGAGACACAATGACACACACTTCATCAACAGATTTTCATCTTGGTTTAATTCTTACTTTAAAGATGAGGAGTGTAAAATTAATTTTATTATTCAGAATGTCATGATTTAATATCACCTGTTTATTCTCATTAACAGTGTAATTAATAATGATAATACTGAGTGTTATATTGAGTCTCTCTCCTCTGTTGTGTGTGATATTAAACCATTAGCAGCTGAAGCTGAACAGAGAACAGCAGAGAGACCATGAACTTTAATCAGAGAGAGAGAGAGAGACTGAATCTCAGATGGTTCTCTACTAGACTTATAGTGCACTACACAGGGGCAATAAACTTGTTTCTCCAGAGTCTACAGAGTGCATTTATAGAACACTATAGATTTATATTATTGTAGAATCAGAGAAGTAAACAATGATTATTCCATATAAATCCTACAAACATTCAGCCACTCGTTCTTGAGACAGCGTGCGAACAAGAATTTCAGAAAAAATGGGCAGAAAACCCGAAAACTAAGGCTGCAACAATACATTAGGCCACGATACGATACGTATCACGATATTAGGGTCACGATACGATACGTATCGCGATACACAATGATACACGACAAACTGGTGTGAAAATGTCAAAAATGGCCTATATGGAGCAACTACGATTATGCACAGGGCTCCCTGATTTTTGGCGGGTTAGCACCATTTGATTTACACAACATACCTGCCACTTTAAAGGTGAAAACTGTTGTTTTATTGTGACAAAAACCATAATTAAGATGAAAAAACAGAAATCTAGAGTGTGCATAGGTATTCACCCCACCCCAAAAGTCAATACTTTATAGAGCCAGCTTTTGCTACAATTACAGCTGGAAGTCTCTCGGGTATGTCTCCATTAGCTCTTAGCCCATCTAGCCACTGGGACAGAACCGAATGCACACGGAAGCGCACGATCTACTGCGCAAGCGCGAATACCTCGGACACGGTATTGAAACTGCCCCGCACGTAAAAGTTGATCACTCTGAACTTAGTAGCTTATCATCGTTAGCATATTGAGTACGGTCACACACGGACTGGCCATTGGGAGTAGCGGGAGTTTTCCCGGTGGGCCGGTGGTTCAGCGTGGGCCGGCGGAGAAAAAAAAAAAAAAACAGTTGCGGGCTGGCCTTTAATATGATAAGCAATGTTAACAGTTTCTTTAAGAAACTGTTAACATTGCTTATCATATTAAAGGCCAGCGCGCAACTGTAATAAGCAATGTTAACAGTTTCTTAAAGAAACTGTTAACATTGCTTATCATATTAAAGGCCAGGGCGCAACTGTTTTTTTTTTTTTTTCTCCGCCGGCCCACGCTGAACCACCGGCCCACCGGGAAAACTCCCGCTACTCCCGATGGCCAGTCCGTGTGTGAGTACAGTGTATGATAAATTGATTGCAGGACTTAATTGTTAGTAACAATTAAGTCCTGCAATCAACCGAATGCACACGGAAGCACACGATCTACTGCGCAAGCGCGAATACCTCGGACACGGTATTGAATTTGTTACCGTGTTCGAAATGACGAGAGCGGCATATGTCAATTTCCCAAATGTTTCCAAATAAATACCCACCTTTCGTGTCATTTCGACGATCACGCCCGACTATAATTGTTTTGAGTATAATATAGTCTCTACATGCGGAAAATGAGTTAGTATCGTCGTGTATCACGATTCGTTTTGGCCGGCGATACATATCGTATCGTGGCGAAAGTATCGCGATGCATCGGTGAATCGTTGCACCCCTACCGAAAACATAGCGGTTTCACCTCTCAGTGTCGGAGGAATAAAAATGTCAGTGTAATTTATGATGTTCGTTTGTCTAATTACTTTTTATCCCTCAAAAAGAGGAACCACATATAAACAGTGCTGTAATTTCAACACCAGTCGCCCAATCTGGATGCAAGTTTCATCAAAAATAAAGCTGAAGGTCTGCACTTTGAGCTCATCTTCATTATTTAATTTCATCAACAATATACTGTGCAGAAAAACAAACAAACAAAATTATTTATATCCACCTCAGGGCTGGGTGTTCTCTAATCACTGAAACTCGACATTTCACCCAATCCTTGAAAATTTCATGCAACTCCAGGCCTCAACATTAACTTTTGACACTTTTTGCCCTGCAGGGTAAATGCCCTCAAAAAATCTTTTGCCCCTCAAAATTTCCTTTTGCCCGAAAATTCTGATTGGCCCATCATGCATGTTGTTTAAACCTGTCCTCCTCATCTTCACATGTATTTACCACTAGCTTTTTTAAAGACCCCTTGCACATGACGTCACGCATGTAAGGAAGGCTTAATCTTTCTTCAGTATGGTTCATTTTGCGCTGTTTTTGGTTGTTCAAACAGAGAAATAGATAAAAGGCATTACCATCTCCCCGCTATCAAGAAAAATGTCAACAAAGAGAAGCAAATGCTTCAAGAACAACAAAGAAATGAGTGGTTAAAGAGAATACGACGAGAAGCGCTAAACCTGAAAACTCCAGAGAAATTTGTGATTGCATTTAAAATGTATTTTTAAAAAACAGAAAGTCAGAAGGGGCAGCACGGTGGTGTAGTGGTTAGCGCTGTCGCCTCACAGCAAGAAGGTCCTGGGTTCGAGCCCCGGGGCCGGCGAGGGCCTTTCTGTGTGGAGTTTGCATGTTCTCACCGTGTCCGCGTGGGTTTCCTCCGGGTGCTCCGGTTTCCCCCACAGTCCAAAGACATGCAGGTTAGGTTAACTGGTGACTCTAAATTGACCGTAGGTGTGAATGTGAGTGTGAATGGTTGTCTGTGTCTATGTGTCAGCCCTGTGATGACCTGGCGACTTGTCCAGGGTGTACCCCGCCTTTCGCCCGTAGTCAGCTGGGATAGGCTCCAGCTTGCCTGCAACCCTGTAGAAGGATAAAGCGGCTAGAGATAATGAGATGAGAAAGTCAGAAGTGAGGATGGAAGACTTTGCGAAAGAATCTCCTTTTATTTTTTCTGCTCGCATTCAGGTTAGCTCCTTCATGAAAGTGTTTGATTTTCTTACAGGTGAAGCCGCTTCCTGCTTCGACACAGAAAACCCAGATTGGTTTCAAACAACTCGAACATAAAAAAACCAACAAGGAGCGACATGAGCGATAAATCCTGAAAGAACAGCACAGATTAAGAGCAGAGAGAGCTGGAGCTTTGTTTCTGATATCAGGAGGAATACAGTCCTGTGCAAAATGTCCCCATGGAGTCAGAGTGTAGTAATGCACCCCTAGTTCGAAAGAGTTCTACACACACACACACTGAACTTTACAACAGCTGCACACATGTGAAATGGAAATAAATCGACGAAGGCAGGAAAAACTATTTTGGATAAAATTGTTATTGTCCGTTACACACTGATCAACCTGTGTGACTCAGTTGTGCCTTTGAATAGAGAATAAATGAAGAGGGAACTGAACATTAACCATTTATTGAAATTATTATTTCAAGAATAATTTTAGTTACTGTATGACTACAGCTATAACTGGAATGTGCCGATTCTGTTAGTGTTAATAATTACTGTACCGTCCACTATTAGATAAAATTAAAATAAAATCTTACAACATTGTCTGAAAGTCGAGAGCAAGATATGTTATTTTACAGATAACACTTCAGATATTGTTTTAACAATAATAAGCATCACTGTATAAATGACAGCGTGCAGACAGCTGCGTAACTACATGTCCTTGGGGTTGCTGAGACATGGAGGGGTGGGGATACCATCCAGCCCACAGTTCAGGTTGGAGTCCTTTGAGAGTAAATGCTTTGGCTTTTGCAACATTCTGTTCCCAAAAGCTGAAGTCGGGAAAAAGTCTTTACACAAAGAAGGTTTTCTTGCTTTGTTTTTTTAAACTGTTCTTCCGTGTCAGGACTCTTCGGGGAAAAGAAGGTAAATTCCAACATATAGCTAATGCCAGGCCACAAATCTGCACTGTCACTCCAGTCATTCTGAGGAATTTTGTACGGATCATAACCGCCAAGAAACTAATTTCTGCATACATCTATCCTTCGCTTCGGTTTGACAGATTATCCAAGTAATCCAGTAGTAGAGCTTTTTTAGCTGTAGTTTTCTTTGGGCAACAGCAACGGACGGCAAACATTTTTGCTTGGCTTCAGTATTTGAACAAAGTTCGCTTGCCCCGCAGGCACAGGGTAGCGATGGTTGCTAAGGTAAATGTGACATCAGTGCAAGGGGTCTATATTAGGCTCAGACAACCTTTATTGTTATTCAGTATGCAACAAGTGTACACCAAACAAAATTTCGTTGCAATTAGGCTCAGCACGGAATTAAATATCAAGTGTATTAAATTAAATGTGGACGTCCTAAAGTCAACCCGGGAAAACGTAGAGGGCACCAGCAACCACTCGCAGTGATGAAAAGCACAAATGCGCACGCGCCTGAAGTGAGCCAAATCAGAACCACAGTTACAAATCAGGAAGAAAAAAACCAAAACGGCGATCACAGGGGAGGTGAGGATGCTGGTTAATACGTCTTGTTTTTTGTAATGTACTCGCTCGAAAATCATTTTTGTGCTTAAAGAAGCCGACCATAGGTGTGCCCGAACAGGCCTAACTCACTAAAATATTTCTGCCCGAATATCTTGGTTGGGCAAATCGGGCATTCGGGCAATGCCTGGTGTTGAGGCTTGAACTCAAAAGAATAGTTAAAAATATTGATGAACGGAACTGAGTAATGTTTTTCTGTTGCACTTGTTTTTACAGTAAAATTTGAGCCACGCTGCCTGTTAAAAGCCTTGAGATCTCAGAAACTAATGCAGATACAAGCCTGGAATTAACCTACTATTAATTGAGAACAGTGACATTATACAAAAACATATAAAGCAAATCTGAGATGGTCAGATGGGAACATTTTTTAATCTGGCGATTATTAATTTTAATTAATTTCTTAAATAATAATACGTTTGACAGATTGCAGTCGGATCAAGTCCCGTTTTGTGCTGCAGCTTCTCACATACGTCCATCTGACCCAAAGACTCTGTGACAAATCATCAGTGTGCAGTGAAAAGAAACAATCTTCCTCCTCAGGACATTGATGATGAACCTAAAACCTCTGCTTCAGTCTCACTATTAGAGAATGTGTCTTACTGAGGAGCAGGTCATGTGACTCTCAGAGAGATGATCTTACCCCAGTGTCTCCAGTTTACAGTGAGGATTCTCCAGTCCAGCACAGAGACGCTTCACTCCTGAGTCTCCCAGATTATTAAAGGACAGATTCAGTTGTCTCAGGTGTGAGGGGTTTGATCTCAGAGCTGAACTGAGAGCAGCACAGCCTCCATCTGAGACACCACAACGACACAACCTGCAGAGACACAATGACACACACTTCATCAACAGATTTTCATCTTGGTGTAATAGTGGTTGTGAAGATGATGTCTCTCATGTTGGACTGTCTCTATTCTCTTCACCAATCACAAGCTATTATTAATAATGACTCAAACATTCCCACTGTTACTGACATTAAGTTTACTCGAGGTGCAAATGATTCAGCAAAAAGTCAATAATTTAAAAGGATAGTTCGGGATTTTTGACATGAATCTGTATGGCATCCCCATCAATAGTGTCGTGCAAACACACTGACTTACCCCTGACAGCATCCTGCGAGTCCAGTTCTTGTCCAGTTTTGGTCCAGACGAAAGTAGTCCAGCAAGTTTGTTGGGGTCACGAAAGTAAAATGTTTTTCGTCTCAAAACAGTACGTGTTCAAAAGAGTGATATATTTGCATCACAAAACCGTTGCCAAATAAAAAGTCAGACCTCGAAATCGCTTGGCACTATTTTCTCTCCCTCGGTATCACTGCGCGCTGTCATGTTGACATCTGCGCAGGAATCAACACCTTTCCCATTGTTTAGCAGTGATTAGGAGTTCAGATCAGCGGCACTAACAAGCTAATTTGAGAGCAAGAACAGCGACAAATTTATCACCTTCTATAACCTATGCAATAATATATTTGTGAAAATGGTGCGCACTTGCGACTATCCAGGCTGTAGCAACAAAGATGTGGCTGAATCTCCGCACACATTTCACCGTCGTAGTCAGACATGTTGTCGCTAACTTTGCTAGCAGTAAACAATGTAGTGATGTGTCGGTCGCGAACGATCCGGTTCAAAGAGCCGGCTCTTTGAAGTGAACGACGGGAGCCGGCTCTTTGGTGGGAGCCGAGTTGGGGAGCTGAATTAGTTTTTTGTCCTTAGGTGCCTCAGAGAGAGAGAGAGAGAGAGACAGAGTTCAGCTCAGCTGAAGGATGATTGTCTATTTGACAACCATGATCATTGTTTTGTTGCCGTGAATTCCTAAAGCTCATGATATAAACTGTCGCTCATAAATTGACAGGTTCGGTCGGCAACCGCCTTGGCATGGCCAGATTAATCTGCGGTATACAACGAGACAGCAGTCATTATAACAGGAGCATATTTGCTGTTCCAGCGGCTTCTCATTACTGGTGGAGCAGAGTGCGGCACTTTTTTCTCTTTTTACATGCGCTCAAGGTGCCACATATTTTGTTGCACATTGTTCTGTGTTTGTTAAAATAATTTCCAACTTTGCTTCATAGTTTCTTAGGCCTGATTTATACTTCATAATTTATTTTGTGGCATTTTGTTCAAGGTCGAGTGTGAAATAAAGCCATAAAGGATAAACAGTTGATGTCTTCTGTGTATTTTATATTGGTAATATAACACAGTTTTGCATTGTTTGTGAGAAAATAATTTATTAATTGGTAAGTTTTATTTCTATAGCTAGAACATTGTTACATTGCTATACTTTACAAAGCTTTAAAATGGCTACAAAAACTAAAAAATAAAATGGAAAACATCCTATTGATAAAATATAAATAATAATGTAATCAACTAGTTAATTGCAGCAAATAAATCAAAAATAAAATCTCAGGAGCCGTTTGGGAGCCGAAAGAGCCGGCTCCTTATAGCAAGAAGAGCCAAAAGAGCCGGCTCCCGAAAAAGAGCCGAAATTCCCATCACTAAAACAATGAATGAAACAGCCGTGGCTGTCACCTGGCGGCAGCGCGCAGTGATACCGAGGGAGAGAAAATAGTGCCAAGCGATTTCGAGGTCTGACTTTTTATTTGGCAACGGTTTTGTGATGCAAATATATCACTCTTTTGAACACATACTGTTTTGAGACGAAAAACGTTTTACTTTCGTGACCCCAACAAACTTGCCGGACTACTTTCGTCTGGACCAAAACCGGACAAGAACTGGACTCTCAGGATGCTGTCAGGGGTAAGTCAGTGTGTTTGCACGACACTATTGATGGGGATGCCATACAGATTCATGTCAAAAATCCCGAACTATCCTTTTAAAGGTTTAATGATCACATATTTAAATTGTTAAAGATATTTTAATTATTTCTTGAAAGTAAAAGTGATTCTGAGGAGAAATGATCACTTCATGACTAATATATTTGTTCTGCATGTTTTACTTTTACAGAAAATTTTAATTGATAAACAACACTGTATACAACTATTAACTGCTGCTTTAGTGAGTTATTGTGACTCTCAGAGAGATGATCTTACCCCAGTGTCTCCACTTTACAGTGAGGATTCTCCAGTACAGCACAGAGACGCTTCACTCCTGAGTCTTCTAGTTTATTCCGAGACAGATCCAGTGTCTTCACAGTCAGATGCAGTTCTCTCAGACTGGAGGTTTCTGAGTTGAGCACTGAGACCAGAGCTTCAGCGCTTCTCCCTTTAATTGCATCACATCTGATACTGAAGGAAATAAAATAATACATAATAAACTCACACAAATGATCAAACAGGTCCTCAAATCTTTCACTGCACCATTTCATTTTCATAAATGACAAAAGTACAAACTCCGAGTCGACAACACACTGAAATGCTGTAACAGTAATTCACAGTTCGAGCTGTTCGGATTTGAGTTGCCTGCTGTGCACGTCATCACTGACACATGGGATAAACACGCAACATCAAATCTGATCACCAAATCGGGAAATAAGAGTCTGATCTCAAATATTTATAAGAGGAGAAAGGAAAAGAGTTTCAAAAGTCAGGTTTAGATGAAGCAGGCAGAGTTCAAGGCAGAGTCATATTTATCTGAACAGATCAGACATTTTGATTTGTTCTCTAATTAGTGAGTGACTGAAATGATCACAGCCCAGTGCTGAAGGAGTTTTATGGAGATACTCATGATGAGCTTGTTGGCCAACAGTGTGGTTTTTGTGTGTGTGTGTGTGTGTGTGTGTGTGTGTGTGTGTGTGTGTGTGTGTGTGTGTTCGTTCCCAGGTGCTCCTTATTTGTTCCTGGTGCCAGTGATTTACAGACTGGACATGTACTGTTGTCTCTCCCTGTCTGACTAAGTAAGTAAGTAAATAAGTAAAAAAGCGCTACAGCATGGAGAAGAACAAAAGCTGTGAGAAGGTCAAAGGAACAAAAAAGTTAAAATTTATGAAGATGTCAGGATATTAGAAAAAAAAACAACAAAAAAACGGGGTGCACCTCTGTACAAAAAGAATAGTAAAACTGGGATTGGCAACTATAGACCAGTCTCCATCCTCTCTGTGGTGTCAAAGGTTCTGGAGACAGACAGTTATAACCAGTTATATGACCATCTCCAACAAAAGAGTTTGTTATGAATATCAATCTGGTTTTCGACCATCTTTCTCTTCTGATACCCGTCTCATCCACTTGACCGATTATATTCGGAAGCAGATGGACTCAGGAAATTACACTGGAATGGTGTTATTGGATTTGCAAAAGGCCTTCGACATTGTCGATCATGAGATCTTACTGATGAAACTGCAAGCTATTGGTCTGAATGGTGCATCTATTAAGTCGTTTCAGTCATATTTGACAGGCCGGTCTCAGATAGTTAATGGTGTTCTTTCTCCTCCTAGACATATTGTCTGTGGGGTTCCGCAGAGTTCAAATTTGGGGCCCCTGCTTTTCTAAGATGATCATTTTACTGAGTTTTGAGGAGAGTTGAGAAGAAAGTGTGCTGCTGATCAGAAACGGAAAAGCCGAGAACATCTTATTCAGACAAAAGCAGCAGGATGAAGTCAGAGACAGCAGGGTGTCACAAGGAGACGAGGTGCTCATTTACAATCACTCTCATGCACTCAGACGGGACATTTTGGAGACTCTGACTGACTCCATCTTCTGCTTTCAGATCAATTTTAAATCAATTTTACTGAACAACAAACAGCCTTAAAGACAACTAGGAGGAAAAAGTCGGATTAAATAGAATAGAGCAGGGGTTCTCAACCTTTTCTACTTTCAGGCCCACCTAGTCATACTTGTAACGAGTCGGGGCTCATTAAAAAAGATCCCCAATTATTTTGGCTCATCTATTCTATCAGAATCTAATAATCTATTGTAAAGTGTATTAATGGGATGCGATATCACTCCCTGTTACAGATTGGAGCCCAAGAATTAAATAAATACAATAAAAGCAAACTGTTTTTAATTGTAGGTATTGTATTTAAAACTGTATGAATGTGCCAGAAGTGAACATAAAACCATGCAGGACATTCTCAGTCAAAAGGGATTAATGATCCAAAAGTGGAGTCTGGTCTTTTAACACAAGAACTTATTGCCATGTTTGCATACCACAAACAAACAAGTTATTAAGACCGAGAAGTACACTCAAAAGAAGTGGATATAGAACCCACTCAATGGGATAGACCCTTACACGCTAACAAAGAAGGATTTTTCCTACTAGTTGGAAAATTATCCATCCGTTGAGTTCCCCGACATCTCAAACTACCTGGTGCTGCAGACATCGTTCTACACACACACACACACACACACACACACACACACACACACAGATGAGAACCTGGAAGAGCATGGACGTGTACAACTTTTTATATGCGGCTGAGTTAAAGATCTGGGGATCAGGACACTACAAGACAGACGGCAGTAGACGGATCTAAGTGCAGGAAGAATGCATTATTTATTAGCAGGCGTGATATTTAAGCCAAGTTTATTTGTATTGCGCTTTTAACAGTCGACACTGTCGCAAAGCAGCTTTACAGAGAATTAAAGACTTTAAACATGAGCTAATTTTAACCCTAATTTATCCCCAACGATCAAGCCTGTGGCAACGGTGGCAAGAAAATAACTCCCTCAGACGACACGAAGAAGAAACCTTGAGAGGAACCAGACTCAAAAGGGAACCCATCCTCATCTGGGTGATAACAGATAGCATGATTATAAATACCTCGCTTCTATAACTGTATCCTACAGAGTCACAAAGTATAACTGTGTAACCAGGAAATTCATTACAGATTTAACATGAAGTCGGTTTTGTTGAAGTTATAAACTGTTCATGATAACTGCAGTCCTAAAGTTAGCAAGTCAGCTGTAGTCTTCAGGCATAAATGTATTACTGTAAGTGTCCAGAGCGTCTTCCAAGTGGGTTTATTATTATTTATTTTTAACAAAAGCAGAACAGAAAGCAGAGTATTTAAACAGCGTTATGAACATGGCTAGAAACAAATGTGACAGTGATAATGACAATACTTTGCAAAGTCTCTGTGAAAACAGTGTCCATATCTGCATGTGCTGATTGCGCTCAAATCAGTGTCAGGTGTTTCCCATAACGACTGGGTCCCAAGTGCGCGCACAACACACTCCGTGAGCACACGCAGCCGCTCAAGCTGTGTCAGACTCAAGCGCGCAAACGCACGACAATCAAGTGTTCGCCTGCTGTGTGACCACAACTTTTAGCTCATGTGTACATCACCATGCATTGCCACCAAAATGCCTCATTTTCATCGATAACCCACTGCAAAGCATCGCGAGCTGTAGTGCGACCATAGCTTAATGAGGCGGATGTAACATCGGATGCAACCCAGTAATTTTACCTTACTATGAGAAAAAAATTTAACTTCAACTTGGGGGGGGGACTAGCAGGCTACTAGATGGTGCTTCGCAGCCCACTAATGGGCCGCAGTGGTTGAGAAACAGTGGAAGAGAGTGAAAATTTCTAAAACTGCTTTCATTTCATGTCCTGGTCATGTGATATTTACTGAAATTAAAGAACAATGATAATGATATTAAGTTATTCTTCTCCCCCCCGACATTTGCTTCAAAAGGTTATCACTTACATGAGTGTCTGTAGTTTGTAACGTTCATCATCCTTAAGAGCAGAGAGCAGCTCCTTTCCTGAGTCTCTGATTTTATTCCCAGACAGATCCAGTTCTCTCAGGTGTGAGGGGTTTGATCTCAGAGCTGAAGCGAGAGCAGCACAGCCTTCATCTGAGACACCACAACACCGCAACCTGCAGAGACACAATGACACACACTTCACTGCCTCAGTTTATGAACATCAACATTTGTTTTGTGTCTTTAAATTAGGTGTGTGTGTGTGTGTGTGTGTGTGTGTGTGTGTGTGTGTGTGTGTGTGTGTGTGTGTGTGTGTGTGTGAGAGAGAGTGTGTGTGAGTGAGAGAGAGAGAGAGATGGGAATACATGATTAGTGTAGGATGGAAATGATTTTCATTGGTTTTGTAAACAGACTTTCTTTGTAATTTATAACAGTTTGATTGTTCAGTGTTGTTTCTGACAGTGGACACATGAACAGAGACTTTAGTGAGTTCTAGAGATTTCTGCAGCTGTTCTGCTCTCCTCTGCTTTCTCTTTCACCTCCTTCAGTATTACATGCCGGGCTCTCAGTGTGATTTTTGCAGGATGCCTCAATCTTAGGCAGAGGAGCAACAGCACTGAATCTGCTCTCTCTCTCTCTCTCTCTGTCTCTCTGTGTGTGCGTCCATGGATTTGGCCTTTTTTTGCCATTTTGTGCAATGGAAGTAGCTAAGCTGCTCGCTGAATAAGGAAGTGACAGTTCACTAGTTAGAATCACAAATAAATTTCAGAAATTAATGCAAATAATCAAACAACTTTATACTTTCAATTTATTTGCAATATTTACAAATTATTCCACCACTGCAGGCTCCGATATGCTCAAGTTTGAGATGTCAATCATGTTCTTTCCTGATTTACTGACTGGCAGTTGGTTACAA
This sequence comes from Neoarius graeffei, assembly GCF_027579695.1. NCBI lineage: Eukaryota > Metazoa > Chordata > Actinopteri > Siluriformes > Ariidae > Neoarius > Neoarius graeffei. Next base: position 18,289,121 of record NC_083590.1, on the reverse strand, counting down.
GGTTCCGCCCCTTTGAGAGATCTACCAATCCTAATAAGAAGCTGTGCGTCCAGGTGGGACAAACGAAAAACGCGTTATCCAGTAAAACGCCGAGATTTTTCTGATTCACTAAAATAATGTCTGCAATGTCTCTCTCACACACGGTTCACATTTATTTTTTTCCCTTTTCATATACTACCTCAATTCCTCATGCCATCAGACTTCTCAACTCTGAGGAACTGGTCTGATTCTCACGGACTGTTGAACACACCACTCACACTACACTCTTTACACAGTCAACAATAATGCACTATTGCTTTACAATGTCTCTCACACACAAGGTTTACATTTATTTATACCCTTCTCATAGACGACCTCATTATGCACACTCAACTCCGCACTTTATGTTGTTTGTGTAGTTTATTGTCTGCAGTGTTGCATTCTTCCACTTTATGTTGTATTTGTAGATTTGTCGTCCTGTGATGTGTAATGTAGCACCATGGTCCTGGAGAAACGTTATTGTTTTAACTGTGTACTGTACCAACTGTATATGGTTGAAATGACAAATAAAATAGCCTTGACTGTGATATTGAACGACACCAAGACTGATGAATAAAAGAGACACTTTGGGAAACGTTTCATTGCTGCATTTTAATGAAATGTGAGGGGAAGCCGGGCTTCCAGTGTCGTCTTAAAGCAAATCACCACTGACAGAGATGGACTGGAAGATTATTTACGATTTTAAAGTGCATATCATGGGTAAATTCAGGAGCAAGATCAATGTAATTCTCCTATTTTAGATTAAACTTTGGTCAAATATCTGTCACATTCTGCATTTTGTGCAATTTTTTTACCTTGCGCAATAGCAGAAAAATTCAGTTGAAATCAAGCCATTTGAGGCGAATTGGTCCACCTCTGAAAAAACTTGGCATTTGGATTTCCCGGCAAACATTGATTTTCGTGACGTCGCGTGCGGGACGCCTCCCTCTGAATCCTACGTCAGCGCTGGTTTGTTTATGAGAAAACGACCTGGTGGTTTTCTGCAAATTTCTTCAACATTATCGCGTAATTATTAAAATGGTTAACAGATGTATCGTAGGAGGGTGTAGCAACACCAATCATGATGGGATTAGTACTCATCGTTTCCCAAAAGACCGGACAATGAGAGAGAAATGGGAGCGCTTGGTCTACACAGGCTGTGCACTGAGACTGAGCAAAGCTCGCGCAGCCTGCTGGTGCTTCTGCAGGTGACGTCACGAATCTGGCTCCAGACTCCCTTGGGATTTTTCCAGACACATTTTATTTTATGTTGCTGTAGACAGATGGCCTTGTGCAAAATTTCCCTTCTGGATGAGTGTGTAAAGGGACATACTTCTCATCTCATTATCTCTAGCTGCTTTATCCTTCTACAGGGTTGCAGGCAAGCTGGAGCCTATCCCAGCTGACTATGGGCGAAAGGTGGGGTACACCCTGGACAAGTCGCCAGGTCATCACAGGGCTGACACATAGACACAGACAACCATTCACACTCACATTCACACCTACGGTCAATTTAGAGTCACCAGTTAACCTAACCTGCATGTCTTTGGACTGTGGGGGAAACCGGAGCACCCGGAGGAAACCCACGCGGACACGGGGAGAACATGCAAACTCCGCACAGAAAAGCCCTCGCCGGCCACGGGGCTCGAACCCGGACCTTCTTGCTGTGAGGCGACAGCGCTAACCACTACACCACCGTGCCGCCGGACATACTTTCATATATTAAAAAAAAAAAAAACTAAATTGGTCCAGGATATGCACTTTAACATGTATCATTATTATTATTACTACTAAAATAATGTATTTCAAAAATTCAACATCAACTAAAGGATTGTTGCCATGGCTTTCAGGTTATTGGAAGTTATTTTCTGCTCCTATTTTCTGCATCAGTTCTATGGCATTAACGTCTCATTTGAGTTTTAAACTCTATATTCCTGAGATCATTTCCACCATGTCACTGCTGCTTTAAACCCTGCAGCTCACACAGAGGGCAGTTAGTTTGTGTCTCAGGTGCAGTTTGTGTGATTAGTTACAGTGTTGTAGTAAATTTCACAGTGATTTCAGACACACTGCAGTCGGATCAAGTCCCGTTTTGTGCTGCAGCTTCTCACATACGTCCATCTGACCCAAAGACTCTGTGACAAATCATCAGTGTGCAGTGAAAAGAAACAATCTTCCTCCTCAGGACATTGATGATGAACCTAAAACCTCTGCTTCAGTCTCACTATTAGAGAATGTGTCTTACTGAGGAGCAGGTCATGTGACTCTCAGAGAGATGATCTTACCCCAGTTTCTCCAGTTTACAGTGAGGATTCTCCAGTACAGCACAGAGACGCTTCACTCCTGAGTCTCCCAGATTATTAAAGGACAGATCCAGGTGTCTCAGGTGTGAGGGGTTTGATCTCAGAGCTGAACTCAGAGCAGCACAGCCTTCATCTGAGACACCACAACCACCCAACCTGCAGAGACACAATGACACACACTTCATCAACAGATTTTCATCTTGGTGTAATAGTGGTTGTGAAGATGATGTCTCATGTTGGACTGTCTCTATTCTCTTCACCAATCACAAGCTATTATTAATAATGACTCAAACATTACCACTGTTACTGACATTAAGTTTACTCGAGGTGCAAATGATTCAGCAAAAAGTCAATAATTTAAAGGTTTAATGATCACATATTTAATTGTTAAAGATATTTTAATTATTTCTTGAAAGTAAAAGTGATTTTGAGGAGAAATGATCACTTCATGACTAATATATTTGTTCTGCATGTTTTACGCATCTCATCTCATTATCTGTCGCCGCTTTATCCTGTTCTACAGGGTCGCAGGCAAGCTGGAGCCTATCCCAGCTGACTATGGGCGAAAGGCGGGGTACACCCTGGACAAGTCGCCAGGTCATCACAGGGCTGACACACAGACACAGACAACCATTCACACTCTCATTCACACCTACGGTCAATTTAGAGTCACCAGTTAACCTAACCTGCATGTTTTTGGACTGTGGGGGAAACCGGAGCACCCAGAGGAAACCCACGCGGACACGGGGAGAACATGCAAACTCCGCACAGAAAGGCCCTCGCCGGCCCCGGGGCTCGAACCCAGGACCTTCTTGCTGTGAGGCGACAGCGCTAACCACTACACCACCGTGCCGCCACATGTTTTACTTTTACAGAAAATTTTAATTGATAAACAACACTGTATACAACTATTAACTGCTGCTTTAGTGAGTTATTGTGACTCTCAGAGAGATGATCTTACACCAGTGTCTCCACTTTACAGTGAGGATTCTCCAGTAGAGCACAGAGACGCTTCACTCCTGAGTCTTCTAGTTTATTCCCAGTCAGATCCAGTGTCTTCACAGTCAGACGCAGTTCTCTCAGCCTGGAGGTTTCTGAGTTGAGCACTGAGACCAGAGCTTCAGCGCTTCTCCCTTCAATTGCATCACATCTGATACTGAAGGAAATAAAATAATACATAATAAACTCACACAAATGATTAAACAGGTCTTCAAATCTTTCACTGCACCATTTCATTTTCATAAATGACAAAAGTACAAACTCCGAGTCGACAACACACTGAAATGCTGTAACAGTAATTCACAGTTCGAGCTGTTCAGATTTGAGTTTTCTGCTGCGCACGTCATCACTGACATATGGGATAAACACGCAACATCAAATCTGATCACGAAATCGGAAAATAAGAGTCTGATCTAAAATATTTATAAGAGGAGAAAGGAAAGAGTTTCAAAAGTCAGGTTTAGATGAAGCAGGCAGAGTTCGAGGCAGAGTCATATTTATCTGAACAGATCAGACATTTGATTTGTTCTCTAATTAGTGAGCAACTGAAATGATCACAGCCCAGTGCTGAAGGAGTTTTATGGAGCTACTCATGATGAGCTCCTTGGCCAACAGTGTGGTTTTTGTGTGTGTTTTGTGTGTTCGTTCCCAGGTGCTCCTTATTTGTTCCTGGTGCCAGTGATTTACAGACTGGACATGTTCTTCCCCTTACACTCTGTGCGTTGTCTCTCCCTGTCTGACTAAGTAAGTAAGTAAGTAAATAAGTAAAAAAGCGCTATAGCATGGAGAAGAACAAAAGCTGCGAGAAGGTCAAAGGAACAAAAAATTAAAATTTATGAAGATGTCAGGATATTAGAAAAACAACAAAACAAAAATGGGGTGCACCTCTGTACAAAAAGAATAGTAAAACTGGGATTGGCAACTATAGACCAGTCTCCATCCTCCCTGTGGTGTCAAAGGTTCAAGAGAGAGACAGTTATAACCAGTTATATGACCATCTCCAACAAAAGAGTTTGTTATGAATATCAATCTGGTTTTCGACCATCTTTCTCTTCTGATACCCGTCTCATCCACTTGACCGATTATATTCGGAAGCAGATGGACTCAGGAAATTACACTGGAATGGTGTTATTGGATTTGCAAAAGGCCTTCGACATTGTCAATCATGAGATCTTACTGATGAAACTGCAAGCTATTGGTCTGAATGGTGCATTTATTAAGTTGTTTCAGTCATATTTGACAGGCCGGTCTCATAGTTAATGGTGTTCATTCTCCTCCGAGACATTGTCTGTGGGGTTCTGCAGAGTTCAAATTTGGGGGCCCTGCTTTTCTTGATCTATGTTAATGACATGCAGAGAGCGGTGGCTTGTAAGCTTTGGTTGTATGCTGACGATTCAGCTTTATTGGTTTCAGGCAGATCAATGGAGTACATTGAAAATCAGTTAGTGGGAATTTGGAAAAGATTAATCAGTGGTTGGTTCTCAATAAACTTCCATTGCATCTTGGCAAAACTGGATCGATTTTGTTTGGCACCAAGAGAAAAATTAGTAAAAAGGTCTCAACTAAACATTTCATGTAACAGAGCTGAAATAGACTCCGTCAACTACTTGGGGTGTGCCGTGGACCAAACTCTTAATGGAGAAATTACAGGCAAGAAAATTGTACAGCTTGCAAATTCTCACCTAAAATTCCTCTACAGACAAGCACGCTTTCTCAGTCAAAGTGCACAGCACACTTTAGCTTCAGCTTTAGTGCAGCGTCACTTTGACTATGCCTCCTGCTCCTGGTTTTTTGGCTTGACCAGGAAATCAAAACACAGCCTTCAGATTTCTCAAAATGAGCCAATACGCTTCATCCTTGGCTTGGATCCACGAGCACACCTCTCTGTATCTGACTTTAGAAAGGTTGGGCGGTTACCTGTTGAGCAAAGGGTATGGTATTCTGGTGTAACTCATCTGTGTAAAGTCCTGCAGGTCTTTCAATTACATGAAACCTGCGACAGAGAACGTCGTAGGCGTCCAAATTAAAAAGACGCCCAAATTAAGGTCAAGCACCCGAAATGTGCTACCCAAAGTAAAAAAATGAAATGTTGATTAAATAAAAAGTTGGCTACATAAAACCCAATGTCTTGACTTTCTTCTTTAAAAACACCGAAATTAGCGAGAATTATCATGTACTTCTCGTAATTGACATGAAATCCACACCATTCCCATGTTGTTCCGGGTTCGTCGAACTAGCTGGAAGCCTCGCGCAGAGCACGAATTCTCCATCAACGGCGATTAGCACGCCATGATTTTGTGGAAGAGCGAGACTCACGTACCAATGACCAGAGTGGGATTTCCACATTAGGTACATCAGGTAAAAGACTGAATAAGAGAGCTATTCAGGACACAACTGTGTATTTAAGACACAGCTTGCATCTTAAATACACACAGTTGTGTAAGTGTGGGTGGAATCAGTGACTTGGCGCTTGGTCCTCTTGTTGATGATGGCCTTAGACACTGGCCTTTCATTTAAACCAAGTTCTTTTACGTGACTACAGACTGTGAATTGCACGGCCAATTCTTGTGATGTGACTGAAAAACCTTTTGTGTCGCAGGTCTGCTACAGGTTCGTCTCTTTGATGGCAACAGTGCAGAACTTGCTTTTTCATTCCCAGGCTCCTCTCCTCCAGGCTCTCCTCAGGCCCCAACACATCTTTTAAATACTAACTAACTGTATTCTAATTATTTTTGTCATGTACATCAAGAGGGATTAATGCTGTAGACATTTTGCAATAAAGGTAAAAACAACATTCATAGATTTCTTTATTTATTCGTAAAAGCAGCAGCAGGTTTAAACACAGAGCCCTGGGAAAACAGCACTTTGCGTGTGCAGAAAAGCCCAAATTACCCTGTATCACAACGGAAAAAGCCCAGACTCAGAAATACAGGGTGTAGCCCAAATTACGTATTGAAAGGCCTGTCCTGAATGACCCTTCACCTTCATACTTGCAGCATGACATAACCAGAGTGACAGATATCCAAACTCCTTACACTAGGTTTAGTCGATACTCTCTGGCAATACCCGAGTCTGGCAGCCATGGTCAAAAAACTTGTGTGTTCAATGCCATCAAGTCGTGGAATGATCAGCCAACCAGCATCCGGTCAATCCAGTCTCTCTCTAGTTTTAAGCACAAAGTAAGGAGGTGTTTATTTAACTGCCTTATAACAGCGCAGAGTGGGCGGTTTTAAATTATTCTGGTCAGTTTAATTTAACAGGTCTGCGTTTTGCCTTCTGCATGTTCTGCGATAAGTTTCTTGATGTGATCCTTTTGTGGTGCTCAACTACACGGTGCTACTCTTGGGTGCATTATAATACTCTTGTATCTTGCCTTTTATATCCATGTTTAGCTGGAAATTTATGGGTTTTTTGTGCCGTTAAAGTTTTTTTATTCTACTTGGTGCCATTTGTACAAATTTAGTATTGATAACCCACTTAAATCCAGGAGTAAAACAATCAACATAGCGCCATCCTGAACCTTTTCCCAGGACCACAATGGAAATAAGTGTTTTACAGTTTGTGCACTTGGTTTAGTTTCATGTATTTAATTTAATTGTACATTAGTATACTTGCATGTAATCTTTACCTTAATCTATCCATCTATAAAATAAAAAAATTAACACGTAATAAATTTACATTATTTCTGTTTTCTCCACTTGAATAAAATCTTTCATCAGTTCAGAATAACAGGAAAGGTTTTTTTTTTTTTGTATTGCTGCAAACTCCAGATGGTTTTATAGGCCCAGTGTCTGCGTAATTACATTTATAAATACTGCAAATAAACTATCCGCAGAAAGTTGTGTTTGATTATTTCCATTCATTTTTGGAAATGTGTTGTTTGTAAGTCTAGTTAGCTGTCTGCCGTTTCCATCTTTAATTTCAAGTCTGCAGTTAAATTTTGTCTTTTTAATCAACTCGTACACCAGGAAAATAACACTCATTTATTTTTAGTTTTATTCTTTGTAGAATTTTTTTTTTTTATAGTAATGTATCCATGATAGTTATCAGATTCCTAGGACCACACTGGAAATAAGTGTTTTCACTTTCGTGTGTTACCCTGGTTCTTTATGTCTTTCATATATGTTTTTCATTATTTACCGAATAAATCAAATTAAATCTGAACTGAGAAATCTGACCAAGACGCTCAGGCAGAAATATTTTAGCGAGTTAGGCCCGTTCGGGCACAGCTATGGTCGGCTTCTTTAAGCACAAAAATGATTTTCGAGCGAGTATGTTACAAAAAACAAGATGTATTAACCAGCATCCGCGCCTCCCCTGTGATCGCCGTTTTGTTTTTTTCTTCCCGATGTGTAACGGTGATTCTGATTGGCTCGCTTCGCGCGTGTGCATTTGTGCTCTTCATCACTATGAGTGATCGCTGGCGCCCTCTACGGTTTCCCAGGTTAACTTCAGGACGTACACACACACAGTGTAAAAAGGCTAGTGATAAGTACATTTCAGTGAATGTAAAGACATGCTTTTGTGTCTGAAATAATAAACCACACCCTCTACAGTAAATATATCATTTACATAGTGAATTATCCCAGAGATAAATATCTCTTATACTGACTTATGTTTCAGGTTTTCAGGGCTCGTCTTGTCCTTCTGTTGCAGAAATGTTTTTAAAAATATTTTTTTTTTTAAAAAAACATGTACTTGTGTGTAAATAACTCAATTATACCCCGAGAAAACATACCAGCATTGCCTTGAACCGTGTACTTGAAAACTTGCCGAAATACCGCAAAAGTTGAGGGCAAAAGGAAATTTTTTGTGTCAAAAGTTAACGTTGAGGCCTGCTTGTACTGCAGTAACATTTGACCAGGAGGATCTTTACTTTCACTCGAGTAATGGAGTTGTGGATTTTGTCCCAAAGTGCAGATTTGTGAAAGTGCTTTAAGTTTCTCTCTTTCTAACAGTGGAACAGTAGAACAGTTCTATTCAGCTTTACTTACATTGCTTTTCTGGATGCTGCAATCACAGGTATCATCCTCACAAGAACCCACTCTGGTATCTTCCCTGTACTGGTATATTTACTCAGGTCAAACTCCTCCAGCTCCTGTGCTGAAGTCAGTAACACAAACGCCAGAGCAGACCACTGTGAAGCAGAGAGTTTACTTTGTTTTCCAGATTTCAGATAGGGTTGGATTTCCTCCACTAGAGAATCGTCACCCAGTTCATTCAGACAGTGGAACAGATTGATGGATTTTTCTGCAGGAAGAGCTCCACTAATCTTCTTCTTAATGTACTGAACTGTTTCCTCTTTGCTCTGGGAGCTACTTCCTGTCTGTGTTACTAAGGCATGTAAGAGTTTCTGATTGGACTCCAGTGAGAGACCCAGAAGAAAGCGGAGGAACAGATCCAGATGTCCAGTCTGACTTTTTAAGGTCTGATCTATAGCACTTTTGTGTACATGTGAATTTGTCTTGGATCGACTCGGAACAAAAACATTTCTCTTTTCCTTCATGAAGGTCAGATGCACATACAGAGCTGCGAGATGCTCCTGAATGCTCAGGTGAACAAAGCAGTACACTTTACTCTGGTGAAGCCCAACCTCCTCTCTGAAGATCTGTGTACACACACCTGAGTACACTGCAGCTTCTGTCACATCAATGCCACACTCTCTCAGGTCTTCCTCATAGAAGATCAGGTTGCCTTTCTTCAGCTGCTCAAAAGCCAGTTTTCCCAGTTTGAGAAGCATTTCTTCATCACTCTCCTGCTTCTTTGAGTACTTTCCTCTGATGATGTTTGTCTGAATGATGAGGAAGTGTGTGTACATTTGAGTCAGAGTCTTGGGGATCTCTCCACTCTCTGCTTCACCCAACATTCTCTCAAGGACAGCGGCTGAGATCCAGCAGAAGACTGGGATGTGACACATGATGTAGAGGCTTCTTAATGACTTCAGGTGTGTGATGATGTTCTCGGCCAGGCTCTGATCACTGACCCTCTTCCTGAAGTACTCCTCCTTCTGGGGGTCACTGAACCCTCGTACCTCTGTGACTCGATGGACGTACTCAGAGGGGATTTGATCAGCTGCTGCTGGTCGGGAGGTGACCCAGATGAGAGCAGAGGGAAGCAGATTCCCTTTGATCAGGTTTATCAGCAGCACATGCACTGATGCTGATTCAGTTACATCACACACTCTCACGGTGTTCTGGAAATCCAGAGGGAAACGACACTCGTCCAATCCATCAAAAATGAACAGAACCTTTTCCAACCTGGACATTTCTGTTTCTTTAGTTTCCTTGAAACGGACATGAAGGAGCTCCATCAGACTCAGTTTCTGGTCCTTCATCAGATTCAGCTCTCTGAAAGGAAGTGGAAATATGTGGGGGACGTCCTGATTTGCTTTCCCTTCAGCCCAGTCCACAATGAACTTCTGCACAGAGACTGTTTTTCCGATACCAGCCACTCCCTTCGTCACTACAGTTCTGATGGGTTCGTCTTCTTCAGATAAGGGCTTAAAGATGTCGTTGCATTTGATTGGTGTTTCCTTTGTTGTTTTTCTCCTGGACGCTGCCTCGATCTGCCTCACCTCATGTTCTTTATTGACATCTCCACTGTCTCCCTCTGTGATGTAGAGCTCTGTGTAGATCTCATTCAGGAGCACTCGGTTTTCCTGCTTTATTATCACTCCATTTAAACACTGAAACTTCACCAGGTTTAATCTGAACTTTTTCTGGACTTCATTTCCAGCAGCAGATTCTGGGGCGTGTCTGTGTGACAGGGTGAAGTAGGAAGACATGGTGAGACATGGGCTCCAATTATTACGGTTTAAGATCACATTGTTTCTGACTGGATTCCACAGAGAGTTCTTTATGATGTTCTCAATGTGCGTTTGTTTTATTCTCCTGTATGTTTTCTATAATCTAATCAGTCTCTATGAAATAACAGCAGAGAGGTTTATAATACCAGTGCGTCAGTGTCACAGTCATGGGGTTGGGTTTGATCTTACCCTGTATCTGTGATGAATATCTTTTCTATTCCGTGTCCTGTCTTCTGTAAATCACTGGGAACAAAAATTGTTGCTGTTAAAGACAATAACTTTCATCACTTTAATCCTACAATCTAAACTTTAGCCCTAATTTTACTACAATAATTCTTTATGAGTGCATTAACATTTAGAGAGCACAGTGTTGAATACAACACGACAAAAATATTGTGAAACTGGAGAAAAAAAAATATCTGCCCTGGTTCTAATTTGAGTTTTTCTAGATTTTCTTTCCTATATGGTCATTAGGGATGGAACAGAATATCACTCCATCATGCAGAATGAACAGATAATGTGTTTTAAATGGATACAAAATCAGGTGTGTATTTTTCAGAAAGCCGGCCAGAAATGTTCAGAGGTATAAAACCTGTAACTGGATCCAGAATTATACTCCACCCTGGATGATCCACCAGTCCATCATTTTAGGGGCAATTTAGTGATCAGTCGACCTACTGACATGTTTTTGGGAGGTGGGAGTTCAGGTTGAGGAAAATGCAGATTTTCATTATTATTAATAAATACTGTAATGTCAGTGATGTGATTTATGGTAAATAGTCATTGTGTTCATATAAAGGGTTTCCATTTTCTATTATATTTTACAGAAACACTCAGACACATCGCTTTTCATGGAGACACGGCCAAGTAACAGTGATCTCTATGTTTTATAATAATAATAATAATAATAATAATTATTATTATTATTTTATTTTTTTAGTAGTACTAGTGGTCGTAGTAGCAGTTGTAATTCCATATTGTTTTTTGATGATATGAGCATTTCTTGCTGGAGCATATTTAAGGCATTACCTGGAAAACATTTTGACCTTCATAAATATTTACACTCCTCAAAAGCATTTTCTGCAAGTCTTGCTGAATTACTACAGACTAAGAAACTATTATATCATAAAAACTGTACAGTAGAATGAGAGATACTATAATATATATTCAATCAAAAATAGCTGCTAATGACAGTGTAGCACAGACTTTAACTGTGACTATGAGAATTATGGGATGTTACCTGTGTACAGATGAGGGGTTTCCATGTTTAAAATGCCAAGGATGATCCATAGACTGATCACTCTTCATGGAGACACAGCTGGGTTCTGGTGAGTCTGATCTCTTCATCTGGAGTTTACTGTACAACATCGTAGACAGTTCTTTATATACACCATTTACACTGGTTATTATTAATTATTACTGGCTGTTTTAATTATCTTGTTAGCAATTACTCTTAGTGTCACATCCAGATGCACTTTCTGCCTTATCCTGCATGTGACACTGTGAAACACTGAACTGTGCAGTTATTGATATTAATTACTCTAAAATGTTTAGTGAAAGTATTGTAGCAGCATTAGGACCGAATTAAAGTATCACAAACTGATAAATATCAAAATGCTGATGATGATCTGGACTGGATAAAGGAATGTGTAACAACGGCTTTCACTCTGCAGTGACTCATAATATATTCTTTATATAATATAATATATAGAGCTCATAATATATTCTTTATGAGCTCTACCTCTTCTTACACACTAGGTGGCAGCACCAGAGGTCGTAGCCCACAGAGCACAGAGTTATAGAGTGGAAACCTAACTGCCTCAAAGCACGCTGACTGAACAGTCCAGAAAGAGAAGATAATCAGAAGGAAGTGTTATGGCACATGGGGTCAAACTCCAGGCCCACAGCCTCGTTTCATTCAGCTTGCATGAACTTGGAAACAATAAAACTGAAACAGCCTGTAGAACACGACTGCTTAACATTTTCACTAGGGCTGTCAAGCGATTTAAAAAAATATATAATTGCATACTCTAATATGCAAGATGGCGCCGCAAGAGTGGCAGCTCGTTGCAGTAGCTCCGAGCGTGTTTTGGTATGTTTTTGTAGTCTGGCTAACGCGACTTCAAAGCTCTCCGAGCTATTGGTCTGGCCAAGATATTAAGCCCAACCGTTTCCCAGAGCCCGTGGTTGACCCGCCTCCCTGAAATGCCTCAGTTTGCTACTGGTCGAAGCCAGAAAAGGCTGTGACGAAGCTTAAACCAATCACATCACTCTTTCCTCTGACGTATGCGACGCGACGGGGCTAACTGGTAGATTAAACTCTTACCGAAGCCGGTCGGGAGCAAGGCGAAAACGTCCTTCCTTTCAATAAATACCTCCAGGGCTGCTCTTTGCTCCGTTTTCAATGAGAACTTCCCGTTGAATGCTTTCAATACAGCATCTATGCGTAATAGATGCGGAAGCGTGAATGAAGCGCTTCCAGCATAGATTCTGTAAACAATTTATGGCTTCCGGTCGCAGTTCTACTACGTCACTGCCTTGAACACGCCTCTACCCAGGGCCATTGGAGATGCTCAAAGTTGATTGGTTCCCGATTTTTCGGGAGCTTGGAAGAACTGTAGATAGCTTGCCTGGCCAGACCAAGGCAGCTGGGCCATAGAAGGTTCACGCTGCACGCTGCATGCTGCACGCTACACGTTCACGTGAAGAACCGGACCCTGGGCCATTAAACTTCATGCTTGGATGTTCACGTGTTGCGTCTGTTCTACTTTGACCGAGTAACCAACAATATGGACTCTTCGGATGACGACGATTGCCTCATTCTGCTTTTACTGAGACAGAGGAAGAGAAAAAGGAACAGAATTTGGAGCCGAGAACACTTCCTTCTGAGAGAAACCCGTGGTGAATTTCACCGAACATTCTATAATCTGCTTGACAATCCCGATGAAGAACTATTTTTCAATTATACCATTCAATTATATTTTTTCTGAAGTTTTCCCCTGAAAGCATAGAGTTATCTCCCTAGACCCGTTCTGATTGGCTGGCGCGGCGGTGACCGCATGCATTGACTGGAATTTCCATCTTCACGCCTAGAAAAAAGTGTGCATGTTCATTTCTTGCTTCACGCGTGCAGCGTGCAACGTGAACGCCGTTCTATGGCCCAGAGCAAGTCATGCTACGTTTGTCCACTTTTCTTTACACGCGTGTAGCGTGCAGCATGCAGCGTGAACCTTCTATGGCCCAGCTGCCTAAGCTCGCAACAGGCCCTCATGTTGCGTCACGCTTAGGATGGGCGGGCCCAGGCTAATGTTTTTGTACTTTTTTTGTGTTTCTTTCAGCACTAGTCTCAGTCAGAAGTGTGCACCTTGGGATGTACTACTCGTGAGACTGTGCATTTGTATTTTTCTCTTTTTCTTTCTGGGGCTAGTTAAATCGGCATCAGCGGACCTTTTCAGCCACGGCTCCATTGTTTACACTCAGGAGCAGCTGTTAGCACTGCACAACATCAAGGTACTCCCCGTGGAAAGACCAGTGATCCCCGCGGAATTAAGGAGAAGGAGAAGGGGATGCAGAGCTGGAATGAAGTGCCAGGAGAAGAAAAGACGGTATAAACCATGTATACCGTCTGTCATCATGGGAAACGCAAGATCTCTCCCTAATAAGATGGATGAGCTAACCAGGCTGCAGAGGGAGTACCAGGAGTGTAGCCTTATGTGCTTCACAGAGACTTGGCTGAACGAACTCTCACCTGACTCACACGTCACTCTGGATGGTTTTCAACTCGTGAGAGCGGACAGGAAAGCCAAGGAGCGCGGTAAGAGGAAAGGAGGGGGTATAGCAAAGTTTGTGAATGACAGATGGTGTAACCCGGGCCACATCAGGGTAAAGGAGCAGTATTGCAGTAAAAACACTGAACTGCTAGCGGTTAGCATTCGGCCATATTACCTCCCGAGGGAATTCTCGCACATTATCGCGATAACTGTGTACATCCCTCCAGCGGCCGATGCTGCTGCAGCCTGTGAGCTGTTACACACTACAGTGTCAAAGCTTCAGACATCGCACCCCCAGTCCCTGCTACTAATCTCCGGTGACTTCAATCATGCTTCCCTGTCCTCCACTCTCCCAACCTTCACTCAGTATGTGAAATGCCACACCAGAGACAAGAGAACTTTGGATTTAATTTATGTGAACACCAAGGACGCATATAGTTCATCACCCCTCCCCCCGCTGGGCCGTTCTGACCACAATCTGGTTCACTTGTCCCCTACATACACACCTATGGTGAATAAACAACCACCCACCAAGAGGTATGTAAGGAGCTGGTCTGAGGAGACCAGTATGGCACTGAGGGACTGCTTTGACACCACGGACTGGGATGTGTTGTGTGAACCTCACGGGGATGACATTGATAGCCTGACAACCTGCATCACAGATTACATTAATTTCTATGTTGAAAACACTGTGCCAGTCAGGAACGTACAGTGTTTTCCCAACAATAAACCCTGGGTGACCTCTGAACTAAAGGCCCTATTAAACGAGAAGAAGAGGGTTTTTAAATCTGGCAACAAGGAGGAGATGAGGAGAGTGCAGAGGGAGCTGAAGAGGGGGATAAGGAGAGGCAAGGACAGCTACAGGAGGAAGCTGGAGGAGCACCTCAAGGGGAGCAACACCAGAGAGGTATGGAGAGGCCTGAAAACCATCTTTGGCCACACAAAGGACAGTGGGAGGGGCCCTGTATCTGGGGGCCAAGACTGGGCAAATAAATTGAATCTCCTTTTCAACAGATTTGACTGTGCCACCCCACCCTCCCCCACTCACCATAGTCCTGACCAGTCTGTGATATCACCCCCCCCCATAATACCTCTGACACCAACAGCTCTCTCCTCACACCACATCACCCCCCTCCGATCCCTGCCAGACCAATCCACACACTCCACCCCCGACCTCACTCTACAGGACTCACACCTCAGCTACACCCCTCGCCTCTCCATAACAGCTGATCAGGTGTTGAAGGAGCTGAGGAGGATCAAGACAAGGAAAGCTGCTGGCCCTGATGGTATCAACTCCAGACTGCTTAAGGACTGTGCAGATCAGCTCTGTGGAATTCTTCTGTACATTTTCAACCTGAGCCTCAGTCTGCAGAAAGTTCCACTTCTGTGGAAAACATCATCATGTGTGGTTCCAGTTCCCAAGACTGCGCACCCCAGGGAGCTCAACCACTTTCGGCCAGTAGCTTTAACATCTCACCTAATGAAGATCATGGAGAGGATTGTTCTCTCCCACCTCCGACACTTGGTGAACAGCGAGATGGACCCCCTGCAGTTCGCATATCGACCAGGCATTGGTGTGGATGACGCTGTCATTTACCTGCTACACTGGTCACTTTTGCACCTGGAGGGCACTGGGAGCACTGTGAGAATCATGTTCTTTGACTTCTCCAGTGCTTTCAACTAGGGATGTTAACCGATGACCGTTTGACCGATGGTTGACCGAATCAACGTCAACCGGTTAATTTTTTTTTGGTTGTCGGTTAAAAAAAAAATCAATCGTTTTGAAGCTGCCGATTTTGGAGCGGAGAACCTGGAATTCTGTGTTGTAAACGCTTGGGGCATGCCATGCGGTGTAAGGACGACAGCTGACAAATCAGAAACACCCACTCATGTCCCGCCCTCCCGCCCCAGTTGAAGACAGCTGCCACTCAGCGAAAGAAAAGTCTGTGTTGGATTACATTTTACTACGATGTTAACCAGGTACGTAACATCAAGGAAATTCTTGACTATCAAAGAAACAAGAACATGGCGCATGAATTAAGTCAATGGTTGATTAGTCTGGTGAATATTAATGTCAACGTAATAATAATACACAAGATCTGAACTAAAACCTGGTTACTCACTGATGTTACTTAGCATCAGACAGTTGCTATATTAGCTTAGCGGCTAATCAGCTCAGCTCCAGCTATCCCATTCCCAATGGCTGTGCACAATTAGCAGCCATGTAACCGTAATATCAGTAGCTGGAAAACAATTGCAGTATGAGGTCTCTGTGGCTCACTTCAAAGAAAAGTGCCTATTCCGTAGCAGTATGCAATATCAACACACAGCCTACTGCAGTTAACTGTAAACACCAGGGGCCGTATCGCTAAAATGTCCTATCTTCAATGAAAAGTTAAGATGGGACAAGTGTATGATAGGATTGTTTTCAATAGGCTACTCAATGCAAGCACCGGTAGTGACTGAGCTAAAGCTTGCCGCTTAGAAAATGACAATTTATTGAGAACATGTTCACACTGATATTTTTAATGCCAAGTTGCAACTTAAAAGTGCGTGCCCCTTGCTGACACGGCCGCAGACATAGACCCGGGTGGAGAAGGACAAGGAGGAGGGGTCGAGGGGGGATTTCACGCTTCTCACGATGTCTCTAAGCTGAAGCCATTTGTCCTCCGCTCCAATACAAACCCTTCGACATCAGTGCCGAGTTTGACTAAATGTTTTGCGCTGTAGAAAAGGTAATGTAAGTGGAGGGCAGTGACTGGGACTGAATGTGCGGATGCTTGCGGTTAGATTTAGAATAGATTCTAATAATTCCAATTCTAGAATTTTAAACTCATAGGTTAACCGACTTTAACCGGCTAATGAGGCTCGGTGGTCGGTCAAGATTTTTTTTTAGTTTTCGCCATCCCTACTTTCAACACAATCCAGCCATCACTGCTTAGGGGGAAGCTGGAGGGAGCTGGTGTCGACCGCCACCTGGCTGCATGGATCATCGACTACCTCATTAACAGACCGCAGTATGTGAGGCTCCGCGACTGTGTGTCTGATGTGGTAGTCTGCAGCACAGGGGCTCCACAGGGTACAGTGCTCTCTCCTTTCCTCTTTGTACTTTACACATCTGACTTCAGCTACAACACGGACAGCTGCCACCTCCAGAAGTTCTCAGATGATACAGCCATCGTTGGACGTGTGTCAGAGGGGGACGATCTGGAGTACAGAGAGGTCATCACCAACTTTGTCACCTGGTGCGAACTGAACCACCTGCGCATCAACGCCAGCAAGACAAAGGAGGTGGTGATCGATTTCAGAAGGACGGTTCCTCAAATTGCACCAGTGAACATCCAGGGTTTGGACATTGAGATCGTGGAGGAGTACAAATACCTGGGTGTTCACCTCGACAACAAACTGGACTGGACTAACAACAGAGATGTCCTGTACAAGAAGGGCCAAAGTCATCTCCACCTCTTGAGAAGACCGAGGTCTTTTGGTGTGTGCAGGACACTGCTTAGGACTTTTTATGACTCTGTGGTAGCATCAGCGATTTTCTACACTGTGGTCTGCTGGGGCTGTGGAAGTTCAAAGAGGGACAGGAAGAAACTTAATAAACTGGTCAGAAGGGCTGGCTCAGTCTTGGACTGTCCTCTGGACTCCATTGAGGTGGTGGGTGAGAGGAGGATGTTAGCCAAGCTGACCTCAATCATGGATAATCCCTCTCACCCCCTACATGAGGCTGTGGGGGTTTTAAGCAGCTCTTTTAGTAGTAGACTGCTACACCCACGGTGTAAGAAGGAGAGATACCACAGGTCATTCATACCTACTGCCAGGCCCACCGACAGAGGGGGACAAATGGGTATGTTGTCCCGGGCCCAGGAATGGGGGGGGCAGAACTGGCCTCTCATGAAGTTGCGATTATTTTATTTTATTTCATTTCAAAATGTGTTGATTTGGGGGAGAAATGTGCTATATTTGCATTCAATAAATGATTTCTAGATCTTTTGCCTTTATTGTCTTTGAAAAAGGCGTCAAGAACCCCCTACCACCCCTAATGCAAAAATGGTTTGGTCTGACTCTTTGATTAAGGGGAAAAAAACGACATCATTCGATCATAGCGCTTCGACAATCAGCGTGCGTGCCATTTGCCAACATGCACAAGTCAGGAGCACAGAAAAGAAAAGAGAAAAAGAGAGGAAGAAACCAAGAGACTCAGGGGCTCACTGCATAAATATTAAAAAAAAAAAATTCGGATGATGCAGCAGGTACTAGCAAAGGCAGTGGGGCAGCTGAGCCAGGTAAGACCAGTGTTGGGCACGTTACTTTCAAAAAGTCATTAGTTATAGTTACTAGTTACTTCTCCCAAAAAGTAACTGAGTTAGTAACGGAGTTACTTTGTCATAAAAGTAACTAATTACCAGGGAAAGTAATTATTCCGTTACATTTTGTTCCCCCTCAAAAAAAATCAAATTCAATTAGTGTAATCATAATAAAAGTGAATGTTAAATGTGTTTAATGACTGAAATGGACACTTAACAGAACCAATTAGTAATGTTATCTACACTATATTAATATTTTTGTGGGACAATGTGAGATAAGACATCTATCAAATGTAATATATTTTTGTAGTTATTAAAATTATGTTACCAATTACTGGCCACTGACGAGGACAAATGCTTTGTTCCTCGACATAATGTGCATTGCACGTAAACACTCTTGCCTTTTATTTCAAGTAATGAAAAGTCCTGGCTGTATTTCCAGTGTGAAAGCGCAGTGCTGGGCTGACCGCTCGCCATCGCTGGGTCTTCCGATTGAAAGTGCGCAGTAGTGCAGTAGGCGTGGCCTACCTACGTACGTTGTCCAAATCTACTCTGATTGGCTTACTGTGCCGTTGTCTCGTGTCTCCCCGCCCCACACGAAAGCAGAGTAAAGAAAGGCTGAGCGAGCAGCGTGCCAGATGAGAACAGCTTTAATAAAGTAACGCATAGTATTTTATTGTAAGTAATGGGAACAGCGTTATAACGATGTAAAAAGTAATTAGTTAGATTACTCGTTACTAAAAAAAGTAACGCCGTTAGTAACGCCGTTTATTTCTAACGCCGTTATTCCCATCACTGGGTAAGACACAGCCAACTTTTCCCAGCCCCGTAAAGTAACCCCAACCAAGGCACGCAATTCATGTTACAAACGAGGGGAGAGCAAGTCACACTGAACACCATATCAAACGCACAGGGCATTGAATCATTTCATAACCACAACGGCTTAATAACATTGTGTTTCATATATCTGATTGAAGCTAAGAATATTCACATTAGCCCGCAATCATATCCCGCCGTTTCTCGAGCGGTGTGTTCTTCTCTGCTTTTCACACTGGACAGTACGCACGCACAACAAAAGTCCGGCGCATTGCATTTCGCACCTGAATAGTTGCAAACTAAGGAAATGTTAAAATGTTAAAACTGTAAAAATGTTGAAATGATAAAATGAAATGGTTGTTGACCAGTTGAATGGTTTTTGAATACCTGTCATTTAAGGGTTGGAGTGAGTAAAGACTGGGATAAGAGAGGCGTGTGTGGGTTGGCCGGGGGGGGGGGCCCATTCAGAGCATTTTGTCCCGGGCCCAGCCAAAGCTGTCAGCGGCCCTGCCTACTGCTGCCAGACTGTATAACACCCACAACTTGTAACGTAGCACCAATAACCTGTTTGTCGTTATATTTGCACTACTTCACCACTACAACCTCTGCCATCTCTCATCGATGCAATTATGTGCAATTAATATAGGCCCTAAACTATTTTTATGCATACTTATATTTATATATATATATATATATATATATATATATATATATATATATATATATATATATATATTACACACACACACACACACACACACACACACAGAGTCTACCTGTAATGTGCAATTTTTCCGAGCCTCTCAATAAGGCAATTTTTCTATACTTTTTCACAGTAGATAATGCAAATAGCCCTCTGTATTTAATCCTTCGTTTGTCTAATTTTTATTTCAGTTTTATTTGTTATCTGTTTGACATTTTCTTACTACTGTAACACGTGAATTTCCCCGATGTGGGATGAATAAAGTGAATCTAATCTAATCTAAATTAATCACATACATCAATTGGAACGTAACAGGGATGGAACAGAATATCACTCCATCATGCAGAATGAACAGATAATGTGTTTTAAATGGATACAAAAATCAGGTGTGTATTTTTCAGAAAGCCGGCCAGAAATGTTCAGAGGTATAAAATCTGTAACTGGATCCAGAATTATACTCCACCCTGGATGATCCACCAGTCCATCATTTTAGGGGCAATTTAGTGATCAGTCGACCTACTGACATGTTTTTGGGAGGTGGGAGTTCAGGTTGAGGAAAATGCTGATTTTCATTATTATTAATAAATACTGTAAAGCCAGTGATGTAATTTATGGTAAATAGTCATTGTGTTCATATAAAGGGTCTCCATTTTTATGCCTCCGCCACCGTAAGGTGCAGGAGGCATTATGTTTTCGGGTTGTTCGTCTGTCCGTGCGTGCGTGCGTCCGTCCCGAAACCTTGTGAACGCCATATCTCAAAGGCTAATGAAAGGACTTTCACCAAACTTTCACCATTTGTGCGCTTTGGGACAAACATGAACTGAATAGATTTTGAGATCAAAAGGTCTAAGGTCAAGGTCACTGTGAGGTCAAATGTCTGTGCGAAAACCTTGTGAACACAATATCTCCAAGGCTAATACAAGTAATTTCACCAGGTCAAGATTACTGTGAGGTCAAATGTCCATCCCCAAATCACAGCTTAATAAGGCGTGTAGTCTACCGGGCGGAGGCATCCCCATTGATGCCGTTGGCGTCGAGTTCTATCTAGTCTATTATATTTTACAGAAACACTCAGACACATCGCTTTTCATGGAGACACGGTCAAGTAACAGTGATCTCTATGGGGCTGGGATTTTAATCGTAATGTTTTAAAATAATAATAATAATAATAATAATAATAATAATTATTATTATTATTATTATTATTTTTAGTAGTACTAGTGGTCGTAGTAGCAGTTGTAATTCCAAATTGTTTTTTGATATGAGCATTTCTTGCTGGAGCATATTTAAGGCATTACCTGGAAAACATTTTGACCTTCATAAATATTTACACTCCTCAAAAGCATTTTCTGAAAGTCTTGCTGAATTACTACAGACTAAGAAACTATTATATCATAAAAACTGAACAGTAGAATGAGAGACTATAATGTATATTAAATCAACTAGACAGAACTTGACGCCAACGGCGTCGATGGGGATGCCTCCACCCGGTAGACTACACGCCTTATTAAGTTGTGATTTAGGGATGGACATTTGACCTCACAGTAATCTTGACCTGGTGAAATTACTTGCAGTAGCCTTGGAGATACTGTGTTCACAAGGTTTTCGGACAGACATTTGACCTCACAGTGACCTTGACCTTAGACCTTTTGAGCTCAAAATCTAATCAGTTTATCTTTGTCCCCAAATGCACAAATGGTGAAAGTTTGGTGAAATTCCTTTCATTAGCCTTTGAGATATCGCGTTCACAAGGTTTCGGGACGGACGCATGCACAGACAACCCAAAAACATAATGCCTCCTGTACCTTACGGTAGTGGAGGCATAAAAATAGCTGCTAATGACAGTGAAGCACAGCCTTTAACTGTGACTATGAGAATTATGGGATATTACCTGTGTACAGATGAGAGGTTTCCATGTTTAAAATGCCAAGGATGATCCATAGACTGATCACTCTTCATGGAGACACAGCTGGGTTCTGATGAGTTTGATCTCTTCATCTGGAGTTTACTGTACAACATTATAGACATCATTTACACTGGTTATTATTAATTATTACTGGCTGTTTTAATTATCTTGTTAGCAATTACTCTTAGTGTCACATCCAGATGCACTTTCTGCCTTATCCTGCATGTGACACTGTGAAACACTGAACTGTGCAGTTATTGATATTAATTACTCTAAAATGTTTAGTGAAAGTATTGTAGCAGCATTAGAACCTAATTAAAGTATCACAAACTGATAAATATCAAAATGCTGATGATGATCTGAACTGGATAAAGGAAAGTGCAACACAGTCTTTTTCTCTACAGTGACTTTAACTCTGAGAATTATGGAATGTTACCTGTGTACAGATGAGGGGTTTCCACTGTTAAAGTGCCAGGGATGATCCATAGACGCATCACTCTTCATGGAAACACAGCTGGGTTGTGGTGAGTCTGGTCTCTTTCTCTGGAGTTCCCTGTACAGCATTATAGAGGAGGCATGAGACAGAATTCCATTGTCTCAAATATCACAATACAAAACACTGGGAGAGACGAATTTGCTGCTCATATCATGTATTGCGATATTTCTGTTTAATATTCTTTATGAGCTCTACCTCTTCTTACACACTAGGTGGCAGCACCAGAGGTCGCAGCCCACAGAGCACAGAGTTATAGAGTGGAAACCTAACTGCCTCAAAGCACGCTGACTGAACAGTCCAGAAAGTGAAGCTCATCAGAAGGAAATGTTATGGCACATGGGGTCAAACTCCAGGCCCACAGCCTCGTTTCATTCGGCCCACGTGAACTTGGAAACAATAAAACTGAAACAGCCTGTAGAACACGACTGCTTAACATTTTCACTAGGGCTGTCAAGCAATTAAAAAAAATAATAATCCAAATTAATCTCATACATCAATTGTTGCTGTGAAAGTACTTAAAAATATTTAAATTCAAATGAGTTTTGGCAGATGAGGGAATCAATGAATAATCAACGTAACAGACTTTAAAACTGTTGGGCACAGGCATCAGCGTAGTGCCTGGTGTCAGTTTTTAGCACGGTTAATGCAGATGACTGAAGTTTCCACTCACTGTCAATGATGTGTGCAGGAACACCAAGGCAATTGTGATTGCTAACTGAAGTCCAGTGATCCCCAGTCTGTGCAATATATTCAGCTCCCACTACATTATCTTTTGTTCTGTTTTCTGTCGTAAAACTGATGGATTTTGGGCACAATTGTATTTCTCCATGGCAGCTTATAAGTCGTGTCAGAAGATGCTATCTGTAAAGCCTCTGATAACCCCCTGTCCTCTATCACTGAAACTGGTCTACAGGCCACTGCAATCCATTTAGCACGGAGTTAGTTAATCGGTCACAGGTAGACTAGCTAAGTTTGCGTCTGAATGCCTGGTCGAGTGTGGCTTGACAAGGCTGGCTGCTAGCGTTAGCATCAAGGGGTGTGCTAGCTCGTACCTCTTGGTTTGCTCCTAAATGTTTTGCGTTGAGGTCATATTTAAGATGTGATGAACTCCTATGGTACAAAAATTCCTTACTACAGAAATTGAAAAGAACGACGCTCCTGTCAACAGTTCCATCTGGGTGGTTTTTTTTTTTTAAATAAACGTAAATGTTCCTGTCACTGGACCGAGCAGCACGCTGTCTTGCGCCTTCTTCATTTTACAGTCACTTGGGGCCAGAACTGGGTCAAAGGTCATGACGGAATGTGATTAATCAGGGTTAATTTTTTCTGTTATTAATTAATCAAAATTAATGTGTTATTTTGACAGCCCTAATTTTCACACTACCCAGAATTCACAGCAGATCTGTAGTGGAGCCATCTGAAGGTAGTTACAGTAAACCGCTGTATATACATACGCGCACTCCAGTTTCTATCACGGCTGGATTGACCACGGTCTGAAATGCAGGTTAAAATAAACGCCTGGATTTGACACAGGATCTGAGTTTAACATCCCGACTGTATTGATATCGCAGTGGTTTGATTTGCTGCCTTTACAAACCAAAATGAATGTTTTACACTTTAAAATGGAATGTTTTGTCTCATCAGTCTGGTCCTGTGAAGCCTGGATTGGGATGTGATTCGTATCGTGGCTTTAGTATATTGTCTTATACAACTGCATTTTTAAATTTTATAAAGAACATAATTTTACTAACAATGAACAGACTCTGGCATTTTTTCAAGTGGTGACTGCTAACGGTTCATTCTTAGTAAAAATTTTTGTGGTTATTCTTTTTCATATACACGCACTACATATTTCAGATATGAACAGTTAATGACTAAAATATTAGAACATGGTCGCTTACCGCTTTTTTGAGGGTGGGGTCACATTATCTGTGTCCAGATCACAGCTCTCCATTTTTGAATAGTAGTGTATGGACACACTGCTGATTCCTGAAGACGCTGATCTCTTTGATTGAAGAAATTACACTCCTGAAAATCAGAAAAAAAAGTGAAATTTGGAGAAAAAAAATATTTTACAGTCATTGAAGTGCACATGTGAAATGCTTCAAATTTATATAGAAGAAAGATTCACTGTTAGATAAGTTTTAATGGTTACGCAGCAGCAGCAGCATGTCCCATCAGATGCAGAAAACGTCTGTGTCTTTGAGGTGAGGTGAACAGTTCAATTCAAAACAGTTCAATTTTGCCATGCTCTGTCATGGAAGACAATGAAATTGGTGATTTAAAGAGGTGGATAACATGTCGAGGGTTTACAGCAGGAAAATCTGAATCCAAATCAAGCTCGATGAGAAGGTCAGACATAAGTAACAAGAATTCGTACAACTGAGAGATTGACAGAGTTAACCACACTGTACAACATCAAATCTCAGAACGTCTTTTCAAAACATTTATAAATAAGTGATTATTTAAATAAAACTTGATATCAGGAAACATCACAAAAGAAAACATGTTTGGAAACCTGCTGATCTGCAGTGTCATGTTCAGTATAAATGCATTTACTTCAATAAATGCCGCTGGTGAGCTACACTGAACATTACACACACCCGAAAGAGAACCCTTGGTGGTTTGGGAGTTTTACCGGTCTGACAGGCTCGTTTGGCTGCCGAGTGTTTCGATACGTTGAGAGCCAAAGGCAGAAGAATGCTTCTTTGTTTTACAGGCTTTGGAATATCGCTAGTTTCAGACAACGAACAGTGTCGATTTTTATAATCCTCTATAACCGAAAGCCATTCCGCAGACCACGGAAATATTGCTGGGTCACAGTTCATCTGTTACCTGTCCTCCTCGTGTCTCATGGCACATAGGGCGTTCACAGAGCTCTTCCACCTCTCCCTGTTGGCCGCCATGACCCGCACCTCATCCCATGTACTCCAGCCCATCTCTCTTCTTTCCTGTTTCACAGTCCATCTCCATGTTGTTTTTGGTCTTCCTTTTCCCTTCTGGTGCCCAGGTCATTGCCACATGACAATCATTGCCTCGATCTTGCCTAAGAATATGACCAATCATCTTCCATCTGTGAAGTTTCACTTCTTAACTCAGTGGTTTCATGCTTGCTCTTTCTAATAACTCATCCGTACTTATGTGATCTTGCCAACGGATGCAGAGGATCCTTCTCAAACATCTGTTAAATACATTCACCGTCCTATTGTCTACTTTAGTCATCTTCCATGTTTCACATCCATACAGCAATACGGGCAACACGAGCGTCTTGTACAATCTTAATTTTTTTGAGATGTTAGAGCTCCAAATTCTCTTTAGTCTGACAAATACCTCCCTTCCTTTTGAAAGTTGGTTTCATTCCACCTCCTTCTTTACAAACTTTAGCTCCTAGATATGTAAACTCAACATCCTCAATATCCTTTCCGTCGATTGTTATCTCTGCTTGACTCCTCGCATTTATTCTCAGCACTTTCATCTTTTCCAGATTGATTTCAAGTCCCACCTGTCTAGCTTCTTCATCCAATTTCCTCGTTTTCTCTTGAATAATGTTCTTTAGTAGCAGAGAGCAAAACAATGTCATCAGCAAAATCCAAGTCATCAAGCGTTGACGTAAAACTTCCACCTTATCCCATTCTCACCTTGACCAACAGTTCTTCTCAATACCCAGTCCGTTACAATCAAGAACAAAAATCCTGAGATATTGCAGCCTTGTTTAACTCCGGTCTTAATGTCAAACCACTCACCCGTATCTCCCCAATCTTCTACGATAAGGTGGTGATCCCATGGGGTCACAGTTTAAGTACACTTTTCCATTTTGATTCAGTTTGAAGGTTTTCGTTGTGGATTAAACTTACCCATTTCTTTCTTCTCGTCTCCTTGACTGGCTGCTGATAAAAGCTCAAATCAGGTGTTCTCTTTGTTGTGGAGACACAGTAAGGCACACAGCAATTCACTTTAGGCACTGGTAAAACCGGTTAGGGGTGTATGGGGTGTCAAGGAGGGTTGGTGCCCTCTGTAAGGGGGCTTGCCATATCTTTTTCAGGACAGCTCGTCCTGCATTGGTTCCCACTTGGCACTCAACTCCTACCTGTGGCTGCACGAAGCTGTAGCATGCGCAGCGGCCACACCCTGGTAACCGCTTTGGCAGGCGGGCTGAACCAGGTGAGGGGAGCTGGTCGGGTCTCAAACTCTCCGGTGAGTTTAACAGGGTATGCCTACCCAAGCATGTGAAGACTAAAGTCAGCGGAGTGAGCGGCAGAACGACACCTCCTCCATCTCGAAGCGTGATCGCTTCAAACACCTCCAGAAACAGGCCCAAGCAGCACTGCCTAAAATGCAGGACGAGTCGTGGGAGAAGGTGGCAGATGAAGTCCAAAGATACACCGACATGCAGAACTCCAAAATGTTCTTCAGTGCCATCAAGGAAGTCTACGGACCTGCCAAGCCATGTACCACCCCACTCCTGTCGGCAGATGGCTCAACCTTGCTGAAGGAGAAGAGCAGCATCAGCTCACGATGGAGAAAGCATTTCAGTAATCTGCTCAACAGGCCTTCCACTGTAGACAGGGCTTTCCACAAGCGCCGGCTGCAGGCCATACAGCCGACTACACAATTAAGTCCAGCCGGCTACTTTAATGACTATTATTTTTGTAGCCCACAGGCTCTAAATATTAATTTTCGATTTTAATAAAATTAAATGTTTATCTAACGGACTGACAATAATGTCAAACTGAACCGCACTCATTTAAGTTGTGATTCGCGCTGTTTGTACCGATAATAACCACAAATTCCCCGCCGACTTCGTTGATCAAGGGAGAGTAGCTCATCCGCGGCCCCGACATGCGGTGTGTGCGCGCGCACTCAGCAGACACAGTAGTATGTCGGAGGGAACAGAAGCAGAGATAACACTTATTTTGTCTCCGGTAAACCAGTCTTCTCTCGTTCAATTACGTGCTGGCATCAAAAGACACCGTTGGTTGTAAATGAAACCAAACTGAGTCGTTGGAGTGTATTTTCATACACAAATAGAGAAATGTTTGCTGAGTGTTTAATTATGTAGCCCCACTGCAGACCGTTGTTGCTGTTGTTAATTCATAGCATGCTCAGCTGCGTGAATGTGTCATGCACCAAAAATAAAAGATTTACAAGCCAGGAACGCCTCATGATGCAATACGCAAGAAAAGAAAGAAGATTTACTGCCATTTTAATTTGTATTTGAGTAAAGTGAATAAATAAATACATTTTAATCCTGGGAACTGCATGCACAGGAGTTTATTTTGTGTTTACTCCCCCCCCAGCTGGCTACTTATTTGTCATGGCTGGCTAGTATGAGCCTTAGTGGAAAGCCCTGCTGTAGACCCCTCTGCCCTCGATCTGATCCCACAAAAACCCACTGTCCATGACCTCGACCTCCCCCCCTACAATGGATGAAGTCTTGAAGGCGATCAGACAGACCAGCTCGGGGAAAGCACCCAGGATGGATGGAATCCCAGCAGAGATCTTCAAATCTGCCGGTCCTGTGGCCCTAGAAGCCTTCCACTCACTCCTCACCAGCATCTGGGAAGAAGACCTGCCCAAAAGACTTTAGGGATGCCACGGTCATCTCCCTGTTCAAGAATAAGGGCAGCAAGACTGATTGCGGCAACTACCGGGGCATCTCCCTCCTCTCCATTGCTGGGAAGGTCCTGGCTCGGGTCATCCTCAACCACCTGATCACCAACATCTCAGAAGGAAACCTGCCCGAGACACAGTGTGGATTCCACCCAAACCACAGCACCATAGACATGATATTCACCGTCCGCCACATACAGGAGAAATGCCTTGAGCAGAATATGGACCTATATGCAGTCTTTATAGACCTGACGAAGGTCTTCGACACGGTGAACAGGGAGGCCCTATGGATCATCCTGTCCAAGCTCGGATGCCCGGACAAGTTTGTGAACCTCATACGCCAGTTCCATGACGACATGACCGGGCAGGTTCTCTCAGACAGAGAGGTATAGGAGCTGTTCAACATCAGCAATGGCGTCAAGCAGGGGTGCGTGCTGGCCCCAGTCCTCTTCAACCTGTTTTTCACCTGCGTACTCAGCCATGCCATCAGGGACCTGGACCTCGGGGTGTACTTGCGATACAGGCTCGACGGATCCATGTTCGACCTCCGCCGACTGAGCGCCAAAGACCAAGACTGAAGATTGTCCTGGAAGCTCTGTTTGCTGATGACTGTGCCCTCATGGCCCACAAGGAGTCTGACCTCCAGCTCATCGTAAACAAGTTCGTAGAAGCCTCCCGTCTCTTTGGTCTCGCCATCAGCCTCAGCAAGATGGAGGTCCTATCCCTTTTTTGGTCTTCCCATTTTCTTTTTAAAATTTTATCCACCTCGTTTTAATGCCCAACTGAAGAGGGTGGAGGAGTTCAAATATCTCGGCAGCACCATCAGCAACGACGGCAGCCTGGACAAAGAGATGAGCACCAGGATCTGCAAGGCCAGCCAAGCACTTGGCCGTCTCCGTGCACGCGTCCTGAACCAGGACAGCACCAAGCTCAAGGTATACAGGGCCATGGTCTTCACCACCCTCCTCTACGGATGCGAGTCGTGGATCCTGTACAGACAACACCTTAAGCAGCTACAGCATTTCTACATGTGCAGCCTCCGGTCCATTCTGAACATCCGCTGGCAGGACCGGGTCACAAACCTCGAAGTCCTTGACCGAGCCGAGTCCACCAGCATCGAAGCCATGATCTTGAAAAACCAACTCTGATGGGTAGGACATGTTGTTCGAATGGAAGATCATCGGCTACCCAAACAGCTGCTGTTCGGAGAACTGTGCTCAGGCAAGCGAAACCAAGGCAGGCCACAAAAACGCTACAAAGACTGTGTAAAGGCCAACATTGCACACGCTGGAATCGCCCCAAAACAGCTAGAACAAGCGCTAGACAGATCAAACTGGCGCACACTAACACAGCGAGTCCAACTCAACTTTGAAGAAAAAAGACAGGAAGACATCACCGACGCGAGAACAAGAAGAAAGAAGGCCTCAATTATGGAGCCAAATGACCTTGGACAGTTCCCCTGCCCTCACTGTCCCTGCACCTGCTGCTCGAGGATTGGGCTGCTGAGCCACCTCCGAGCCCACAGCAGAAGTAGTCAACCATAAGAGGACAATGTCATCGTCAGACCGACGGACAACCAAGAAGAAAAACCATTAGACAGGACAACGCAGTGTTTAACAAAGGTAAAAGTAAACAATACGGCAGAGCTGACCCAGGGTATCGCCCATATTCCATTGCGGTAAACAAGCAATGACGTACTCAGGGATTAGGGTTATTGTGAGACCAATAAATACTGTTAAAACATGACTGTGAGAATGACGTGAAAATAGAAAAGAACATGAGAAAATAATCCTGTTTCAACAACTGTCCTAAACAGAAAGGAAGAAGAAATATACAAAAGAGAAAGATAGATTGTATAAGACAGGGGTGGGGAACCTTTTTCCTACCAAGGGCCATTTCGAGTTTAACAACATCCTCTGGGGGCCAAACTAAATTTAACCCATAACCTCTGCTGAAAATTTTAAGATGCAGCCCGTTTATTTTAGCTTTTTTTCATGCTATTCAAATAAAAAAGCAACTTTATTGGTGTAACTTTGTTTTATCCCTTTTTTGGTCTTCCCATTTTCTTTTTAAAATTTTATCCACCTCGTTTTAATGCTCTGTTTTTAGTCTTGTGTTCTTATTGATTTTATATGTACTGATGTAAAGCACTTTGAGCATTTTATGTAATGAAGATGCTACAATATAATATTTTACCAAATTATTATATCTGGCCAACCTAATGTGAAGGCTGGAACTGCTTCTCTTTGGCAAAGCATCTGATGTCAGATGGTACAGATGATGATGCTACTCGCAGCTGGTTTTCCAGGTTTGGGTCAATAAGTCTTGAGCAGAACCGATTCTTTGCAAGGGTCAATTCTGAGAAGAACTGCTCACAGCAGTAGGTTGTCCCAAACAGTGATGCAAACTTCAGTGCATGTCTCCTCAGAGTGGGAAAATCCTCAGGATGCACGTAGAACTCAAGCAGAGGAAGGTTGTTGTACCTAGCTTTGAGCTCACTGTTGCTTTGCTGCTCAAACAAATCCTCACTTTTAGTAGTGCCATGCATGGCTTGCAAAGACAGCATTTCCTCCCGCATATCAAACTCAGCTGTAATCCCACGTACAAAAATGGAGAGTTGGATGGTATTTGTGACGTCTGCTGTCTTGTCACAGGCTAATGAGAAAAACTGAAAATCCCTCACGGTATCCTTCAGTGTTTTCTCAATGTCTTGTGCCATATCAGTAATCCGATCAGAGACGGTTCATCGAGACAAACTGACACTTTGGAAAAGTTTCACTTTGTCAGGTGCGAGCAGTTCTGAGGCACTCCTTCACAAACTCCCCTTCTGAATGTGGTTTCAGTTTCTTGGTGATTAGCTCACTGACCACAAAACTAGCCTGTGTAACGTTTTCTTGGTTACCTTGAGGTCTTGTGAATATTGCTTGTTCGGCACCCAAACTCCGCCAAAGAGCATTCATTTTATCCACACGCACTTGTCCTTTCAGTTCGTCCAGCTTGGCATGTTTGGTGCTGTAATAGGCTCATCTGGAGCGTCTTTTCATCACTGCAAAGGCGCACTCACAAACTAAAACTGGCTTACCTTTTAATCCAGTATCTCACTGGGTTACAACAGCTTGCGACAAATTGCGAACGTCATTCGCAAGAGTTTCAAAAGTGTTTTGAAACATTCGCAGGGCTTCTCAATTTCCTCGCATGAGTTGCAAAGTGTCACTCCTTCGTCGCTGAAATTTTGAACATGTTCAAAAAATTTGTGCGACAAAATTTCTCTCAAAATAGCCGCAGATGCAACGCTGGTGTCGCAAAGCCGTCACTAACCCTTCTCAAGTCAGTTTCCGTGAGACAGGAAGTGGGAATTCAGCCAGTATCTCACTGGGCTGTGACAGTCTGCGACTAGTTGGAGACACAATAATTGCGGTAAAATATGCGAATATCAATTCAGTGTGATTCCAAGTGAAAATTGTCGCTAATTCGCATATTTTATCGCAATTGTTGGGTATCCAACTAGTCGCAGCCCAGTGACATACGGGCTTAACTTCTACGAAAAAAATAATTGTTTGTCCATTTTTCCTTAAAAGTGTGACATTCCACATCTACCTTTCTCTTCTTCATACTCGCCCTGGTGCGTTTTGGTGAAATCGTTAAACAGTCTGTCTCTGCCCGCTAAATGACGTGACAAGACCGCACATGATCACGATCTGCTCGTGTGGGGTTCAGGACCCTGACCCGGAAATACAACCACTCGCCTATTTGATGAACTGTGGTCTCATTTTTTTCTGATTTTTTTTTGTGAGTAATTATGAATCATCTTGCAGGCTGGATCAAACGGATATACATGACTTTCCCCACCCCTGGTATAAGAGAAAGACTGAAATAATATCCGGAAAAATTATTATAGCAGTAAAAGAGCCGTTCAAAAATAAAAATACCAGAGACTGAACTGGAAAAGGAAAAAACAATAAGAATTAAGGGAGGAGCTATAAAAGATATGTAAGGAACATAGACGTCGCCAGACCCATTTTAGGGTAGCTCCAGCCACCCTGTCTTATGGCAAAGCCACCCTATATTTTTTGCCCTTTTTTAAATTATTTATATTTTTATTTTTTTTCCCAAAAAAAAAACAAAGGCAGTAAAGCACTGAACATGAGCCATGAAGAACGCAAGTTAATCCGAACAACAGTTTCTGCTTGCTTATTTATTGTTTAATGCAATATTATTAATATCGTTATGATTCCTCCTCATTGGCTCTGTGTCAAGCGTCACGTCGAGTGGTAGGCTAGTAGGACTTAAAAAACTACGCGGGCATTCTGCAGCAGGCGCGGTGCGGGCTTCCATTGAGTTGGGTTTGCAGAGAGTCAGAATTCTATGCTTTCATTTGCAGACACACACGGTGAGATTGTAATTTGATGTCAGTGGTTTGCATTTGCTTAACTTTACCTAGGCTATATTGAGTCTTCTGTAGAATGTTTACGTGATGATTTGTGAAGCACTTGCCCTCTTCAGTTTGCGCAGGAATGCATGACACCTACCATTGTTTTTTTCACATTTTTGTAGTTTAGCTGGTGAAGTTGCTTCAGCAAGCAATTAAATGATGAAAGCAATTTTAAAATAGAATAGAAATGGTGGGAAGTGTGTCCCCAAGGTGTGATGCTCTTGAAATAATGAATTGATTGACAGCCTTAGTAGGTGCTCTGAAAAATGTTCGGCGCGCGCACAATACCTTTTCTCCTCTGGGTGCTAAGCTACCCCTGTCTCTCAAACCTAGTGACGTCCCTGGTAAGGAATGTGGGTAAAGGTGAGAAAATAAGAGGTAATGAAAGGGAAAAAGTCAGGAGATACTTTTCTTGGGGTAAGTTTGATCGGATACGAAAAGTTTAACACAAACCACGGCGGGTGTGGCAAAACGGCCACCTCACGAGCTCTCCGGCCATTTCACACAGAGAGCGGTGGGTTCAAATCGCAGGGTTTTACCCGCATACACAAAGTAGTTTCCTGTCGCTAAAGTGCAAACTAACCAAAAAACGTTCTACAGCTTAATCTCCCCGAACTCTGAGTGTTTAATAGATGAGAAACTGAAGAGAGAAACTCGAATATAGAACACACAGCCGATAAGCAGCAGCTTTGCAGGGAAGATGATTTCACTTCCGCAGTTTTACTGCTGTTTTTACACGAGCTCAGTCAAATACAACCACATTTCTCTCCAACACATCACTCACTTTTACTCAGCACTCCATGCTGGGCTTCATTAATCTCACCGGTTCCGCCTGGAGTTGGAGTTTTTATTATTTTTCCAACACCAACAACAAAATGGCGTCGAAACAGAAAGAGAAACACTTTCGTTTCCAGAGGACTGATTCACTCCGAGTGATGTGTCATCCAGGGAATGAATCGACTCTTTGATTCGGCTCTTTTAGATGACTTAGTGATGGTCAGATGAATCTTCGAATCACGTGTCGAGTCCTGGAGCGCGCGCCAAATGAATCCCCGCATCGAGGCATCAAGTTGCATAAAACCACGTGACCGCTAACAAACGACGCCTCGCGGAACAAGAGTGACGCTATTGGTTCGCCTCGGGGTTTTTTTTTTATCTTGATTGAAAATAACAGCAACAAAACACAAATACAGTCATTAATACACACACAAACAACAAACCAAGAGTCAGGGGGAGTTTTCAAATAAAGACATTAAATGATGAGCACAAATGCAAAGGTTTAGCAGCTTTCTTGTTTCTTGCTCTTTTAGACGGATTTTAAACTGAAGAAAGCAAACAGTGAAAGTGAAATGTTTACTTGTTTAGGGACCCGCTTGACGTTTTATTGTTCTGAAGTTACACTGCAAATCCAGTCCACTTTAATTACCAAGAAATAGAATAAAAGTGCTGTCAATAATAATAATAATATCTCACATAAAAGCTGTTTGTGAAAAAGACAAAAGAATGCAGCTGAGAAAGATTTCACATTTTATCCTGATTATCACATTATTATTATTATTTTTTTTGCACAGCTACAAATGACCTCCCTGTATATAACAGGTGTATCTGATACAGAGTGTGTGTGTGTGTGTGTGGGGGGGGGGGGGGGTTATTCCCTAAACATAAAAAAATTCTACAGTATTTAGACACCTGACGATGACACACACCTGAAAGCAAGAAAAGCAAAGCACACCCAGGTGTTGTTTATTCGAGCTCTTTGAAATAAATATGTTATTTACCAGCTGGGAGGTCTGTATCGTGAAATACCGTGACCGAGGTCTTGAAAGTACTGGGCGAGGCCCTCTGGGCCGAGGTCGGTATTCAAGGCCGAGGTCACGGTATTTCACCAAACGGACTGACCTTAAGCTGGTAAATAATATATTTATTTTTTTCTTTACCAAATTCTAACAGAAAACAAGAGCGCCCGAAAGGGGAAACCGAGCCAAGCCGTCATTTTGAATCCTCATTCACGGCTGTAATGCAGATTGCTTCCTCCTCGGTATACAAGTGCACTTCCATGGCAGGAAAAAAACTACATTTTGCCACCTACGTAGTTCCCCATTTATACAAATAGGAGTCATTCAGGATTCAGCCATGTTTTTGCTCGACCAAAGTTATACAGTATTATGACCTTTATATTGCATAAATAAAGCCATTTGCTGAAACTTTGAAGAAGAGATTGTACTGGTTTAAAGTTTTTACCTAATGTAATATTATGTATTAGGATAATATGGTCCAAAATGGGCCTCATTAACTAATGAGATCAAACTGTTAGCAAGTTAGAGGGTTTTAGCTTTCTCCCGAAATGTTTTCTTTTATTTCTTCTTCCTCAGGGCAGTAAAACTCGCTTTCGTTGTGAACACTGTCGTTATCGCTATCCATGCTGTAAAATTAATGCCATTTTGAATCCTCATTCACGGCTGTAATGCAAATGGCTTCCTCCTCAGTATACAAGTGCACTTCCATGGCAGGAAAAAAAAAATACATTTTGCCACAGTCCCCTATTTATACAAAGAGGAGTCATTCAGGATTCAGCCATGTTTTTGCTCGGTGTTAGTAAATTACAGGTTTTAGCTTTCTCCCGAAATGTTTTCTTTTATTTCTTCTTCCTCAGGGTAGTAAAACTCGCTGTCGCTGTGAACACTGTCGTTATCGCCATCCATGATGTAAAATTAATGCTATTCTCCTGAGAAATGCTGGCAAAAGTTTATAAGATTTTTGATAATCTTATAAATAAATCTTATAAAAAAGATAAATGTTGACAAAAAAAAATCTACTACGTTTGTTGTTGTGAACGAGCGAGTCGTCAGAGGTCCATAACCGGGGTCCGTACCATAGGATACGGACCCGCTCGCCAGCCAATCAGAGCACAGGATTTGGACCGCGAAAGAAACAAAGGCCATTTATTTCAGTAAATGCTGCACACAGTTTGATGGTAGTGATGGTCAGATGAATCAGAGTCTTCGAATCATGTGTCGAGTCTTAGAGCGCGTGACAAATGAATTCCCGCTTCGAGGCAAGTATCAAGTTACATAAGATCACGTGGTCGATGACAAATGAGGCCTCGCCACTATTCTGTCCCTGTGTCTGAAATCACACCCTATTCACTATATAGGGCACTACATAGTGAGGATGCCATTTTGTAGTGCTGTCTAAAACCTTAGTGAGGATTATTTACACCCTATATAATGCACTCAAAGTATCCCACAATGCATCATGAAAAGGAGTGTACAACGATTGTAACTAACCAAAGCAATATATCCCATCATGCATTGCAGTCACGCTGAAAAAAAAAATCAAAGTTTCAAACTTGATTGAATAAAAGGCAGCGGCAAAGAAGAAATTATTCAGCCTTGATTTAAAGAACTGAAAGCTGTAGGTACTTTGTGTTGATTAATGTGAGAAATACGCTCAGTATAATATCACAAAAACACACGCATGTATTTATTTTGAAAACTCACCAGCCAAATGATCTGGCACGTTTTAATTGTGCAACAATAATGATGTGAATACCAGCATGACGGACTAGTGTCCGAAAGAGTTTTTTCATTTTACCAGTGAGCTCATTATATAGTCCTCTATACAGTAATTCCCTATATAGGAAGTAGTGAATGATTTCAGACAGAGTGTGTGTAAAATATCTGGAGAAGTCATAGCCCAATTGCTGGGTTTCACGGGATGTAACATTCACCTCATTAGTTGTTCAAAACTTTAGCTGGTGGTCGACCAAACTGTACAGAGAAGGTGCATTGCTCCATGAAAAATGCCTTACGCTTGCGTTGTTGTAGGTTGTTCAAATAGGTCAAACCATGAAACTGATAAAAGTTTCTTCAGGGTTCCCCATGAGCTAATAAAAAAATTTTTAAAAAAGGTGAACGAACACAGGATTTCACAAAAAGACGTCGAGAAAGGTGGCTTTTGAACCTCTCAGTGAAATCGAAGGGAGCCGAGTCAAAGCATGCTCGCGTTTACAGTGATCACTTGGTGAAAGGTTTGTATTTCCCTCTCAGCTATGGCCTTAGTGTTTTCCAAGTACTTTTCTTGCTGTGTCATTATTTTACGGTACTTTTTTTAGTCACAAAGCACTAAAGTCCCCAGCTGTTTCTTTATTTCCTTCTCACAAAGTCCATATGCATGAAGGTTGTGACAAAGTTCTTCCCCAGCCGTACAGTTACAATGCGCCATGATCACTTCTCCGACTTGTTTAACTAAGATCCAGGTCTTTAAAGGGGTTTCTGATGATCTTTGTGAATGATGTATCTGAGAGATAAGAGCCAACACAAATGAGAATCAAGTGAACTGCTGCTTGTTTGCACTTCAACTTGCAGCGCTTCGTTGTAAAGATGTGAACGAAAAGCTTAAAAAAATATTTACACGGGCAAAAACAATACAGGATTCATTGGGCAGCGACTTGATGCCGAGGTCCTTTACCCAGCAATATACAAAAAAAGTCAGAAGCCTCCAAACTCTTCCACGCTTTCATGTGTTTTGCGGTGTAGAAGGACGTCTGCAACACCAGATAGTTCGAGATGTCGGGGAACTCGACTGAAGGGTAGTTTTTGAGATCGTATGACAAATCCTTCTTTCCCAGACTGTAGGGGTTGATTCCATTGCACATAGCAATCTTCTGAATATATCTAAAGCCATATTAAATATATTACGTTCATTATGTCTTCTTCTTAAATCAAAATAATTAGTTTTTCTTTTGTTTCAGACATGTAAAAGCTTTTTACCTTTACCTGACGTGTTTCATCAGCTGATTATAAAGGCACGTCACACACCAACATCCGGGTGACCCTCTGATGAAGACGGAAGTTACACCGTCGAAACATGTCAGGTAAAGGTAAAAAGCTTTTACATGTCTGAAACAAAAGAAAAACTAATTATTTAGATCTAAAGCCAGCAGTGGCTTCTAGATTATGAGCAGACTGATAAGTTATCACTAGCTGTTTGCACTACAGCAGCCATTTAAACCACCAACAATTTCACTTCCGGTAAAACCGCTAAGAAAAGTCACGTGACTGAAACCCAGCAATACGACTGGCAAATGAGCTCTTCAGATATTTCACACGAGATCAGTGATTTCCTAAACCGCTAATACGCATGCGCGAACTTGAGAAGTAGTTTCCTGTTTACTGTAAGTAACGCGAAAACTACCCCAAAAATCTTTCACAGCTGAATCTCCCCGAACTCTGAGTGTTTAATAGATGAGAAACTGAAGAGAGAAACTCGAATATAGAACACACAGCCGATAAACAGCAGCTTTACAGGGAAGATGATTTCAGTTCCGCAGCTTTACTGCTGTTTTTACACGAGCTCAGTCAAATCCAACCACATTTCTCTCCAACACATCACTCACTTTTACTCAGCACTCCATGCTGGGCTTCATTAATCTCACCGGTTCCGCCTGGAGTTGGAGTTTTTATTATTTTTCCAACACCAACTAAACGTCGTCTCAGCTGAAAGAGAAACTTTCACTTCAGAACTGATTCACTCCGAGTGATGTGTCGTTCAGGGAATGAATCGACTCTTTTGCCGCTTTTCCACTACAAACGCGGCTGAGCGGGGCTGTTGGAGTTGCATTTCGACTACAACCATGCTGGCTGGAAGTGGGTGGACACATTGGGTGGAGTTAGCGAAAGTGGGTGGACGTCACGTGATGTCGTTAAGCGGCGCAAACAGTGACATCAGTGAGCTTTTAAGCGGTAGTCTCACGACCCGGATAGTAAACCGTTAGTGTTGCTGGTCTTGGTGCTGTGGCTTGTTGTCACCGACAACGCGGACAGATACTGGCAAGAGCGTATAGATGAGGCGAGGCGCATAAGGCTTCAGAAATTTTCGTAATTAGGGCCCGAGCCCTATGGGCGAAGGCCCTATTGTTCTTGTAAGAGTTCACTATTCCTCTTCTTCTTCTTCTTCCGTCTTCTTCTTCTTCTTTATTTTTCTCCGCTGTTGGGCCATTTTCGGGGCGCTTGCCATGGGCGAAAACGCACGAAATTTGGCACCAGTTCCGAGAATTGCCACCGCTACTCAGAACCAGAAGCCCAAACTTGGCCGGGGCTCAGGGCCTCTATAGCGCCCCCTAAGTCGTTGTGATTTTGGCCTCCCGCATTAAGGTGCCTGGGTGCCATGTAGTTTGTAGTAGTGGCATGCCATTTGGTACGCATATGTATCTCACTAAGCCGGACAAAAATGTAATGCCAATGCATTAGCCACGCCCAACAGGAAGTGAGGTAATTTCACTTTTGTGCGAAATGCATGGCCACGAAGATGGCGCAACTCCTCCTAGACCGTTCATAGGAATGTCACCAAAATTGATACACATCATCTACAGACATGGCTGACAAAAGTTACTAAATACGTTTCACGTAGGATAAACCGTTCAGAAGTTATACGTCAATCAATTTTCGATGCAAAATTTTACATGCTTAAAAATTCATAACAAATCTTCTGATTGCTCAAAACTGCTCATACTTCACACGCAAATCACTCATTGGGCTTCTGACATGTTACCCAATTTCTGTGATATTTCGCCACTGGGGGCGCTATTTTGGGGCAAAAATTCCAATCTTTCCTCAAATTTGGTCAAACTTCACGGCCACCCTCTTACTACCTCCCATGTCATGTATACCACATTTTGGAAATTTTCGTCCATGGGGGACGCTGTTTTTGGCCGACGCAATTGCTCCAAAACGGGTTTTTGGTAAATAATTCCATAATGCTTTTCCTTCACACCACTACCTTGTGATAGTACGTTGCTGTTGTAGACACTTATTTTTCCAACTCATAATCGCTCATGTACAGCATAGCGCCACCTACTGACATGGGAAAAACCAAAAAATGTATTCTTCAAAAATCTATATCTCATCTTCTATTTACTCAATTGTCATCAAACTTCATACGCAAACTCTTCATAGCTCACCTGACATCTACGCCAAATTTTGTGCACTTTCGCCCCTGGGGGTGCTGGTTATGGCAAAAATGATATTGCAGCTTCTGATTTGTCAAACTTGCCAAGCATACTCTTTACAAGACCCTTATTGGGGCGCTTGCCATGGTCGACAACGCACGAAATTTGGCTCCTTTTTCTTAGACTGTGACCGCTACTGAGAACCAGAAGCCCAGATCCAGGCGGGCCTCAGGGCCTCTATAGCGCCCCCTAACGTGTTGTGATTTTTGCCTCTCGCATTAAGGTGTCTGCTTGGCGTATAGTTTCTAGTTATTATTATTATTATTAGGGCCCGAGCACCGTACAGTGCGAGACCCTATTGTCTTTGAAGGTTTATTATTATTATTATTAGGGCCCGAGCACCGTACAGTGCGAGACCCTATTGTTGCCATGTGTCCAATTCTGTGCTTTGTCGCCATTGTGGGAGTAATGTCTCTTGCCGAAGAAGCTGTGGAAGGTCTTTCGCGGGGACGCATGCCCCCGCCCCCCTTGGCCGCTGGCGCGAGGGCCCGTCAAGGCCGCTTGCGGCTTTAATTCTTCTTCTTCCGGGTTTACGGTGTTTACAGATCCCAGCGTGCTCGCGGGGCGTGTGTGGGCATGTGAGGACACTCCTCCTCACCAATCAGTGCACAGGGGAGTGTCTGCTCACGCCCCCAGCCTCACTCGGCTCGCTTCAGCCCCACTCCAAAACGGTGCGAGTTTTAGGGGCTAAGCAGGGCTGAAGCGAGCCGAGTCGTGCTGTTTTTTGGTAGTCGAAACGCGAGCCGTGTCGGGCTGAAGTGAGCTGAAAAAGGGTAGTGGAAAAGGGCCATTTGATTCGGCTCTTTGAGATGAATTTTAAATTGAAAAAGTAAACAGTGAAATTGAAATGTTTACTCGTTCAGGGAGACTCTTGGCGTTTTATTGTTCTGAAGTTACACTGCAAGTCCTGTCCACTTTAATTACCAAGAAATAGAATAAAAAGTGACAGCACAGTGGTGTAGTGGTGAGCACTGTCAACTCACAATAAGAAGGTTCTGGGTTAGAGCCCAGTGGCTCTTTTAGATAAATTTTCAATTTACTGTCATTAATAATAATAAACAATAATAATTTCACATAAAAGCTGTTTGTGAAAAAGAAAAAAAGAAGGCAGTTGAGACAGATTTCACATTTTATCATTATCATCACATTTTTTTGCACAGCTGCAATATGGCCTACCTGTTTATGGACAGGTGTATCTGATATAATGACTAAATAGTGTAGTATATTTTTCCCCCCTTCAAGCATAAAAATTCTAGAGAATTTAGACAAATCAACATTATCTACAATCTGCGTTATTGTAAAGATGTTTTGTGGCAATGTGATACTGTTAGGAGCTACAAATAAAATACCAATTAAAGATAGCAAAGAAAATACAGAAAACACACCACTCATCCTTTCCAAACAGTAACAGCAACCTGTTAAGTGTTTTAAATACAGATAGAAACTGAAATGTAATTGGAAGTCATATATCGAACCGTACAGTCTCAGAAATCCTCTATCCCAGCAATTAGTGACAGGAAGTAACCGATTACCCATAATCCTCAAACGCTCAGTGTGACATATCTCAGGTGTAGCTCACGTCCAGATGCTGGATTCTCCTGTCTTTCTCTGAGAGCTGGTTCTTCAGAGCCTGAACCTCAGGAGCGACAAAGTTGGGCTTCTGCTGAGGGTCCAGAGTCTTTATCACCCGTCCACCCACCCACCCTTATTTTACCAAAGCCGTTTCTATAGTAACGATAGTGTGTTAGAACAAGCACTGTGATTTGCAGCTGCATCACTGTCAGAGCTGCTGTTATATAACCTTCAACTCATCAGAGAAAATACATTTCTGTGAACGTTTGCTCCTCGTGATTGCTTTGGACTGCAAGGTGGACAGCTGTCTGGTCTCCCAGGGTACTTTGCTTCTTCTCGCAGCTGACTGTGCAGCCCAGCACCAACTGCACCAGCCGACCCAGTTCTGTCGCATCCCCCATCTCCCCAATGAGAGAAACATCTGGAACATGTTCATCCACTACCTGCTGTCCCAGCACCTGGGGAGGGAATAAACACGTTTTAGAGAAGCGTTTCTCTCATCTCTGTTGGATTTGTGTGTTGTGGCCAGGACGAGTCGCCTGTTATATTGATGAGGCTTGACAACAGACTTCATTTATAAACGTAACTTTACTGTTTGTCTACTCAACTCACAGCCATAACACAGAGTAGCATTCAGAACCCGCTTCTTGTTTTTCCGTAACACGTCACACACCTACGGGTACCTTTAAGGCTCACAAGCCTATTACATTACATCCCCTTTTTTATGCATTTTTAAGTTAACATGCATGAGAGTCTGTTCACTTTGTTGACCTAACCTGTGAAAATATATGTCTTAAACACTTTACCAACATAAAATGTACCCAAAAATTTCACACACTGAAAATGTTGCAAACTACTGTGAAAATAGCTTTCATATAGACAACCATGTACTTCAACATCTCTGAAACCATAACAAGGATAACAATACACATTCATTAACTTGTGCCTTTACTTAATCTACTCTCTGTATCTAACAGGTAGTCTCACTTGTCTACCGGATCTGGTTCGACATGAGTGTTTCAGATTGTTCATTCAGTGCCTCTTTTTTGTCTGCAACAACAGTGTGCTCAGCTGAACCTGTGTGTTTTGCATGTCCATCATTTGTGTCACAGGGTTTCATCCCTGAATCTGTGTTCAGGTTGAGGTCCTGTGCATCTGTGACATGAAAGGTTTACATCAGTTTTTCACAGATACTTTGTTTCTTCTGTACAGTCTCCCATCAGGTGTACAAACCACAAAAGATCACGGTTGGTCATGTTTGTGCAAGACTACTGCTGGCTGCCAGGTCCCTCCTTTTTGCACCCTGACATTTTCTCCGGCCTGCAGGTCAGACAGTGTCTTGGTTTG
The DNA here is from genome assembly GCF_027579695.1 of Neoarius graeffei. NCBI lineage: Eukaryota > Metazoa > Chordata > Actinopteri > Siluriformes > Ariidae > Neoarius > Neoarius graeffei. Next base: position 18,247,025 of record NC_083590.1, on the reverse strand, counting down.
TCTGTCAAAAATATAGTTTTTGTTTCTCCTGCTTTTCTTTCAGCTGACTGTGTACTCGGACAGAACCCTCTGGAGTAAGGAGTGAGGCTGAAATTGGCAGTTTCCCTTTTAGCCACCATCCCATTAGTAGCAGGGCTGGTGATAATCCTACTCCTTCCAGCGGTGTGTTGTGATACCCCAGTAGTGAAATGTAGGGGTCACCATTAACTTCTGATTTCTTTCAGCAGATTTTTAATCGACCTGTCCTTTCTGCTTGACCGTTTGACTGAGCATGACCAGGACTGGACGTGTTGTGCTTGAATTCCCAATTTTCTGCAAAGTCTTTGAACTCAGCACTGGCATACTGAGGACCATTATCAGAGATGACATCATCAGGAATGCCATGCCTTGCAAACATTGATTTTAGTGCAACTATGACACTACTACTGGTGCTGTCTCTCAACTTTACTATTTCAGGGAACTTGGAGAAATGATCAATACAAAAGCAGAAACTCAGATCCTCTGAAGTGAAAGAGATCAGTCCCTACTTTCTCCCACGGTCTGTCTGGTACAGAGTGCAAGAGTTGCGGCTCTCTTGGGTTGCTGTTGCGGTTCTCATTACAAGTGGGACACTCACTACGTTTACATGCACATAGAGAGAATCGAATTTCTGCCGTTGCTCGACTGAAATCGAAGTTCAAAATGCCATGTATACACCTTAATTCGGCTGAAATTGAACCGAACTTGATTTCTCGGAATCGAGCTACACGACCTAGTTTATGCGATTTCTGCCGAGCTACTTTGTGCATGTATACCCTATCGAGCTAGTAGTCGAGCTACTTCCGGAAGTGACGAGACCACAAGCGGGAAACACAACAGCCTCGGTTGGCATGACAACAGTAGTAGCGAGCAGCAGAAGAGGTCAGGAGGAACAAACAAAGAAGAGAAAATGTGGATGTAGAGCTCTCTGAAGTGTGGGTGGAGCACAGAGGACGGCAGGACAAAGCTTCTGGTACTAATAGGCTTTTTATTGTCAGACTTTTCAGTTTAACAGCCTACTTTTATTCTTGAGAGAAGCGTGCGCGCGCACACACACGTGCACGTGCTGTGTTCTAGTCCCGGGATGAGCTCTCCCCTCTGCCTCCTTAAATAGGGCGCGGTTACTGGGAAGACACACAAACACAGGTTAATTACCGTCAGGTGTACCGTCGTTCTGCCACTCACCTTCCCTGGCTCCGCCCTCCTGTCACAGACCGGCACTTGACCATGCCCCCACTGCCACAGGCAAGCAGAAACGTGCACTTCTGGAGCAATGAGGAGAAAGAGTTCATGCTCATTCAGCTTAAGGAGTTGAATATATTAAAATTCATGGACGGGAGAAAAACGCGCAATGGAGAACACGGAACTGATAACTTTGTTTACACTCTTGAATAGCTCTTCTTCATGACGACAACCGGAAGTGTACCAACACGATGGGGCGTGTAGCGCCACCTGTGGCTCGGGTGTACAATGTACCTCACACAATAGCCCGATTTCATTGTGTGCATGTAGGATTGGATTTCTCTGGCACCCTGCTGGGACCTTCAGCTCGATTACCGACAGCAGCTCGATTTGGATGTGCATGTAAACGTAGTCACTGTGACACCATCTCTTCAATGTGTGTAGACATGTGTGGCCAATACAAAACATATCTGGCTCTTTCTTTGCACTTAACAATTCCTAAGTGTGATTCATGGATTTCGTTAAGCATATCTTGTCTCAGCTGATGTGGAACAATGAGCTTTGCTGCTTTGAACATCAGCCCAGATGTGTGTGAGTTCATCTCTAAATGTCCAGTAGGGCTGAATTTCTTTTGGTACTGCACTTTTTTCATTCGGCCAACCTCTTAATGTAATGTCTTTCAGTAACTGCATTTCGGGGTCATCCGCTGTTGCTGCTCTGAACTTGTGCAGTTTTTCCTCTGACACAGGTAGATGATGTGTGATCATGTTCACCTCTAATTCTTTTTCCAGCAGCTCTTCATTCTTCTCATTGAGGAATGCTCGACTCAATGCATCTGCAATGTGCAGTTCCTTGCCTGGTCGATAGGTGACTTTAAGGCTGTATCTTTGCAGCCTAAGCAGCATTCTCTGAAGTCTCATGGGAGCTTGGTGCAAGGGTTTTTTGAAAATACTCTCCAGCGGCTTGTGGTCACTCTCAACCGGAATGTTTTTTCCATACACATACCGATGGAATGTCTCACATCCATAGACAATGGCGAGTAGTTCTTTTTCAATTTGCGCATACCTGCGCTGACAATCAGTGAGAGCCCTCGACCCATAAACTACCGGTTGTCCATCCTGCAATATGACTGCACCGATGCCTTCTGAGCTGGCATCTACTGACAAGGTCCATGGTTTGTTAACATCATAAAACTTCAGGGTTGGAGCGTTGGTGACCAGCTGTTTAAGATGCTCAAAACTCCTCTTTTGTGTTTCTTCCTAGTGCCACTCCGTGTCACCTTCAAGCAGCTTTCTTAAAAGGTGCACTGATGTCCGACAGGTTTGGAATGAACTTTGCGAGGTATTGACTCATCCCCATGAACCTCAGCAGTTCCTGCTTATTCTGTGGGTCTGGGAGCTGTGTCACTGCTCTCACTTTTTCCTCATCTGGTCTCAGTCCACTGGCGCCGAGTGTGTGTCCGATGCATTTAATTTATTTTGTCCTGATAAAGCACTTGTTTTTGTTCAGTTTCAGGTTATTCTCTTTTGCTCTCTCCAGCAACAACTTCAATCTGTGGTCATGCAATGCCACAGAGTCTCCCCAGACAAGCAAGTCATCAATGATGTTCACAACTCCATCTAGCCTGTCAATCATCTGCGCACTAGCCCTCTGAAACACCTCTGGCACTGATGAGATCCCAAACGGTAAATGTAGGAATCTGTATCTTCCAATGGGGGTATTAAATGTGCAGAGCTTCGAGCTTTTATCATCAAGTTTTATCTGCCAAAAGCCCTGATTGGCGTCTAGTACTGAGAAGTACTTAGCGTTTGGCATACGGGAAACAACCTCCTCTACTGTGAGTAATGGGTAATGCTCCCATTTAATTGCTTGGTTTAAGTCTTTTGGGTCCATGCAGATACGAATTTTCTTGGGTGTGACCACTGTTACCATACTGTTAATCCACTCTGTTGGCTCCATCTGCCTGGTTATTACTCCCAATTTCTCCATGTGCTGTAGTTCCTCAATTACTCTGTCTCTGAGTGCTACAGGAATCCTTCTGGGAGCATGCACAACAGATGTAACAGTGTGGTCAATCTGTATATGATGCTGACCAGGTAAGCAATCTAGTCCGGTGAAAAGATCCTCATAGTCTTTAAGGATGTCATTTTCCTTTCCAACCTCATGCATCCTCTTCACTAAGCCTAGTTTCACACGTGGCTCCTCCCAGTATAGCCGGAACATCGTCGTGTGTGATTTCAAATTCAACATTGTGCTTTTGGCCTTTGTATTGACATGTTAATGCTCTTTTGCCCAGTGGTGCTATCTTCTGGCCAAAGAAGGCAACAAGCTTACTATTACTAACACTGAGTTTTCCTCTGACATCCAGCGCATTTAAGGTTTTAACTGACATTACATTGCAGTCTGCACCTGTGTCCAGTTTAAAAGTCACAACTTTGTTTTTCAGTCTTTCAGTCCATTTTTCTTCCTCAGTTTCTGTTTGTGCCGACTCCATCACTCTTTTGTGTTTCTCATGCTCCTTTCTGACTGTGCCAATAAACATGTCATTTTCTTCCTCACTTTGCTCTGTTGCATGCACATTCTTTCTCTGTTGGTGCTGCCGACTCCGTGATCCGCACATCTTAGCGAAGTGATTTTTCTTGTTGCATGTTTTACATGTTTGGCCAATAGCCGGACATTTTTTAGTTCCATGCTTGAAACCACATCTGCTGCAACTTGACTCATTTTGTTCTGTGTTAGCTTTCGCTTTATCTTTTTGTCTGACAGTCCGTACTCTGTTAATTTCTACTTCTTCTGTCAGTGCTTTGACTTGGCTGGTTGTTATTTCACTTGCATGACAGATATCAATGGCTTTTTCTAGGGTCAGATCTGCTTCCCTTAACAGTCTCCCTCTCACTTGGTCGTCAATAATACCACAAACAATTCTGTCACGTACCAGGGAGTCGTGCAACAGTCCAAATTCACAGTCCTTGGCCTTATTTTTTAAATCCGTTACATACGAATCAATGGACTGACTGCTTCTGGGCTCGTGTGAAGAACATGTGCCATATGTAAGGTAAGTTTTTTCCTTGGCTCACAATAGTCCTGAAACAACTTCAGCATGTCTATTTTGTCTGTCTGTGTCTTTCTCGCTGTCCGCGAAGACAAACGTATTACATACTTTAATCGTCTCCTCTCCCGCAACGTGAAGAAACGTTGCACACTGCACCTTCTCGGATTTCTCCGCGATGCCACTGGCAGTACAGAAGAGCTCAAAACGCTGACTCCAGTTCCCCCAATTTTCGGCAAGATTGCCTTGCAAACACAAACTCGTTGGTGGTTGAAACTGCGCCATACCGTCACTCTTCTTCCGCCTTTACTTCTGACACCACGTTATATTGATGAGGCTTGACAACCGACTTCATTTATAAACGTAACTTTACTGTTCGTCTACTCAACTCACAGCCATAAACACAGAGTAGCATTCAGAACCCACTTCTTGTTTTCCCGTAACACGTCACACACCTACGGGAACCTCTAAGGCTCACAAGCCTATTACATTACATCGCCATATTTACTTTTTGATGATTTGACTGGTCTAACAAAGGTGTTTTTATGGGGATTATAAAACGGCAATAAAAGTCAAATATATTAAGGCTCTGTTTTCACACAGCCTTGTGCATGACGTGTTTAACTGATGTGTGTGATTGAAGTGATTATCACACATACACGTTGCTCATTTGTTTGGGAATAGTCTGCTTATTTTCAGTAAAGGAATGAGCTGACAGATCCCAGTGATTAAAACCATAACTGGAAACGAATCTTGTCTTTATGATGCCGCCACTGAGCTGCCAGAATTGATTTGACTTGACACAGAGGCTCCAAACAAGCTCAATGAAAAAGAGGGAGATCTCCCTCCACTCACCCCAGAAAATAGAGAGAATTTTAAGTACTTACCTTCTCTTTCTGTCACATCAGTCCTGTGTAATGGATTTAGAATTCTTACTGACTTCAATATTGGGTTTCCAAAGGGAAACTTCTTTAAAAACTTTTCCACAGCAGCAACATATGCAGCTCTTACACTCCTGTAAGAGAAAAAATTTCACCATTTAAGAGAAAAGCACATACTATTATAAGCACAAAAAAGTTCAATATTCCAAGCTAAAACTTACCTATAGAAACAAGTAATAATCGCAGGATCACACTCCTCACTGATGGATTCTAAGTATCTGGAAGCTTGTATGCCAATGGTGAGATCCAGGGACGTCACTAGGTTTGAGAGACAGGGGTAGCTTAGCACCCAGAGGAGAAAAGGTATTGTGCGCGCGCAGCGCGCGCCGAACATTTTTCAGAGCACCTACTAAGGCTGTCAATCAATTCATTATTTCAAGAGCATCACACCTTGGGGACACACTTCCCACCATTTCTATTCTATTTTAAAATTGCTTTCATCATTTAATTGCTTGCTGAAGCAACTTCACCAGCTAAACTACAAAAATGTGAAAAAAACAATGGTAGGTGTCATGCATTCCTGCGCAAACTGAAGAGGGCAAGTGCTTCACAAATCATCACGTAAACATTCTACAGAAGACTCAATATAGCCTAGGTAAAGTTAAGCAAATGCAAACCACTGACATCAAATTACAATCTCACCGTGTGTGTCTGCAAATGAAAGCATAGAATTCTGACTCTCTGCAAACCCAACTCAATGGAAGCCCGCACCGCGCCTGCTGCAGAATGCCCGCGTAGTTTTTTAAGTCCTACTAGCCTACCACTCGACGTGACGCTTGACACAGAGCCAATGAGGAGGAATCATAACGATATTAATAATATTGCATTAAACAAAAAATAAGCAAGCAGAAACTGTTGTTCGGATTAACTTGCGTTCTTGATGGCTCATGTTCAGTGCTTTACTGCCTTTGTTTTTTTTGGGAAAAAAAATAAAAATATAAATAATTTAAAAAAGGGCAAAAAATATAGGGTGGCTTTGTCATAAGATAGGGTGGCTGGAGCTACCCTAAAATGGGTCTGGCAACGTCTATAGTGAGATCATCAGATTTCTGCTGTTCTTCACACTTATAATCTACTTTTGATATGTCATCAATATTCACAGCATCCACTTTCATGAAGTTCAGAACGTAAGCCTTCAAAAGACCCTCTGTTCCTTTCTCTAGCTCAAGTACACGACAGTCATGAGACTAAAAAGAGAGAAATTAATGATACCATTTTTATTCTAAGTTGAAGTGTAAAGAAGTATGGAGGGAATTAAATATTATGTGATGATAATCTTTTACCCATAAAGGCAAAGATACTTACCTGAAAGAGAATACTGAACTTATTCAACTTTGTGAGAGCATACTGGAGAAAGTAATACATGAGCTTCATCTCTTCACTTACATAGGCATCAGCACATCGTTTGACATGACCAGGCTTTTCCTTGTCATCACTGCTGTTAAAGTAAGCTTGTAATGCTGGCCACTGGGAAAGGGTTCTAGCAACACATCTTTCCATCGACAGCCATCTTTGACACATGTTTAAGAACCTCCTCCATGTCGACTCCTGTGAATATTTGGAACTCTTTATATTCCTCCCTTCTTCTGGAACTGGAAAAAAGGCAGCCTTTTAAATAACTGATAATGGAGAGCAAAATTGAAAGACTTAAGCCTCTGTGATATTCTACATTTTTACAAGAATTTGTATCACTTACCTTCCATGAAAATAATAGTAGGTCTGCAGTTGACTTGCTGAACTTTAGGGCTGCGGTTGTCGTGAACGGTTTTGCGCTCGGGTTTCCGTCGGTGGGGGTTTATAGCATCAACAAAGCTGACTTTATGTTAGGACTGTTAATGTTATAGTCATGTTGTCTGTTGTTGCCCAAATGAGGATGGGTTCTCTTTGGAGTCTGGTTCCTCTCGAGGTTTCTTCCTCATGTCGTCTGAGGGAGTTTTTCCTTGCCACCGTCGCCACAGGCTTGCTCATTGGGGATAGATTAGGTGTAAAATTAGCTCATGTTTTAATTCGTTCAAATTTTGTAAAGCTGCTTTGCGACAATGTTTATTGTTAAAAGCGCTATACAAATAAACTTGACTAGCAGGTATCAATGAGCAGACCTTCTACTGGTAGGTGGAGTGACTTTATGAGACTGTTGGCACAGAGGTTTGCAATATGGGAAAAACCGCCGAGGTCAAATACTTGGGAGCCTGTTGCTTGTCTTACATGGGAGAGTACAGAATTGTTCTTGCCCACCATGACACTTGCATTGTCAGATGAAAATCCTTTGACGCTTGACTAGGGTATATTGTGATGTCTGTAAAATATACAGTAAATGTCCTTAGCACAGAAAAAAGTAGTAGTAGTGGTAGGTCGGCCTATCATTAGATTGACAGAATTTAAGGACTGGAATAAAAATCTATCCTCTTACCTGTTAATAATTATTATATTATGGGAAAAACATTTACTGTAGTGCGTCTTGTAGAGTTGTGAACAAGTTTGGAGCATTCGGTATATTGCACACTGGAATGCCTAGAAATCTGTTTTCAACTCTGAAGGTCCTTGTCAAGCAGTCGGCCCATGATGGCACAAGCTTTGTCATCTGACCTTTTGTTGGACTCCTCCATCATGGTGATCGGGCCCTCTTGAGCAGTTTCCACCATGTTTTCCATATAGTGAGGAGCAGGAGCCTTATTGATTGTAGCTGCGGTTTTCAAGGGTTTTTTGGAGTAAACTCAACTAAGAAATCAAGAAATGTATTTCAGGGTTTTTCCAAGTATGCCCAACAAGACGACAGAACTTGTTCAATCAATTAAATTAAAATATCTTTTTACTTGTTTTTCCAAGTATGCCCAACAAGAGGATAAAACTTGTTTAATCAATTAAATCAAAATATCTTCTTACTTGAAAAATCATTTTTACTAGCTATTTTTGTGACTTAAAAACTAAAGTTATGTTAAATGATTGTCACAACTTAGATTAAAAAGTAGGGGGGAAAAGTCAAATAGACAATTCATGTGCACAACCATTTCCTTTATTTTAAACACATACTAACAGTATGCAAAAAACATGCACTGGGGGTTTCAAACCAGGTAAAGTGGAAAGGCAACTGGGACATTCTTCCAAATGACTTCTTACTAAATTTGATCAAAACAGTTTCAACACATTTCACTGAATACGCTTAAAAAAATACGCTTAAAAAACACCCATCACAGAGAGAGAGAGACTTTCTGTAGAACCTCAAAAGTGTATCTCAGGTTTTTGATTTGATCAAAATAGTCTCAAAACACACATTTTAGCACACACAGGACTTGTAAACATAAGCAGTTACTGTATACACAGTGGTGTGACCTGTAGTATTTAGTAAATAAACCTTAAGCCCTTAAACAATTAACAAGTAAAAATCTGTGTAAAACAATCAATTAACTATTCAACAAACTTTTCCGCCTCTTGCCCTCACCTGACTTGCAGCTCCGAGAGAGAGAGAGAGAAATGGACTTGCCACATTAGCGCAGACATTTCTGCATTTTACTTCGGAGTGATTGAGCTCGTGCAGAGCAGCAGTGTGCTCCCATGTCAAGGAAAACTTTCTGTAAAACCTCAAAAGTGTATCTCAGGTTTTTGGGGTATTCCATGTTGATGCAATACAGCAGGCCAAACAAGTATGCGACTGCTGAAGGAAGGTCCTTTATGCCCTGAACAATGACACTCTTCCAAAATCACGCCAATGTTGATGACCGTAGGTAGGGACGTAACAGATGCTACATCATCCTCGAAGACTGTCAGTATGGCAATTTTTACACCTTTGGTGTAATCCTCCTCTTCATCTGTGTCCTGAGAGTGTGCAAAGACAGAAGACATTACTGAATGTGTGAATGAAATTCACTGCTCCAATAAATAAAGGGAACACCAAAACCAATGCAATGCAACTCCAAGTCAATCATACTTCTGTGATACCAGCCAGTCCAGTTAGTAACGAAGCAATGCTCATTATGAATCCATTTTGTGCAAATTTAACAAGCAATGGGTAGAAAGTAGAGGTAATAACCAAAATACACCCCACACAGACCATTTCTCTTTTTTCATCCTTTCTGGCTGATTTTTTTGGCCACATGTGCATTTTGACAGTTTCACACCCTTGTAGGTACCACATGACAATCTCCTTCACCCACTGAATTTACTTAGGTAGTGCTCCTCATCCAAGATGACACATTAATGTGTGCTGTGGCAAGGAGGTTTGCTGTGTCCCCCAGCACAGTGTCCAGAGCGTGGAGATGCCAGGAGACATGCCAGTACACCAGGGGACGTGGAGGAGGCCATAGGACGGTTTACAACCCAGCAGTGGAATTGCTTTCTCCTTCCTTGTACCAGGTGGCATGGAAAGAGCACTGCCAGAGCCCTGCAAAATGAGCTTTGCAGGCCACTAATGTGCATGTTGATGCTCAAACGGTCAGAATCAGACTTCATGAGGAGGGTACGAGGGCCTGGTATCTACACGTGAGGCCTATGCTCACAGAGCGGCACCGTATGGAGCGATTTGCATAAATGAGAGAACATAAAAATCTACATATTCTTGCATTGGCACCCTGTGCTCTTCACAAATGTTGCAGGCAGCATACCATTCTCCATGGCATCTCCTGACGTTGTCATGTCTGTCACATGTGTTCAGTGTGAACTGCTCTCATCTGTGAAGAGCACAGGGCACCAATGGTTAATGTGCCAATCTTGATGTTCTATGGTATACGCAAATCAATCCCTACGGTGCCACTCTGTAAGCATAGGAACCACGTGTGGACACCAGACCCTCATACCCTCCTCATGAAGTCTGTTTCTGACCATTTGAGCATCAACATGCACATCAGTGGCCTGCAAAGCTCTTTTTGCAGGGCTCTGGCAGTGGTTTTTCTGTACCACCTTGCACAAAGAAGGCGATAGCGATCCTGCTGCTGGGTTGTAAACCGTCCTATGGCCTCCATGTCCCCTGATGTACTGGCATGTCTCCTGGCATCTCCTCCAAACTCTGGACACTGCGCTGGGGGACAAAGCAAACCTTCTTGCCACAGTGCACATTGCCCAACATCATCACATGTTGAGAGTATCAGAGAATAAATTGATTCTTACCAGACATGTCTTGAAAAGATTTGATGCATCCTCCTTGAGGTAAATGGGCAATCCTTCCAAGGCCACTCTCCTCCTATGTTCTGCTATCGCCATCACCTGGGCACACAGAGATACAGAATTTATTTAGTGGCATGTCAGTGAATATTGTTATTCATTTAGGCCATGTCAGTAAACTGTGTTTAGTAGTAAGCAACTGGACTTCTGTTTGGAGCTTTAAAGTTGTTTCATTCATCCAAAAGCAGGGTCTCTGCACATTTCTGACCAGCAAAAATAATACTTTTTAAGACCATTTTAAGACCACTGAGTATAAAAAAATAAGACCACTACCGCGGAACAAATACGTACAGTTAAAAAAAAAAAAAAAAAAAAAAAAAGCACACTCTAGGTTAAGTTCAAAGCATTTTTTTTTTATAAAAAATGTGCATCTTCAGTTTACAAAACAGAACATTAGCTGCCTTCTCGATATTTTAATAGTAGGGTACTGCTGTAAACAAACAGTGAGGAAACAAATTGATCTTCAGTTAACAAAACAGAACATTAACTGCTTTCTCAATATTTTAATAGTAGGGTACTGCCATGAACAAACAGTGAGGAAGCAAGGAAGTTTGACTACTGATCGAACTGCCTCTGGGGACTGTTGTTGCCCGACTAGCAGCATAGCGCATATGCTTTTCCCCTTTCGAGTGAGCGTCAAGGGCTTTACAGCCCATTGTTGTTAACTTGATGTCTTTCCGACATACCTTACATCTCGCTTCATATTCTGAAGTTGCTGTTGTTAGCCAACTTTTGTATTTTGGCTCCTCAAGCCACTTGTTACTAAACTTACACTTCCCCATCTCCGTTCATGTTCAAGTTCAACCACTTCTTCCTCGTCTGCTCTACTCTCAATGGTTCTACTACCAGTGTTGGGCACGTTACTTTCAAAAAGTAATTAGTTATAGTTACTAGTTACTTTTCCCAAAAAGTAACTGAGTTAGTAACGGAGTTACTTTGTCATAAAAGTAACTAATTACCAGAGAAAGTAATTATTCCGTTACATTTTGTTCCCCCTCAAAAAAAAAAATCAAATTCAATTAGTGTAATCATAATAAAAGTGAATGTTAAATGTGTTTAATGACTGAAATGGACACTTAACAGAACCAATTAGTAACGTTATCTACACTATATTAATAGTTTTGTGGGACAATGTGAGATAAGACATCTATCAAATGTAATATATTTCTGTAGTTATTAAAATTGTTACTAATTACTGGCCACTGACGAGGACAAACGCTTTGTTCCTCGACATAATGTGCATTGCACGTAAACACTCTTGCCTTTTATTTCAAGTAATGAAAAGTCCTGGCTGTATTTCCAGTGTGAAAGCGCAGTGCTGGGCTGACCGCTCGCCATCGCTGGCTCTTCCGATTGAAAGAGCGCGCAGTAGTGCAGTAGGCGTGGCCTACCTACGTATGTTGTCCAAATCTACTCTGATTGGCTTACTGTGCCGTTGTCTCGTGTCTCCCCGCCCCACACGAAAGCAGAGTAAAGAAAGGCTGAACGAGCGGCGTGCTAGATGAGAACAGCTTTAATAAAGTAACGCATAGTATTTTATTGTAAGTAACGGGAACGGCGTTATAACGATGTAAAAAGTAATTAGTTAGATTACTCGTTACTAAAAAAAGTAACGCCGTTAGTAACGCCGTTTATTTCTAACGCCGTTATTCCCATCACTGTCTACTACATGGATAAAAGAACACACTGCCCCCAGTGGCGTGGTTCCTGCGCTATTAGAACTAGTGCTAGACACACAACGGCTCTTGTGCTACTTGTTCAGCATCTTGATAACAAACGACGCTGGTTGAATAAATAACGTTAGCGCGGAAAAAAAAATCCAGACATATGGGTTTTTTTCATTTACTGTAGGCTACCCGGATGAAATTTAAGACCTCCCATGTGAAATTTAATACCATAGCTCAAAAAATAGCGAAATATAATGCTTTTTAAGACCTTAAAAAACACATATTAAAAATAAGACTTTTTAAGACTTTTTAAGGATCCGCGGAGACCCTGAAAAGGGTTCTTCAGTACTGGACATGTTACAAGTTCATCACTCTTCAAATGTCTTCCGAGATGGCTAAAAAAATGCACTTAAACTGCAGACATCTTTGAAAGCACAATGCTCACAACTGAAATTTGATGGGGTGTGAATTGTATGGGTTTTTTATGGTAGCGTGAAAGATGAGATTTTAGAGTACTTGATGAGCGGAAGGTGCACACACAGTCAGGATAGAGGCAAGGCCAATTCTTACCTTGATGACCCCCTGCGTGTCTCAGGTGATAATGTTTCAGCAGGGTCTGGACATCCGGGTGGATGAATTTACACACACTGCATTGCATCACGAAAAAACATGGGGAAACTAGTTAGTTTAATTAAGGCGGTTAAAACCCAACAATGAAGAATAAAAACATCTGACTATCAACAGAATCTGGAGCAAAACCATTCAAACAATTCAAATATAATACTTTTATAATTTACAGTACAGTTTTGGCGTTTTAAGTGTTTGGCAGTCGGAAAGCATTAGCAGGAAACACTGCCATCTTAAACATCACACATTGCACCTAGCCTCATTTCATGAATGTTAAAATAGCCTGCTTTTTGTTGATGAGGCTTATGTGAAGTAGGAAATGGATCGTAAGCTTGTACTTCTGTTATATTGGTATGGTGACCGAACCAAAATTGTTGTAATTATTATAATTAAAGTAACACTATTATTGTGCAAGCACACTCACTAAACTGCGAACCACGGGATGCACAAGCTTTCAATGGCGCCACATTTGCCTAAAATGCCCAGACATTAATAATGCCGCTTTTCCACTACAAACGCGGCTGAGCCGTGCCGTGCTGAGTCGAGCTGAGCAGGGCTGTTGGAGTTGCATTTCGACTACAACCGCGCTGAACCGTGCTGGCTGGAAGTGGGTGGACACATTGGGTGGAGTTAGCGAAAGTGGGTGGACGTCACGTGATGTCGTTAAGCAGCGCAAACAGTGACATCAGTGACAGTGGCGGAACAAGTCAGAGCCGGGCCGGGGGCGGGGCAAATGACCGGGCCCTTTATTAAAGCTTATCATAACATCATTTTAGGCTACAAAATGTCCGCAACTGCGGTGTTTACCAATTTCAACACTACCAGGTGCAACTATGTTATTTAGTACATCAAGTCCTTCAAACGAACATGTAACTCAGAAACAAAAAACATTAGGATACTGTACATGGCTCATAATAAAACATCAATAGCCTATACTGCGCACATTATTTGAAGGGCATACGAATGAGCGCTCAGAGGTTGCAACGGTGACAGGAAGAGTCAGAAATAAAAGGAGGGCGGTGCAAACCTCACTGAATGCACTGTGTTTACCAATTTCAACACTACGGGGTGCAACTATGTTATTTTGTACATTAAGTCCTTCAAACGAACATGTAACTCAAACAAAAAAACATTCGGCGACATACTGTACATGGCTCATAATAAAACATCAATAGCCTACTGCGCGCATTATTTGAAGGGCATATGACGAGCCTTGCGCTCCGCGAACTTGTCCACGATGCTCTGTATGTCACTGATTCAGTGATCTTTTAAGCAGTAGTCTCACGACCCGAATAGTAAACAATAAACATGGAGGACATGGAGTCGTTAGTGTTGCTGGTCTTGGTGCTGTGGCTTGTTGTCACCGACAACGCCAACAGATACTGGCAAGAGCGTATAGATGAGGCGAGGCGCATAAGGCTTCAGAAATTCTCATAATTCGTAATTATTATTCTTCCGGGTTTACGGTGTTTACAGATCCCAGCGCGCTCGCGGGGCGTGTGTGGGCATGTGAGGACACGCCTCCTCACCAATCAGTGCACAGGGGAGTGTCTGCTCACGCCCCCAGCCTCACTCGGCACGGCTTGGCTCGCTTCAGCCCCACTCCAAAACGGTGCGAGTTTTAGGGGCTAAGCAGGGCTGAAGCGAGCTGAGTCGTGCTGGTTTTTGGTAGTCGAAACGCGAGCCGTGTCGGGCTGAAGTGAGCTGAAAAAGGGTAGTGGAAAAGGGCCATATGGTCCTGACTAACGTCGGTGAAATAAACAAGTAGTCGGTCTCCATTGTGATAGAACAAACAAGCATTTATGTGCCACCTTTTCCTGCTCTAACAGTAGAACCTAGACATAATACGAGTCCCGTTCGTTTATGCTTTTCTAATTTAGACTGAGGCCAACGTTAATCAAGCTAACGTCGAGGGGGGGGGGGGGGGAGACCTTCCACGCTAACGACAAGTGCAACCCACGTTTTCAATTAGCCACCTAGAGCCTTCAACAGACCCTTTTGCAGCAGGCAATATAACAGTTGTTTGAATCAACATGAATAAAGTGAAATTACAACTGAACATAGATGCCCTCCTACACATCAATAGTCAATATATCAATAAGCCTCATCAACAAAAAGCAGGCTTTTAACATTCATAAACTGAAGTAAAACTAGCCGGTCATTTCAGAACGGACTGTACAAGGATATAGGCTAGATAAGTTTTGTACTTCACATAAAACAGGTGCAATGTTGATTAGTTTATCGATTATTTTTGAGTGGTAAAAGATTAACCTTCGTTCCTGATGATGACGTGAGGGATGAGCTTCTGAATTTGATCCACTTCCAAAAGCGTGCGTGGAGTGCTGTCTCTAGTGCCCCTCGAGCTGCTTCGGACATTATCAGCCCCTGTGGCTCGGGGAAACCCCGTTGCGTGCCCCGTTTTTTCCAGACAAGTTGAGCTCACTTAGTTATAGAAGTCTCCAGATGAATACATTCAGAACTTGATATGACTTCTTATTGCGAGTTAATAGTGTTTTCTTGTCATCTTAGTTCTGTTTACTCATATCAACGTGTGGGCAGAAAAAAATGAAGTTCTATTTTTTACAGTGTGAGGAAAAGTCTTCTTTTAGCTCTTCAGTCTTTCAAGAGCAGACTCAGGGGCGCCGCTGGGGGGGGAGTTAGGACGATTCTAAGGGCCTGGCACTGACAGGGGGGCCTGTGAGGAATATTAATATTATTTTAATAGTATTGCCTTGTGTAAGTTTTTGAAATAAAATATTTAATTTCATCTGTTAAAATATGCAAATTATACATGGTTATGATTTGCTATAACATTTTCCTTGAATTATTTGTGATACTGTCATTTCACCCCTCCACCCTTTTTACTAATGGTACAGTCTGATTCTGGGCGCGGGACAGTGAAACGTGTAGCTCCGTGTATGCACGGCGCCGCTATTAGCGCAACTCACATCAGCTGGCAGTTTTTCTGCGTGCGCAACGCAGGGCCCCGTTAACCCTTGCTGAGGCCCTGGGCAGACACACCCCCGAGGCCCCACCCCCGCCTGTTGTCAACTGCGCTCAGCCAATTCACCCCCTCAGACGTGCCTGTCTAACTAGACACAGAAACTTAAATAATGACAGTGGCACAATTAGAAACACTATTGAACGATAAAACTTTATATCCATCAACACCTATTTAATCGAGAAAAAGCAATGGTGAAATAGGCAATTGCATGGTGAAAAAATCCATCAGACATCACGGTTAACAAGTCTGGTTAACTAAAGTTTAGCCTCAAGAAGCCTTTGAATGAGTGAGTCAATGAACAACATGTCAAGAACATAACCTAGGCCTACAACAGTTTCTTTAGTATTCAGAACAAGAACATTCATTTGATATATAACCATTCGTTTTCATTTTGGAATCCAGGCAACTTTTAACTTGTGAAAACAAAGAGCGATAACAAACAAGGAAAAATATCTTGCTTCTCAGAAATAAATCTCAAAATGTTAGGCTATGTGAAACATTTCATCCTTTCACACACGTAATGTCCCAAACAGCAGTGGCACACAGCTTTGCACATTCAGTTTGACAGCCATGGGTCAACTTACAAGGGCACTTTCCTACTTTTCTGGAAAGCGAAGTCATTAATTAAATCATTGAACTCAAGCTGGCGTAGCGTGTGAAGACATGGTGGACAGTGATCATATTGACAATGACGGGTGATTTATGCGACGGGACAAGGTGGGCTTCCTTACGGATGGCGAAATGCATCAAAAATGTTATCAATATGATCAAAACTCCTGAAAATATTGTTTCATATTTTCCGATCTCGCTACCCCCGAGGCCCCCTAGTGGCCGAGGCCCTGGGCAGCTGCCCATGAAGCCCATTAGGATAACGCGTCCTTGGCGCAACGTACATTCTAGAAGTTGCTAAGCAGGAGCAGGTGTGATGGTGGTGAGAGAAATTATGAAGTCCGGATATCAAAAACGGAAGGAGAAGCAGCAGAAAGCTGAAAGGGAGAAAAAGGGTCGACAATTGGTGACTCAGTTTTTCCCAAAGAAAGCTAGCCTATTATTCACTGACACTCGATACCATTACAGCATACTAGCTAATGATCGACTAGCAGATTTCATTTTAACCAAGTTGGAATATCAAGACAACACTTTTCAATAAGTAGTGCAGTGTCATTTTATTTAAATACTTCACGTTTATTGCCAAGGAAGATCAGATTAATGTAATGTAGAAGGTCTGCACAGAACTAGCTAAGCTTGTGCAATAAACTAGCCTACTGGGCTAATACGAGAGATAAAATATTAGGCTAGCCTACATGATACTGGTGCTAATAACTGGTTTCAAAACTAATGAGGTGCACTCAACATCCACAGATTCAGCCTCAGGAATAGGACCCCAGCCCTCAACCCAAATCCCAGTTGAAGGAGGTGAGCAATACAATCCATGAATAAAGGATTTAGGGTTAAAAACTATTTTAATTGCTAGGCTACAGTAAGCAGCATTAGACTATTAAGACTTACATTAAAATGAAAATACATTTCTTTTATGAGCAACTATTCTAAGGTAACTTAGTATGGAGTTCATTCAATCAAAATGTTCATGTGTTGAGAGAACTTGCATGCAAGAGAGAAAGAAGAGTTGACAGAGAGAAAGAAACACTAGCAATACGATCATGAAGCCTAGCCTGTATCATGACTGATACTTGCAGATAGAAATAAAGTTGATAACACTGTGTGTGAAAAAAAAAATCACCTTTTTTCATAGGTATCTTTATTGTATAACTAAGTCTAGATGTTTTGCCATTGTTCATGTGTGGATTTGTTGATCTCATCTCTCATCTCATTATCTCTAGCCGCTTTATCCTTCTACAGGGTCGCAGGCAAGCTGGAGCCTATCCCAGCTGACTATGGGCGAAAGGCGGGGTACACCCTGGACAAGTCGCCAGGTCATCACAGGGCTGACACATAGACACAGACAATCATTCACACTCACATTCACACCTACGGTCAATTTAGAGTCACCAGTTAACCTAACCTGCATGTCTTTGGACTGTGGGGGAAACCGGAGCACCCGGAGGAAACCCACGCGGACACGGGGAGAACATGCAAACTCCACACAGAAAGGCCCTCGCCGGCCCCGGGGCTCGAACCCAGGACCTTCTTGCTGTGAGGCGACAGCGCTAACCACTACACCACCGTGCTGCCCGGATTTGTTGATATTAAAGTTAAATACTTAACAATATTTTGCACATTAACTGTGGTCATAGATATCATTGCTATTGTTCATGTGTGGGTTTATTGATACTTTTGCTAAGTATTTAACTTGAATATTTGAACATTTGCTGTGTTTTCTAATAAATGTGTGATGCCTAAAAGAAACCAAAAACACTTGGTGGATTTCTTGCAGTGCATTATGTAATTGTATCAAAAAACTAGTGTAGTTATTCATCAAGGCATACATTTGATCACATACGTCAATAAATGGAGGAAACAAAGGAATACATTTTGTAATCCCGATTATTGATGATGTTTGCTGGAGGGCTCTGGAGTATCCATAATGTGCATACAGAATGTTATAAATCCAGACTGATACAGTGATGCATGCAATTTCTCTCAACACAAACATTTGGATTGAATGAACTCCATAGGTTACTGAGTGGCCTAATAATAGTTGCTCATAAAAGAAAATGTATATATCTTCCATATATATCATGGAATTTTCATTTTAAGGCAACAGTCTATTCAGTCTAATTCTGACAGTTCTGCATTTAAAATGTTCATATACCAAATGATTGTATCACCTAAACTTGCTAAGTAGCTGATCACATGCATAGTAAAGTAGAAGTGCCAGCCAAAAACAGACTTCAAATTCAGTTGCTTGTGCTTGAAAATTTTACCGGGGAGCCCTAAATTGTAATCTTTCATAGGGCCCAAGATTTCTAGCGGCGCCCCTGAGCAGACTAGTAATGTTTTATATCTCTATCATGAGTTTTTATATGAATTTATTAAAAAAACCCTTTCTGCTCAAACAGTTTTAGAGAAATTAACCATTAAATGTTTTAATGATGTTTTAAAGACCCAGCACCCCATTAACACCCAAATGACTCCAAACATGTCTGATTCATTTGTGCACAAAATAAACATGTGCTTCACTAAAAAGGTTCCTGAGTGACATCACAAGTCAAGAAAATAACCTTGAATAACTTAAGAAATAATGAAGCAGATGTTTCAGCTCTGTACAAATGAATCAGACATGTTTGGAGTCATATGAGTGTTTATAATACATACAGCCAAATTCCTCAATTCTGATTGGTCAATTTCCTTAACACGGCTGTATTTCTGAAATGCTATTGGCTAGTTCGTTGCTTGGTTACGGTTACAAAAATTAGCAAATTTTGTCAACAAAATGGTTGACTCAGCAATGCCGCGCTTCGCTATATTTGACGAAGAAATGATAAACCACTTGAAAGCTGCAAGCGAAAATGAAAATACCAAAAAAAGTACGAATTTTTGGCTTTCTGTGTTTAAGAAATGGGCCGCAGAAAGACAAATAAACGACTCTCGAGTGGCATATGAATGCTAGGTGCTATCGCAGTTTTATGCAGAAGTGAGGAAAGAAAATGGGGAAAACTACGAACCAGACTCTCTTAAAGTAATGCAGGCAGCATTGGATCGGCATCTGAGACAAGAGAAATATCCACCATGTCATGATGAAAGACGCTTTAGAAACTGATTCAAACGTGCAAGATAGTCTTGCGCCCTGATTGGTTCAGAAAACATGAATGGCTTCCGAAGTATGAATTTGGCCCTATATATTATGAACAAGTAATCGTATGGTTCCTCGTAAAATTAAGGATCAATTTCACTCGTGATTTCAAAGTTTTGAAATTGCCCTTGTCACTTCGTGACTCGGGCAATTTTCAAAAATTCGAAATCACTCGTGAAATTAATCCTTAATTTTACTCGGCCCCATACGATTACCTAATGGGGTGCTGGTCATTAAAACATCTAACAGTGGAATTTTTCAAAAACTGAACATGAATTTTTATTTTCCATGAGCAAACGATGCACAAACAAATAGAAATCATTTTATTTACGTTCTCAACATATGGGGCGCCAACTTCAGGGAGGTTCTGCAACTAACTGTTTTTATTTTCTCTCTCTACTCTGTATAAGTCAAACTGAAAATAAAATGTCAATAATATCTGAAGTAAGGTATATTAATTGCTGTTTGTGTACAACCCCGATTCCAAAAAAGTTGGGACAAAGTACAAATTGTAAATAAAAACGGACTGCAATGATGTGGAAGTTTCAAAATTCCATATTTTATTCAGAATAGAACATAGATGACATATCAAATGTTTAAATTGAGAAAATGTATCATTTAAAGAGAAAAATTAGGTGATTTTAAATTTCATGACAACACATCTGAAAAAAAGTTGGGACAAGGCCATGTTTACCACTGTGAGACATCCCCTTTTCTCTTTACAACAGTCTGTAAACGTCTGGGGACTGAGGAGACAAGTTGCTCAAGTTTAGGGATAGGAATGTTAACCCATTCTTGTCTAATGTAGGATTCTAGTTGCTCGACTGTCTTGGGTCTTTTTTGTCGTATCTTCCGTTTTATGATGTGCCAAATGTTTTCTATGGGTGAAAGATCTGGACTGCAGGCTGGCCAGTTCAGTACCCGGACCCTTCTTCTACGCAGCCATGATGCTGTAATTGATGCAGTATGTGGTTTGGCATTGTCATGTTGGAAAACGCAAGGTCTTCCCTGAAAGAGACGTCGTCTGGATGGGAGCATATGTTGCCCTAGAACCTGGATATACCTTTCAGCATTGATGGTGTCTTTCCAGATGTGTAAGCTGCCCATGCCACACGCACTAATGCGACCCCATACCATCAGAGATGCAGGCTTCTGAACTGAGCGCTGATCACAACTTGGGTTGTCCTTCTCCTCTTTAGTCCGAATGACACAGCGTCCCTGATTTCCATAAAGAACTTCAAATTTTGATTCGTCTGACCACAGAACAGTTTTCCACTTTGCCACAGTCCATTTTAAATGAGCCTTGGCCCAGAGAAGACGTCTGCGCTTCTGGATCGTGTTTAGATACGGCTGCTTCTTTGAACTATAGAGTTTTAGCTGCCAATGGCGGATGGCACGGTGAATTGTGTTCACAGATAATGTTCTCTGGAAATATTCTGTGAAATATTTTGTGATTTCCAATACAGAAGCATGCCTGTATGTGATGCAGTGCCATCTAAGGGCCCGAAGATCACGGGCACCCAGTATGGTTTTCCAGCCTTGACCCTTATGCAGAGAGATTCTTCCAGATTCTCTGAATCTTTTGATGATATTATGCACTGTAGATGATGAAATGTTCAAACTCTTTGCAATTTTACACTGTCGAACTCCTTTCTGATATTGCTCCACTATTTGTCGGTGCAGAATTAGGGGGATTGGTGATCCTCTTCCCATCTTTACTTCTGAGAGCAGCTGCCACTCCAAGATGCTCTTTTTATACCCAGTCATATTAATGACCTATTGCCAATTGACCTAATGAGTTACAATTTGGTCCTCCAGCTGTTCCTTTTTTGTACCTTTAACTTTTTCCAGCCTCTTATTGCCCCTGTCCCAACTTTTTTGAGATGTGTTGCTGTCATGAAATTTCAAATGAGCCAATATTTGGCATGAAATTTCAAAATGTCTCACTTTTGACATTTGATATGTTGTCTATGTTCGATTTTGAATACAATATCAGTTTTTGAGATTTGTAAATTATTGCATTCCGTTTTTATTTACAATTTGTCCCAACTTTTTTGGAATCGGGGTTGTATTTCTGAAGTTCTTACCAATGTTTGTGTTTATTTAGTCATAATTATATGAAATATATAATCAGGATAATCCAAAAGCAGCTGATTGGAAATCCATCCATCCATCATCTGTATCCTGTTCTAGAGGGTCGCGGGCAAGCTGGAGCCTATCCCAGCTGACTATGGGCGAGAGGGGGATACACCCTGGACAAGTTACCAGGTCATTGCAGGGCTGACACATAGACACAGACAACCAGTCACACTCACATTCACACCTACGGTCAATTTAGAGCCACCAATTAGCCTAACCTGCATATCTTTGGACTGTAGGGGAAACCGGAGCACCCGGAGGAAACCCACGCGGACATGGGGAGAGCATGCAAACTCCACACAGAAAGGCCCTCGTCGGCCACTGAGCTCGAACCCAGGACCTTCTTGCTGTGAGGCAACAGCGCTAACCACTACACCACTGTGCCACCCCTGACTGGAAATTAAACTGAGAAATTAATCTAACATGAATGTAAAAAGAAAAGGAATATTTGTGACATTTGGTTTTCAGACTGGGACAGCTGACACAGGACACACACAGGGTGAGGAGGTCATGTTTGTATGGAATTGATCGTTTGTAATCCCTGGTGTGTGGAAGTGAACTTTTTAGGGGATGAGATCCATGAACTCAACTCTCAACTGCACAGTCAAGACCTCATGCACACACTGCGGTGGCGGCTTTACGTCCCAGGGCTCCCTCATATCAGTGTTACCTTCTCCATGGATTAAAGCAAAAAAAAAAATCATCTGACTGAAAAAAAAAAGCTCCATGTCGTTGGTCCCTACCACGTCAGCGATGCGTCAAATTTTAAACGCCGTGTTGTCCATTATCCCCTCGGCCCCTACTTCTAGTACATTTACATAATTTTAACAATGACTAAAGCTAAGGCAAGACTTTACCATTGTCATTACTGGCTATTCATGATGAAACATCAAGTTTTCAGCGCAAAGTGCAAATTTATTTCAACAATACTTTAGTAATGCACAACAGTGGTTCAGAGAAAAGTGCAAGTGCAGTCGAACTTGAACCATGCTTTCAAAAGAGTGGAACAGAAAGAAAAATAGGAAAATCTGTTGAAATAAAGCCAGGAAACAAGAAAAGTAAAGTGAAAGTTCACTTTTTCTGCTTCTTCGTAGTGAAGCCAAAGGCATCTAGTTTGGCAACACCGGATGCCTGCTTTTGTTTCTTTTTCCTTGGCACAGCAGCAGGAGCTTGCCATTATTGCCCATTTCATTTAGCCAAGCCCATCTCCACTTATTCTTTACCATTTTGTCGATGTCTGACACATCTGTGCCTTCATTTAAAAGAAGCGTGTCCATGCTGGCAAAACCGAAAGTAATTTGATGCGCTCTAGTGATGGAAATCGAAGGGCCTATGTCAGGTGAAATATGGCCTTATACGCAGTACTCAAGTTGAGGGGGGATGTGAGGGGATGGCATCCCCCTTCTGAAATAAAAATCTCAAATCATCCCCCTTAAAAAATGGCCATCCCCATCACATCCCTTGCGCCATTTTACCAATTAATGTGGAAATTAGCCTACTATTATTTTAACAAATATTACTACCATTTCAACATTAGAGGCTTTGCGCAGTGATAGCCTACATGTAGCCGGATAAAAAAAACGCATATTTATTTGGTTGCACCTCTCATTCACACCTACAGTACCAGTCAAAAGTTTTGAAACGCCTCTAATTCAGTGGTTTTTCATTATTTTAAAACTTTCTGAATTGTAGATTAATACTAAAGTCATCGACTTTATGAAGAAATATCTATGGAATTATTTGGTAAACAAAAAAGTGTTAATCAAACCAGAATATGTTTTATATTTTAGATTCTTCAAAGTAGGCACCTTTTGCTTAGATGACAGCTTTGCACATCTTTGCATTTTCTCAGTCAGCTTTACGAGGTAGTCACCTGGAATGGCTTTCAGTTTACAGCTGTGCCTTGTCAAGAGTTAATTTCTTGAATTTCTTGACCTCTTAATGTGTTTGAGATCATCAGTTGTGTTGTGAAGAGGTAGAGTTGGTATACAGTGAATGGCCCTATTTGAGTACTGTTCTAATCCATATTATGCCAAGAACTACTCACACTGCAAAAAATAAAAATCTTAGGATGTTTTATTTGTCTATTTTCAAGTCAAAACATCTAGCCACCCTTATTATAAGACATAATTGCCCAACAAGCAAAACCTCATTTAGCTAGAAAGGCTAGTTTTTAGACAGTCCATCTTGAAAATCTTGTATAGACAAAATGTCTTGAAAAAGTCTTATTTGGAGCACCTTTGAAAATAAAGCAAGTTTTTTTTAAAAACAAGTAAGTACATTTTGGACATTTGTCAAATGCAGTTCATCTTGTTTCAAGAAAAAAACAAAGCATGCTTGTTTTGGGAATAAATGAACTTTACTGAAATGTTTGAATCTTTCATTACAATTCAACTCCACCTTACATATCCTAAGTTTACTGCGACTGTTTTCTCAGTCATTCAGAGTGAGCTCCTTCTAGATGCTGTACATACTCTAGACCAGACAAGTGCCTTCAAAAAGGCTATGAGTGAGTGGAGGGCATTTTAGTGAGGTCTTTTTGGAATGCTGTGAGTTAAGTTCAGTGTTTTTTTTTTTGTGCCTGATCTTGTAAACCCCTCGTACACATGAATAGTCAGTGCCCCCAAAATGCACTGTTGCTTTGGCGTTGTCTAAGCACTGTAAGTCAAAATGCGTAGACTTTTTTTTTTTTTGATGCCTGAGGTCCTGGGGAAGTGGAATCTTAAGAGATGTTTTAATGTTTGAATGTTGAAATGGGAAAAAAAATAAACTTGTTGCAATGCTACACGTGTCGTCAACTTGATTCAAGATAGTCTCTGGTCTCATATCTAGAGTATTTTACTAATTACAGGTCACAAAAGGAGAATCTTTTAAGCTAGCAATGCTTAGTTGTAGAATTTAACAATCCTAATATTAGTGGCAAAGCAGCCAACGAGTGCTCAGCACCTCTGGGAACTAGTGGTGTGTCGTTCACGAACGAACCGTTCTTTTTGAACGAGTCTTCGAAGTGAACGACTAGAACTAGTTCGCGCTGCCTCTCGTTCTCGGTCGTTGGCGAATCAGCAGTCTCTGCTCGCTGGCAGCAGGGCGGTCGCTGAATCTCGGTCGTTGGCGAATCAGCAGGATCTGTTCAGTAGCAGAAGGGCGTCCAACTTGCATTTTGATCTGTGCAGAGCAGCGCCACTTTACTTCTTTAAGGGCTATCTGAGCCCTATTATCAGAGCGTTGACACATGCCAGGTCTTTAGTTTACAATTTAGAGCTCTCACTCAGCAATACATTTCAGTTCACAGTGAACGAGCTCAGCAGTTCGCGAACGAACGAACAGCCAGCAGCCAGCCTGCCTGCTGCCATACTGGGCTGGGCGCATAGCAACGGTTTCCATGACTGTGATGAACAATGAAGAACGTGGCTCTGGAGATCGCGGCATACTGTGTTCGTTTTTTTAATGTTAATGCAATTTGTAATAAAGTGGTTTGTTCTTTGTAATGAGTGTTGCTGTTGAATATGAGCAAAATGGGTGTTACTTAATGGGTTTGAACAACTGCATGAAACAGTCTGCAAGGAGGTCTCTTGCTCGAACAGCTGGAAAAGGTCTCGCTAGACGTGACGTCAATCGAATGTTCGTGCATAACAACCGTTTCCATGTCCATGACCAGGCCAAACAATGAATGATCATGAATGCAGCAGAGAGACATCGCAGGCTACTGTTCGCTGAATACGATGACTTGTAAAGTTGTTTATTCTCTGAAATGAGTGTTGCTGTTAAATAAGCAATTTTTTTTTTGCTTAATGGGTTTGAGAGAACAACTGCATAGCCGGCAGACCATGGCTCTACTAAAATAAATATAATAAATATAAAAACAGCTTTATTCTCATCTACATTTAATTAACTTTCAGAGCTTTGTTTATGTAGTCTTTTTCAGATAATGCTAGGATAATGTTTTTCTTCCATCTTTTTCTCAAGCACATTGTAATGTATGAAAATCTATTGTGGATGGCACCTCTGCCGCCTCTCGTTCACTCAAGATGAACTAAACTTCGGACGACAGCCATTGTTGTGCCGCTTTGGTGTGACGTCATCAAAATGAACGAGTGAACGAACTGAACGAACGAATTTCTTTGCTGAACTGACCGACATGAACGAACTGGCGGAAATGAATCGCCATGTCCCACCAATACTGGGAACTCCTTCAAGACTGTTGGAAAGCCATTTCGAGTGATGACCTCATGAAGCTGATTGAGAGAATGTCAAGAGTGTGCAAAGCTGTAATCAAAGCAAAAGGTGCCTACTTTAAGAATCTAAAATCTAAAACATTTTGGTTTGATTAACATTTTAAAGTTTACTAAATGATTCCTTACGTGTTGCTGCATAGTCTGGATGACTTCAGTATTCATTTACAATGTAGGAAAAAAATGTAAAAATAAAAACATCGAATTTGAAGGTGTTTCCAAACTTTTGACTGGTACTGTATACGGAGGTTTCAGTCACTGAAAACAGCTACTTTCGCAAACTCTGGGCAGAGTGGAGATTTCTGAAAACTCCATCTTCAGACACGCGTGTAAATCGGGAAAACGAAGCAGCAGTGGGCGAGAGGGCGCGCGCGAATATAATGAGTCAGAGGTGTGAATCTTTCACCGAATGCCAATTGTCCCGGTTCTTCATGAAATCGCACGCGCACGCACAAATTCATTCGGTTAACTTTCAAATAACTGTTCTTGTGCACTTGCGACACCGGAGCCACTTTCCTGAATTTTGAGCTTCGGAGTATTCGCTTCCACTGTTTTCTGACCTTTTGTGCGGAGCGCCGCGGCTCACCTCCAGGGATGTGAGTGACAAATTTAAAAAAAAGAGGAAAATTTTTAGGCTCAACAGACGACCCCGAAGGGGTCGTCACGACAACGAAGTTGTCCTGGGGAGGGTATGGGAGGGTGTGCCCTCCCATTGGTGGGGGTCTGGGGGGTCTCCCCCACGAAAATTTTTGTAAAAAGGACTTAAAATGGTGACATTTTAAGCACATAAAATGTAAAATTTCTAAATTAGCACATTTCAGTTTAAAAAATGTTTTGGTCAAATTTCATGGTGCTTTAGTGATACATGTTTCAGAACTTTACAAAAAAATTTTGAAAATGAGAAAAAAGTGTCATGTTTCAGGTTTGGGGTGCCGTGTCTGGCCTTAAGTCTGAAAAATGTTACCATTGATACCAAACTACCACCACTACAAATGTCATGTTAGGCCATATGAAAATAATTTCTTGTTTCTCATCACTATTTTTCCTCAAAATGGATAGGACGGGCTTATTTTATTTTTATTTTATTTTGTTTTATTTTTCTGCTATGTGGGGGATAAAACACGAAAAATTGGAATGGTTGGAGCAGACTCTGGTTTCAGAGGCATGACGCTAAATTACCAGTGTAAAAAAAAAAATGTTTATGGTGGGTCAATTTTTTTTGGTTCGGGCTGTAATGATTATGAGGAACAAGAATATAATTTTATGTGGCCTTACATAACTAGCAATAAAATTTAAACCCTGCCACCAGTTCATAGTACATGTACTTACTCTCTTCAATCAGACCTAACACCTGAAAAATTAATGGCTAAATAAAATTCCACACTTTCTGTGAAGTTTATACTTGCAATATAATTTCAGATTAAACCTAATCATTGTTCAAATGTATCTGTAAATATTAAATGTGCTAGTGATAAATTAGATTGGAATTATCACATTATTTTCAGAGAACTAAAAATTTCATTCAAAAAGTAACAGTGAAGGTAATGTTTTTAATACGTAGGATAAAACATTATTATTATTATTATTATTATTGATGCCTACCTGGCAATGCATAGTTAGTCTTCTGAATCTCAACTCGACTCCTGTGTTTTTCGCTTTTCACGTGTCCACTGAGAGTCACAAATCCACGCCGTCCGTAGTTCAGTTCACAGCAACACAATTTGCAACGTGCGATTCCTTTCTTGTTGAGTTTTTCAAAAACCAAACTTAAAAACACTTCCATCGGGAGCTTTGCGCTCTAACCAGTCCCAACGCCACTTATTTTCAATGCCAGAATCTATTTTCGTGACATTGGACTTCACAGACAATGCTGCCATTTTCATTCATACTCGTAGCAGTGCATGTACAATAGCGACTCCTCTCCACACAGCGATAATGATCAGATCGCTGTAAGGAGCTTTCGTCACTTCCGCTTAGTAAAATCCGGAAAAGTTTCGCGCCAGACTTTACCGAATATATATATATATTTTTTTAATTTTAGAAAACGCGGAAAACGATTTTTTACGCGGAAAGGCAATTTGAAAAACGCGGATTTCCGCGGAAACGCGGAGATTTCACATCCGTGCACCTCGGGGTGAATCGCTGGCTGCCAAGTTTGGGGAGGCTGGGACCTCCCCTGGCCGAGTTACGAGCGTGCAAAGTCGGTCTGGAGCCGCCGATAGAAACGAAACTCAAGCCGAGCACCGCGGCTCGCTGCCTACGCCGAGCCTCCCCGGGACTAGACAGTAGCGGAGGCTTTATTTCATTTATTTATTTATGCCCAGTGGCGGATTTAGCAAATTGGGGGCCCCAGGCGAAGGTATGTATGGGGCTCCCCTCATCCGATCCGAAACAACAAAAAAAATGTACCAACTGCATGGTGGATAGGCAGGTAAAGCTAATCTATAGGGAAGTAAAGGTTGGAGAGGAGAAAAAAAAACCATTCCCCTTTAAACCCTGCATACACTTCTTTACTCCAAAATGAAGATGGAAAGCAGAGAACACAAAAAGTTTAGCACTGCACAAACTAATAGTCCTGATGGAACCCAACAGAGAATAAGATTTCAGATAACATCTGTCTTTGCCAAAATGCCAGGAAAACCAGCACTGTTTATTTTTTTTAAAGATCAGAACATTTCAAACATTCTATAAATAAAACTATGTACATAGTTATGTGTGTGAGTTAGTGTTTGTGTGTGTGAGAGTGTGTGTGTGTGTGTGTGTGTGAGAGAGTGTGTGTGTGTATGAGTGAGTGTGTGTGTGTATGAGTGAGTGAGTGTTTGTGTGTGTGAGTGAGTTAGTGTTTGTGTGTGTGAGTAAGTTAGTGTTTGTGAGAGTGTGTGTGAGTGAGGGGAGGTGAGGTGGCATTTGGCAGCAACTCCATATCCATGTGAATGTATGTGTCAGTGAGTGAGAGAGAATGAGACAGTGTGAGAGAGAGAGAGAGTGTTCTGTGTGTGAGAGAGAGAGTGAGTGAATGAATGAGAGAGTCATTTTCTTCGTGGTGGTCAACAGAAACGGGACACGCGCTCACCACCTCCGCTACGTTTTTTTTTTTTTTTCAGAATGATTAGTCTGCTGCTCGTCTGCTGTGTTGGAGCTTGATGCCGCTCGCTCCCCTCCTGAATCAACAGCAGCTCCTCCTGCTCCGCTACAACATCCGAGTCAACCGACGGTGTTGACACATTAAAGAAAGTTGTAAGCTTGGGAAGTGCATCATTCTTTGATTTCGCCTCATCCCGCTTCCTCCTTTTCGTAGCACCACTTGGAAAGTGGCGCTTCATTTCGCTGATCACAAGTTCAAAACAATTCAGCACAGTCGCTATTAGAAGTTCCCTGAATTCACTCACTCAGGTTCAGTTCACGTTCGTCGCGCAATGTTCTCGGACTCGCGCGATCATTGCATGGAATAGTCCATTTCAACACAAACGGGGGGGGGGGGGGGGTTTACAAATACTTCATTCCTTTGTATTTTAGTTTTTTGTCTTAGTTTCCGATTTAAACATACAAAATTACAATTTACAAACACAATGGCTTAGGAATGGATCGCTGTCCAAAGGCCCCCAAATTCCCAGCAGATTCGGGAAGGGGCAGCTGGTCTGGGGCCCCTGCCGAATGGGAAAGTTGGAGGGGCCCAAGGCAATTGCCTACTTCGCCTCTATTGTAAGACCGCATCTGTTTATGCAGCGCAACAACTTATTCCTTTACATACACTCTAATGCCGCTTTTCCACTACAAACGCGGCTGAGCCGTGCCGTGCTGAGCGGGGCTGTTGGAGTTGCATTTCGACTACAACCGCGCTGAACCGTGCTGGCTGGAAGTGGGTGGACACATTGGGTGGAGTTAGCGAAAGTGGGTGGACGTCACGTGATGTCGTTAAGCGGCGCAAACAGTGACATCAGTGAGCTTTTAAGCGGTAGTCTCACGACCCGAATAGTAAACAATACACATGGAGGACATGGAGTCGTTAGTGTTGCTGGTCTTGGTGCTGTGGCTTAACGCCAACAGATACTGGCAAGAGCGTATAGATGAGGCGAGGCGCATAAGGCTTCAGAAATTCTTGTAATTCTTCTCCTTCCGGGTTTACGGTGTTTACAGATCCCAGCGCGCTCGCGGGGCGTGTGTGGGCATGTGAGGACCCTCCTCCTAACCAATCAGTGCACAGGGGAGTGTCTGCTCACGCCCCTAGCCCCACTCGGCTCGCTTTGGCTCGCTTCAGCCCCACTCCAAAACGGTGCGAGTTTTAGGGGCTAAGCAGGGCTGAAGCGAGCTGAGTCGTGCTGGTTTTTGGTAGTCGAAACGCGAGCCGTGTCGGGCTGAAGTGAGCTGAAAAAGGGTAGTGGAAAAGGGCCAAAACATAGCACTAGAAAGGGTTCAACAACAGGCAATCACAGCAGCTTGGTGAAGTTCTAAATCACATCGGTGTCAGACCTATGGGCCTACCCCCCCACTCCATTTTTTTCTTCCTCGGATCTGCATCACTCTCATTATTGACCTTTAGCGCTCCCAGTTGACGGAAATCCGTCGTAGCGACGCAAAACTTTAATCCATGCTTCTCGCTCTCCCTTTTAGTTATACTGTCATAGTGAATCTTGCTGGGGTTCCTGCTTGCACTCAACACACATTTCTTAACCGTTACCTGACAATGCTCAGACCCAACAACCTGTGTTTCTCTCTTGAGGTACACACGTCACTCCTGAGATACCAGTGATGCTGACCTCTCCTGCTCTAGGGCCCTGCCTTTATAAATCATGCTCTCTGTTATCAGCCAAATGAGGATGGGTTCCATATTGAGTCTGGGTCCTCTCAATGTTTCTTCCTTATGTTCTCTCAGAGTTTTTCCTCACGATCGTTGCCTCAGGATTACTCATTAGGGATCAATTTATTAGTTCTTATGTTTAAAATCTGATTTTATGGAAAGCTGCTTTGCTACAATGTCTATTGTGAAAAGCACAAAAGAAATAAATTGACTCTGCAGTTACATAAATTCATACAATGCCCTCACTTTATCTCACTGGACTGTACATAAAATTGAATGAATGAAGCGTTTTAAAATACCATTACACCTAAAATATCAAGAAAAACATAAAACCCAAAGAAGTTATTTTGCTGTTTGCATAAATTTATTTTCAATAACTATTGGAGATTTGTTGTTAATTCCATTTAATACATAAACTAAATTCATACAACACAAATAAATGCACTACTTCTATATTTTTTCAAAATGTATCTGACTGATATGATTATGTAACATAGTACATAAGTAGTGTAGACTGAAGTGAAAGGGACAGCACTGCGATAGCACTGTGTCGGATTTGATCGGCTGATATCAGTAAAAAAAAAAAAAATCAGGATCAGGTATCAGAGAAAATAAAGAACAGATGAGTTCTGATCCTGGAACAAAAAGATCTAAACTAGTCACAGAGCACATTATTAGGAACACTAATTCATGCTGTTGATGCCAAATCCTGACCCCACCATCTGTTAGCCTCAGCACGAACTGAGGTTCATCAGATCAGGCTACGTTTTTTCACTCTTCACCTGTCCAGTTGTGGAGATCCTGTGCCACTGCAGCCTCAGCTTTCTGTTCTTGGCTGACAGAAGTGGAACCCGACGTGGTCATCCACCTCAGTGTTCAGTGTGTTCTGCATTTTGAGATGCTTTTCTGCTCACCACAATTGTACAGAGTGGTTATCCGAGTTACTGTAGCCTTTCTGTCAGCTCAAACCAGTCTGGCCATTTTTCGGTGACTCCTCTCAACAAGACGGTTCCATCCATAGAACCGCTGCTCACTGGATATTTTTTTTCTTTCTTGCACCATTCTGAGACTGTTCTGTGTGAAAATCCCAGGAGAATAACAGTTATAGAAATACTCAAACCAGCCCGTCTGGCACCAACAATCACGCCATGGTCAAAACCACTGATTAGAGAACTGCATGAATGTGGAAGTGTACACGTGTTCCTAATAAAGTGCTCAGTGAGTGCATATTAAATACCAAACAAAGGACAAAGTGATAAATGTGCCTTGTAGTGAGTCTCCTCGGGGCTTCCTCAAATTAACTCCCCAAATGCCGATCCTGTCAGGTGAGAATCCCACCAATGTCCTGAAACTGTTCCTGTCCATTTCAGCTCCCTCTTCCACTGACTGGGTTCAGCTCGAGTCCCTGTGCTTTTTCACCTGCTCTTTCAGGGTTTTTAAGGGACTGAGGTCCAGACAGTTTCATGCAGATCACAAGTTGTTCCACATTCAGTGTAGAATTGTGTGCAGTCTGATTCACTGTGCACCATGAACACACACTGACCACGTCTCCGAGTCTCTTTCATTTGTTAGAACTAAATGACTGACGTGTTTATGAATGGTGTTGTCTGTTCCCCAACATGGAAATGCAGGAACACCAGAGTCTTCATCTCACACACAGATGTTCACCAAAACCTGGGAGGAAAAAAAAAATTCAGACTTGTATAAGAATTGTGTTCTAATATCTAGCTACAACAAACAAGAACTTCCCCAAGATCTAACAGGAAAGTGAGCAGACGTTTCCCATCACATCACTGCTCTTATCCAATCACAGGCTTTGGAGCTTTTTAAACAGTAACTAACACTGCGGTGGGTTTGATCTCTTGTTCTACATGCAGATTTAAGTGCAGACTTTAAGAAGAAGCCGAGGTGAATTTTACAGGAACGACAGAAGACACGGTGTGGAGGTGGAGAGCAGGAAGGAGTGTCAGAGTGAGTAAAGTGGCTCCTTAAATCACATATTTGTGGCAGTGTGGCGTTAAAGATGATCATTTTACTGAGTTTTGAGGAGAGTTGGGAAGAAAGTGTGCTGCTGATCAGAAACGGGGAAAAAGCCGTGATCATCTTATTCAGACAAAAGCAGTAAGATGAAGTCAGAGACAGCAGGGTGTCACAAGGAGACGAGGTGCTCATTTACAATCACTCTCATGCACTCAGACGGGACATTTTGGAGACTCTGACTGACTCCATCTTCTGCTTTCAGATTTAATTTTAAATTAATTTTACTAAACAACAAACAGCATTAAACGACAGCTGGGAGGAAAAAGTCGGATTAAACAGAATATCAGACCCTCCAGGATTTCGGGATGTTGCGATTTGCAACTTCAACGCAAATTCAACCAATCCCCGCGAATTCAGGGCGGTGTTGCAATTATATCCAATCACCGCAACTTTCCCGCAAATTTGACCAATCGTTGACGTTAGGGCTGTGCGATATATTGAATATACTCGATATATCGCGAAAACTCTGTGTGCGATACATAAAATTATTATAACGTAACTATTGAGTATTTTATGGTCATATTCCGACTTGTGTTTGTTTAAAACCTTTTCCGGTGTTTTTCTCCCTGTCCCTCAGGCAGTAACATGAGAGGCTGCCTAAGGGTAAAGAAAACAATAACGTCATGCACTCGCCAACCAATCCCGGGCGACATCTCGGTGCTGAAAGGAACTTCAGGGAAGATTTTCTAGTTTCGGTTGTGTTGCCAGATTGGGCGGTTTTAAGTGCATTTTGGCGGGTTTTGAACATATTTTGAGCTGGAAAACGTTAGCAGCATCTGGCAACACTGCCGGCGGGAAGATTTCCTGGTTCCGGTTTACAGCGCTGACTCAGTTCATGCAATCTCTGGTGTTGCATAGGCTACCGTGTAAGCTCTGGCAATTTCAGCGACAAATTACTTCTTAAAAGAACTAGCAAGGGGTCAGTCAACTGGCATTTTTTTGGATATCGCGAGGAGGACGTGGAACAGCAAATGCCAGTTTCTAAAGTGTGCAAAAAAAAAAACCTGTCATCACGAAAGGCAGCAGCATGACAAATATGTTCCATCACCTGAAACTCACCCGGTACAGTATGATAGAGTGACCACCTGCTCATAAGCCCAAGGGGGGACAAGGGGTATGTTTTTGAGGGACAATGTGGGACGCCGCCCCCACTGCGCTGCGCCGGCCGCTGGAAGACTCACAGATAGTGGTTTACCCATTTCTAGCACATACTACCTTACATGGTATCAGGGCCGGTTCTGCCCTAATCTGGGCCCGGGTGCAACATCGCGCAACCCCCCCCAAAAAAAAAAAAAAAACACACACACACACACCAGTCTAAATCAGGACAACTATCACATAACTATAAACATTTTACATCAACTATTTTAACTAAATGGGCTATAATAAATAAGCCTGCAGCCATGGCAGGCTGCCTTAAAAAGTAAACGTTCAATGACACAACTGACAGCCTGCGCAGCCACGGCGGGCTGCCTTAAAAAGTAACCATCCCTGTGTCCTCGATTTCTTCTGTTCGTCTACTAAGCCAAGAAGTATACAGTATACTCGTTTTGCATTTTCTGCCTCCTTTTTTGTATTTTCGACCCTGCGTTTATTTTCTTTCCTTTTCTGAAAACCCGATTTGTGTCCAGACATTTTGTTCTGCTACCAACGAACTCGTCAGGTCTCGTCTCTCGAGCCCGCGATGATTCCCGTGGGAAGGGCAACAATTGATACATTTTTACAAACAACCAATAAACAGCCAATAGGGAGGTTGCAATGTTCAGGCTCTCCTTTGCTCAGAGACACTCAGTAATGCACTTATTCAGGAGCAGAGAGAACTCTTTATTTTTTATTTTATCTTATTTTTTGGGGCCCCTCTCCACACCAGTCCCGGGTGCAAATGCTACCGTTGCTACCCCTCCAGAACCGGCCCTGCATGGTATATCAATGATACCCTAATCTGCTGTTATTGGTGATGTATGGTCATGAACAGGCCACCAAATGTGTTTTTTTTTTTAAATAAACATTCATAATATTTTGACCATTCAATTATGACTTGACAGACACACTTCCACTTATGATTTACTTAAGCTACTCAATTTTATTTATTTTCCATTACAATTTATTCACTTTAAATCAATCATAATATAATATTGAGTCTGAGCAGGCCCGGCGCCAGGAACAGTTTACTAAGGGGGCAATTAGAAATCGCAAGGGGGCAAATATTTTTCATATAGTGTGTAGTAGTGATGGCGGTCTGACAACGTGTTTCAAACAATTAACTGCGCCAACCACAAAACCACCACGGCCCCGAAGGTTGCTTTAGTAGGTACGGGAAAATCATGTGATACATTACCACGGCAGTTGCGCTTTATCAACCCCCGTGCCCACCTGTTACCCCTCCCCTCCGATTTTCTCACAGACACGCGGTACAACCGGAAAGATGCCAAACATAAAACAACACACACAAACCTACAGGCAAGTCCTTTACATTTAAAATACATACAAATAGCTCCGCGGCATGAAAACAAAACGTCAATGCAAGTAAGGTGGCCAAAATCTCATCTCATCTCATTATCTCTAGCCGCTTTATCCTGTTCTACAGGGTCGCAGGCAAGCTGGAGCCTTTCACACTCACATTCACACCTACGCTCAATTTAGAGTCACCAGTTAACCTAACCTGCATGTCTTTGGACTGTGGGGGAAACCGGAGCGCGGCCAAAATCATCTCATCTCATCTCATTATCTCTAGCCGCTTTATCCTTCTACAGGGTTGCAGGCAAGCTGGAGCCTATCCCAGCTGACTACGGGCGAAAGGCGGGGTACACCCTGGACAAGTCGCCAGGTCATCACAGGGCTGACACATAGACACAGACCATTCACACCTACGGTCAATTTAGAGTCACCAGTTAACCTAACCTGCATGTCTTTGGACTGTGGGGGAAACCGGAGCACCCGGAGGAAACCCACGCGGACACGGGGAGAACATGCAAACTCCGCACAGAAAGGCCCTCGCCGGCCCCGGGGCTTGAACCCAGGACCTTCTTGCTGTGAGGCGACAGCGCTAACCACTACACCACCGTGCCGCCGGCCAAAATCATAATTTAAAAAAATCAACAGACCCCGCGGCTGCCTTCCTGACTCGCACCGAGTCAACGCTAACCACTTAATCCGCGATCCCAGTTTAGGCGTGTAGGGGACAAAAGTGATGAATTTTCACCCCCGCTGCATGGGGGGTGACGTCAACGACACATATTCTTACGCTATTTGCGCACAAAGTGGACCATATATGAACACATACACCAACATAAACGGAGATAAACTTAGCCTACAAAGAAAGAAAATGGATTCACAATATTGTGATTGAATTCGTTTAATTCGGAAGGGGAAAGACTACTCCCGTAAACTTGACTGCATGTTACAGGATATTGCAGAGACAGTGCACTTGTAAGTGTAGACTACATGTAAAACCCCCGCTCGCACGACCCCGCCCCTTGTCCTTATCACAGGTCTGTGTGTGCGCGGCTGTGTCAGCATTTCACACATACACCCACAATAACTAGTAGTCCCGAGTAGTTAGGATTGATACATATGTCTAAAACAGGGTTAATATTAAATTCAGGCTTTTTGAAATAATCCTACCTTAATACAGTTGAATTCTACGATTGCAACGTAAGAATCATAACAACCAATCAGATTTATTCTACCGTGCCAGTTTTAGTAGTGATTTATGTGAAATGTATTTTTGTGCAATGCGCAACCACTTAATATTTCGTATTTGAAAATGCAAATTATTAATACGTCTATAATACATTATATTTTCATAAGAAAACAATTAAGTGATCTGAGTCTCCGTTGAGGGGGCGGGGCTGTAGCCACGAGGGTGGCTTTTTAACTGGAGGTGGCGGTGCCTCACCTGCCATCTCCCCGGTACCTTTCTCCATTTTTTAATATGAAAGCAATGCATGCGTTGCACCTGCGTCCCTCGTCACTGTCTGTGCACGTGAGTGCGGTGTCATGGCAACAACAAAAAGTTGACAACAACCAGTCAGTTGTGAGGGGTGTGTGTGTGGTTTTGTTCTACAGTCTATAGTGGCGACGGTGGTGTGCTGAAATGTCAAGTAATATTCGTTTGGCTGCCTGGGTGGCCCGGGGAGAGCGACATCCCCCTCAGCAAGCATCGATTATGCGGGACACGTTCTGAATTTGCGGGACGCATAAGTTCGGCTTCAAATGCTGTACGCGCACGCGCTATGCGGGACAGGTGGTCACCCTGCAGTATGAAGAGTCTCTTAAACTCCGAACTACTTGCCCACGAGCTAAAACCCCCCCACAAGCTAAACAAACGACCAGAGCGGCCTCGTTCTCCAAAGCCCCCCATATGAGAAAACGAGTCAGAGATGGAGAGCTATAACGGATGCAATCACTAACTTCATTGCCGAAGACATGATCCCAGTTAGTATAGTGGAAAAACCAGGCTTCCAAAAATTACTAAACACACTCGATCCCAAACATGAGTTGCCTGGTCACAGACATTTTACAGAGAAGGCAATACCGGAATTATACACATCTGAGAGGCAGAGCCAGAAAACATTCAGTTCAAAGGTGTGCAAAGAGGAAAATTATGTTTTGCAGATCTCTCTCTTCTCTCCCTCAATCTCTCTCTCTATTGTGAATGTTCCAGTGGTTCTCAGTAGTCAGGTTAATAGTTTGGAGATCTATTTTTAAAAATAATTTAATGAAAGAGCACTTTTCTTATTTAGGCTAAATGTCTTTCTCAGTGTTGAGCTTGCACTTTATTGGTTTGAGCTCTGAGCAGCTCTGTATTGTATTGCCCCTTTGTTGCAATTTTCAAGATTGTTTTTGCAGTTTGTGCCACATCTTTGTTGAATAAAAATAGTCTTATTTCAACTCAATTGTGATTAATCACTAACATGAACATTTAAAATGTGTTGTTGAAAACCACCTGTAAAGTTAACCAAGAATGTTATTTAATCTGCAGGGATTGTAGTGAAAACAGTAAAGAGTAAAAGTTAGATTTCATGGGGTCCTTTAGAGGAGATTTAAATATATCGAGATATATATCGTTGTGGCAGCGGGGGCGTGGTCAAGCGCCGGTCTGTGACAGGAGGGCGGAGTCAGGGAAGGTAAGTGGCAGAATCATGTCACCTGAGAGCAATGACTGGCAGCGGCACCTCGAACATCTGAGGGCCGTCCTTAGGTCGCTGAGGCGAGCGGGGCTCACAGCCAACCCAAAGAAGTGTGCGATTGGGCGGGTGGAAGTACGGTATCTGGGCTTCCACTTGGGCAACGGGCAGGTGCGTCCCCAAATTAATAAGACGGCAGCAATTGCGGCCTGCCCGAGGCCCAAGACCAAAAAGGGGGTGAGACAGTTCCTGGGGCTGGCTGGCTATTATCGCAGGTTTATACCTAATTATTCGGACGTCACCAGCCCGCTGACTGATCTCACTAAAAAGGGGGCACCAGATCCGGTCCAGTGGACGGAGCAGTGCCAGCGGGCTTTCTCAGAGGTAAAGGCTGCACTGTGTGGGGGGCCACTTCTACACTCCCCTGACTTTTCTCTCCCTTTTATGTTGCAGACCGATGCGTCGGACAGAGGGCTGGGGGCAGTTTTGTCCCAGGAGGTGGAGGGGGAGGACCGCCCTGTCCTGTATATCAGCAGGAAGCTGTCGGTGCGTGAGGGGCGCTACAGCACCATAGAGAAAGAGTGTCTGGCCATCAAGTGGGCGGTTCTTGCCCTCCGGTACTACCTGCTGGGGCGCCCTTTCACCCTCTGTTCGGACCACGCGCCCCTCCAGT
This sequence comes from Neoarius graeffei, assembly GCF_027579695.1. Classification (NCBI taxonomy): domain Eukaryota; kingdom Metazoa; phylum Chordata; class Actinopteri; order Siluriformes; family Ariidae; genus Neoarius; species Neoarius graeffei. Next base: position 18,208,618 of record NC_083590.1, on the reverse strand, counting down.
GGCTCCACCGCATGAAAGATGCCAACGCGCGGATCACCCGTTGGTATCTGGCGCTCCAACCATTTAATTTCAAGGTGGTCCACAGGCCGGGGGCGCAGATGGTCATGGCTGACTTCCTCTCCCGTCAAGGGGGGGGGGGGGGGGGGAGTCGGCTGCAGGCCGGACGGCCGCCCGGCCTGAGTCGGGCGGTGGGGGTATGTGGCAGCGGGGGCGTGGTCAAGCGCCGGTCTGTGACAGGAGGGCGGAGTCAGGGAAGGTAAGTGGCAGAATCATGTCACCTGAGAGCAATTAACCTGTTTGTGTGTCTTCCCAGTGACTGCGCCCTATATCAGGAGGGAGAGCGAGAGCAGAGGAAGCTCAACCCTGAACCAGACGCCGGTTGTGTGTCTGTGCATATTATTGTTAGACTGAAAAGTGTGGCAATAAAGCCCATTTATAAAACCTGATCTCTGTCCTGCCGTCCGGGACAGCCGCCAGATGATCCTCCGCCAGCTCGACTGCCTGATCCAGCGACGCCGGGCGGTGGCACTGGACCCACTCCGCGGTTCCGGCTGGTAAGCGGGCGATGAACTGTATGGGTTATTGGGGATTAAGCCGATCCGCACCAGCGTGTATCACCCACAAACGGACGGTTTAGTGGAACGATTCAACCGCACCCTCAAAAATATTATTAAAAAATTCGTAAGTGAGGACGCACGTAACTGGGATAAGTGGCTCGAACCCTTGCTGTTCTCAGTGCGAGAGGTCCCCCAAGCCTCCACGGGGTTCTCCCCGTTTGAATTATTATATGGGCGTAAGCCGCGCGGCATCCTGGACGTGCTGCGGGAAAATTGGGAGGAGGGACCTTCACAAAGTAAGAACGAAATTCAGTACGTTATGGACCTGCGCGCAAAACTCCACACGCTCACCCACCTAACTCAGGAGAATTTGCGGCAGGCCCAGGAACGGCAAGCCCGCCTGTACAACAAGGGTACGCGCCTTAGAGAGTTCACTCCGGGAGATAAGGTACTCGTACTGTTGCCCACGTCGAGCTCCAAATTGATCGCCAAGTGGCAAGGACCCTTTGAGGTCACACGGCGAGTCGGGGACGTCGACTATGAGGTGAGGCGAACGGACAGGGGTGGGGCGCTACAGATTTACCACCTCAACCTGCTTAAACTCTGGAACGAGGAGGTCCCTGTGGCGTTGGTGTCGGTAGTTCCAGAGAAGGCGGAGCTGGGGCCGGAGGTTCAAAAAGGGACATTGGCATCACGTACCTCTCCGGTCCCCTGTGGAGACCACCTCTCCCCGACCCAACTCACGGAGGTCGCCCAGTTGCAGACCGAGTTTTCGGATGTGTTCTCGCCCCTGCCCGGTCGCACTAACCTCATAGAGCACCACATAGAGACGCCCCCGGGGGTGGTAGTGCGTAGCCGCCCTTACAGGCTACCTGAACACAAAAAAAAGGTGGTTCGGGAAGAACTTCAGACCATGCTCGAAATGGGCATCGTCGAGGAGTCCTACAGTGACTGGAGCAGCCCGGTGGTCTTGGTACCCAAGGCCGACGGGTCGGTCCAGTTCTGTGTGGACTATAGAAAAGTCAACGTGGTGTCTAAATTCGACGCGTACCCAATGCCTCGTATTGATGAGTTGCTCGATCGACTCGGCACTGCTCGCTTTTATTCGACACTGGATTTAACGAAGGGATATTGGCAGATCCCCTTGACTCCACTATCCCGAGAAAAAACGGCCTTTTCCACACCGTTTGGTTTACACCAATTCGTCACCCTTCCGTTTGGGCTGTTTGGGGCCCCCGCAACGTTTCAGCGGCTGATGGACAGAGTCCTCCGCCCTCACGCCACATATGCGGCAGCATATTTAGATGACATAATCATCTATAGCAATGACTGGCAGCGGCACCTCGAACATCTGAGGGCCGTCCTTAGGTCGCTGAGGCGAGCGGGGCTCACAGCCAACCCAAAGAAGTGTGCGATTGGGCGGGTGGAAGTACGGTATCTGGGCTTCCACTTGGGCAACGGGCAGGTGTGTCCCCAAATTAATAAGACGGCAGCAATTGCGGCCTGCCCGAGGCCCAAGACCAAAAAGGGGGTGAGACAGTTCCTGGGGCTGGCTGGCTATTATCGCAGGTTTATACCTAATTATTCGGACGTCACCAGCCCGCTGACTGATCTCACTAAAAAGGGGGCACCAGATCCGGTCCAGTGGACGGAGCAGTGCCAGCGGGCTTTCTCAGAGGTAAAGGCTGCACTGTGTGGGGGGCCACTTCTACACTCCCCTGACTTTTCTCTCCCTTTTATGTTGCAGACCGATGCGCCGGACAGAGGGCTGGGGGCAGTTTTGTCCCAGGAGGTGGAGGGGGAGGACCGCCCTGTCCTGTATATCAGCAGGAAGCTGTCGGTGCGTGAGGGGCGCTACAGCACCATAGAGAAAGAGTGTCTGGCCATTAAGTGGGCGGTTCTTGCCCTCCGGTACTACCTGCTGGGGCGCCCTTTCACCCTCTGTTCGGACCACGCGCCCCTCCAGTGGCTCCACCGCATGAAAGATGCCAACGCGCGGATCACCCGTTGGTATCTGGCGCTCCAACCCTTTAATTTCAAGGTGGTCCACAGGCCGGGGGCGCAGATGGTCGTGGCGGACTTCCTCTCCCGTCAAGGGGGGGGGGAGTCGGCTGCAGGCCGGATGGCCACCCGGCCTGAGTCGGGCGGTGGGGGTATGTGGCAGCGGGGGCGTGGTCAAGCGCCGGTCTGTGACAGGAGGGCGGAGTCAGGGAAGGTAAGTGGCAGAATCATGTCACCTGAGAGCAATTAACCTGTTTGTGTGTCTTCCCAGTGACTGCGCCCTATATCAGGAGGGAGAGCGAGAGCAGAGGAAGCTCAACCCTGAACCAGACGCCGGTTGTGTGTCTGTGCATATTATTGTTAGACTGAAAAGTGTGGCAATAAAGCCCATTTATAAAACCTGATCTCTGTCCTGCCGTCCGGGACAGCCGCCAGATGATCCTCCGCCAGCTCGACTGCCTGATCCAGCGACGCCGGGCGGTGGCACTGGACCCACTCCGCGGTTCCGGCTGGTAAGCGGGCGATGAACTGTTCCAGTACCACCTGGTCGACGATTCCCTCGGCGTCGCGATCGTTGGCCCTCAGCCACCGCCAGCAGGCGTCCCGGAGCTGCTGGCCGAACGCGAACGGCCGGCCGACTTCCTCCAGTCGCAGCGCGTGGAAGCGCTGGCGCTGTTGCTCCGGTGTGCGCCCCACGCGCTGGAGGACGGCCCGGCGGAGGTCCGCGTAGGCCAGCCGGCGGTCGGCGGGGAGCTGTAGCGCGGCCAGCTGTGCCTCTCCCGTGAGCAGGGGGAGGAGGCGCACCGCGCGCTGCTCCATCGGCCACCCCGAGGCTTCGGCGACCTGTTCAAACAACGTGATGAACGCCTCGGGGTCGTCCTGCGGGCCCATCTTGGTGACAATGAGGGGAGACGGGCCCGCGGCCGGAGCGCTGGTGGACCCCGCCGACGCGAGGAGATGCCGGAACGCCTCGCGATCTTCCTGCTGGGCCAGCACCAGGGCTTCGAAGCGCTGCTCCTGCTCCTTTCGGAGCGTGACGAGTGCCTGGTGCTGGCTTTGCTGAGCCGTGGCGAGGGCGTGGACCAGATCGGCGAACGGGGAGGATTCCATGGGGCTGCTGGTTTGGTGCTCCACTGTCCCAGGTTTCGGCACCACTGTAAGAGACCCTACGTGTGGGTGGAGCACAGAGGACGGCAGGACAGAGATCAGGTTTTATAAATGGGCTTTATTGCCACACTTTTCAGTCTAACAATAATATGCACAGACACACAACCGGCGTCTGGTTCAGGGTTGAGCTTCCTCTGCTCTCGCTCTCCCTCCTGATATAGGGCGCAGTCACTGGGAAGACACACAAACAGGTTAATTGCTCTCAGGTGACATGATTCTGCCACTTACCTTCCCTGACTCCGCCCTCCTGTCACAGACCGGCGCTTGACCACGCCCCCGCTGCCACAATCGTATATCGTGAAATGGAGAAAATGTATCGGGATATTCATTTTTTCCCATATCGCACAGCCCTAGTTGACGTCGTCTTGAGGTGACGTCGACAAACTACCTTCCGCCTTGCTTCCGTGTATACGTTCAAGAGAAGCAGCATGTGCGAGTCAGTGTTTATGTAGGCTTAAATTCTGTTACTGAAAGTGTGTTATGTTTACAGTGAAGGACTGTGTGCACTTTACATTATATTTTTACTTAATACAATAAATTAATGGATGCCAACATTTTTGCCAAAATGGTATTTTATTTTCCATTGTTTTGGCAGCTTCAGCATCATACTGTGAGATTCTGTTCAAATTGTTGTTTTTTCTTCTATGAAGCCTGAGCCATTTATTTTATTAGTTTATAATTATTGTTTAATTTAGTCTTCAGGAGAGACTGCCTGCACACAGTACTAGTATTAATAGTTTTTTTCCTTACATGAAAGCTGAGGCATTTATATTTTAAGGTAACTTCATGTTGTGCTGTGAGGTTCTATGCACTTTAACTTTTGAACCAACAGGTGCATTTGGATAAGTAAAGCCTATTTTTCTGCATTTTTTGTAGTCCTGGTAATCTTTTATATTGGTCAAGTTGTTTATAGGACCATTTCTCAGTGTCTGTTTTTTTTAATCAATAGTTTTTCAGTAATAACTTTAACATCACTCAATTTTAAATCACAAAAAGAGAAAATCGCAACAATTTCTCGCAACTTTCACTTCCTCCCGCAATGTAATCGCAACAAAAACCTAAAAAACACCGCAACTTTCATTGCAATTTTTTGGAAAAACCCCCTGCAACATCAGACATTTTAGCCCGCAACAATCACAAAAAGGGCCCGCAAAATCCTGGGCGGGACTGGAATATGGTGAAAATTTCTAAAACTGGGTTTATTTCATGGCCTGGTCATGTGACATTTACTGACACAAAAGAAAAATGATAAGTTAAATTATTATTCTTTTTCAACATTTGCCTAAAAAGGTTATTACTTACATGAGTTTCTGTATTTTGTAATGTTTATTATCCTTAAGAGCAGAGAGGAGCTTCTTTCCGGAATCTCCTAATTCATCATTATTAAATGACAGATTCAGTCGTTTCAGGTGTGAGGGGTTTGATCTCAGAGCTGAAACGAGAGCAGCGCAGCCTTCATCTGAGACACCACACTCCTGCAACCTGCAGAGACACAATGACACACACTTCACTACTTTAGTTTATTAACATCAAAATTTTTTGTGCGTCTTTAAATTAGAGGTGTGTGTGTGTGTGAGAGAGAGTGAGAGAGAGATGGGAATACATGATTAGTGTACGATGGAAATGATTTGCATTGGTTTTGTAAACAGACTTTCTTTGTAATTCATAACAGTTTTATTGTTTGGTGGTGTTTCTTACAGTAGACACATGAACAGAGACTAATGGTCAGAGAAGCAGCTTTAGGACCAAAAGTTCACCAGTTCGACTCCCAGGACCAGCAGGAATGGCTGAACTGCCTTTGAGCAAGTCACCCAACCCCCAACTGTTCCCCAGGCTGCTCCGAGTATATTGTACATTGCTCTGAATAAGAGCATCTGCTAAATGCCATTAATGTAATATAGCAAGTTCTAGTAGATTTCTGCATCTGTTCTGCTCTTCTTTGGTTTCTCTTTCACCTCCTTCAGTATTACACACTGTGTACTTAGTGTGATTTTTGTGAGATGCCTTAATCTTAGGCAGAAGAGCAACATCACTGAATCTGTTTTGTTTGAAGTGTGTGTGTGGTCCCATGGATTTGGATTTTTTTTTTGCCATTTTGTGCCAAGGAAGTAGCTAAGCTACTCACTGAAGAAGGAAGTGACCGCTCACAAGTTAGAATCAGAAACAAATTTCAGTAAGTATTGCAAATAATGAAACACCCCTTTATACTTACAATTTATTGGCAATATTTACAAATGATACCACCACTGCAGGCTCCAATATGTTTAGCTTTGTGATGTCAATCATGTTTTTTTTGGCAATTTGTTACAAGGTTCCACCCCTTTGTGAGTTCCACCAGTCATAATAAAGGAGAAGCTGTGTGTCCAGGCAGGACAAACAAAAAACGCATTGTCCAGTGAATGCCAAGATGTCCCCCTGTGAAAACGCCCTTGCTCACACTCCAGTGAAGCCATGCGTCCGGGCAGGGCTCAAAGTTTGTTTGATCTGTAACCGCTTATTCTGTGCAGGGCCACGGGGCAAGCTGGAGCCTATCCCAGCTGACCATGGGCGAGAGGCAGAGTACACCCTGGACAAGTTGCCAGCTCATCGCAGGGCTGACACACACACAGACAAACAACCATTCACGGTCAATTTAGAACCACCAATTAACCTAACCTGCATATCTTTGGACTGTGGGAGGAAACCCACGCAGACACAGGGAGAACATGCAAACTCCACACAGAAAAGCCCTCATCAGCCACTGGATTCAAACCCAGAACCTTCTTGCTGTGAGGCGACAGTGCTAACCACTACCCCACCGTGCCGCCAGGGCACAAAGTGACATGTTAAAAGCCTGTTGTCCAATGAGCCATCATCTTTCTGCCCATTAAAACGGCGAGTACACAAACACCTAACAGACACTAATGGATGCAGAGGCTTCAGTGGGGGTCTGTTAGCTCTGTCTCAGGGGCTTTTCACACAGGCTGCACTGTTCACCACTAAAAAGTCTGAGTTTGTTCATTAAAACAGTGTAATATTGCAGTGAGATACTTGACTAATGTGATGATTCACTAAAATATTGCATTACACCAAGACTGATGAATAAAATAGACACTTTTGTAAACATTTCATTGCTGCATTTTAACGAAATATGAGGGGAAGCCAGGGTTCCAGTGTTGTTTTAAAGCAATCACCACTAACAGATGTACTGAAAGATTAATACATGGCATTTAGCAGACACTCTTATCCAGAGAGACGTATAATGAGTGCAGTCAGTTAGACAAAGTGCTGAACTTCGAGACAAGAAAGTTCTTGTGCCAACCAAACAAGTGACAACTATACCTAGTGTAATATGCTGTTGAAGTATCAACAGCTCAAACAGCTAAGCAAACAAACCAACCATTTAAAGAATAATCAAATAGAGAACTCAAAACACCTAACCCCAGGCTAGGGTTGATCTAGATTGAAACACAGCTACACAGTGGACAGGGAAGAAGGGGAGAGGTGCAGCCTGAATCTTGAGGGTGTGAGTCTTCAGTTAGCACTTAAAGGTGGTCAGGGAGTCAGGAATTCTGACCTCACTGAACAGGTCATTCCACCAATGGGGAACCAGGAAGGCAGTAGTCTTGAGTGGGCTGGGCAAGAGCAGAGAGGAGGAGGAGCCAGGTGACCAGTCGTAGTGGAGTGTAGGGGTGGCTCAGACTCTGGAGGTATGCTGGCCCTAACCCCTTGAGAGCCTGGTAAGCTAGCACCAATGTCTTAAATTTGATGTGAGCTGCGATAGGTAGCCAGTGCAGGTGGGTAAGAGGGGGAACAGGGGAGGTTTTAGACCAGGCAAGCTGCAGCGTTCTGGATGAGCTGCAGGGGTCTGATGGTAGAAGCTGGAAGGCCAGCAAGGAGAGAGTTGCAGTAGTCCAAGTGGGAGAAGATCAATGCTTAGATCAGAAGCTGAATGCAGTAGGTGATAAGAAAAGGGCAGGTACTTCGGATGTTGTAGAGGAGGAATCCACATGTCGGTCACTGCAGCGATGTTCGATGAGGAGTAGAGTTTGTTGTCGAATACAATGCCTAGGTTCTTTGCACTGGGTGAAGGAAACCTCAAGATGTCCCCCAGGTAGATGACAATGTCAAGGGGTGGAGAGGATGGAGCAGGAATGTAGATTACCTCGGTCTTGCCTGGGTTGAGCTTCAGGTGATGGTTGTCCATCCAGCTCTAGATGTCACACAGGTAAGCAGAGATGTGAGTGGAGATGTGTGTGTCAGAAGGAGGAAAAGAGAGAAACAGCCAGGTGTCATCAGCATAGCAGTGGTAGGATAGACCATGAGCAGAGATAACTGGGCCAAGAGACTGGGTGTAGAGGGAGAAGAGAAGCAGACCAAGGACTGAACCTTGAGGGACACTGGTGGTAAGTGGGTGTGATGCTGATACAGTACCAGACCAGGTAACCTGGAAGGAGTGACCAGAGAGGTAGTACTTGAACCAGTCTAGGGCTGTCCTGCAGATCCCTAGAGCTGATAAGGATGACAGGAAGATGGAGTGATCAACAGTGTCAAATGCAGCAGAAAAGATCAATGAGAATCAGGACCAAGGAGAGGGAGGCAGCACGTGCTGCATGAAGTGCCTCACTGACGGAAAGAAGTAGTCTCTTGAGTGTGCGGCTCAGAAGCCGGACTGGTGGGGATCCAGGAGGTTGTTTTGTGAGAGAAAAGAGGAGAGTTGGTTAACAACAGCATGTTTAACCCTTTGATGCAAAACATGGGTCAAAAGTGACCCGGCTGAGTTTTTATCTTCTATATTTTTGCAATAAATTAATTCCATCATTCAGTATTCAAGGTATTCCTCAATTAACTTGTTTTTGATCATCATACATCTTTATTTTATTTTTTCCTTTCTTACTTTTTGAATAAAAATCCTTTTTGTATCACTACCCTTCTAATGCACAACATGGGTCAAAAACGACCTGCATTCATTTTCCAGGTTATTTCATGTATGGCTGAGTGTTTCTATGATATACTTTTGAAATAAATTCATTTTGTCATTTACTTTTCCAAATATGCAGTAAATATCTTGTTTTTGTTTAGCACAAATCATTTTTATTTTTCCTTTCTTAAGTTATGAACACGCACAGCTTTTGTAATTCTACATCAAGTTTACACACATGGGTCAGAAACGACCCGCATGCATTTACTCCAGCGTTTGGTGGGAACTGTGAATTGTGCTTGTGTCAGACATTTCACAGCTCAGCACAGCGCCCTTTGCCCATCTAATACATGCAAGTAATGGTTTTCAATTGTTCTAACATTACCTTAGAAAAAAATTGATTATGTTTAGGTTACCTTGAGAGTGAGTAGATTACTTGTCACAAAGTTACAAGTAATTACTATTAGCTACCGAGCTGTTGACATATTTTACTTTAGTTAGCTAATTTTATTGTAGTTGGCTTAGCTAACTACATAGTTAATAAATAAATAACTGGCCCCATTCACTGCTAAAGTAATTACTTGAAACAAATTATTATTATAGTATTAAGACATTTAATTTTAAAATCACACTTGGATGACTCATATGTAGTAATATAAAAAGTATTTTTGTTCATAAAGTAGGAAAGAAAAAATTAAATTAATGATTTGTGGTAATTAAAAACAAGATATTTAAAGAATACTTGGGATATTCAATCATAAAAAATTGATTTCAAAAGATAGAGCAAAGAAAAACTCAGTCAGCATGAAATAACCTGGAAAATGAATGCGGGTCATTTTTGACCCATGTTGTGCATTAGAAGGGGTGTGCATATGTTTTGCATCAAAGGGTTAAGCACCTTTGACAGGAAGGGGAGAAGAGAAATGGGGCACTAACTCTGGATAACACAGGTCTCAGGTGGGGGTTTTTTTCAGCAGAGGGATGATGTGGGTCCATTTGAAGCTGGAGGGAAAGTAACCGGAGGACAAGGAGGAGTTGATACATGGGAGGATGGCAGGAGGAGAGATGAGGGGATAGAGTCAAGGGCACAAATGGTCGGACGGTGAGAGAGCAGGAGCTGGGAGACACCTGAAGTGGAAAGAGGGGGAAAAGCAGAGAGCAAGGGGGAACAGATGGGGGTGGGGGGTTTAGGCATAGTGAAGGAGTTGTGGATGGTTATGATCTCCTCAAAAAAAAAAAAAGACCACAAAGTCATGGGTGCAAGTTTTCCGGCATGTGCCGGAAGCTCCGTTTTTTTCGGTTCTGAAAAAGTCATTTTTCCAAATCATGTAAATCCGTTAAGATTTTTTTTTTTTTTGGGGGGGGGGGGGGGGGGTAGGGGTGGCCCTCTCACTGTCTCACTCTCATAGGGCCAATGATTTTCTGCGATCGTGGAAAACGGACGGAAATTACAGAATTTTTATAGTGAAACATTGCTCGCGTGTCAAAGTGTAACTGCCGCTAATGCCCAAGCAGACATACCGTTCCGGTCAAGGCAGCTTTGTCGGTGATTGTGATTGGCTTGTGGCACACTTAGCCAGCCAATGAGCTGCTCGTTTACAGATTCGCTCCCCATGTCACAACCAGAATGGCAACCGCTTAAAAGAAACGAAGGCTCTGGTGGCCAAGGACGCCATATGGTTGCCAGTGGCGAGTGTGGACATTGAGCGCTCCTTTTCCATGTATAAAAATCTTCTAAATGACAGAAGATTCAGTCTCACAGAGACCAACACTAATGCCCCTTTTCCACTACCCTTTTTCAACTCACTTCAGCCCAACACGGCTCGCGTTTTGACTACCTCAGAGCAGCATGACTGAGCTCACTTCAGCCTTACTCAGCACCCAAAACTCGCACGGTTTTGGAGTGGGGCTGAAGTGAGCCCAACCGAGCCGAGTGGGGCTAGGGGCGTGAGGAGACACTCCCCTGTGCACTGACTGGTGAGGAGGAGTGTCCTCACATGCCCACACACGCCCCGTGAGCATGCTGGGATCTTTAAATAACCACCATTTGTAAACACCGTAAACCTGGAAGAAGAAGAATTATGACAAAGAAGAAGAAGATGATCAGAAAACTAGCACCAAGACCAGCAACACTAACGACTCCATGTCCTCCATGTTTATTGTTTACTATCCGGATCGTGAGACTACCGCTTAAAAGGTCACTGATGTCACCGTTTGCGCCGCCTAACGACATCACGTGACATCCACCCACTTTCGCTAACTCCACCCAATGTGTCCACCCACTTCCAGCCAGCACGGTTCAGCGTGGTTGTAGTCGAAATGCAACTCCAACAGCCCCACTCAGCTTGACTCAGCCCGACTCAGCACCGCACGGCTCAGCCCAACTCAGCCACATTGGTAGTGGAAAAGTCCCATTAAACAACTTAATTAAACAACTATCATAATGGCGATATTGAGCAGCGTTTCTAGGTACTCTGAGAGCACTCAATGATTGATCTGCAAGGAATATTCAGGACTGTCATTACAATCAAAGTTAAACTATTCTAGTCTGTTTGAGAGTGTGTTCTGTGTTTTGTTAGGAAACATTGTTTCATGAGTTTGTGGTGTACTAAAAAAGATGGATATAGAGTAATATTTTTAAACAGTCAGTTATGAGTATTGTCATTACAAGCTCAGTAAGTATTACTGAATATTAATTTATCCCTATTAATTTATCAGTACTCTCAATATTATATTGAGATTATATATGCTATTATATTGCATATATTATATATGAGCTGGGTTTTTAGTTAACGGTGATCCTAGTTTCTTGATTTATTTGTTATCAGTATGTCAAGTAAAATATTTTGAGTTGTCTCAATCTGTGATCCCACTTTAATTTTTTTATTAATGCAATTTATCAGCTTACTGTCAGTGTAATTGTTTTATTATATTTTTTTTCATGAATGACTTCATCATGTAAAGGACCATTTGTGTCTAGAGATGCAATACTTTGAAACCCAAGTAAAATTATGCCAGCCAGAATTACTAAATTGGAGCCAAACAGAACAATTTTGAACTGAAATTGTGAAACGGAATTGAAACAGAATTTTTCATTGTCTGAAACGGAAAAAGACAGATTTTGAAATGGAAAATCATTGGCTCTACTCTCAGCGTATTACCAGGTTACCGCGGTACAGTCTCTGCACGAGACAAATCTTTTCATCTCGTCTTCGCCACAAGCCTCATTCAATTTATACGCCGCTCACCGACGAGCGGTCCTGACTAGCCTGTTGTTTCACGGTATTATACATGTGTGATATCATGTTTCACGCATGTAGCACGTTGTTCGACCAAATCAACACAGCTATTCCAGTGTATATATGTGACCCCTCACCGAATCCAGGGACACATGTCGGCCGAAACGAATCCGAGATAATCGCAAAAGAAGCATTTTTTTTTCGAAATTTGTGATTTGTTTTTTTCCATCATGTGCAAGTTGAGATCTTGAAGAATGCAATCAGTATTTCAGATAATACATTGTTTTGTTGGAAAAGCATACATTTTTTGTTGCAAATTGTCTCGTTTTTGTCAGGACTGTAGCCTGCTGGGGGGTGTGGGTAAATTACCATATTGGCCATTCACATGAAGATTTAAGTCATTTTTTTTCCCGCGAATCAGCTGTATGATCCAAGTTGAGCGCATGGCTACTTAACTGCATACAGGCGTGTAATTTCACTATGGAATGAGTTACTAAACAGAGCACAGAGGAGCTGAAACACCGCGAAGCAAACAGACACACGGTATTTACATCGGAGATAACCATTTCTAGCAAAAAAAACCCCCGCAACCTCGTTTTCCAGATTGAATGGAATACTTGAATGATCGGATGATACACGGACCGTTCTAGGATTACATTCCATCGGAGGCATTGGTGTGTGCAAGGTGCCGTTTCTCTTTCTGATGGGGTAAGTTTATTAATCTAAGGCTGTGTGGTTATTTTTGCATGTAACGGAGAGTGTTGTGGTTTGGTTAAGCCTAGGTCACAACCGGACGTACGATTTTTTGGCTGTGTGATTTTTGGCGTTTCCCAAATCGCTGCGTTTTTTTTTTTTGTTCACGGAGAAAGATGCGCGTTGGCTGTAAGTTTGTCTTGCAATCTGAAAAAAACGTAAGCGCCCGTAGAGTTTGTTTGACATGACAAAGAACCTCTGCGGCCGGTCTGCGGCTCGAAAATCAGCACATCACACCCGCGCTCTCGTACGTTTCATGCGCGCTCTCGTGCGTTTCATGCGTTTTTTGCGTGTAGACGGGCCGTAGGAGCGCGTACTGTACGGCCGGTTGTGACCGAGGCTTTATATGAAACTAGTGTTGTGTTAGTTGTGTCATCATCGTGCTATCTTTCTTACGGTGTGAGTAATTTTTCAACCACAAAACGTTAAAGTATACTTTAGCACTTATTTTTGTACTTCATAATTGTGTTGGGCATACTTTGCATGGAAGGAAAATTGATGTGGTGATCTTTGTTTACATGAAAGTAGTATCATACTAGCTCCAGGGATGAGAATGAGAAATTGTATTTTCAGCTGAAAATTTAATCAGGGGTCTGGGGGCCATCGGCCCCCAGCCAGGTCCAGGGCGGAGCTTGGTCAGGGGTCCAGGGGGCCGAAGGCCCCCGGAAGCTAATGAGTTTTATACATTTTAGACCACTAGAATGGTCTCAGATTGCTCAGTTGAATAATATTTTCAGTCCAAAGAAGCTTGAGTTTTGGACACTAATAAACAAAAATAGTCTCAGTAATGCTCAGCCAAAAAGAATTTTTAACTTCATGCTAGAATGAAAGGAATGATGAATATAAATTAAACACATAAAGACAGAATATTTGACATAATCCTGTAAATGTTTCAGTTAAAGAATGCAGTTACCTCTTTTGCAGTGAACTTGTCTCAACAGAAACACAATTTCCCTGTTGAACAGTTCTCTCAGCTCCCAAAGTCACAATCACATATAACTAGCAACACTACTCTAAGTTTTCAACATATTTACAAAGTACTTGTTCTTTTTCTAGGAATGCTTCATTGCAGAGATGTTTTTTTCCTTTTAGCAGCTAATCTGAATAAGCGATTCGTTTTCTTTTGTGATAATTTTCACCATTTTGAAGCTCTTATTCGCTGTTACATCCTCAATCTCCGGCCTCGTGGAGCGCCATGTTGAATGAGTAAGAAAGCGAAATGCGAAGAACATGGATTAAAGCAAAAAAAAAAAAATCATCTGACTGAAAAAAAAAAGCTCCATGTCGTTGGCCCCTACCACGTCAGTGATGCGTCAAATTTTAAACGCCGTGTTGTCCATTATCCCCTCGGCCCCTACTTATAGTACATTTACATAATTTTAACAATGACTAAAGCTAAGGCAAGACTTTACCATTGTCATTACTGGCTATTCATGATGAAACATCAAGTTTTCAGCGCAAAGTGCAAATTTATTTCAACAATACTTTAGTAATGCACAACAGTGGTTCAGAGAAAAGTGCAAGTGCAGTCGAACTTGAACCATGCTTTCAAAAGAGTGGAACAGAAAGAAAAATAGGAAAATCTGTTGAAATAAAGCCAGGAAACAAGAAAAGTAAAGTGAAAGTTCACTTTTTCTTCTTCGCAGTGAAGCCAAAGGCATCTAGTTTGGCAACACCGGATGCCTGCTTTTGTTTCTTTTTCCTTGGCACAGCAGCAGGAGCTTGCCATTATCGCCCATTTCATTTAGCCAAGCCCATCTCCACTTATTCTTTACCATTTTGTCAATGTCTGACACCTCTGTGCCTTCATTTAAAAGAAGCGCGTCCACCCTGGCAAAACCGAAAGTAATTTGACGCACTCTAGTGATGGAAATCGAAGGGCCTATGTCAGGTGAAATATGGCCTTATACGCAGTACTCGAGTTGAGGGGGGATGTGGGGGGAGGCATCCCCCTTCTGAAATAAAAATCTCAAATCATCCCCCTTAAAAAATGGCCATCCCCATCACATCCCTTGGGCCATTTTACCAATTAATGTGGAAATTAGCCTACTATTATTTTAACAAGTATTACTACCATTTCAACATTAGAGGCTTTGCGCAGTGATAGCCTACATGTAGCCGGATAAAAAAAAAAAAACGCATATTTATTTATTCGGTTGCACCTCTCATTCACACCTACAGTACCAGTCAAAAGTTTGGAAACGCCTCTAATTCAGTGGTTTTTCATTATTTTAAAATAATTTCTGAATTGTAGATTAATACTAAAGTCATCGACTTTATGAAGAAATATCTATGGAATTATTTGGTAAACAAAAAAAAAAAAGTGTTAATCAAACCAGAATATATTTTAGATTCTTCAAAGTAGGCAACTTTTGCTTAGATGACAGCTTTGCACATCTTGGCATTTTCTCAGTCAGCTTTACGAGGTAGTCACCTGGAATGGCTTTCAGTTTACAGCTGTGCCTTGTCAAGAGTTAATTTCTTGAATTTCTTGACCTCTTAATGTGTTTGAGACCATCAGTTGTGTTGTGAAGAGGTAGAGTTGGTACACAGTGAATGGCCCTATTTGAGTACTGTTCTAATCCATATTATGCCAAGAACTACTCACACTGCAAAAAATAAAAATCCTAGGAAGTTTGTCTATTTTCAAGTCAAAACATCTAGCCACCCTTATTATAAGACATAATTGCCCAACAAGCAAAACCTCATTGAGCTAGAAAGGCTCGTTTTTAGACAGTCCATCTTGAAAATCTTGTATAGACAAAATGTCTTGAAAAAGTCTTATTTGGAGCACCTTTGAAAATAAAACAAGTTTTTTTTAAAAACAAGTAAGTACATTTTGGACATTTGTCAAATGCAGTTCATCTTGTTTCAAGAAAAAAACAAAGCATGCTTGTTTTGGGAATAAATGAACTTTACTGAAATGTTTGAATCTTTCATTACAATTCAACTCCACCTTACATATCCTAAGTTTACTGCGACTGTTTTCTCAGTCATTCAGAGTGAGCTCCTTCTAGATGCTGTACATACTCTAGACCAGACAAGTGCCTTCAACAAGGCTATGAGTGAGTGGAGGGCATTTTAGTGAGGTCTTTTTGGAATGCTGTGAGTTAAGTTTAGTGGTTTTTTGTTTTTTTTTTTTTTGGGGGGGGGGGGGGTTGTGCCTGAGGGGGGCTCACCTCCCTTTGTAATCCCCCCCGCATGGCTGCGCCATGCACGTCTGACCTTGTCAGACTTTTCAGGTTTTTGAAAATTTTATACTTGCACCCATGCAAAGTCCTCTGAAATGATGGAGGACTGAGGTGCAGCTGATGGAGAGTTGAGGAGAGAAGAGAAAACAGCTGATGAGGGTTGGAGATGGAGGTATGAATTTGAGTGATAAAACTCGCAGTCTTTGGAGGATGAAAATTTGCAGCTCCAACTCGTCTCGACTTACAAGACTACCAGCGATGCCTGTACACTCCTGAAACCAACTTACCAACACGAGAAGATGAGAAGAGGTCATTTCCTGGGTGAATGTGCCTTTAGTGCCGGGCCAGGGGGCATACGTCACCCAGGTCACAGGTGACTTTGTTGATACAAACATTCGACCTGCACGTACACATGATGGACATCCAGGTGCTTAAAGCACCAGTAAAGTGAAATAGAACTTGTATTTTCTACTTCACCTCCACTTCCATTCTATGGTGTAACGTACGCTGGTGAACTGGGGCTTTGTCAGGAATTAAAAAGTATGTTACTGAGAGTTACCATATATAGTATTATTTATTAAATTTAAATTGTGGGGAATTTTTTTTTCAAAATGGCCAGATTGGGAGAGTTAGGACAGTTCATGTTACAGGTTTTTTCTTGTGGTCCACAAACAAACAATGTGTGTTTAAAAATGTGGGCGTGTACCTGCATGAGAATTAAACTTATTTCATTCCTTCTTGAGAATGGAACTCTTGTCTAGTCAGTGTAACACTCCCATAAAGCTGACTATTAAACTATATGTACTATAACCTATCACATCCCATCAGGGGAGGCGCTTTTGGGAATGCACCAGGCAGGATATGTCTAAGGTTGATTCCTCGCAGAGAGCTTTTAAAAGGCCTGGGAAGTAATGACTACCATGAAATGCAATATTACCTTGCATTAGGCTAACTAATATATCAGTGTGAGCCCCCACTTTGAGATACCCCTCAAAGAAAGATTTCAAACTTTAACTTGTAGGCTAATTAGCCTAAAATGTATTGTAAATAATGCGTAGTAACACTATCTTAAACTGCAGATATTATATAGCACTGTAATCTAAAATAAACACCTATTGGCATCTTGTTCAACTGAAACCAAAACCTAAAGGCAGAAATTATTTTTTAAATGAAAAGATTGCCATTTATTTACCAAAACCTACCAAGAACATTCGTGAAATCAGGCATTTCATACCACTAAACAAAACAAACAAAAAAAAGGAATCACCTGGGATTTCAAACACACAGTCTGTGGTAGCTACCATTTCGTTGGCGTGCGTTGTATGGAATCAATTTTGTGCCAAAATGTTCATACAATACTTTTGAAATATCAAACAAAAACGACAAATCAAAATACAAAAAAAAGGTCAATTTTTTTTAGACTGGCAAACAAATTATTCGTGTAATCGTGCAAAATATCAGTCTATTACTCTTCAGAAACCTTTTATTTTTGTTCCGCGTCTTTCTCAGTTTTGTTTGGCGTCATTTATTTTGGTTGCGATTCCCGCTTTCTCGTTTGCGCTCCCTGACTTTTTGCTTGCAGTTTTGGCACAAACTTCCCATGTGGGTGGGCTGTCCAGGAATGCATTCCCATTGGCTAACTTGTGTTTGACTGACAGCTACGCTCAGCCATTCCCTACTCGGATTCTGGTGGACTGTTTGACGAGTGACCGATCCATTGACGGTAAACGAGGATCGAGTGGACTTCAGTGGCGACTATGATACTGAATTAATTCAACAAAGTGTAAGTGCGGGACAAATGTGTTGTATGTCCACTCGATCCTCGTTTACCGTCAATGGATCGGTCACTCGTCAAACAGTCCGCCAGAATCCGAGTAGGGAATGGCTGAGCGTAGCTGTCAGTCAAACACAAGTTAGCCAATGGGAATGCTATTCAGGATTCAGCCATGTTTTTGCTCCGTGTCATGGCTGAATCCTGAATGACTCCTATTTGTATAAATAGGGCACTACATAGGCAGCAGTGGTAGTTTCTTTTTCCCTGACATGGAAGTGCACTTGTATACTGAGGAGGAAAGCAATTTGCATTACAGCTGTGAGGCGGCTCGGCTCAGCTTTCCCTTTCGGGCGCTCTCGTTTTCTGTTAGAATTTGGTAAAGAAAAAAAAAATAATAAATATTATTTACCAGCTTACCGGGTCCATGAACATAAATCTGACAGCTAACAAGGTCGGGATATAAACGAATCGAATACAAACCACCCGCCGGGACTCCTACTTATGCGGCTCTAGCTTATCCTTGAAGCTGGAGCCGCAGCTGGATGAAGCCGGCAGCGCGCAGTGATAAGAAGGGAGAGAAAATAGTGCCAAGCAATTTCGAGGTCTGACTTTTTATTTGACAACGGTTTTGTGATGCAAATATATCACTCTTTTGAACACATACTGTTTTGAGATGAAAAACGTTTTACTTTCGTGACCCCAACAAACTTGCCGGACTACTTTCGTCTGGACCAAAACTGGACAAGAATTGGACTCACAGGATGCTGTCAGGGGTAAGTCAGTGTGTTTGCACGACACTATTGATGGGGATGCCATACAGATTCATGTCAAAAATCCCGAACTATCCCTTTAAGTCCGATGTGAAGTCACTCACACGTCACACACACACAAAAAAACCCTCCCTCATGCGCTACGGTCAGCATAGCTATCAGTGTCGCTAGCGGAGAGAAGCTCGACGCCCATAGCTAACTGCAATCCGTGAACTGGCGATGTCCTTCCTTAAAAAAGTTATTACTGAGAGATCCACTCTCAAACAGTCCCGTATGTAAACAAAAAGTAAGAATGTATTACAACCAAATCATTAGATACTTCATAAAGACCATTTACTATCATGGCTTAACTGATTTTCCTTCCAGCGAACTTTTTCCTTTCTCCTCAGTTTTTTTTTTTAAAAACAACTCTTCAGAAGCTCCCTCCCATCCAGCTCGCGAACTTTCTAATCAAGACATAAGTTTCAAAATAAAAGCCCTTATTAAATTCAGTGTAAGAGTATCATAGATGGCACATAGAATTAAAGGTGGGGTATGAGATGTTTTTCAGGAGTATTTTTTACCATATTGCTTGAAAAGCTCCTCACACCCATGTTGCAAGCAGTACAATAGAAGGTTTGACCCAAAAATGAAATATTTTAATCCAGTCTACAGTGTAAAATAACGGAAAAACGCCATCCAATCCTATCGAGGTACCACCTCAAAATGATTGGATACTGACACGTCAATCAGACTGAAGCCCGTGAGTAGCCCCTCCCTTCTGTGTGTGTGAGAGAGAGCTAGCAGGGAGAGACAGAAATGCATAGAAAAAGGTCCCTCCAAACAATGGGGATTTACACGAAAATGGAAGGAGATATTCACAAAATTCTTTCACAGTGAGTGCCACAAGGCTCCCCTGAACACACTGATGTAATTTTTTTGTCTGTAGTGTAAAAAAATAAGGTCACTAGAGCGAGTTAAAAACGAGTGACTTTTCTGGCAAGTTTATAATGGCAGTCTATGGGGCTGAGTGCCTGTTCTCTCCTCACTTTCAGGCTTCTCATTCAAAAACTGCAAGTCCTATCATGTAGGTAGACACATTGTGTGAATCAGGACAAGTGTGGCTACTACTTTTGAGAAAATTGTGTGTGTGGAGTGAAAATTGGGGCTGAAAACACAGTTTAAATGAGAAAGTTTGAGCTATTTTTCCAAGCTCTCTACACTCTAACTTAACGAGACGCGGGGTGGGAGCATGGCGAGGGCGGGCTTGTTTCTTTTCAAAATATGGCTTGCGGGAACCGTTATTCCAAAATCTCGTACCCCACCTTTAAAATCACAGGTAAGTATTCTTCAAATACATTTATGTCATTCTGAACACTGTAATAGAAATAAGCCTATTTCGTAGGGGTGTTACACTTTCCCCCCCACTAAAACCGGCATGTCCCCATGACGAATTAATTACTACATTGAAAGAACTAATTGCTACATTGTATAGGCCTGCAAACTGTTAAATTAATACAGTAACCCAAATACACTCAAACTTCTCCCAGGAGCTCACTTTTTCCTGAACCCACCCACTTAAATAGGGTACTAACATATTTAACACTAGGCCTCAGGGTAATCTTAACAGATTTGTTACACAACTGCACTGGTGTAATGGAATGTGAGGTTACAAAGGTAGGTTGCCCTGGTGAGTCATAGGTCAGTCGTTCAGGGGCCCTTCTCACTCTGTGGACGTGCTGAAGGTGGTGTCATCTCTGATGCCGAGGTGTTGTGTTCTGATCTATCAGCCTCATGTCCTTGTCTCTCATCCAATCTGTCCATCTCACGCTCCTGTCCAGTGTCCTCTGATCTTTCTTGTTCCAGAGTGGAATTCACAGGCAAGTCTGGTTCATGAGGTGAGAGTTCTGAGTCATGGGTCTCTTCAGGTCCTTCTGTGTCAAAATCTAGGCCAAAAGGTTCATCTGCTCATGCATGTCCTCATATTGCACCACTATTGATGGGGAGTGTGGATAGGGGTAGATACCCAGCTCCTCATCTTCTGATGCAGGATCAGATTCCCTAGCATAACTGTCTGAAAGGAGTCTCTTCTACAGCCTCAGTAACAGGTGTGGTCCCGGCATTAAGCCTTTTACTGGTTCTTCTTCTGGGTTTTAGCGTCTCTGAGGTGGTCTCTGGTCTCAGCCTCACTTCCTGTCCGAGTGGCAGCAGCAGGTTATGATGAAGAATCTTTTCAGGGCCAACTCCATCTACGGGCTTCAGCCTAAACACAGGCAGTCTGGGCATCTGGCCTAGGACAACATATGGCATTGAACTCCAGTGATTTGCAATCTTATGCTTTCCCTGCAGGCCAACATTCTGTATCAACCCGGTCACCAGGGGACAGTATCGGATTCTCTGATTGTACCACTGTTTGTTTTCCTCATTCCTCTTCCCCGCCATGGTTTCAGCCAACTGGTAGGCAGCCTGAAGATCTCGCTTCATGTTGGCAACGTATCTTGGGTAAGACTTCAGGGACGAGCTGTCACTGGTGACCCCAAAGCACACATCAACTGGCAGCCGCACTTCACGTCCAAACATCAAGTAGTATGGACTGTAACCGGTGGAATCATTTTTCGTGTAGTTGTATGCATGGACAAGATAGCTGATGTGCTGGCTCCATTTGCTTTTCTCTGTAGGGTTTAAAGTGCCCAGCATGTTGAACAATGTCCTATTGAAGCGCTCAGGCTGTGGGTTTCCCTGAGGGTGATACGGGGTGGTTCTAGATTTCCTCACTCCAAGCATGTCGAGAAGTTCATGAATGAGACTGCTTTCAAAATCTCCTCCTTGATCAGAATGCACTCTTAGGTAGGCCATAGTGGATGAAGTACTTTTCCCACAACACTCTGGCAACTGTAGATGATGTCTGGTCTTTCATGGGAAACGCTTGTGGGTCATTCCACGTCAAATCAACTGGGGCCTACGCACTTGGGTCTCAAAAAATTCTGAAAAAAATCACCAGATGTACCCATGTTACCTAAGAGAAACACTGTAAATTTATTTGAATGTAAGATGTATACTTTCCATGTTACAGCCAGTTTTACTGGGGGAGGGGGGTGTCAACTTTGTTCAGACTTTTTTTTTTTGTCAAAGTTCACAAGCCCATAGCTGAAGAACTAAACCATGTACGGTAGGAGGCTCAAATTTTGCATGCTGGTACATAAATAGGAATAGTATGTAGCAAAACTGTCATTTTGGGTCTGGATGATCATGCATGGTCATAGCACTCCCTCAAAGATGATCAAAATTTTATTGGAGTTTTTGGCTGTGCTCTGTTTAGGCCTTCAGAAGACACATTTTTACCCAACATAGGCTCTTGATTTTTTTCCCTTATTGAGGTAAGTAGAAACACCTCCACCCCTGCACAGGCACTCTCAGGTGATCATGTCAGGGCAAAATTGCTCTCAATGGTGCATTTTGCCCATGTTCAGAGTGGAAAATAAAAAAGAAAGATTTGAGTAAGACAAGTCAAATTGGTGTTTTTAAAAAGAAGGGATCATGGAGAATAAAGAAAAAAGTATTTAAAAAATCTGCACACATTCCCACAAGGTGTTACGGTGCTCTGAAAATGACATCCAAAATGATTTGTCAGACTTGTGAGGTCTTCTGTTCAAACACTGATAGAGTTTCCTTTCTGTTTATTTCTTTTTTTGAGAGTGTTTCTACTTATCTCAATAAGGGAAAAAAATCAAGAGCCTATGTTGGGTAAAAATGTGTCTTCTGAAGGCCTAAACAGAGCACAGCCAAAAACTCCAATAAAATTTTGATCATCTTTGAGGGAGTTCTATGACCATGCATGATCATCCAGACCCAAAATGACAGTTTTGCTACATACTATGCCTATTTATGTACCAGCCTGCAAAATTTGAGCCTCCTACATGGTTTAGTTCTTGAGCTATGGGCTTGTGAACTTTGACAAAAAAAAAAAAAAAGATCTGAACAAAATTGACACCCCCCCCCCCCCAATAAAACTGGCTGTAACATGGAAAGTATACATCTTACATTCAAATAAATTTACAGTGTTTCTCTTAGGTAACATGGGTACATCTGGTGATTTTTTTTTTTTCAGAATTTTTTGAGACCTAAGTGCACGGGCCCCGGTTGATTTGACGTGGAATGACCCTTGTGCATAGCGAGCGTCGTGATCTGTAACAACAAGCACATTACAAACATTCTTGGAGTCTGGCTCAAGGGACAGGAAATCAATGCAGAAGAGATCCATTGATCCATCACTGCTAAGGTGTGACAGTTCAGCAGCTCTTGTTGGAAGTGTTTTTCGCTGGATACACCTGACACAGCTCTTGCAGTACATTTCAATCTCTGCTTTCATGCGTGGCCAATATAACCTCCCTCTCACAAGCCCATAGGTTTTGTCGAAACCCAGGTGACCGGAATGATCATGCAAGTACTGAAGTACTGTCTCTCTGAACTTCTGTGGGAGCAGTAGCTGCTGGCATAGTGGCTTGTTGGGTGGCTTAGAGACTCTGTAAAGGACTGAATCTTTCAACTGCAGCTTTCCTCACTCCTTCAGCAACAGTGAGAAATCCTTATGCTTTTTTTGGTCAGCAGTCTTCAGGTCTTTTTGGGCAATCGCTTTCAACACTTCCCCTATGCATAGGTCTGTGCGCTGTGACTGGGCAATCTCAGCTGAACTCAGCCTGGGCAGATGATGAGTGCTTACACTGGATACGTTGCAATAGGCCCTAGGTATGGCTTGTTTGGATGCCCCCAGCAGGTCAATGGCTCTGGATGATGGTGAGTATCTGGGACTGCAGACATGGGACACCTGACACATGGCCTTGACACTTTCAGGGGGAATGATGTCCCGTTCATCACTAGGAGGACAACGTGGACGCCGTGACAATGCATCCGCATCCATGTTCTGATTACCTGATTGATACTTTAAGCTGAAGTCGTATGCCGACAGCGCTGCCAGCCAACGATGTCCTGCTGCATCTAATTTGGCTGTAGTGAGGATGTATGTCAGTGGGTTATTATCTGTGTGCACTTCAAACTTCACCCCATAGAGGTAATCATGCCGCTTCTCAGTGACAGCCCACTTTAGAGCCAAGAACTCCAGCTTGTGTGTAAGATAATTCTTCTCAGATGGAGAGAGACTCCTTCTGACAAATGCAACAGGACGTCGACTGCTTCCTTGATCTTGATAGAGTACACCACCCAACCCCTCTCGGCTGGCGTCAACATGATTGTAGGGCAGCTGTGGGTCAGTGAAGGCCAGTACAGGTGTTTCTGTGAGTCTTTACTTGAGCATCTCAAAAGCTGTCTCGCACTTGGAGTCCCACCTAGGGCTGAATGGTTCAGAGGGATGGAAAAACTGCTTTACCTCCTCATTCACCCTTGGCGGTTTAGCACCTTTGCCTTCTCTAGACTTGTGTCCTGACTTGCCTGTCGTGATACAGCCCTTTTAACAGCTGGTTGAGTGGGTAGCTAACTCAGGAGTACTCTTTCACAAAACATCTGTAATATCCACTAAACCCCAAGAAAGAGCGGAGATCAGATATGTTTTTCAGTGGTGGCCAAGACTTCACAGCTCCTACTTTTGAGGGGTCTGTAGAGATGCCATCTCTTGGCACAATGTGTCCCAGGTAGTTCACAGAAGTACAACAGAACTGACATTTGCCCAAAGACAGCTTTAGTCCTTCCTCTTTCAGCCTGTCCAATATTTTCAGCAAACGGTGCTCATGCTCTTCAAGTGTCTTTCCAAATATGATGAGATCATCTAAATAGACAAGCACTTCCAAGAGGTTCATGTCTCCAATGTTCTCTCCATTGCATGCTGGAACATAGCTGGTGCACCAGTTATCCCCTGTGGCATTCTTTCAAACTGGTAGAATCCAGCTGGGCAGATGAAGGAAGTCTTTTCTCAACTTGGTCCAGGGGGATTTGATAGTACCCGCTCCTTAGATCCAGTACACTGAACCACTGGCTACCACTCAGACAAGTAAGAGCATCTTCAATACTTGGCACTGTGTACTGGTCAGGAGCTGTTCTTCTGTTTAACGTCCTGTAATCAACATAAATGCGTATTGCGCCATTTTTCTTGTGAACCACCACTATGGGTGAGGCATAGGGGCTTCTTGACTCTGAGACAATACCAGCTTTGAGAAGTTTGTTAAGATGGTCCCCCACATCTGCCACATCACCTGGAGGTAAACATCTGGAGCGCTCTCGGAACAGCTTTTCATCAGTCACTCATATGGTGTGCTCTTTGCACAGCCAACATCAAACTCACTACAGGACACCTCTTTTCTTTCCATCATTTTCATGCACAGTCATTCCTTCCACTTTTGGGGAAGTGGGGAGTCCCCAAATTTGAACGCTGAAGGTGTCAGTTCAGCCAGGTCTGTGTGGCTTTCTTTTCCTGAGTCTCTATTCAAAACATCCACTGTAAACAGGTGTGCAATTGGCATTCCGCATTTCAGGGTTACTGCACATGTGGACATGTTTCTCACAACAACTGTGACGCAATGGCTTTGAACACCTGCACCTTTCTTGAGGGTGGGCAACGCCATCAGGAAAAAAAACCTTCAGAACATTCAACTAGGACTGTCTGTGTTGACAGAGGACCAGGAAACTTTGGGATGCCAGTGACTGTCATCATTCCCCCTGGTGGTACAGTCTGGGGCTTATCTCCAGCGAGCCACACTGTGCCTTTTTCTGTCTCTGCAACCTCGTCAAATGACTCTTGAAATCTCCGATAGGCTTCTTTAATCTCAGGATGCACAGTCATGGTGGTCAAGAAATTCTCTCCGCCTTGGAGTTTGTAGGAATCAAATAGTTGTTGCACCACAGAAGTGTTTGTCCCCACTATGATGGAAGTGTCCTGATTTGATCATTGGATCAGGACACACCAGCACAAGTGTTTCAACTGTCTCAGCTACTCCAACTACATCACTATTAAACTCAAGTTTCAAGCACAGGTAGCCATCATAGGGATATTCCTTGACACTGAGTCCCCATATCTCCAAGCAGTCAATTGGAGTCAATGGCATGTGCTTCAGATACTTGTCATAAAACGAGCAGTAAAGAAGGGCAACTTGAGACCTGCTGTCAGGTAAAGCTTTTGCGTAAATGTCTTCAATTCTTACTGAGACAACAGAGCTAGGCCCAATAAGGCCCACAGGGAGTGTAGCTTTCTGTCCTTTCAGCGGTTCACACTTTGGGTAACGTGTCATTGTTGGGACGCCAGTCCGTTCCTTTACTGGGGCTCGGAGGAGTTTCCTGACTGCCGCTTCATCTTGAGACGCTGGTTGACTTTCCTGAGGTTCTCAGAATTTTGGCGCTCTCTCTGGAAATGTCCATCTTCACCACATTTGTAGCAAAAGACATCACCTCGATATGGCCTCTCCTGATGTTCTGCCTGTGCTTTTATAAATGGCTTTCCCTTTGGCTTCCTGCTAAAACCTTGTGGTGCAGTCTGTGCAGCCGCTGAAGGTGAGGACACAGCAAAAGACAACAGGCACGTTACCTCAGTCTTCAGCTCTTCCACCTCTTTGATCAGGCTTTCTATGGATGGACCTTTTTCCATAGAGACAGACCCAGGGTTAGGCTCACGCCAAGGGGACACTGCAGAGATGGTGGCACATTCAACAGGTGTAGCCATGGCAGATGCAGAAACACAAGTGGGAGCTGGCCTCCCCAGTATCATAGCCTCCTCTTCTCTCATGTCATGGAGCAGGTTGAAACTTGTATGTCAGCTTGACGCGGAGGGCAACAAGATCATGAGGCAAGGAACCTCTTCTAACCTGCTCAATGTGGGTCTTGTCCATGTCCGCCAGACTGATTCCACCCTTGCGAAACACCGTGTGATCTGACAATGTCTGCAGCTGGCCCTCTCAGACATTCAGCTATTCTCTGCTTCTTCAATGAATCTGGAC
Source organism: Neoarius graeffei (assembly GCF_027579695.1). Lineage (NCBI taxonomy): Eukaryota > Metazoa > Chordata > Actinopteri > Siluriformes > Ariidae > Neoarius > Neoarius graeffei. Next base: position 18,182,350 of record NC_083590.1, on the reverse strand, counting down.
ACTTCCACTCATCAAGCACGTGAGCCGTCTGTTCTGCCCATGCATCATATTCCTCTTCTCCAATGGGAGTCGGCTTCAGACCGGAGAACACCCAAAGCTTACGGTAGACTGGAGTTTCAACTGGTGTACCCTGACACTTATCAACAAGAGATGAGATGGCATTGACCAGTTGGGTGTTCAGGTCTAGTGGTGTAGCAGCAGGCGTAACTGGCTTGAATAGGTCTTGCATGTCAGCAACAGTTTTTCCCTCATGGGCCAGGAATGCCTTCAGCTTTGGCTGGAAATCTTCCTTCTCAGTGGGCATTTGCATGGGCGGAGCTTCAACAGCAACACTGACCAGCCAGGGAGCTACCTTACCTCTACCACTTATCTGCTCAGGCATTTTAACAGTATCAATATCCTGTGAGATCTCAACAAGAATTAACTGACTAATTCTCAGAGACTGCTAAACACCGACCTCTAACTTTGGACCTACCAAAGATCATTGCATTATCAAGAACATTGTACAAAATCTCATCTATAACATCTGCAGGGACATTGCTAAGCACAATAGCCTTTCTAGAGTCAACACCTCTCTCTTCACACCACCTCATTATCTGTTCTGTCTCCATGTTGAAATTAAACTGTAATGAATACCAATAATCTACTCACTTCTGGCAATAAAAGAGATACAAGCTAAATTCACACACACACACACACACACACACACACACACACACACACACATCACTGCCATTAGTTTACACACACTAAAATCTTTAAATTGTAGAAAAATAACAGCATATAAACTAAATCCCGGATGAGCCCCCATGTGTAACACTCCCATAAAGCTGACTATTAAACTATGTGTATTATGACCTATCACACATCCCATCAGGGGAGGCGCTTATGGGAATGCACCCAGCAGGATATGTCTAAGGCTGATTCCTTGCAGAGAGCTTTTAAAAGGCCTGGGAAGTAATGACTACCATGAAATGCAATATTACCTTGCATTAGGCTAACTAATATCAGTGTGAGCCCCCACTTTGAGATATCCCTCAAAGAAAGATTTCAAACTTGAACTTGTAGGCTAATTAGCCTAAAATGTATTGTAAATAATGTGTAGTAACACTATGTTAAACTGCAGATATTATATAGCACTGTAATCTAAAATAAACAGCAATTAAACTAATTACCTATTGGCATCTTGTTCAACTGAAACCAAAACCTAAAGGCAGGAATTATCTTTTAAATGAAAAGATATACATGTTATTTACCAGCTGGGAGGTCCGTATCGTGAAATACCATGACACAGGCCTTGAAAGTACTGACCGAGGCCCTCTGGGCTGAGGTCAGTATTCAAGGCCGAGGTCACGGTATTTCACCATACAGACCGACCTTAAGCTGGTAAATAATATATTTATTTTTTTCTTTACCAAATTCTAACAGAAAATGAGAGCGCCCGAAAGGGAAAACCGAGCCGCCATTTTGAATCCTCATTCATGGCTGTAATGCAAATGGCTTCCTCCTCAGTATGGACCCTTTTCACGTGACGTCACGACAAACACGGCCGCCATTTTGGACATGTACTACCAGTAGTTTACCACAGCCAGCATTGAGGAACGGCAGCAAAGAAAGTGTTTATTTTCAGCAAGACTTCCATCATGCCACTATATTGTTATGCACCTGGATGTAGTAACCATCAACAAACAAGGCAAGGGTTATCATTTTATCGGATCCCGGTAGATGCTGACCGACGGAGAAGATGGATAGCGGCATACCAACGCCTGTGTAGTGACCACTTTGTTGGAGGTAAGACGAATAAAATTAGCCAGAAAAGGCATTACATTGCTGTTAACATTCTGTGGCGGTGAGTGTGTAACCAAATAGGCTAAAATAACCCATTGTAACCTCTTTGTTCTTCTGTAGTAGCTATTAGCTAACGACATTAGCTAGCGTTGTGTTCCTTTGCTGTTGGTAGACTGTAGGACAGATCAGAGGCAGTGTCCTACAAACAGGGGGAGCAAGCCAGAGCGCGCTCCGGAACCTCGGGCGTTGGCTCCGGCAGCTATTTACACTGGATCCGGTGATCCGACACCTCTTTTGACTATGTAACAAAAAAAACAACAACAAATAATTAAATAAAAAAATGCAAGTTTATTTAGTGTTAATGTCTGATTTTGATATCTGTCTTGTTGGTGATTTCTCTCATGAAACGACATCCACAAAATATCTGCAGATGAACTTAATTTGCAGTGTTATTACAAAACATGCCCAGAAGCGCAGCACCGCGCCCCCCTCCCCCCTCTTTTTTTCCGCACCGGAGCCGCTCATCCTCTGCGCTCCGGGACCTCCCACTTTACAAATTAAGCACTGCCTACAAATAAGTGTTCAAAATAAGAGGAACATGTATTTGTCTCTTAAATCCAGGCCGTTCCCTGTAATCTGTCACAACGGTTGGAGAAAGTAATGGCAAATAGTGAGTGCACAAACCATAGAAGGTAAACTGTACACAGCGCCAGGGCAGTGTGATGGTATGTCTACTTTTAGATTGTGTTAGCTTATCAGTGAACACACTCGTCACTCGATGAGTTTCACGTCTTTACGACGGATACTTAAATGTGTGTTAGGTATTATTGTTGCAGTCTAAGCAGTCATTGTAGCAGCTAGATGAGCAAGAACCGAAAGGGTCTGTGCCATAAACCGTTATTTCTGTACGGCGTTGCTAATGTGTCGTTACTGTTGTTATTTCTCCCTCTGCTCGCCCTGTAAATGCCCTACGTCGCTGGATAGCGAAGGTGTTTTCTGCATCTCGCTCCTTTTTCTTGTATGTTCTCCGTTTGTCGCCTTCCTCGCATTCAAACCAATTCGAGCCGAAGTCCGCTACATGTCCAAAATGGTGGTCGCGTTTACGAAGGTCACATGACTGAAAAGGGTCTATACAAGTGCACTTCCATGGCAGGGAAAAAAACCCTACATTTTTGCCGCCTATGTAGTCCCCTATCTATACAAAATTGAGTCATTCAGGATTCAGCCAGGGCGGCACGGTGGTGTAGTGGTTAGCGCTGTCACTTCACAGCAAGAAGGTCTGGGTTCGAGCCCCATGGCCGGCGAGAGCCTTTCTGTGTGGAGTTTGCATGTTCCCCCGTGTCCATGTGGGTTTCTTCCGGGTGCTCCGGTTTCCCCCACAGTCCACAGACATGCAGGTTAGGTTAACTGGTGACTCTAAATTGACCGTAGGTGTGAATGGTTGTCTGTGTCTGTGTGTCAGCCCTGTGATGACCTGGTGACTTGTCCAGGGTGTACCCCGCCTTTCGCCCGTAGTCAGCTGGGATAGGCTCCAGCTTGCCTGCAACCCTGCAGAGCAGGATAAAGCGGCTAGAGATAATGAGATGAGAGGATTCAGCCATGTTTTTGCTTGGCGTTAGCAACAGTTACAAGTTTTTAGCTTTCTCCTGAAATGTTTTCTTTTAGTTCTTCTTCCTCAGGGTAGTAAAACTCACTTTCACTGTGAAGACTGTCGTTATCGCTATCCATGCTGTAAAATTAATGCTGTTCTCCTGAGAAATGCTGGCAAAAATTTATAAGATTTTTGATAATCTTATAAATCTTATAAAAAAAAGATAAATGTTGACAAAAAATGCTACTATGTTTGTTGTTGTGAACAAGAGAGTCACCAGAGGTCCATAACCGGGGTCCGTATTGTAGCATATGGACCCGCTCGCCAGCCAATCAGAGTGCAGGATTTGATGGAAACTGGACCGCGAAAAAAAAAAAAAAAAAAAAAAAAAAAAAAATATATATATATATATATATATATATATATATATATATATATATACACACACACACACACAGTGCTCAGTGTAAATGAGTACGCCCTCTTTGAAAAGTAACATTTTAAATATTATCTCAATAAACACAAACAATTTCCAAAATGTTGACAAGACAAAGTTTAATATAACATCTGTTTAACTTGTAACGTGAAAGTAAGGTTAATAATATAACTTAGATTACACATTTTTTCAGTTTTACTCAAATTAGGGAGGTGCAAAAATGAGTACACCCCACAACAAAAACTACTACATCTAGTACTTTGTATGGCCTCCATGATTTTTAATGACAGCACCAAGTCTTCTAGGCATGGAATGAACAAGTTGGCCACATTTTGCAACATCAATCTTTTTCCATTCTTCAACAATGATCTCTTTTAGTGACTGGATGCTGGATGGAGAGTGACGCTCAACTTGTCTCTTCAGAATTCCCCATAGGTGTTCAATTGGGTTCAGATCAGGAGACATACTTGGCCACTGAATCACTTTCACCCTGTTCTTCTTCAGAAATCCAACAGTGGCCTTAGATGTGTGTTTAGTCATGTTGGAAAAGTGCATGATGACCAAGGGCACAGAGTGGTGGTAGCATCTTCTCTTTCAGTATAGAGCAATACATCTGTGAATTCATGATGCCATCAGTGAAATGCAGCTCCCCGACACCAGCAGCACTCATGCAGCCCCACATAAGGACACTGCCACCACCATGTTTCACTGTAGGCACCATGCATTTTTCTTTGTATTCCTCACCTTTGTGACGCCATACAGTTTTGAAGCCATCAGTTCCAAAAACATTTATCTTGGTCTCATCACTCCAGAGTATAGAGTCCCAGTAGTCTTCATCTTTGTCAGCATGGGCCCTGGCAAACTCTAGGCAGGCTTTTTTGTGCCTGGGCTTTAGGAGAGGCTTCTTTCAGGGACGGCATCCACGCATGCCATTCCTCTGCAGTGTACGCCGTATTATGTCACGGGAAATGGTCACCCCAGTTTGGCTTTCTAGTTCTTTAGATAACTGCAGTGAACTTGCATGGCAATTTTCTTCAACCCTTCTCATCAGAAGACGCTCCTGTCGAGGTGTTAACTTCCGTGGACAACTTGGACGTCTCTGTGAGATGGTTGCAGTTCCATCTTTCTTAAATTTTTGTACCACTTTTGCTACAGTATTCTGATTGATAAGTAAAGCTTTGCTGATCTTCTTGTAGCCTTCACCTTTGTGGTGGAAATAAATTATTTTCTTTGGGGAATTCTGAAGAGACAAGTTGAGCATCACTCTCCATCCAGCATCCAGTCACTAAAAGAGGTCATTGTTGAAGAATGGAAAAAGATTGATGTTGCAAAATGTGGCCAACTTGTTCATTCCATGCCTAGAAGACTTGGTACTGTCATTAAAAATCATGGCGGCCATACAAAGTACTAGATATAGTAGTTTTTGTTGTGGGGTGTACTCATTTTTGCACCTCCCTAATTTGGAGTAAAACTGATAAATGTGTAATCTAAGTTAAATTATTAACCTTACTTTTTCCCGTTATAAGTTAAACAAATGTTATATTAAACTTTGTCTTGTCAACATTTTGGAAATTGTTTGTGTTCATTGAGATATTGTTTAAAATGTTACTTTTCAAAGGGAGTGTACTCATTTACGCTGAGCACTGTATGTTATTTACCAGCTGGGAGGTCCGTATCGTGAAATACCGTGACCGAGGTCTTGAAAGTACTGACCGAGGCCCTCTGGGCCGAAGTCAGTATTCAAGGCTGAGGTCATGGTATTTCACCATACGGACCGACGTTAAGCTGGTAAATAATATATTTATTTTTTTCTTTACCAAATTCTAACAGAAAATGAGAGCACCCGAAAGGGGAAACAGAGCCGAACTGCCATTTTGAATCCTCATTCACGGCTGTAATGCAAATGGCTTCCTCCTCAGTATACAAATGCACTTCCATGGCAGGAAAAAAAAACCCTACATTTTGCCGCCTGTGTAGTCCCCTATTTATACAAAATTGAGTCATTCAGGATTCAGCCATGTTTTTGCTCGGCGTTAGCAACAGTTACATATAGATGAAAGTCTTCCGGATTTACCCGGAAATCCAGATATTTGACAAAACTCTTGAAAATCTCCAGTTTCCCGAATGGAGAAATTTATTTTTCGGATTTTTCGCGTTCCTAGACGCGGCATAATACTTCACATCGTCCTTGCATGGGCGCAGTCCTTAAATAGCCCAAACATAGTTCATTGATTAAAAGACAGGCATTCTTTGTTAACGGCGTGTGTGCCGGAGCTCGCTAGGCGCGCGAGCCCAAGGCGCGCCTTCAGGTGCACGAGCTAAGGCGCGCAGGACTGACACCATTCTGTGCAAGTGCAACACAATCGCACTAGAAAGCATGTTCAAGCTGCCAGTGTAGCTGCAGTCTTTTTAGTTGCGAATTACAAGTATTTCCTCGTGTTAATAATTTGCCATGTCAAAACAAGCAAAACTTTCCTCCTTCTTTCGACGTGAAGAGAGGTAAGCAATTTATTATATATTTTTTTCCAACAAAGTTGCATTTTGTGGCTTTGAAGCCAAGTTTAATGTGCCGTTCCTACAACACAACATCAAGAAAATGTGGAAGAAACAGCAATAATGGAAGAGCCGGTTTCTAAGCTACCTAAAACTAGCAATGGTAATTTATTTTTTGTTACATAATGCGCTCAGGCTGCCAGTCAGTGTGTGACACACACACACACACACACACACCTGAAAAATCCTAGCTACGTCCCTGATTTACATGAGAAATTTGGTATTCATTGATGTGTTTAAATTTACAGACAATACGAACTAATGTAAACAATTGGCTTCAACTCGCATAAACGAGAATTGGAAATTTTTAGTTCACTTTAGCTTATGGGACATTCCACCGAATGGGTGCCATTTGCTTGTTGTACCACTCCCAAATTAAACTTAATTTGTTATATATCTGTTCAACACTGATTATAACAACACACATATTTATCTATTCAAAATGTGTATTGGTCAACCTCAGGCTACGTTATTTATTTTTTTACAAGGTTTGGAAGTCAAAGATGGCTGCAGTTTTTTCAGTCCTGTTACCAAAACAGGACTGAGTTTTTAGCCTAGGATTAGCTAATACATGGAATTAAGCCACATGGCGTCATCGCTAATAGCATGACCACACTTAGCACTTTCTAGTGATTTACCAAAAATCTGTATTTTTAAAATAAACAAATATCATCTAAGAAATAATTTAAGTAACAGGACAATATGTTGACATTGACCTTATCAGTCAAAGTTAAAAAAAAATCATCAAATCTACAGAAAAGTAAATGAGAGAACTAACTTTTGGTCTTCCCATGGTCTTCAGAAGACACAACTGATGTAACTTCCTGTTGAGCATGTGATTTATGGAATGTTCCAAATTTGTCAGATGGGGTAATATGTTTGGGTAACAGGACTGAGTGAAAACCCAGGGACACGGCTAAAATGTGTATTTTAACTAAGATATTGTGGATTTCTTATGAAAAAATATATTTAAACCATGGATAGGATATGGAGTCACACAACACTGCAAAAGAAATACTGTTTCTGAAGGATTTTAATCATAATATTTCATAGTTAAGTATAAAGTTAGAGTGCGGGGACAGGTAACACATGCTATTTTTCAGTGTTTTAGGTAGTTTTTATTAATCCTTACAATTATATATCTTAAATTTGAAATCATATCAATGTGCAGGACATTCTGCGTAATAAGGAAATGTATTTTAAAGTACATTTTTATGTGCATTTATACATATAATTTTCTAGGGATGGAAATGGCACCGATTCGGTGGAATGGTATTTATGCAAATGCACAACTCTACAAAAAGATTGATAAACAAGGCTCAATGTTCCCAACATTGAAACTCTAACAGACCTTTACTTTTTAATGAATGAATGAATGAATGAATGAATCCTTTATTGTCACTTAGTCACAAGTACCATCGAAATTAGCCGTCAACCCGTCCGTACATATATACATACATACATACATACAATTGACACAGTACTGTTTTGGGATTTTGCTGAGTTTACCTTCAACTGTCTGATTTTTTTTCAAAGTAATTAACTGTGTAGTCAGGAAAATCACCGCGTTTTCTAAATGCATTCCTGAAAATTACTCATTAACTAGGGGAATTAAATTTGATATTTTTGACATTTTAATCATTAATGTACATGAAAGAAAAAGGCTTAAAAGTTAGAACTTGTTTTAGTGAAAATAAGTACTAAAATGCACTAGAATGCAGGGTTTTGCGTGTTATGTTATTAAAATATTTTTGGGGGACGTTGCCCCCCCATCTTAGTTTGACTTTCAAAAGTTCAGGATTTTTTTCTTTGCTCCACTTTCATCTCTAGTTAGAGGTTTGTAGCTTTCTCCTGAAATGTTTTATTTTATTTAATTTCATCTTCCTCAGGGTAGTAAAACTCTTTCACTGTGAACACTGTCATTATCGCTATCCATGATGTAAAATTAATGCTATTCTCCTGAGAAATGCTGGCAAAAATTTATAAGATTTTTGATATTTATAAATAAATCTTATAAAAAAAAAAAAAGATAAATGTTGACAAAAAATACGACTATGTTTGTTGTCGTTGTGAACGAGCGAGTCACCAGAGGTCTGTAACCGGGGTCCGTATCGTAGGATACAGACCCGCTCACCAGCCAATCAGAGTGCAGGATTTGGACCGCGAAAAAAATAATGGTATTTATTTCCCAAAACCTACCAAGAACATTTGTGAAATCAGGCATTTCATACCACTAAATAAAAAAAAAAAGAAAAACTAATGAAAAAAGAAACGGAACCACTCGGGATTTCAAACACACATTCTGTGGTAGCTACCATTTCGTTGGCATGCGTTGGAGCTCATGAGAACACGGACAGGAATGTGTAAAGTTTGGATGTCCAAGAATTGGAAAAACAAGCAAAATGGTTGTGATATTTTACTCAAAACAAAAGGCACATTCTCCATACACGTACATAACATCTATCGTATCTCTCTCTCTCTCTACTTCCTGTCTACTCCGTATCGTACTGCATTAGTCTCCGCGCCCTCTAGTGGTATGAAATTGAAAGTACATGTGAACACAACATCCCCCCCCTTTCCTTAAAGATTAATTCTTCCACTTACAGGACGGCACGAACTTAAACTTCTTTGACTATTAGATTTAAATCTCTAGAGCAGAATCGAAATTTAAACTTTGAATGAAAATTAAGTAACAAGTAATATATGTCAACACTAGACTGTTAGACTACATAATCTGAAATTAAAATGGTATAACAACAACTAAAAGATGCAAGAATGATTACAGCATTAACGGTCTAGGTACTTTAGGTCTCATAGTCTTTGAGCCAGTCTGGTGGCTTACGTGCTCTGGCAAGACGGTCTTGTGCGTGTTGGTTAGGTCTTGGTTCAGTTTGTTCTTCCAGACCCTTCATCGGCAGATCTGGAGATTCTGGTGGCTTGGCAGGTACAGAAGCCAAACGGGAAGCATGCCAGGTTTTTCCATCATCCAGGATGTAGGTGCTTTGACCCACTTGCCTCTTGATCTTGATTGGTGTAGAGAACTTCTGGTGTCCCTTTGGAACATGTACAGGTTTCCGTACTCGCACACTCTCCCCTTCTCGGAATGAAGGAGTGCGAGCTCCCCGTCTGGCATCAAAATACTTTTTCATGCGAGACTGACGAAGGGAAACTCTGGAACGAACCTCATCATCATGAGCTGTTACAGGCAGAGGAGCAAGAACATTCAACTTTGTTCTCATTTTGCGACCATGCATGAGCTCGAATGGTGATGCATTTGTCATTGCATGAGGAGTAGCACGGTATGCCTGGAGGAAGTCAGTTGTTGCAGATTTCCACTGTTTGTTCTGAAGGATTGCACTTTGGATGCAGGCTTTGAAGACTGTTGAATCTCTCTATGGCACCATTTGAGGAAGGGTGGTACACAGATGAATGGATGTGAGTAATTCCCCGGTCTTTGAGGAATGAAGAGAAGGCAGCAGACATAAATTGTGGGCCATTGTCTGTGACCAGAGATTCTGGATTGCCATAGCGACTGAAAACACTTCCAAGGAATCCCAAGACTGTCTCAGTAGTGACTGTCGATGCAAAAGCGACTTCTGGCCACTTTGAATAGTAATCTGTGAGAGTGATTGCAAACTTGCAGTCCCATGATGCAGTTTCAAATGGTCCAACTATGTCCATTCCCAGCTTACTCCATGGGCCTTCAGGTAAAGGTACAGGTTGCAAAGGTGCTTCACAAACTCTTGCTGACTTGTCCATCTTTTGACACAGTGAGCAGGTGGAGATCTCAGCACGAACCAGTGTGTCCATACACGGGAACCAGTACAGATCCCGCAGTCGCTGCTTTGTCCGAACAATACCTTGATGGCCTTCATGTGCTAGAGCAATCAGCATGCTGCGCAAGGAGACAGGTATAACTAGGCGCGACCCTCTGAACACCAAGTTGTCCTTCACACTCATTTCGTCTCTGATCTTAAAATATGGCTGAAGCACTGGATTCATGGCCTTTGCAGAGGGAGGCCACTTTTGGATAATTTGCTGACGCAAAGAAGCAAGTTCAGGGCACGAAGAAGAAGCGTCTTCAAACTCAGCAGCAGTCACTGAGACAGGGGCCATGGACAACAAGGCTACCAGCTCTGGTTCCATGTCTCCAGTGAGAGGGGAAGCAGTAGGCAGAGGTAAGCGTGAAAGGCAGTCAGCCGTATGGTTCAAAGATCCAGCACGGTATTCAATGTCATACGTGAAGCAGAGAAGACGAGCAGACCAACGTGCTACACGCATTCCTGCATGGTCAGCTCCTTTTGTAGAGAGAAGAGTTGTCAGGGCCTGATGGTCGGTACGAAGGGTGAACCTCCGGCCCCACAGGTAGGTCCTCCACTTCTCTACAGCCCAGACACAGGCGAGAGCTTCTTTCTCAACTGTAGAGTATTTTCTCTCAGCTGGTGTCAGGGTTCTTGATGCGAACGCCACTGTGCGCTCTGTATGGTCTGAATGTAGTTGTGTGAACACAGCTCCCAGGCCGTAATCTGATGCATCTGTTGAAATTATTGTTGGAAAATCGGGGTTGAATAACGCAAGTGCAGGGCTGTCAATGAGCAATTGTTTCACTCTGAGGAAAGTTTCCTGAGCCTCATCAGTCCATTCAAACACGGCGTCTTGGCGTAAGCAGGCACGGAGTGGCTCTACCACTGTGGCGTAATTCGGGATGAATTTCCCATACCATGACAGCATACCCAGAAAAGAGCGTAGACTGGCAGCATCTTTTGGGGGAGGAGCCTGTGTAATCGCTTGCAAATGCTCCGTGTCAGGTTTGATACCCTCAGCAGTCACCAGGTGACCCAAGAACTTCAGGCTGGATTGACGAAAGTGACATTTCTTTTCATTGAGCTGTAAGTCGGCCTTCTTCAGACGTTGCAATACAGTCTCAAGAGCAGTGTCATGCATTTGTGCTGTGCGGCCATAGCAGATAATGTCATCCAGGTAGTTCTGTACATTTGGCACGCCTCTCAGGACTGTGGCCATCAGTTTTTGAAATGCAGCTGGTGCTGATGCAAGGCCGTAGGGTACTCTGCAGAATCGGAACAGGCCTTCATGTGTAATGAAGGCGGTTAAATCCCTAGAATCTGGGTGAAGGGTTAGTTGGTGATATGCACTTTCCAGATCAATGGTTGAAAACAACGTAGCTCCAGTCAGTGCGGAAAGCAGTTCCTCCATGTGAGGAAGAGGGTGGCTGTCGACAATGATTGCTTTGTTTGGCTCGTGCAGGTCTACACATACGAATTCCACCTGTCTTCTTCCGTGTAACCACTATTGGCGAGACCCAAGGGGAAGAGTCGATGCGCTCAATCACACCTGCTGAGAGGAGACGATTCAACTCCTCTGACACAGCCGACCTCACTGAAAAAGGAAGACGTCTCAGCTTTTGACGTACAGGCACAGCAGTTGGTGACACCTTCACCTGATGCATGAAGCCTATAGCACATTCTATAGGTGTTGGAGACGGGCATGTGGTCAGATGCTGCACTGAAGCTGTAGGTGGCAAAGGCGAGAGCGACTTGGATCGTGTGTAAACAGTATTGCCTTCAATGCACAAGTGAAGAGTAGATATTAAATCTCTGCCCATTAGTGCAGTCCCTGAGTCCACGACGTAGAAGTTGGCTGGACCTTGAATGCCATCCATATGAACCGTTGCTTGCATACAGCCTAGCACATTGATAGGTGTTCGTGAATATGTCACCAGACGAACAAGAGACGGTTGAAGAGGAGTGTCTTTGAAGTATTGTTCATAGATGCATTTGGGTAAGACTGAAACCGACGCTCCAGTATCCACAGTCAATTTCACTGTCTTCACGGTCTGGCCAGATTGAATATCCACTGTGCACTGTATTTTATGTGAAGTGTCTTTTCCTTCTACTAGCAAAAGTGTGTACTCAAGTACATCCACCTCTTTCACTGAATGAGATGGTATAGACTGGCAGACTCGAGCAAAATGTCCTTTTTTCCCACAACTTTTGCAAGTCGCTTTTGCTGCTTGGCATTCACAGGCATTGGCAAGGTGCTTTTCTGAACCACAGCGAAAGCAGGTACGTGCGGAGGAGAGTGAAGCAGGCTTTGAAGCTGGTCTTGCAGTATGACCTTGATGTGGTATTCGAGTGGTGCTCTGTTGTGGTGGCATTTTTCTGCGTTCTGCACTTTTTGGCTGTACTACTTGTATTGATAAGGGTTTGTCCCCTGCCATGGCTTTGGCTTGCTCCGTTGCAGATTCAATTTGAGTGGCTACAGTAATGGCATCAGACAGTGTCAGCTTTTCTTTCAACAACAGCCTCTCTCTAATGCGAGGATTAGCCACATGCTCAACTAGCTGATCTCGAATCATATCATCTCCATTTTCACCAAATTCACATGTTGCAGCGAGTTCCCTTAAAGCAGCAATGTATTGTAGTATTGTTTCTTGGGCTCCTTGAATTCTTTTTCTGAAAGCATGGCGCTCTGCAACCACATTTATAGCAGGATTGAAATGCTTCTCCAGCGCAGTAATAGCAGATGCTAATGTATCTCCTGAATCAGGTAATGTATTAAATAGTCTTTGCCCTTCAGTGCCCAAACAATGTAATAATAATGCTCTTTTTCTTGCTTCTGGCCAAGCATTTCCAGTTGCATTAATTACTACCGTATAATTCTCAAACATCCTCACCCATGTCTTGAAAGGAATCGCCGGTTCTCCTAGGCATGGCAGAAAAAAATCCGGAAATGGTGTATTCAAAGCCATTTTCTTTTAAAATGCTCGCTGGGTCGTCTCGTCGCCAATTTGTAAAGTTTGGATGTCCAAGAATTGGAAAAACAAGCAAAATGGTTGTGATATTTTACTCAAAACAAAAGGCACATTCTCCATACACGTACATAACATCAGAACATCTATCGTATCTCTCTCTCTACTTCCTGTCTACTCCGTATCGTAGTGCATTAGTCTCCGCGCCCTCTAGTGGTATGAAATTGAAAGTACATGTGAACACAACATCATGGTCTTTCATCACTACACACATAGCCGTTGATACTGAACCTCCATATCAAACAGCAACGTTGACCAGTGTGAAAACTCCAATATGATTGTGCAGCACTCTGAACATCTCCCAAATGATACGATCACAGGCGCTGTCCCTCACGGATCACTCCGTTTAGTCCGATGTGAAGTCACTCAAACTATACACACACACACACACACAAAACCCCTCCCTCACGCACTACGGTCAGCAAAGTTATCAGTGTCGCTAGCGGAGAGAAACTCAAAGTCCATTGCTAACTGCTATCCGTGAACTGGCGATGTCCTTCCTTAAAGAAGTTATCACTGAGAGATATGTTCTCAAACAGTCCTGTATGTAAACAAAAAGTAAAAATGTATTACAACCAAATCATGAGATACTTCATAAAGATCATTTACTATCATGGCTTAACTGATTTTCCTTCCAGCGAACTTTTTTCTTTCTCTTCAGTTTTTTTTTTAGTGGCGCTCCTGCATGGGCCTTTAGGACCATACCTAAGAAAAAATGGTAAACCCATCGACTCGATTTTTTTGTGGTTTGTCCGTGTACGTGTACCACCAGTCATACACACCGCCTAGTGGTCAGTGTTAGTAAATACAGTGATACACACCGCCTAGTGGCCAGTGTTAGTAATTACCAGTCATACACACCGCCTAGTGGCCAGTGTTAGTAATTACCAGTCATACACACCGCCTAGTGGTCAGTGTTAGTAATTACCAGTCATACACACCGCCTAGTGGCCAGTGTTAGTAATTACCAGTCATACACACCGCCTAGTGGCCAGTGCTCGCCAGTAAAGAAATAAAACAAAAAAGAGGCTGGCTATGATATAAGAAAATTCTACAACCCAGAAACAGATGGGAGCTCCGCTTTTAGGCAGTGCCTAAATCTATATATTAACAACTCTTCAGCTCCCTCTCATCGAGCTCGCGAACATTCTAATCAAGACATACGTTTCAAAATAAAAGCCCTCATTAAATTCAGTGTAAGAGTATCATAGAGGGCACATAGAATTAAATCACAGGTAAGTATTCTTCAAACACATTTGTCATTCTGAGCACTGTAATAGAAATAAGCCTATTTCGCAGGGGTGCTACATCAGGTTTTAGGTAAACTGACATTTTTCTATCACTGTACCAGCACTGTTCATACGGTTCACATGTTACAAGTTTTGATAAATAAAAATTTAACATGTAGGCTGAAGTATTTCATTTTTGTCCCATATCTCCCCTCAATATCTCGTGTGTCCCCGCAAAAAAAAAATAATGACAGAAAAAGTGAAGCCTGAAAGCCAGTATATGTGACAAGCTGAGAAACTAATGTTGTGGTAAGAGGGTACAGTAAACACTCTCTAATGCATTACAAATGGGACGCAACCTGCGAAGAATTTCACACCGTCTACAAAAGCTGAAAACTTGTCCCAATTCTCCAGGCTCTCCCCGACTAGAAGAAGAAGAAACCTTTATTTGTCACATGCACACTTCAAGCACAGTGAAATTCATCCTCTGCATTTAACCCATCTGAAGCAGTGAACACACGTGCGCACACACCCAGAGCAGTGGGCAGCCACACTACAGCGCCCAGGGAGCAGTCAGGGGTTAGGTGCCTTGCTCAAGGGCACCTCAGCCCAAGGCCGCCCCACACTAACCTAATCGCATGTCTTTGGACTGTGTGGGAAACCGGAACACCCGGAGGAAACCCATGCAAACATGGGGAGAACATGCAAACCCAGAAACCTCTTGCTATGAGGTGACCGTGCTAACCACTACACCACCATGCCGCCCTACTATAATAACTCTGTGGCTTTCAATTTATTGGAAGTTCTTTTCTGCTCCTTTTTAATTTTTGATTTTTATTTAAAACTCATCTCATTATCTCTAGCCGCTTTATCCTGTTCTACAGGGTCACAGGCAAGCTGGAGCCTATCCCAGCTTACTACGGGCGAAAGGCGGGGTACACCCTGGACAAGTTGCCAGGTCATCACAGGGCTGACACATAGACACAGACAACCATTCACACTCATTCACACCTACGGTCAATTTAGAGTCACCAGTTAACCTAACCTGCATGTCTTTGGACTGTGGGGGAAACCGGAGCACCTGGAGGAAACCCATGCGGACACGGGGAGAACATCCAAACTCCGCACAGAAAGGCCCTCGCCGGCCACGGGGCTCGAACCCAGACCTTCTTGCTGTGAGGCGACAGCGCTAACCACTACACCACCATGCTGCCGCTCTATTTAAAACTCAATTTTATCTATGTATTTTTTTATGGCATCAGTTCTATGGCATTAACGTCTCATTTTAGTTTTCAAATTCTATATTTCAGAATTAATTTCCACCATGTCACTGCTGCTTTTAAACCTTGCAGCTCACATAGAGGGCAGTGAGTTTGTATTTCAGGTGCAGTTTGTGTGATTAGTTACAGTGTTGTAGTAAATTTCACAGTGACTTCAGACACATTAAGCCACTTTTTGTGCTGCAGCTTCTCGCATGCATCCATCTAACCCAAAGACTCGGTTTCTTTTCACTGCACACTGATGATTTGTCACAATCTTCCTCCTCAGGACATTGATGATGAACCTAAAACCTCTGTTTCAGTCTCACTATTAGAGAATGTGTCTTACTGAGGAGCAGGTCATGTGACTTTCAGAGAGATGATCTTACCACAGTGTCTCCAGTTTACAGTGAGGATTCTCCAGTACAGCACAGAGACGCTTCACTCCTGAGTCTCCCAGATTATTATAGGACAGATCCAGTTCTCTCAGGTGTGAGGGGTTTGATCTCAGAGCTGAACTCAGAGCAGCACAACCTTCATCTGAGACACCACAACCCCACAACCTGCAGAGACACAATGACACACACTTCATCAACAGATTTTCATCTTGGTGTAATAGTGGTTGTGAAGATGATGTCTCTCATGTTGGACTGTCTCTATTCTCTTCACCAATCACACGCTATTATTAATAATGACTCAAACATTCCCACTGTTACTGACATTATGTTTATAGAGGTACAAATTTTTATGCAAAAAGTCAATAATTTAAAGGTTTAAGTGAAGTCAGGTTTTGTAGAATGTATCTCTGCTTGACTGTATTTTTAATGCTCACATATTTAATTGTAAATAGATTTAATTATTTCTTTAAAGTGATTCTGAGGAGAAATAATCACTTACTGATGAATATATTTGTTCTGCATGTTGTACTTTTATCCAAAATTTTAATTGATAAACAACACTGTATACAATAATTAACTGCTGCTTTAGTGAGTTATTGTGACTCTCAGAGAGATGATCTTACACCAGTGTCTCCACTTTACAGTGAGGATTCTCCAGTAGAGCACAGAGACGCTTCACTCCTGAGTCTTCTAGTTTATTCCCAGACAGATCCAGTGTCTTCACAGTCAGATGCAGTTCTCTCAGACTGGAGGTTTCTGAGTTGAGCACTGAGACCAGCACTTCAGCGCTTCTCCTTTCAATTGCGTCAGAACTGATACTGAAAGAAATAAAACAATACATAATAAACTCACATAAATGATCAAACAGGTCCTCAAATCTTTCACTGCACCATTTCATTTTCATAAATGACAAAAGTACAAACTCCGAGTCGACTATACACTTAAAGGTAGACTGCCTTTCAGATTTTTCAAGTGTAGGTCATAAAAGGAATTTTCCCTGACACCCAGTTATTTTTGTTTAGTGGACCGAAAGCTACTGAATTCGAATCACAGACTTCCAACTTTGTTATTTTTTTTTTAAATAGAACAATTAATGAATTTAGGGCCTTGTGGCCCTAAATTCTCCACTATTTTATCCTGCTACACCATGACCCAATTCAAGATATTCCATCATGCATCACATGGTGGGCTTTCCCTGTTCGCACAAGGCATTGTGGGATACAAATTTGAAACAGGAGAGAAAAATGGAGGACGTGAGTGTGCAAATGAAATGTGAAAGACCGACTACAGTAATGGAAAGTGAGTAGAAAAGACATTATGTTGCGAAGGAAAGGAAACGCAAGGCCAAACTCATAAATATCGGCGGTCAGCAAGCACCTTGGTGTAATCAGCTGTTTGTTTAGCGATAAAATAATGTAACTGTCAGTGCATGGTCAAAGGTAAAACTGTAGATGGCAGTAATGTAACACTGTGGATGCCAGCTGCTGTAAAACCCAAAAGAAGAAGGTGGTAAACCTGTGCATGCGCACACAGACTTCCTCTGTCTGTTTGACTGTGTGACATGAGCGATTTCATGCACATTATTTGCTTTAATCCCCTCAAATTAAATAACTTCCCAGCCACAGAATGGCCTGATATTTTGTGAGATATTGCAGGAATAAACATCTCACAATGACCAAATTTCAGAGGGAACTAAATTTCACCAGTTTTATGAAATTG